>NC_133324.1:43208065-44408065 GCF_042186555.1 Aquarana catesbeiana
ACAAGTTAGTGTAGTGCATCCTCTGCACAGTGTGCACCTAAATCTACCTGAAGACAATTGCTGTTGTTCTGCTCCTATTAATACCACAGGCAGGCAGCTACAGTAATTACAGTTAGTGTACTGTGTCCTCTGCACGGTGTGCAGCTAAAGCTACCTGAAGAAAATTGGTGGTGTTCTTCTGATCCTATTAGTACCGCAGGCAGCTGCAGTATTTACAAGTTAGTGTAGTGCGTCCTCTGCACAGTTTGCACCTAAAGCTACATGAAGACAATTGCTGTTGTTCTGCTCCTATTAATACCACAGGCAGGCAGCTACAGTGATTACAGTTAGTGTAGTGCGTCCTCTGCACAGTGTGCACCTAAAGCTACCTGCAGAAAATTAGTGGTGTTCTTCTGATCCTATTAGTACAGTACCTACAGTATTTACAGTTATAGGGCGTACACATGGTCGGACTTTGTTCGGACATTCCGACAACAAAATCCTAGGATTTTTTCCGACGGATGTTGGCTCAAACTTGTCTTGCATACACACGGTCACACAAAGTTGTCGGAAAATCCGATCGTTCTGAGCGCGGTGACGTAAAACACGTACGTCGGGACTATAAACGGGGCAGTGGCCAATAGCTTTCATCTCTTTATTTATTCTGAGCATGCGTGGCACTTTGTCCGTCGGATTTGTGTACACACGATCGGAATTTCCGACAACGGATTTTGTTGTCAGAAAATTTTATCTCCTGCTCTCTAACTTTGTGTGTCGGAAAATCCGATGGAAAATGTCCGATGGAGCCCACACACGGTCGGAATTTCCGACAACACGCTCCGATCGGACATTTTCCATCGGAAAATCCGACCGTGTGTACGGGGCATTAGTGTAGCGTGTCCTCTACTCAGTGTACACCTAAAGCTACCTGAAGAAAATTGGTGGTGTTCTTCTGATCCTTTTAGTACCGCAGGCAGCTGTAGTATTTACAAGTTAGTGTAGTGCGTCCTCTGCACAGTGTGCACCTAAAGCTACCTGAAGAAAATTGGTGGTGTTCTTCTGATCCTATTAGTACCACAGGCAGCTGCAGTATTTACAAGTTAGTGTAGTGCGTCCTCTGCACAGTTTGCACCTAAAGCTACCTGAAGACAATTGCTGTTGTTCTGCTCCTATTAATACCACAGGCAGGCAGCTACAGTAATTACAGTTAGTGTACTGTGTCCTCTGCACAGTGTGCAGCTAAAGCTACCTGAAGAAAATTGGTGCTGTTCTTCTGATCCTATTAGTACCACAGGCAGCTGCAGTATTTACAAGTTAGTGTAGTGCGTCCTCTGCACAGTTTGCACCTAAAGCTACCTGAAGACAAGTGCTGTTGTTCTGCTCCTATTAATACCACAGGCAGGCAGCTACAGTAATTACAGTTAGTGTACTGTGTCCTCTGCACAGTGTGCAGCTAAAGCTACCTGAAGAAAATTGGTGGTGTTCTTCTGATCCTATTAGTACCGCAGGCAGCTGCAGTATTTACAGTTAATGTACTGCGACCTCTGCACAGTGTGCACCTAAAGCTACCTGAAGACAATTGCTGTTGTTCTGCTACTATTAATACCACAGGCAGGATGCTACAGTATTTACAGTTATGCCCTGTACACACAATCGGACATTGATCGGACATTCTGACAACAAAATCCATGGATTTTTTCAAACGGAAGTTGGCTCAAACTTGTCTTGCATACACATGGTGGCACAAAGTTGTCAGAAAATCCAATCGTTCTGAACGCGGTGACGTAAAACACGTATGTCAGGACTATAAACGGGGCAGTAGCCAACAGCTTTTGTCTCTTAATTTATTCTGAGCATGCGTGGCACTTTGTGCGTCAGATTTGTGTACACACGATCGGAATTTAATCAATCGGATTTTGTTGTCAAAAAATTTTATAGCCTGCTCTCAAACTTTGTGTGTCGGAAATTCTGCCGGAAAAAATCCGATAGAGCCCACACATGATCGGAATTTCTAACAGCACTATCCGACCGCACTTTTTCCGTCGGAAAATCCGACCGTGTGTACACGGTATTAGTGTACTGTGTCCTCTGTACAGTGTGCATCTAAAGCTACCTGAAGAAAATTGGTGGTGTTCTTCTGATCCTATTAGTACCACAGGCAGGCAGTTATTCTGCTAGATGCAGTATCAGTATATATATATATATATATATATATATATATATATATATATATATACATCCCAGCTTTGTGTAGCTACATCTCACTGCAGGCCATTAGTATGTCTGGAAGGCCAACAAGGAGAGGCAGACAGTCACAAGCCAATAAAATAGGGCAAGCAGGCTCTGTGTTTAGAGGCAACAGTGCTGGTCATGGAGACGGTGCATCCTCATCAGCAAGTGACCGTGGGACACACTTGTCCTTTTTTTCCAGAGCTGGCCGCGTTGAGCCGCAACATATAGAAGACTTGGTAGAGTGGATGACCAAGCCGTCCTCATCCTCCTCATCCTCTCTCACCCAGGCTCAGGGTACTTTGTCTGGCAAAGCAGCTGCCAATGTGGCCTCTTCCCTCAGCTCAATGGCATCAGTCACTCCTTCCCTAGCCCCACCATTTCCTCCTGAGGAGTCCCCTGAACTGTTTGAGCACAGTGTTGGGTACATGCTCCAGGAGGATGCCCAGCGTTTTAAAGGAACATGTAATTACAATTCTTGATCACAACACCACAACCACCGCAACACCACAACCACCACCAAAGGCCAAATTTTTCTGCCCCTGTTCAACAGGTGCATGTAATTACAATTCTTGATATAATATTTCAAAGCAGGGCCCGTTCCAGCACCCACCAAGAGTAACTGTGAGGAATTACAGTGTTGTGGCACCAGTACCACCACCAAAGGCCCAATTTTTCTACCACTGTTCAACAATGGCATGTAATTACAATTCTTAATCTAATATTTCACAGCAGGGCCCATTCCTGCGCCCACCAAGAGTAACTGTGAGGGCTTACAGTGTTTGGGCAACACCAACACCTAAGGCCCCAATTTCTGCAGAGTATATAGGGCAAGCCCCTACTTTCAAACATCCAATTTACAAATGACTCCTACTTGCAAACGGAAGGAGACAACAGGAAGTGAGATGAAATCTACCCCTAGGAAGGGAAATTCTCTCCTGTAAGAGTTAATATGGGAAAAATGTGTCTCCTCTTCACTGATGCTTTATCACCAATCCTTGTTTCACTAAAAAACCTAAATTTTTCAAAAAACATTTGCCATTGGGACAGAAAGTGAGGTGAAATCTTCTGAAGAGGTGCACAGACAGTAAAACAAATGTTACAGGGGTGATAACCCTTCCCTATGTTTTCCAAAAAGCTTAAAAATAGATTTATTGGCTCTAGCTACACTTTAAAAATGTACCAGTTCAAAATTACAAACAGATTCTACTTAACAATAAACCTACAGTCCCTGTCTTGTTTGCACCACCTGTATAATGCTGTTCAGAGTATATAGGGCCTGGGGGCCCCATGCCTTTCCTTTTTTAATTTGGGTGTGGGGTTCCCCTTAATATCCATACAAGACCCAAAGGGCCTGGTATTGGACTGGGGGGTGGGGGGTACCCATGCTGTTTGTCTCACTGATTTTCATCCATATTGCTGTGACCCGACATTACATTAAAGCCTTAAGCAATTTTAAATGACTTTTATTCTTTTAAAAATGTCATTTTGTGCAGGGACTGTTCTAAGCATGGGAAACACAAGCCACTTTACAGGTATACTATAGACACCCCCTAGGTATGATATTTAAAGGAATTTTTTTTTTTTCACTTTAGGCATCATTGAAATCACTGACATTTTTAAAACTTTTTTTTGCATTGATACATGTCCCATCCCCTGGGGCAGGACCTGGGTCCCCAAACCCTTTTTAGGACAATAACTAGCCTTTAAAATTAGCACTTTTGATTTTGAACGTTCGAGTCCCATAGACTTTAATGTGGTTCTAAAGTTCACGCAAACTTTCGGTCCATTCGCAGGTTCTGGTGCGAACTGAACCGGGGGGTGTTCGGCTCATCCCTTCTAATCACAACAGTACTGTTAGTTACACGCCACAGGATCAGCCCTTGTGGCTAACAGAGGCAGGAGTCTGGAAAGGATTAGAGAAACTGAGCATAAATAAATCACCAGGAACAGATGGCTTACACCCTAGAGTCCCTAAAGAACTCAGTAAGGTTATAGCCAGATTGCTATTCCTAATCTTCATGGACAGCATACTGACAGGATTGGTACCAGCTGATTGGCAAAAGGCCCACATGGTACCAATATTCAAAAAAGGGCACAGATCTATTCCTGGGAACTATAGGCCTGTCAGTCTAACGTCGGTAGTTTGTAAACTATTTGAAGGGATGATAAGGGACTATATCCAAGAATTTGCTGATGAAAACAGTATAATTAGCAGTAATCAGCATGGGTTTACAAAAGGTCGCTCTTATCAAACCAACCTATTAACCTTCTACGAGGAAATGAGCTGCCATCTGGACAAAAGTAGGCTGGTGGATGTGGTATATCTGGATTTTGAAAAAGTATTTGGTATAGTCCCCCACAAATACTTAATTTACAAACTAAGGTCTGTAGGCATGGACCATAAGGTTTGTTCTTGAATAGAAAACTGGCTACGGGGTCGTGTCCAAAGGGTTGTGATAAATAACGTATACTCGGAATGGCCTAGAGTGGTTAGTGGGGTACCCCAAGGCTCTGTCCTGGGACCAATTCTGTTTAATTTATTTATAAATTATATAGAGGATAGGATAAATAGCTCAATCTCAGTGTCTGCTGACAAGTCGACACAAAAATATGCAGGGCAATAACAACACAGCAGGATATAGAACCTTTACAAGAGGACCTGAATAAGTTAATGTAGTGGGCTAATGCATTGCAAATGAAGTTTAACAATGTAAGGTAATGCATTTGGGGGGTAAAAATATAAATGCAAGTTACTCATCAGGGGGAGAACCCCTAGGGGTTTACAGGTTGGAAAAGGATCTAGGGGTTCTAGTTGAAAACAGACAGAGTAATAGCATGCAGTGTCAAGCTGCGGCTACCAAAGTCAGCAGAATATTAGTATGCATTAAAAAGGGAATTTACTCCAGAGATAAAACCTGTCCCTTTATAAGACTCTGGTTTGGCCGCATCTGGAATATTCCATCTAGTTCTGGTCACCAATCCTCAGAAGTGATGTGCTGGAGCTAGAGAGAGTCCAAAGAAGGGTAACTAAATTAATATGGGGACTGGAGGACTTTAATTATGAGGAACAACTGTAAGTGCTAAATTTATTCTCACTGTAGGAGAGACGCTTAAGAGGAGATATACAAATATCTCAACGGTGATCCCAGAGAAACTTTTCAGTCCGAGGGAGTGTAATGCTCTGTACACACAATCGGATCTTCCAACAACAAATGTTCGATGGGAGCTTGTTGTCGAAAATCCCAACCGTGTGCAGGCTCTATCGAACATTTTTTGTCGGAATTTCCAACAACAAAAATTTGAGAGCTGGTTCTCAAATTTTCTGACAACAAAATCCATTGTTGAAAATTCTGATCATGTGTACACAATTCCGATGCACAAAATTCCACGCATGCTCGGAATCAAGCAGAAGAGCCACACTGGCTATTGAACTTCATTTTTCTCGGCTCATCGTACATGTTGTACGTCAGCGTGTTCTTAACGATCCAAATTTCCGACAACATTTGTGCGACAGTGTGTATGCAAGAGAAGCTTGAGCCAACATCCGTCGGAAAAAAAATTCCAGGATTTTGTTGTGGGAATGTCCGATCGTGTGTATGCAGCACAAGGGGACACGGGCCACACGATGAGACTGGAAGATAAGCGGTTTAACCTTAAGCTGTACAGGGGGTTTTTCACTGTCAGGGCGGTAAGGATGTAGAATGAACTTCCACATAATTGGTGGTGTCGGCAGGAAGTATGGATAGTTTTAAAAGACTCTTTAACGGGCATCTTAGCGAGAACAATATACGGGGATATGGGAAATTAATGTTTTGATGGGTTTTTTTGTTTTGTTTTTCACACGCACACCTACACAGGTTGAACTTGATGGACTGTTGTCTTTATTCAACCTTACCAACTATGTAACTATGTAGCTATGAATAACCTGGGAAATTGTACCTATTGGAGGTGGAGAGCTGTGGAGCAGCATACCAGTTTATGGAATATATTATTCAAAGGCTTGTCTGTATGTTATATGAGGTGAGATTTATGAGAGCACGGGAATGGTGCACAGAGGTGGAAGTTCACTATTGTTTATCTATATTAAACTTGATTACCCTTTAAGCAAGAGAAGGTGGTTGATTTACAGCACGCTGGGAGCATGGACTTTATTACAATTTATATATGACCTCACTAAAGTCACTATTAGCACTTGCACGTTATATTGGACTTTTTGGAAGAATTGATATTTGCACATATGATGTTGATTTTTTTTATTGATAATATATTGATTTTCACGCATTTGATTTAGGCTGTGCAACCTTACTCTACACTATTACATTGCACTTTATGTACTGTATACATCAGTTTTCATTTTATGTATTTTTGCACTTCAGGGATTTTTTAATATGTTGGATTTAACCTAAAAGAAAAAGGTTTGGGACTTTAAATGAGGCACATAAATAATGTGCCACCATCCCTGTATTACCTATATGGGGTGGGGGGGGGGACTTTAAATGATGCATATATGTGAGGCTAAAAAAATTGTCAATTTTGGAGAACTGAGCAAGTTTAATGTACCATGGATGACAAAAACATTGCATGAAAGTTGTACCATGGATCACAAAAACACCACATGAAAGTTACATACATATAATTACAGTCCTCATATTGACAAGCTGCAAACCATGTAAAACATGACAAGGAAAATGATAAAACAATATGAGGACTGTAATTATATGTATGTAACTTTCATGTGATGTTTTTGTCATCCATGGTATAATAAACTTACTAATTTCTCCAACATTGACCATTTTTTTAGTCTCACATATATGCCTCATTTAAAGTCCCAACCTCCTCCCCCCTTTCTCATATAGGTTGGATTTAACCTATTTATTTTAATAAGTATTTACATGAGTTGCACTATATAAAGTAATATGGGGAGCTTACAGTAGTGTTGCACTAATTTGTGGTTTTATACAATACCTATGTCTATAAAACATGAAGACATGAAACAGAAAGGCAGATGGAGATTAGGGAAGTAAACAAGTGGCTGAAGAGCTGGTATAGTAAGGAGGGGTTTGGGTTCCTGGGTTTGGGTTCTTGGAAGACTGGGCCAACTTCTCAGTCGATCACCAGTACTATAGAAGGGACGAACTGCACCTAAATGAGGAGGGTGCAGATCAGCTGGGAGTAAAGATGGCCAAAAAGTTAGTTAAACTAGGCGACGGGGGGGAGGGCCTAGAGGTAGAGATAGTCAGTGCAGAACATATTCCAGAGGGTAGTATTGGGGGCATTAGTGATAGGTTGACCAAAGCACATAAACCCAAGGTAAGTATAGTAACAAGTCCTAGTTGCAATCTCGAAACACCCAATAAGAGGATAGTATGCAACCGGTCTAAACTACCTGGCATGTTCACCAATGCCAGGAGCCTGGCGGACAAGATGGGTGAACTAGAGATACTGTTGTATGAGGAGGATTTGGATTTTGTGGGAATTTCAGAGACCTGGTTCAACAGCTCTCATGATTGACTGGCAACCATTCAAGGGTATACCCTTTATCACAGGGATAGAGAGGGTAAAAAAAGGGGGAGGGGTATGCCTATATATCAAGAATAATGTACAAGTGAATGTGAGAGATGACATCTCTAGGGGGCTAGGGAGGAGGTGGAATCCTTATGGGTAGAGCTCCAAAGGGATGAAGATAAGGGGAAAATAATACTGGGATTATGCTATAGGCCCCCTAACCTGAGGGAGGAGGGGAGACAGATCTCCTATCACAAGTTGTATTAGCAGCAAGGATGAGAAGTGTTATCATAATGGGTGATTTTAATTATCCAGACATAGACTGGGCGGAGGGAACAAAACATTTGTCTAAGGCTTGACAGTTCCTAAATGTCTTGCAGGACAATTTCATGGTTCAGATGGTAGACGCACCAACTAGAAATAAAGCATTACTGGATCTATTGATTACCAACAATACAGACCTGATCACAGGAGTGGAAATACGGGGCAATTTAGGAAACAGCGATCACAGGTCAATTGGCTTCAGTATAAATCACACAAATAGGAAACATAAGGGAAATACAAAGACACTGAATTTCAAAAGAGCCAACTTCCCTAAACTACGAACCTTGCTAGAAGGCATGAATTGGGATAAAATCTTAGGAACAAAGAACACAGAGGAGAGATGGGTTTGCTTTAAGAGCAAATTAAATAAGGGCATTAGCCAATGCATCCCATTGGGTAATAAATTTGAAAGAGCGAATAAAAGTTCTAGATGGCTTAACTCCAATGTAAAAAGGCATGTAAAAGCAAAGGAGAAGGCCTTAAAAAATACAAGTTTGAGGGATCATCATCAGCATTCAGACTTTATAAAGAATGCAACAAGAAATGTAAGGGTGCAATTAGGGCGGCTAAGATAGAACACGAAAGACACATAGCGGAGGAGAGCAAAAAAAAATCCCAAGAAATTATTTAAGTATGTAAACAGTAAAAAAGGGAGGACAGACCATATTGGCCCCATAAAGAATGAGGAAGGACATCTGGTTACAAAGGATGGGGAGAGGACAGAATTAAAATTAGACTAGGGAAACTTAACATGAAAAAATCACTGGGACCAGATGACTTGCATCCGAGAGTACTTAGGGAACTCAGTCAAGTAATTGCCAGACCATTGTTCCTAATTTTTACTGACAGTCTACTGAATGGAATGGTACCAGCTGATTGGAGAAAAGCCAATGTAGCACCAATATTTAAAAAGGGCACAAAATACTTCCCTGGGAATTACAGACCAGTTAGCCTAACATCAATAGTATGCAAGCTCTTGAAGGGGATGATAAGGGACTATATACAAGATTTTAGTAATGAGAACGGTATCATTAGCAGTAATCAGCATGGATTCATGAAGAATCGTTCTTGCCAAACCAATCTATTAACCTTCTATGAGGAGGTGAGTTGCCATCTAGATAAAGGAAGGTCCATAGGTGTGGTGTATCTGGATTTTGCAAAAGCATTTGAAACAGTTCCCTATAAATGTTTATTGCAGTGGTCATCAACCCTATCCTCAGGGCCCACTAACAGGCCAGATTTTATGTATTAACTTGGGGAGATGCAAACTAGAATACTGCAATCACTGAGCAGCAAATGATATCACCTGTGATGTATTTCAGTTATCTTGCAAACCTGGCCTGTTAGTGGGCCCTGAGGACAGGTTTGATGACCACTGGTTTACTGTACAAAATAAGGTTCATTGGCATGGATTACATGAGTAAATGGATTGAAAACTGGCTACAAGGGCGAGTTCAGTCGGTGGTGATAAATGGGGAGTACTCAGAATGGTCAGGGGTGGGTAGTGGGGTCCCCCAGGGTTCTGTGCTGGGACCAATCCTATTTATTTTGTTCATAAATGACCTGGAGGATGGGGTAAACAGTTCAATCTCTGTATTTGCGGATGATACTAAGCAGGGCAATAACTTCTCTGCATGATGTGGAAACCTTGCAAAAAGATCTGAACAAATTAATGGGGTGGGCAACTACATGGCAAATGAGGTTTAATGTAGAAAAATGTAAAATAATGCATTTGGGTGGCAAAAATATGAATGCAATCTATACACTGGGGGAGGACCTCTGGGGGAATCTAGAATGGAAAAGGACCTGGGGGTCCTAGTAGATGATAGGCTTAGCAAAGGCATGCAATGCCAAGCTGCTGCTAACAAAGCAAACAGAATATTGGCATGCATTAAAAAGGAGATCAATTCCACAGATAAAACGATAATTCTCCCACTCTACAAGACTCTGGTCTGGAAACTAGAGTATGCTGTCCAGTTCTGGTCACCAGTCCTCAGGAAGGATGTACTGGAAATAATAAAGGGTCTGGAGAATATTAGTTATGAGGAAGGGTTGCGAGCACTGAACTTATTGTCTCTGGAGAAGAGACGCTTGAGAGGGGATATGATTTCAATTTATAAATACCGTACTGGTGACCCCACAATAGGGATAAAACTTTTTCGCGGAAGGGGGTTTAACGAGACACGTGGCCACTCATTAAAATTAGAAGAAAAGAGGTTTAACCTTAACTACGTAGAGGGTTCTTTACTGTAAGATCGGCAAGGATGTGGAATTCCCTTCCACAGGTGGTGGTCTCAGCGGAGAGCATCGATAGTTTCAAAAAACTATTAGATAAGCACCTGAACGACCACAACATACAGGGACATACAATGTAATACTGACATATAATCACACACATAGGTTGGACTTGATGGACTTGTGTCTTTTTTCAACCTCACCTACTATGTAACTATGTAACTATATGAAGCTTCTGCCTTAAAGTAACAGAGAGCAATCATATATTTTTTTAATTTGCCAGTTTATTGCAGTTAGAGTCAAATTGTGAAAATGTTTAAATTCTGCCTTGCATTACCACAAGATGAGATTAAATGGAAATGTCCCAAAAAATGCACTACATGCTGTTTACTTTTAACCACTAGCCAACCAGCCACCACAATAATACTGCGGCAGGTTGGCCCAGATGCGCAAATCATCGTAGCTGTACGTCACTCCTTTAAGATGTGACAGCAGGCGTGCGCACGCGCCCAGCGCATGTACCCAGAGCCGATGCGCGTGCCCGGCCGGCGTGATGACGCCGGGCACCCGCGATTGCTCGAGACACACACGTAAACACACAAATCCCCGTTCTCTCAGGTGACAGGAGAGAGATCGTGTGCTCATACTAAGTATGAACACTGATTTCTCTCCTTCCCTAGTCAGTCTCATCCCCCCACAGCTAGGGAGCACATTTAACCCCTTGATTGCCCCCTAGTGTTAACCCTTCCCTGCCAATGACATTTATACAGTAATCAATGGCCATTTTTAGCTCTGATCGCTGTATAAATGTCAATGGTCCCAAAATAGTGTCAAAAGTGTCCAATCTGACCACCACAATATCGCAGTTCTGATAAAAATCGCTGATCGCCGCCATTACTAGTAAAAAAGGATAATAATAATAATAAAAATGACATAAATCTATCCCCTATTTTGTAGATGCTATAACCTTTGTGCAAACCAGTCAATATACGCTTAATTTTTTTTACCAAAAATATGTAGAAAAATACATATCGGCCTAAACTAAGGAAAAAATGAGTTTCTTTTTAAAAAAATGTGGGATATTTATTATAGCAAAAACTACTAAATATTGTGTTTTTTCAAAATTGTGGCTCTTTTTTTGTTTATAGCACAAAAAATAAAAACCGCAGAGGTGATCAAATACCACCAAAATAAAGCTCTATTTGTGGGGAAAAAAGGACATACATTTTGTTTGTGTACAACATCGCTCAACCGCGCAATTGTCAGTTAAAGTGGCGCAGTGCTGAATCACAAAAAATGGCCTGGTCAGGAAGGGGGCAAATCCTTCCGCGGCTGAAGTGGTTAATGTCTAAGAACTACATATCCCATGGTACCATGCTTGTTTGCTGGACTGCTATTCGTCAGATTGTTGGGCGATAGGAAATCTCTGGGACGCCATTGGCTAGTGCGCCTGCCAATCAAAAGGAGGGGGAGCAGAAGCTGAGGAATTCTGGGAAATGTAGTTGGCAAAAAGTTTTCAACTTGGAAGTTTGTAGTTGGGAGAAAACTGCAAATCCCAGAGTGCTGTGCGGGGGAAAGGAGTCCAACAGGGAGGGCGAAGGCCGTGTAGGTGGAAGAGAGACGCCTGATTAGACCTATCCACATCCTATACTTCCTTACAAGCACCCGGGCCACCTTGAACTGTGCCTTCTGTGGTAGCTGCCATCAAGGATCCCCACTTTACAAACCTGATTGACCTAGTGGGTATATGCCCATCTGGGTCCATTTGTTCTGGTAAGCCTCCCTTTGTTGGTGGATCTTCTATCAACACACTCTCATGGGTTGATGTTTCCTATGTGAGGTTATCTATTTTATTATTTATTTGACAACCATGATAATAAAATTTGCATATAATTAATTGATTCAAGCTTCTGAATTGTATAGATTTTTTTAAATTGCATAAAGCAGAACTAAACTTTGTTATACTCACCTCCCCACCAGTCACACAACATCCATAAGCAATATCTGCAACATCTTCTCCCAGGTTTGGCATTTTCAGTTAATCGTACATTCTAAAGATGTTTGCAGGTTGGCAGGTAAGAGGCTTTTACTGCAGGAGAGACATAGGGGTTGATTTACTCATGACAAATAGTCTGTTCACTTTTCAAGGGACCTTTCACTTTGCATGGGAGTTTTTGCTTATCTTAGCAAATGAGGTGAAGCTCTGATGGCTTCTAGTATCCAATCACATTCAAGCAAAATTAAAAGAAACACCATTTTATCCAGTTTGGCGTGTGTGTTCCCCATATCTCAGTATATTGCATTCACTAAGAAACGCATCCAAATATTTTTTTTTAATTATTGACACTCACCAATGACACCACCAATAGTGAAAGGGAGTTTCAAATCTTCATAACTGTGGTCCTCTAGCCCCCTTATTAGCTTTGTTGCCCTTCTCTGGACTCCCCTTAGTTTCAGCACATTCCTCCTGAGAATTGGTCACCAGAACTGGATGGCATATTCAAGATGTGGCTGGACCAGAGTTTTGTAAAGTTATAAAATTATAGTTTTATCTCTTGAGTAAATACTCTTTTTAATGCATGCTAGTAGTCTTCTAGCCTTGCTTGCTGCATGCAATGTAGCATTGCATTCTATTGATAAGTCTGTAATCTACTAGGCCCCCAGATCCCTTCCATCCTCAATTCCACCAGAGCATCTCCTCTAGTGAGTAACTCGCATTATTATTTTTAGCCCCATGAGCATTACTTTACATTTCTCAATAGTAAACCTCATTTGCCATGTAGTTATCTTCCCCTTTATTTTATTCAGGTCTTCTTGTACATTTGCTATATCCTGTTGTGAAGTTATTGCTCTGCTTATCTTGTCAGCAAACACTATGATTGAACTATTTATGCCAACCTCTATATCATTTAAGAACAGATTACACAGAATTCGACCCAGCACAGAGGCTTGGAGTACCCCACTTACCTCTCCATGCTGATTACTACTAATGATACTTGCTACTAATGCCACTATTTTTATCAGTAAATTTTTGGATATGGTCCATTATCATCCCCTCCAGTCATTTCTATACTACTGTTGTTAGGCTGACTTATCTGTAGTTTCCAGGTATATATCTTTTTTGAACACTGGTACCTCGTTAGCTTTTTGGCAATCAGCTGATATAATACCAGTCAGTAAGCCATCCTCAAAAATTGGGAATTATGGTCTGGTTATAACATGGCTAAGTTTTTTAAAGCAAAGTTCCAATCAAAAGTGGCACTTCTGCTTATCTGCTTCCTCCCCCCCTATGGCTCCACATTTGGCACCCGTCAAGGGGGAGGGGGGTGCAAACAAAGCCCTAACCCCCCCATCACTCGCGATAGGGCCTATAGACAGACAGATCGATAGACAAATAGACAGACAGATAGATAAATAGACAGACAGAGAGGTAGATAGAGATAGATAGATAGATAGATAGATAGATAGATAGATAGATAGATAGATAGATAGATAGATAGATAGATAGATACAGAGACCTGGTGAAGGTGAGGAATCTGAGGATATACTGTAAACCATGGCTGTAGCAGGATACAGTGCTGGAACCCCTCATGGTATATAGGAGATTTGTGATGAAATGCCCCTGCAGATTTTCAGGCAAATGGCTGGAGGGTGATTCCCAGGCAGAGAAGAAGCAGGGCACCCTCCCCCTCCCTCCACTTTCAGTCCGATCACAGGATGAGAAGGTGGACATCAGTAGAAGGTGCTTCTGCATATGGGTGGACAGACACTCACAGTGTTAGATCACAGTACCTGGCTAGGCTGGCTTCTTCATTCACGGAGCCGATTTCACGCTGACACAGAAACCGGAAATGACGTCACTGCCCAGGGAAAGCACTGCCCATGTCCTACGGCAGTGCCAATCAACAGAAACACATCAGAAGAATGACACATAAAGGAGCGTCGAGGCGCACTGCATAGCACCACAAAGCATCACAAAACCCCGCAAATGAAGTGTCTCGTCTGCAATCATGTGATTGCAATGGCGTCATGCTTCCCATACGCTTGCCTGAACACAGTGCACTTAAATGACTTTTTTTTTTTAAAGGGCCTTTTTTTTTAATGAATGTTTTTTTTCTATTTTATTTTTTTTGTGACTAGCTTTGGGGGGGCGGAGCCCATGCGCCCCTATGGACGGACCGCCACTGACAAGTACCCTTCCCCACTTCTGGGAGACCGCGCAGCGGCACCCTCCCTCGGGAGTTCAGTCCCCGTGCTCCTTCCTCTGTCACCGGGCCAGTTAGAAAGTGCAGCGTGCTTACCACATGCACAGTAGGGAACCCGCCTGTGAAGCCCTTGGTATGAATGGTGGCGGCAGCACCTGATAGCCAATCCAAAAATTGGCTGGGGTGCCAACATCGCGGGCTCCTTGGACAGGTAAGTGTTCATATATTAAAAGTTAGCAGCAATGGTATTTGTAGATGCTGACTTTACATTTTTTTTTCCCCAGACAGTACTCCTCTTTAAGACCCCTTTCACACTGGAGGCACTTTAGTGCTAAAAATAGCGCCTGTAAAGCACCTGAAAAACGCCTTATCTGCAATCCCGAGGGCTTTCACACTAGGGCGTTGTACTGGCAGGACGTAAAAAAAAAAGCCCTGCAAGCAGCTTCTTTGATGTGGTGTATACACTGCTCCCAAAGTGTCCCTGCCCATTGAAATCAATGGGCAGCGCAGCCAAAGCGCCTGCAAAGTGCCTCGGCAGCAGCGCTCTTCGGGAAGTTTCAACCCTCTACTTGGCCGTTAGCGGGGGTCAAAAGCGCCCCGCTAGCGCCCAAAAAGCACCACGAAAACAACAGTAAAGAGCCGCTAAACCTAGTGGCGCTTTACCGCTGGTGCCTGGGCGCTGGTAGTGTGAAAGGGCTCTTAGAACTCACCCGTGTAAGTCATCAGGTCAGTGTGATTTATTCACATTACTGTAATGCCCTGTACACACGGTTGGATTTTCCAATGGAAAATGTGCGATCGGAGCTTGTTGTCGGAAGTCCCGACCGTGTGTGGGCTCCATCAGACTTTCTCCATCGGTATTTCCGACACACAAAGTTTGAGAGCTTGCTATAAAATTTTCCGACAACAAAATCCGATCCCGTCAATTCCGACCATGTGTGGCCAATTCCGACGCACAAAGTGCCACACATGCTCAGAATAAATTCCGGGACAGAACTGCTCGGTCTGGTAAAATTAGCATTCGGAATGGATATAGCATTTTCGTCATGCTGCAATGTTTTAAATTGTTGAATGCAGCGCACTCTCTTCTTCTTTATAATGCTAGAATAATGAAGTTGTTTTGCTGCTCATATTCACACAGAGTTCTCACAAACTTCTTTCTTGATTATTTTTCGTGATTTCATCAATATAATATTTTTATTTGTCACATCTAAAAAAAATTTGTTTTTGATGTTTTTAGATAAAAAAAATTTTATTTGTGATTTTTTTAAATCCTGATCTTGTGTTTTTTTTTTTATTTATTTTTTTTTAACTCCAGAAAAGTTTTGGGTGTGTTTTGTGTGTCAAGTTACCACAACACGATTATTATCTTGTATTATTTAATCTCAAGGAGATTGCTTGGTGTTGGTGTCTCTTATTAATTTCACATTGTAGTTTTGAAATGTACCTGCCTCCTCACAAACAAACCAAAAATTTATTAAGGGGTCCTAACCAAAGAAAGAGGAAGGCAACACTGGAGAGACAGCTGAAATTGGCAAAGCCTTTGGCCCCCAGGGCACACATCAACTATTTTACTGCAAAATTGGTGGCCTGAGGAGTCCATATATAAGGGAGTACAATCTGGTCCAGAAGGCCAAGAGATCATGACCAGCAGCAGATGACATGTATGTCCCCAGGCTGTGGTCATACAAGAGCCTGTATCTTTTGTCAGACCAGACTGAACCCAGGTCATCACTCTCTTGTCTTCCTTCCACGCTTCCTTCCATGCTGTGTCTGTGGTGGTGGAGTTGTGGTAAGAGGAGGGGGATGATGATGCAACTCACACAGGTGGGTATTGGGTGTGATTTCGCCCCTCACCCCCTTAGTTAATTATTCATAAAGGATGTCCTCACACATGAGGCGTTGGCCCTCGTGCATGTCCTGCAGTTTGGTGGCAGCCATGCAGGCAAAGGCCTCTTCACGAGTGGGGGTGGCTCTGAGGGACGCAGAAGCCTCCTGAATCAGCATGAGTGCTGAATCCTCCATGTTACTCCCCTTCCTGGGTCTTTTTTTTGGAAGGCGGAGGAGAGGAACCTGGGATTCTGTGAGGCTCCTACTGGGCCCGGCCTCCTCCTTGCTGCCACTTACGCTGGCCACCTACTGGCTGCCACTAACCCCCGCTTTCATACGGCTGCCACATTCCACAGCCTCCTCCTGGCTGCCACATTCCACAGCCTCCTCCTGGCTGAGGTCTTCCTGTGTATGAAAAAGGGACATAGTTTTAGTTTTTTCTGCATCAATCATACACAATTTACATCTCATGACTGTTGCAAATTGAATGTTAACAAATATAAAAGCTTATCATTCTGAGCCCAGCATTTTTCATTCTTGTCCCAATTATTTTTGCCCACTACTGTCTATTAATATGTAAACGTCTTTATTTAATCTGCAATTAGTGATCAATAATAACATCTAGTAAACATCATTTATTTATTGACCAGAAATCTGTAGAAAAATGCTATACCTGGCTCAAGCTTGGCTCTTCCACTTCTTCCTGGCTGGAAGTCCCAGGTTGGACATTGAAAGCCTCAGCTGGGGTGGAAGATAGGGTGGAAGGAAGAGTGGAAGGAAGGGTTGAGAGGGATTCCCTGACTTCAGTCTGGTCTGACAGAAATTGCAGTCTCTCATAGTACCACAGCCTGGAGACATAAACGTCATCTGCTGCAGTTCTGGATCTCTGGGAATCCTGGACCTTCTTGCGCTCCCTAAGATAAGTGCTCCTCAGGCCACCAATTTTGGCTTTTAAATAGGGGATGGTTGCTGTGGGGACCACCGGCTTCACCAACTCCAGCAGTTTCTCCAGCGCTGCCTGCCTCTTTTGTTTATGATTATATTGTGGGTGTTTGACCTGCCACAGACAGGGCAGCTCCCTGTACTTGTCTATGAACAGGGGGAGGAAGTCGTGGTCATTGAAGCCATCCATTTTATCTGTAAGACAAACCCTAATGTCAGGCTAAAGTCTCCTAATCTTGTCCCAATATAGGCCTCAACCTCTAAGCAGTATAGGCCCAAGTTTAAATGTTACCTTCGTTATCACGATTGGCGCTTCCTATATTCCTTCCTCTGCTCACAGATTGTACGTACGGCGCACACTTGGTACGCTTTATATACACTGTGCATTCGTGAAACTCTACCCGCCCCTAAAGTTCTTTCTAGTCTATTCCCTGCCCCTTCTCATTCAGCGCAGTAAGGAAGAGCACATGGCAGAGACAGAGCAGGTGCGTTCTAATTACAGCAATGAGGAGGAGGAGGAGGAAAGCCCAGAACCGGAAACATCATGATCCCGGAGGAGACGATTTAAGGCATCAAATATGTTCTTTGTTGAGATGGTGGAGATGGTCGACATATTGAAAAGGGCCGACTATGACGGGAAGTATGGACCTTACCCCAACCCCAATGTCAGAAATGCCAAGATCATGACGAAAGTTGTGAAGAGTCTGCACCGTAGATTTGTGGTATGGCGATCCAAGGATCAACTCAGGAAGCGGCGGTCGGACCTCAAAATCAGGGAGCACGATCAGTATAGAAGGATCAGGAGAGTGCTGCAAAAAAGTAAGTAGTTGTCCTGTTTTCCTATTCTTTCTTTTTATTACGTTAGTGCTGCTCCATGTGCTTTTCTTTACTGTTGTACAGTTTAAAATGGCAACTTTCATGTTCATGGACACATTATTCGTTCGTAGGAAACATTTTTCGTTCGGCCAATAAAACACCATATTTTGTCCAGATGCCTTTCAATACATTTTTTCTGGCCTACTTCTCTTAAAATAAGTTTGTTGTCTAGATGGGTTTGCAACTAGAATGAAATGCAAACTAGATTCTCTGTAAGGAGAGGACACTCAGCAGCTGTTTACACATCTGGACGCTGGAGCACTAGTGTGGGACACCAGAACACCCTTTTTATTAGGGGGCCCACACAGGTGCTCCACTGTATACTATAGGGGTGACTCTATCTGTGAAGCTTGTACAAAACAGGTAAGTATTCAAGCTTGACAAAGGAAAAAAATATTTCTTCATCTTGCAACTCTGCCAAAACAGACAATTGTACCCCACTTCCAAGCAATGTTTCATATTCCTATTTGTACCATCAAATATCTGTCTGCTAAGTATACATAGGGGAGAAAAGACTCGGAGGACACCACGCATGAGAGGAGACAACAGACCCCCCACCTCAGAATGAAGTGGAAATCCCACAAACACAACAGGAAGAGGAGGAGGAGGGAGACGTTGTGGAAATAGTCACCACAACAGGTGAGTGTCTACGACCACAGCCACATGGTAAGAGATGTTTGCCTGCATATTTATAATACATGGTGGTTTTTTTTTTTTATATTTTTAGGTGATCGTGATGTTGTGGATGAAGGTCATTTCACCAGTGAAAGTGCCCAGATCCTGATCGGGGAGATCATGGGGTGTAATAGGGACTTGGAAAACATCAAGCAAAACATCAATGATGTTCAAAACAAAATGAAGAACATCATTGATGTTTTAGGGAGAGTTTAAAACCCCTAGAAATCCCTAACTTATTTCTGTTTTGTTTTTCTGACAATTTCTTGAACATTTTTTGACATATTCTAGAAAAGCCAAATTTTGAAGATGCATACACTGTGTCAACATGTAAAACAGGCAACAAGCAATAACTAGTGCGCAAAAACCAGCTCGTATATAAACACCAGGAAGCCGCCAACATAAAAAGTACACTCACATAACTCAAAAGAATATTAAATAAATATATATATATATGTGGCGCTACCTATTATAGAATCAAATATCAGATGAGAAAATACAGTCATCAATAAAGATGATGGAAAAATTCTACAATGTAGTGTGCAATAGTCAAGTAAGTAGCAATGACAAGCATACTGTGCAAAAAATGAAGTGACCTTACTCATCAAAACACATAGTATTGAGCGTGATGTATGGACTCCTAATGTGAAAATGGTTAAATGTGAAATGTGGACTCCTTACTCATCAAAACAAGCAAAAATAAACGTAATGAGTGGACTCTTAATAAAGAAGTAATTAGATACACAAAATGTATTCCATAGGTGTGCAGTAATCAGGTAAGTGACAATGCCTTTGGAAAAGTGCAAAACATATAGTGAAGTGACCTCACTATTCAAAGTGAATAATGCATCTAAAGCAATAATAAACCATAAAAATAAAAAATGATCAGTGAATTCTAATATTGTCATGCACATAAAATCAAAATAATGATGAGCAATGTGAAGAATATTTCATCCAGGTGTAACTACCAGTAGCAACCCGAGAAATTGGAGTAAAAGTAATATAAAGGTGCAAGTGCAATAATACATGTGTAAACAAATAAGTATAAACTAATAGCACTAAGGCTATGAAAAGGTGTCCAAAAGACCACGCAAAGTACAGTTCAAAAAATGGTAGCGTGTGACTCCCAATAACAGCCCGGTATGAGTCCTCTGAGAGTGATGAACAAAGTGCAAGTGCAGTAACCAGAGCTCTGTGACGGTCAGTGTCCGCTTGTGAGCTTATCAATCCAATTAGGTTCCGGAGTGCACTGATCGTTTCCCCCAGCCTCTCACCTGTAGTTGCGGTCCCCAATGGGATGAATCAAGCGTGTACCCACAGATAGTGGGACAGTATAATGGGGACGAGCTTCCGGTCATGGTCACAGCCTCCAGGGACACAGCATACACTGGTTTCAGCACACCAATCTCCCGCAGTCAGTAAATAATCTCGATAACCTTGAATACCCTCAGATGGGTGATGGAAAGAGAAAGGATGGCTCCATAGTGTAGTAATTAAAAGTTTATTTATAAAAATTGTAGCAACTTACATTAAAATAACATGCGTTCCACAGTAAAGTTGAAAGCTTCTGGGTTTGGACGTACCCAGAAGCAGCGGCACCTGGCTCCTCCCTGACGCGTTGCGTCACAACACACGTGACTTTATCAAAGCCTTTGATAAAGTATATAGTGGGTATATAGCGTGTATGGGTTTGGCAAAGTCAGCAGATAGAAGATTGAGGATAGATAGAGGATCGGTATCAGCTGAGTTAGCAGTTGGGGGAGGGAGGGTTCCAAATGATTTTGTGACCCAAAAAAAACCCTCTGCCACTCTGCCAGAATTTAAAGCACAAATCATATTTTTACACATTTTAGGGGGTATTTAGGGTAAAGCACTACTATGGAGCTGACAAAATACTTGAGTAGACGAGGTGGATATAGGGCCAGGAGAGCATGCTGGGGAGGTAAGTGAAGACAAATATGTATGAAGGACAAAAAAAATAAAAAATACAGCATGCATGTGGACAAAGGGGACATTCACAGCATATTACAATCATGGTAATTAGGGAATGAGGAAAGAAATACAATATATTAACAAACATTAAATACAAACGTGATGTTAAAGGATAAAAATCTTACCTTAACATACT
The DNA here is from genome assembly GCF_042186555.1 of Aquarana catesbeiana. NCBI lineage: Eukaryota > Metazoa > Chordata > Amphibia > Anura > Ranidae > Aquarana > Aquarana catesbeiana. The sequence continues at coordinate 43,228,997 of NC_133324.1, forward strand.
CTTTCTGCAGGACCTGGATGATGGCAGAACAGATCTCTGGGATAATGATCCCCAGAGCCTGGGGGGAGATGCCTGTCGAGAACCTGAGGTCCTGTCCCTGTCGCCAAGTACCACAGGGTGGTGACTAACCTCTGCTGCGGAGCGATGGCTTGCCTCATGCAGGTATCCTGCCTGCTAATATAAGGGGTCAGCAAAGCCAACAAACAGTGAAATACGGGGTCCATCATCCGGAGAAAGTTCCTGAAATTGTAAGGATTATTCTCACGGATCTCACAGAGCAAAGGCATGTGACAGAATTGGTCACGCTGGAGCAACCAATTCTTGGTCCATGAACTCCTCCCCACCCTGTTCGTGGACTGGACTTGTGTCAAAGTAAGGACCCCAACACCAAGCCCCCGCACAGCACGATCTCTACGATGAGTACGTATACACAACATGGCTAGAAAATGGTCGGCTGCTCAGAACGAAGTAACAGAACGACTGAAGAACAGCAAGGCCTGTGAAGAGCGACCTGAAAATCAGTAACGAATGGACAAGAACACAATGACAAGTCAATTGTACTCGCTGCACGCACTGAAGACCAGATACAAACCCACAAGCACAAACTGAACAGCAGAAATACAATCTGAAAACCATGAGTCTAATAAAGAGCAAATCATCTCTCACCAAACTTTTACTAACACGAGATTAGCAAAAGGAGCCCAAAGGGTGCCGCGCTTGGTACTGAACTGTCCTTTTACAGTCTCGTCGTACATGGTGTACGTCACCGCGTTCTTGGTGTACTTTGTGCGACCGTGTGTATGCAAGACAAGTTTGAGCCAACATCCTTTGGAAAAAATCCATGGATTTTGTTGTCGGAATGTCCGATCAATGTCTGACCGTGTGTACAGGGCATAAGTCTTTGTGAATACTGGCTTCTGTTAGCCACAAGAGTACCTTCCATGTTGTGTTACTAACAATACTGTCTTGTTTATTATACCCCTCATTTTCCTTTGTAAAAACTGAGAAGAATGTATTTAACAGTTGTCTTCTTCAATCGCTTGTAACTAACTTCCACTGATTATTTTTTTTACTGTCCTGTGACATGTGTCTCTTGTGGTCTATTTTTTCTGACCTGATTGTGCTCCTACATTTCATATTGCATTCTTTGTAATTTTGGAATGCCAATAGCGACCCTTCAGCTTTATATTTTTTAAAGGATAGTTATTTTTCATTGTTATGCCTTGTTACACTAGTATTTAGCCACCTACTGTAGGTTTACCTTTAGTTCTTTTATATTTGTTGCCCCTGAAATGCACTAGCTAATGCCATTTTGTAATATTTCCTTAAAATACTTCCATTTTTTCTGTGTTCTTTGTTTCTAGAATTTGATCCAATTTAATATCATGTGGGATAGTGTGCAGCTTAGTAAAGTTTGCTGTTTTCAAATGTGGTGTTGTCCTACCCTTGTGTCTCCTATGATTTATGGGGAACGTAACTACTCTGTGATCGCTGTTCCCTAAGTTATCCCTTACTTCCACATCTGCAATCAGCTCTGTGTTTTTCTAATTAGTAGCTCTAGTTGGGAATTCTTTGCAAAGTGAATTTTCACAACATTCGCCACTCAGAATTCCCAACTCAGCTAATGGAAAATGTCCTTGCAAAGTGAAAATTCCCTTGCAAGCTGAACATCCTATTTGCATCTTCAACCATCATAGTATGCCTCTTCTGCAATATTTTTTTCCAGGTAAAGTTCTGATTTAATTAATGTGGATTTGTGTATAAGGAGAGTGCAAAAAAATTCTTCCATTTGCAGCATGAAAGTTCTTATACAATAGCTGACCGGTTCACTGCAAAGTGAACACCACACGTGTTACCTCCTCACCTTATTGCTGTGTCTGTTCCACTTTATGGCACTGTAATCAAATTTGAATTGTTGGTCATCTTTTTTCCATGGAATATAACATCCAACAGGAGTAGCAACCACTCTATATTTGTCAGGCTGTTTAAAATTTACTACTTCAAAATAATTGTCAAAATCCCCATTTTTATCAAATAAAGTTTTATTTTTGTAAACACTCACTGGGTCTCTGAGTCGTTTTACATATTTATGCAACTACATGACAAAAATTCAAACTTTTAATATTCATATAATCAATGCAACTTTGAAATTGTTGAATATCTTACCAATATGTTAAAAGGGTCTATTTAAATTTTAAAAAAGTATTGCATAGCTATTTTTCAAGCGACATTGCATGTACAGTCATTCTGTGCAAGTTAACCAGCTATTGTGAGAATGGGGCAAAACTGAATATTCTTATGATATTTTCTCCTCTGGTTAAATGCTGTTAAGACCATACATGACATAAATCAACTGGTGCTTATGAAAAGCCATGTCAATTCTGATCACGCCAGCCATAGGTGTGCGCAGCCTATTGCATTAGGGTGTGCACCCCAAAGCTCAAACACATGCTACTGATCACTCACTATGATCATTTAGAAAAGAAAGGGGTCAGTAAATTACATATTTACCGTTCCCTTTCCCCACTCATCCTAAAACATCCCCCTGTGTGTGCCTGCAGCAGCTGCCAGTGGGAGAGGAGAGGAGGAGAGGAAAGCCGGCAGTGCTGTTGAGGAAATGGGGGAGGGGGGCAATAGGGGGAATCTGTTCTGCACAGAGTGATTAGGGTGCGCACGCCTATGACGCCAGCATTACTGTGTTGCAAGCATGTAGATACACAGAAGTGCTGTAATTAATAATTTCATAAACTGTTGCTGATGATTGCCTTTGGCAGATAAAAACATTGTTACAAAACAGAAAAACAGAAAACATACTTATACTCACTGCTCTGACTATGCATGAAGGAGGCTAAGATTTTGAAATACAAGAAAAAAAAGATGTATGTAGGGTTTTCTACTTTAATGATTATATTATAGTCTCACTTAATTTAAATTTGAAACAAATAAATCTCAGCATCGTCCCACAGTGGGATGAGAGACATGGCACCAGTGAGCAACAGAAACCCACCCGTAATGTTTGGATAATGGTAGTAAAAGCTCAGAGAAATGGTAAAAGGAGAGCAGTACCTCCTTTAGGATATGACTGTTTCCTGTGTCCTCCGGAGTAAAAGGATATGAATTATGCCTTTGATGAGAATTTAGCAAATAGGCTGTTTACTTTACAAGGGAAGTTGCACTTTGCATGAGAATTATTTCTAGACCTTAGTGCAGGGATCCTCAAACTACGGCCCTCCAGCTGTTGCAGAACTACACATCCCATGAGGCATTGTAAAACTCTGACATTCACAGACATGACTAGGCATGATGGGAATTGTAGTTCCTGAACACCTGGAGGGCCGCAGTTTGAAGACCCCTGCCTTAGTGAATGCTGTGAAAATTTACTTTGCAAAGAATACCTAATCATGTGCAAGGAAAATAAATATAAAAACTACATTTTTGCTTGAACATGATTGGATGATGAAAGTCAGCTTCACCTCACTCAATAAGCTCTGAAAAAAATCCCTTATAAAGTGCAACTTCCCTTGTAATATAAGCACAAACAAAGAGCAGCAATCTAGGTGAGGTCAATAGAAATGTAATGATGCCAATAAGTCCAGTTCACAGTTAAGTCCATATATATTTGGACACAGGCACAATTTTCATACTTTTGGCTCTGTATTCCACCAGAATAAAATTTAAAATGAAACAATCCAAATTAATTTGAAGTGCAGACTTTCAGCTTTAATTCAAGGGGTTGAACATAAATAGCAAGTACACATTTTAGGAAAGGGAGAAATGGCGCAAGATATCAACCAAACATGAGAAGAAAAAGATATAAAAAATAATGTCCCAAGTGTCCAAAATGTCCAAAAAGACAATGTATGGCTACAATAAGGCGTATAAGTATTAGCAATACAGGGCACATATACGCTGTATCTAGGAAGTCCCAAAAATGACAAAAAGTAACAAAAAGTTCAAATAAGGATGATACTAAGCACCAACGGCTGCTCTCTTGGGAGTAGAAGCAAAACTCTGGAAGGCAATGTAGAGATAAAAGACAAGATGCGCCAATCTAAGTGCAGTATCAAAACGTAACTTTAATATAAATATAAAAAAACGAACGGCCAAGTGGCTACTCACATAGTATGTATTGTTTTTAGATATATACTGTACATAATTTGTGTTGATAGCTCATTGTTATGTTTTTTTAAGCCTTGCAGTCCTTCCCGCCTTCCCTCTCTTTTATAGTCTATTTTTCCACACTGTTCTCACTCTTTTTTCTCATTTTCTTATTTTGTTCCCTTCTTTTTGTTATGATCTCCATACGGTTTCATAGTTCATCTTCTACAGACACATATATTTACGCATGTCATGTGTGCGTATCTTCATCCTCGATTTTCTTTTTCTTTTTACATTGTTTTTAATGCATAGTTTATCATTTTATCTGCCCACTTCCCCAATAGTTCTTTACCTCCTCCTTGTTTTAGGTCTTCTCATCATCCATATTTAGCATTAATGCTAACCTTCTGATCACTAAATTCCGTAAACACCATAATTCCTTGTTTATAATATTGGTCCTTCCCTATATTAGCTCCCTTTTTTTATATATATATTTTTTTATCTTCAACACCATTATTTTTTTCTCTATGTAATTTATATATATATATATTTTTTTTTTCATATAGATTTATAATTATTTATTTATTTTTTTTTTCCATTTTTATTTTATTTAATACAATATTTCTAGTAATTTTCCAGATATATATTTCTATATATTGTTTTTTCCATACACTTCCATTCCTATTTTTTATTTTTATTTTTATTTTTATCTTTATTTTTCATTTATTTTTATATATACATTTCTCATTATTCTGACCTTTTTGTTTATTTTCCATTTTCATTTTTATTTTTATTTTTATTTATTTGTATTTGTATTTATATTTGTATTTGTACCTGTATTTTTATATTTATTTTTTACATTTTTTTCTTTAATTCTCCTATTTTTTCTTTAATTCTCCTATTTTTTTCTTTAATGCTCCTATTTTCATCTTTATATTGATTTTCATTATTTATTTCTCCATCTTTCATTTCTACTTGCCCATATTCCACCTTTTTCTTGCTTTAGGTATGAATTCCATCTGTTTATAGTTCCTTTCAATGTTTGTATCATTACTTGTTTGTTTTTTTAAACAATTCCCTTATACATTGCTAGTACTTCCTGCTTCCTGCTGACACCGTCGCCTAGCGGCGGACTCCAGCCCCTCTATATAAATGATACCTACTCCATCAGCCTATTAGATCTGAAGAAAATGCGTGTGCATTGAAATGCGTCATCTGACACGTCCATACGACATTTCCGCTGCCCTCTCTTCCGTGTAAGGTGTGTTTCACGCTGGTCCTCATCCGGTTCCTGCTTCCGGTTCCTGGCTACCGGTGCCCGACTAGACAACGGCTTCACCTTGCGGACACCTGGGTCTCAATGTCCTCCCTACAGCTAAGCACCCACCAGCGGAGGTTCACACACTGCGGACAGCCTCTTTACATCTCCCCAGCGCTTTGTAACACCCTTTGGATCCTGCACTGTGCGCAGCTGAGATGACGTCTCTGGGCTATCTACATGTTTTTATGTGCCTTACTTTTACTTAATCCTTGTGAGTAGCCACTTGGCCATAGTACACATTTTAGGAACTGCAACCATTTTTATACACAATTCCAGTTTCAGGGGCTCAAATGTAATTGGACAAATGAATATAATCATAAATAAAATGTAAATTTTTAATATTTTGTTGAGAATCCAATGACTGTCTGAAGTCTGGAACCCATGGACATTACCAGAGACTGGGTTTCCTCCTTTCTGATGCTTTGCCAGGCTCTAACTGCAGCTTTCTTCAGTTGTTCTATGTTTGTGGGGCTTTCAGTAACCTGAACGGATAGTCAGACAAGCCAAAACATCAGGGAGCCAGAGATGAGCATAGTAGAACAGCAAGCAGGATCTGGAGCCAGAAAGAATGTCAGCCAAGCAAGTCTTTAACACAAACACAGGAGAGTGTCTCTAGAGATGTGACCAGGTCAAAGGCCGAGATCATCTGGACTAGATGGCTTAAGTAGGCAGGACTGACGAGCAGGATATCATCAACAAGTGAGTCACTGTGGAGAGATAGGAGCTGGCAATTAGCCAACAGCTATGAGGCCAGCTTTAAGAAGGAAGGGCTGAGCCCAGCCCCAACACTGTGTTGCTTTTGCAGTGTGTTTTGGATCATTGTCCATCTGTACTGTGAAGCGCCAGCCAATCAACTTTGCTGCATTTGGTTGAGTCTGAGCTGACAGTATATCGCTAAACACTGCAGAATTCATCCATGTGCTTCTGTTTTCTGTCACCTAATCAATAAACACCAATGACCCAGTGCTACTGGAAGCCATGCATACCCATGCCATCACACTGCCTCCACCATGTTTTACAGATGACGTTGTGTGCTTTGGATGATGAGCTGTTCCAAGCCTTCTTCACACTTTTTTCTTACCGTCATTATAGTGCAGATTAATATTAGTTTCATCCGTCTAAAGAATGCTTTTCCAAAACTGGTCTGGCTTTTTTTTATGTTTTTTGCCAAAGTCTAATCTGGCTTTTCTATTCTTCAGGCTCATGAATGGTTTGCACCTTGTGGTGAACCCTCTGTATTTGCTTTCGTGAAGGCTGCTCTTGATTCTAGACTTTGACAATAATACGCCCACCTCCTGGAGAGTGTCCTTCACTTGTCTGGATGTTCTGAATGTGTTTTCCTATACCATAGAGAGGATCCTGCGATCATCCACCACTGTTGTCTTTCGTGGACGTTCAGGCCTTTTTATGCTACTGAGCTCACCAGTGCATTATTATTTTCTCAGAATGTACCAAACTGTTGATTTGGCCACTCCTGATGTTGCTGCTATCTCTCTTAGGGATTTGTTTATTTTTTTAAGCCTTACAATGGCCTGTTTCACTTCCATGGACGGCTCCTTTGAACACATGATGTAGGTTCACAGCAATAGATTCCAAATGCAAATGCCACACTTAGAATCATCATTTTATCTGCTTAATTAATGAAGATATAACGAAGGAGTAGCCCACACCTGGCCACGAAACAGCTTTTGATTCAACTGTTCAATTACTTTTGGTCCCTTAATAAAGGAGGGGGTGGCTATTCTTAAGAGCTTTAATTCCTAATCCCTTCCTCCTATTTGGATGTACATACCCTCAAAATAAACCTGAGAGTATGCACTTGGCATTCTTAACAACCGATGAGCAATCAACTTCAATGGGTTTCCCCGCTGACAGCTGAAAAAAAAAGTGCCACTAAAAAAAAAGAAAAAAAAACAGCGTGGGGTTACCTCACCGGTGCATACCAGGCCCTTCGGATCTGGTATAGATTTGAAGGGGAACCTCACTGCAAAATTTAAAAACAAAAATGGGTTGGGTCCCCCCAATGCAGCCTGCAGGTCAGGAAAAGAGGGGACAAGCGAGTGCCCCCCCTCCTGAACCATACCAGGCCACATGCCTTTAACATGGGGGGTGGGTGCCTCATCCCCACAACGTGGCCAGTGGTTGTGTGGATCTGCGGGCAAGAGGCTTATCAGAATCTGGAAGCCCCCATTAACAAGGGGGCTCCCAGATCCCACCCACCTATGTGAATGGGTAGCAGGTACATAATACCCCTACCCATTAACCAAAAAAGTGTCAAAAAGTAATAAACACAAGCTTTTGACAAGTCCTTTATTAAAAAAAAGATATATAGTGTCCCTCAATGTAAATCCATTGCCAATAACGCCACCTGCCGACCTGAAAAATAAAAAAAAATAAAAACACTCATGCCTCCTGGGAGGCTCCTGCTGAATGCTTGCTCTGCGCTATGACATTTCCTTAATAGGTAAGGGGCGGGGCCACCTGGCCACATCATCCATGGCACCACCCCCTTTTGGTGTCACATGCCCAGCATGCACCAGTCCGTGGCGTCAGAAAGGGGCAGTACCGCCATTTAAAAGTCAGTTTTACTAAAGTCCGAAAATGACACTGTGTTATCATTAGAACTTTGTTTAGAGTACATCAGTTTCAACAGAAAGTTACAAACAAAAATGTTAACATCCTTGATGACTTCAAAGTGATCAATGCGGACACAAGGGCAGAAACTTAGACCTTTGGATAGCAATTGTTTATCCGAGTCTGTGAGGTCATAGGAAGATAGGTTAATGATTTCCAATTCAGGTCTATCTCCCCCATTGGTGATTATAGGTATATAGCACTCACAACACTTTCTAGTGACAAAGTGATGACATCATCAAGCTTCTCATAACTGGATTGTGTTTTTAGGAATGGCATGTGGTTAGAAAACTTGATCACATTACTCTCTTTACACACAACCCACTGGGGTGAGAAAAAAGAAGTTAAACAATACTGTATTCTTTTTGCAGATGATGAAATATCATAGGGATAGCCCTTCTCTCTTTATATTTTAAAAGGTATTATAGAAAAAAAAATCAAGAATACCTTAAAAAAAAATCTGAACTGTGCAATTTTACCTGATCAAACCGGTTAATGTTAAATTTAGCATTTAATCTGCATTGTAGAAATGTAGCTGTGGCCAAAGCTTCCACTGCTAAATACATCCGTACAGAGCTTCCTCGAAACAAAAACTCCTTAACGCATAATATAACATCCGGTAATGAGACATTATTACCAATAAGAGTAGCATTTTGTAAATAAACATTATTCTCATTTTGATTTGTTGATACATTGTATAATGTAATGGACAGTTCATAATTTAGCAGCCTATATAGTGGAGGTCTTAAAAATAGTGAGTTATCAATCACAGCTTGAACTCTCGGGAATATTATTTTTGTAATACCCAACTTCAAACCTGCATTAAAATGTGGGAATAAGCTATTTAAATGTAAATCAGTATAAGCCCAAGTGGGTGGGAGAATAATCACAGTATTTGGGTTTATTTCATAGTAAAATTGTAGATAAATATAAATGTGGTTTGTGAAGGACCCACAAATAATCACAACATTGCAACGAACATCTCTAATATTTTTTTGCCACTCCACAATCTTAGCAAAATTTACAATAATTCTTGTTTCCAAAGCCACACAAATCCCCTGGACACTCAGATATCTCTTTAAAATTCGTGCCTCATTCTCTCCGGTATCGTTATCTGATAAAAATATTCCAACCCACGTCCAGCCAAAATGTTTCACTAGTTTGGCAATTGCTAAATAATGGACGTGATCATTCTGAATGGTCTTAAACACATGAGGATAAAGCCGTCTGTCAGTTAAGGTGTAGTCTGTGGATCCATAGCTGATCTGAAGACAAGGGGAGAATCATGTTATTTTATTTTGTGGTTGAATACAAAGTGAGCTGCTATGAACAGATTCTGTAGAAGCGGAATTGTGAAAATATTTTACACTGGATTTGTTTTCACCATGGAAGATAAGAGAAAGCAAATAAAATATTAGCTGCTTAATTTTTGGTTTATTTGTTTTATGGTTTAAATTTTATACAAAACCAGAATCTTTGTTTGCTTTGGATAGAGTAGGGAATGGTTAGAACAGTGATGGCGAACCTTGGCACCCCAGATGTTTTGGAACTACATTTCCCATGATGCTCCACTACACTGCAGAGTGCTGGAGCATCATGGGAAATGCAGTTCCAAAACATCTGGGGTGCCAAGGTTTGCCATCACTGGGTTAGAACATTGGTCGGAATTTAATAGGTAAAGTCCAATGAAAGCTCCAAACAGAGGTTCAAGAGTCCAAGGTTTTTTGAGGATAAAATTGATTCATAGCAGAAAAACAAAAACAAAAAAAACATGGTTTGGAGGCCAAAAAGACTCCCCCTTTATCAGGCCATAGGATTTTGATTGTGCTTAACCACTTAAGGACCAGGCCTCTTTTTTAGATGTGTTATTTACAAGTTAAAAATGTTTTTTTTAGCTAGAAAATTACTTTTTTTTTCTAACACCCTAGAGAATAAAATGGCGGTTGTTGCAATACTTTGTCACACCGTATTTGAGCAGCAGTCTTACAAGTGCACTTTTTTGGAAAAAATACACTTTTTTGAATTAAAAAATAAGACAACAGTAAAGTTAGCCCAATTTTCTTTATATTGTGAAAGATGATGTTACGCCGAGTAAATTGATACCCAACATGCCACGCTTCAAAATTGCGCTTACTAGTGGAATGGCGACAAACTTTTACCCATAAAAATCTCCATAGGCGAGGTTTAAAAATTTCTATAGGTTGCATGTTTTCAGTTACAGAGAAGGTCTAGGGCTAGAATTATTGCCCTCGCTCTACCGATCGTGGCGATACCTCACATGTGTGGTTTGAACACCGTTTTCATATGCGGGCGCTACTCACGTATGCGTTTGCTTCTGCACGCGAGCTTGGTGGGACAGGGCGCGTTTAATTTTTTTTTAAATTTATTTTACCTTTTATTTTTACACTGTTTAAAAAAAAATGTGTCACTTTTATTCCTATTACAAGGAATGTAAACATCCCTTGTAATAGAAAAAAGCATGACAGGACCTCTTAAATATGAGATCTGGGGTTAAAAAGACCTCAGATCTCATATTTACACTAGAATGCAATAATAAAAAAAAAATTGTCATTTAAAAAAATGATTTAAAAAAATGGCCCTTTAAGAGCTATGGGTGGAAGTGACGTTTTGACATCGCTTCCACCCTGCAGTGTCATGGAGCTGGGTGGGGTCCATCTTCCCCTCACTCGTCTCCATGCACAGCTAGGGAACGGACCGGATCTCCTACACCACTGATGACAGCTCCGGTAAGCAGCGAAGGGCATCGAAGAGCGGTGGGAGAGGGTGGCCCGCCGATAAAAGTGATCTTGCAGCGAATACTCAGCAGAGAACACTTTTATCTAGTAGCCGACCGCTGGTCAAACATGGGGATACTGGGGTTATGGCAGCTAGCTGCTGCCATATCAACGGTAACCATCCTCAAAATGATGATGTATATCGGCGTTCGGTGGTTGACAAGTGGTTAAAGGATAAGTGCACCTTTGTAAAGAAAACAAACAAAAAAACAAATGCACATCTTTTTTGCATGTATAAAAATGTGCATTTGTTTGTTCTTTTACCAGGAGCCTGCAAAGTGTTGTACTCATGAACAGCAGATCGTGGGTGCAATGCAGGACTCTTGCAGACTGTCAGTGTAAGCTGTCTGCTCATACTTCGTATGGGCAATTACACACTGACAGGTCACATCAATTTTCTAGAGGGCTCAACAGCGCCCTGGTAATTCATTGAGAACTGCAAGCTGACAGCTGCAAAGGATGTTGGTAAGTGTAGTTCTCATCCTAGCTGTAGCATGTTGTATGCATGCTACAGATGCGCCACTTTACAGGCACATGAAGGGGCGCCCCCAGGCACTATATTTAAAGGAATTTTTCATTTTTCTTGTACAAAGAGTTTTATTGAATATATATATCAACAGAATAGTACAAAACAGTGATGAATACATCTAGAATTAACAGGTATAAAATTGCCGGTATCCGGCAGGTAATACTGACATTCGAAGATTTAAGCCATGTCTAAGGCCACTCAAGGCCGAGGCCTGGCGACATATTAAGGAGAGTCTTCATCTCGGCTTACTAGCCTAGTGGTAAACTGTAAACACAGAATATTATGTTAGCAAACACTCTTGAACATTTAGAGGATGTCTAGTGAGATCTTATTGTAATACGTAACATTGCATAGGTAATAAAGGAAAAGAAAAAAAAACAGAAACAAAATCAAGTTAAATTGGTTAACCTCAAAAAAGCTAATGTAGCTTTGTATGAAGTAGTTTTTTTTTTTTTTCTCTGTCCCTTTTTCTTTTTTTTCCCTTTTTTCCTCCTCTTCGCTACCTTAAGTATCCATTCTCTGAAGACTTAAGCCCAAGGGCCTGAATAAGAAAAAGGAAAGAAGAATTGAAAGTGGGAGAGAGGGGGGTGGGAAAAGGGGGGGGGCCTGGGGTGGGGGGGGGCGGAGGCTCATTATAGGGAAAGAAGCGTTAGGTCAAATCTTGATGGGTGATTATGGGTCACCCAGGGTTGCCATATCCTGAGGTATTTATCATGCGTGTCCAATAATATAGCCGTAAGTTTCTCGTTTACCATGATATCATTCACACAGTTTTTAACTGCCTCAAAACTGAGGTTCGGAGTTTTCCAGGCCCTTGCTATGGTCAATTTGGTTGCGGTAAAAATATGTGCTGCTAGTTGGCGTTCAGGACGAAGAAGTTCTGCAATTGGTTTCTATAAGAGGGCCTCAAAAGGGTCCCGCTTTATAGTGGTATTAAAAAGATTGCATAGTAGTGCGTATACTCTGACCCATAATCTGCAAACCCTGGGGCAGGTCCACCAGACATGGGCCATCGTGCCCTCCTGTGAGCACCCACGAAAACAAATGGGGGAATAAGATGGGATGAAGCTTGCTAATCTAGCCGGGGTATAGTACCATCTATAAAAGACTTTGTAGGCGTTCTCCAAGAAGAGAACATTCTTAGAGCATTTGGATAGCATAATAGTCATACCTTTGCCAATCCTCTGGGTCTAATTGTTTTCCGAGTTCGGCCTCCCACTGAAGATGATAAGGTCTCAATGGTGGCGTCTTGGAGTTAATTATAGCAATATATATGAGGGAGATCAGACCCGAGGATTGGGGGTGCGATCTACAAAGACTTTCAAATGGGGTCATGGTAAAGGGGGCCGATTGGGATTTTGTAAGCTGTTGGAGAAAATGCCTAATTTGCAGGTAGCTATAATGTTCCTTAAGGGGGATATCATGTGAGGAGCGTAAAGCAGCAAAAGGGATGATCTTGGTTGGGGTGAATAACGAATGGATATCTGTAAAGCCGTTATCAGACCACCATTTAAACTGCAATGGATTATCACAACCTGGTTGAAATAAAGGGCAGTGGAGGAGGCGAAGTAATGGGAGATTAGGAGAAATTAGGCCTGCTGAGTACTTGACCTCATCCCACAGTTTAAGAGAGTGAGCCAGACAGGGACCTATGGTAGAGGGGCGATGTGCTTTAGGAAGCCACGGAAGAAAAGCTAGAGGTGTTGGGTGTGCATCGACTAAATCCATGGTGGCCCATAGTGGCATTTGTTGATTCTCATGGAGGTGAGATATTGGGGCAATACCCGCAGCCGTGTAATATGCTTGTAAATTAGGAACTGAAAGGCCACCATTGATTTTGCGCGCGTAAAGTACCTGCCTCTTGATCCTGGGTTTCTTAGGGCCCCATATAAACTGCATAATTTTACGTTGATGTATTCGAATGATATGGGGGGGCACATGGAATGGCAGAACTCTAAAATAATAGAGTAGTTTAGGGAGGTACGTCATGCGTACTGTCGCTATTCTACCAAACCAAGAAATTGGGAGCGTGGACCAAGAGGCAAGCATAGCCTCCAGCTTTCGGAAAAGCGGGGGAAAATTGGCTTGGTACAATCCCGAGTATCTCGGAGTAAGTTTAATACCCAAATAGGGTAGTGAGGTTAACCACTGGAATGAGAATGCCGATTGTAGGGATTCTAGTTCCAGGGCCCGAAGGTTGATAGACATCGCTTTAGATTTTGCCGGATTAACCGAAAGGCCTGAGAATGAGGCAAAGGAGTCTAAGAGGGAGAATAAATTGGGGAGGGAGATTCTAGGTTTAGTAACGGTTAATAAAATGTCATCCGCAAACAGTGACAATTTGTGCGCGGTGCCTGCTACTTTTACTCCTGATATATCTGGGTGAGAGCGTATGGCCTCTGCCAGGGGTTCAAGTGCTAGTATAAATAAAAGTGGGGAGAGCGGGCATCCCTGACGTGTTCCCCTCTTAATAGGGAAAATAGGCGATTCCAATCCATAATAACGCACTTTAGCCTGGGGGGAGCGATATATGGCTGAGACCCAACTCAAAAAGGAGGTGCCAAAACCGTAATGAGTGAGGACCTGTGTCAAATAGGGCCAGGATAAAGTATCGAAGGCTTTATTGACATCTAAAGAAAGAAACATTGTCTCTAGGTATCTTTCGTGAGCTATATGTTAGATTTGGAGGAGTCGTCTAATGGCATCTCCCGCTTGCCTACGGGGGATGAATCCCACCTGATCCTTTCTTATCAGGCGAGGTAGAAAGGAGTTCAGGTGATTGGCCAGAATTTTCGTCAATATCTTCATATCAATATTTATTAAAGAGATTGGCCGAAAATTTGCCCAGGAAGAATGGTCCTTATCTGGCTTAGGGATCATTACTATGTTGGCAGTGAGCAAATCTGGTGTAAATGTGTGACCTCCTTTGACCGAGTTATACATAGCCGCTAGGTGTGGGGCCAGACCCTCGGCAAATTTTCGATAATAAAAAGCGGTGAAACCATCTGGGCCTGGTCTTTTGCCCACTTTCAGTTCCTTAATGCATTGAAGAACCTCAGAGACCTGTATATCTCGGTCCATTAGGGAGATGTGGGATTTGGATAGGGAAGTTAGAGATAACTCTTTTAAGAAAGCGTTCAGGCCCTGCATTGAAGAGTGATTTGGGGGGGAGTAAAGTTTGGTAAGGCGATGGCAGAATTCTTCCAAGACTGTCTAAGGGTTCCCCATGAGGATGTTATGGCGGGTGCGCAAGGTTATGGGGGTAAATTTCGGGGTAAAAGTGTGTAGCCTATTGGCCAACTGAGCATTGTGTTTGTTTGCCTTAGCATACCATTTCTGGCGGGCCAACGTAAGGAACGGTCCGCATCATCTGTCAGACATAGATCCAAGTCTGTGCGGGCTTTGTCTAAAGATCTACGATTAGCAGGGGTGGGGGTTAACTTAAAGGCCGCCGAGTGGTCCTCTAAGTGCCTGAATCCTTTCTCTTTTGCGTTGGGATGCTATTCTAATAACGCGACCCCGGAGAACAGCTTTATAAGCCTCCCATAGTGTTATTGGGGACAAGACAGAACCTGCATTGAGTCTAAAATATTCTGCAGAAACTTCTTGAATTTCGCTGAGGATCGGTTTGAAGGATAAAAGTGAGTCATTCATCACCCATGGAGCATGTTGTGGTTTGCTATGTAGGGAGCGACACACGGTTAGAACAGGATCGTGATCTGACCAAGGGACTGCTAAAATCGAGACCGATTCTATTAAAGGGAGATGTTTCCGTAGCACAAATGAATGATCAGTTCTAGAATGGGAGTGATGAGGATGGGAATAGTGTGTGTAGTCCCTGCCCATGGGATGAAGCTTTCGCCATATGTATACTAAATCAAAAGTTTGTAGGGTTAGCAAGACTTTTTTTGAAGCAAGGGAGGGAGCTTTAAGATCCGCCGGGTATTTATCAAGGGCAGGATTGAGCGTCACATTAGAATCACTCGCCAACAGGAGGGTGCCTCTCTGATGGACCTGCAACAAGGAGCAGACATGAGACAGAAATGGGCCCGGATTGTCATTCGGGGCATAATAAGTCATAATACTTATTTAGTTACTTCATTGTCCTGAACAGAACCCTGCAGGAGAAGGTATCTACCATTAGGGTCAGCTATCTGCTTGTTACAGATAAATGGGATTGATTTACGTGTAGCTATAAGGGCTCCTCTCTGTTTGGTGGGACCATTAGCCATATAGACTTGGGGATAATTTGCCGCAAAGTATTTGGGGCAGGAAGAGGAAGAAAAGTGTGTTTCCTGTAAACAGGCAATGTCAATTTTTTGTTGCTTAAAGTGGGGTTCCACCCAAAAAACAAAAATACCTGAAAAAATTCTAAAAAACAAAACAAAAAAACATTTGGATATTTTTTTTTTCACTTACCTCTAAATGCCTGTTGCTAGGTGGTCCCTTGTAGTCTGCCTGTTCCTTTGCCTGGGCTGGTGACATCACTTCCCCCCAGGCACAGGAAGGGCACCGCTCTGCTCCCTCCCTCCTGTCAATCATCTGGGACCCATTACAGGTCCCAGGTGATTGAGCGGCCAATCACGGCGCGCGGCGCCGCTCGCGCATGCGCAGTGGGTGCCAGGCTGTGAAGCCACAGCCCGGCGCCCACAGTTGAAATGCCGGCGCCGACGAGCGGAGGGGGGGGACGAGCGGGGCTTCGATCCCCCGCATAGCTGGACCCAGGGACAGGTAAGTGTCCATTTAAAAGTCAGCAGCTGCAGTATTTGTAGCTGCTGACTTTTAATTTTTTTTTTTTTTGACGGCCCCCCTGGGTGGAACTCCTCTTTAAGGTAGTTAAAAACCTTAACCCGTTTTTGGGGGGAATTCATGCCCTGAACGTTCAGGGACAACCAATGAAGGGTCATTGGGTCTGAGATGTGACGTCATGGATTACTCCATCCGCACACCCAAGGGTCCGAGGGAATGGGGAAAGGGGGAGGGAGAGAGAATAATAGTAAAAATAGGAAAGAACATAAGATATAGGAATACCTAGAAGAACTCGGAGAATAGTATGTAGTGTGTACATTGACGTATCACGTCGTGGGCAACAGAGCCCACAATGGGGTGGGACTAGGGATGAGCCGAACACCCCCCGGCACCAGAACCTGCGAACGGACCGAAAATTCGCACGAACGTTAGAACCCCATTGATGTCTATGGGACTCGAACGTTCAAAATCAAAAGTGCTCATTTTAAAGGCTAATTTGCATGGTATTGTCTTAAAAAGGATTTGGGGACCCGGGTCCTACCCCAGGGGACATGTATCAATGCAAAAAAACTTTTAAAAACGGCCGTTTTTTCGGGAGCAGTGATTTTAATGATGCTTAAAGTAAAAAAAAAAGTGAAATATTCCTTTAAATATCGTACCTGGGGGGTGTCTATAGTATGCCTGTAAAGTGGCGCGTGTTTCCCGTGTTTAGAACAGTCCCTGCACCAAATGTAATTTTTAAAGGAAAAAATCTCATTTAAAACTGCTTGCGGGTTTAATGTAATGTCGGGTCCTGGCAATATGGATGAAAATCAGTAAGACAAATGGCATGGGTACCCCCCAGTCCATTACCAGGCCCTTTGGGTCTTGTATGGATATTAAGGGGAACCCCGCACCCAAATTAAAATAAGGAAAGGTGTGGGGCCACCAGGCCCTATATACTCTGACCTGGTACATTTTTAACGTGTTTAGCTCCAGCCAAAAAATCTTTTTTAAGCTTTTTGGAAAACATAGGGAAGGGATATCACCCCTGTGACATTTGTTTTGCTGTCTGTCCTCCTCTTCAGAAGATTTCACCTCACTTTTTGTCCCAATGACAAATGTTTTTGAAAATTTGGGGTTTTTTGTGGAACAAGGATTGGAAAGCATCAGTGGAAAGGAGAAATGTTTTTCCCTATTAACTCTTACAGGAGAGAATTTCCCTTCCTAGGGGTAGATTTCATCTCACTTCCTGTTGTCTCCTTCCATTTGCAAGTAGGAGTCGTTTGTAAGTTAGATGTTTGAAAGTAGGGGCCTGCCCTATATACTCTGCAGAAATTTGAGCCTTAGGTGTTGTTGTGGCCACAACACTGTAAGCCCTCACAGGGCCCTGCTGTGAAATATTAGATCAAGAATTGTAATTACATGCCCCTGCTGAACAGGGGCAGAAAAACTGGGCCTTTGGTGGTGGTGGTGCTGGTGCTGGTGCCACAACACTGTAAGTCCTCACTCACTCTTGGTGGGTGCAGAAATGGGCCCTGCTGTGAAATATTAGATCAAGAATTGTAATTACATGCCCCTGTTGAACAAGGGCAGAAAAATTGGGCCTTTGGTGGTGGTGGTGCTGGTGCCACAACACTGTAAGTCCTCACTCGCTCTTGGTGGGTGCAGAAATGGGCCCTGCTGTGAAATATTAGATCAAGAATTGTAATTACATGCCCCTGTTGAACAAGGGCAGAAAAATTGGGCCTTTGGTGGTGGTGGTGCCACAACACTGTAAGTCCTCACTCGCTCTTGGTGGGTGCAGAAATGGGCCCTGCTGTGAAATATTAGATCAAGAATTGTAATTACATGCCCCTGTTGAACAGGGGCTGAAAAATTAGGCCTTAGGCACTGGTGCTGGTGCCACAACACTGCAACCCCTCACAGACACTCTAGTTGGAACGCAGGAACGAGCCCTGCTGCAAAGTATTGCATCAAAAATTGTAATTACACGCCCCTGTTAAACAAGGGCTGAAAAATTGGGCCTTAGGCACTGGTGCTGGTGCCACAACACCGCAACCCCTCAGAGACACTCTAGTTGGAACACAGGAACGAGCCCTGCTGCAAAGTATTGCATCAAAAAATGTAATTACACACCCCTGTTAAACAGGGGCTGAAAAATTAGGCCTTAGGCACTGGTGCTGGTGCCACAACACCGCAACCCCTCAGAGACACTCTAGTTGGAACGCAGGAACGAGCCCTGCTGCAAAGTATTGCATCAAAAAATGTAATTACACGCCCCTGTTAAACAGGGGCAGAAAAATTGGGCCTTAGGCACTGGTGCTGGTGCCACAACACTGCAACCCCTCACAGATACTCTAGTTGGAACGCAGGAACGAGCCCTGCTGCAAAGTATTGCATCAAAAATTGTAATTACACGCCCCTGTTAAACAGGGGCAGAAAAATTGGGCCTTAGGCACTGGTGCTGGTGCCACAACACTGCAACCCCTCACAGATACTCTAGTTGGAATGCTGAAATGAGCCCTGCTGCAAAGTATTGCATCAAAAATTGTAATTACACGTCCCTGTTAAACAGTGGGCTGAAAAATTGTGCCTTAGGCACTGGTGGTGGCGCCCAGAACCAAAAATGTTCTTACAAGCTATCAGCGTGATGATTGAGGAGGAAGAGGATAATTACTCAGGGATAGTCACTCAGCATCAGCATAGGCAGTCTTTGAAGGGATCTGAGATTTCAAAAAAAATTATTCGGTTATATCAGCATCAGGTGCTTAGTAGCTGGTGGTGATCCAAGTCATTTTTATGAAGGTCAGTCGATCGACCGAGTCGGTGGACAGACGCACCCTGTGATCGGTTACCACACCTCCAGCAGCACTGAATGTGCGTTCCGAAAGAACGCTGGAAGCAGGACAGGCCAGTAGCTCAATTGCATACTGTGCAAGCTCTGGCCAGTGATCCATCCTCAAGACCCAGTAATCCGGAGGATTTTCGGTGGGAAAGGTGTCCAAGTCTGATCTTGCCCCTAGGTATTCCTGCACCATGTAAAACAGACGCTGGTGATGGTTGCTGGAACTGATCATACCTTGGGGCTGCGGACCAAAAAATTGTCTGAACGCATCGGTCAGATGGCCACCTTCTCCACCACTCCTTCTTTGACTGACCGAAGCCTCAGCAACACGTTGTCCAGAAACAGGAGTTTGTAACCTCCCAGTCTCTGGGAACGCGTTGCACAGACCTTTCTGCAAGGCCTCCCGAAGATGTTTCATCCTCTGCTCCCTCTGCGATGGCAAGATAAGGTCTGCAACATTACCCTTGTAACGTGGATCAAGGAGGGTTGCCAGCCAGTATTGGTCCTTCTCCTTGATATCACGAATACGAGGATCCTTACGCAGGCTTTGCAGGATCAGGGAGGCCATGCAGCATAGGTTTGCTGAGGCATTCGGTCCGGAGTCCTCTGGGTCACTAAGGACGACATGGTCCGCAGCCACCTCCTCCCAGCCACGTACAAGTCCATGGGTTTCTTGGGACTGATCCCTTAAAGACTGCTGCTGATGCTGAGTGCCAGGCTCCACCTCCATACTGACACAATCTTACTTCTCCTCCTCCTCCTCCTCCTTTGTCCTCTTCCTGTGTGATTGGCGGGCACGCAGGAACACTGTCTGGATAAAGAGGGCCTTGAGAGCTAAGGAAGTCCTCCTCTTCCTGCCTCTGTTCTGCCTCAAGTGCCCTGTCCATTATTCCACGCAGAGTGTGCTCCAACAGGTGGACAAGGGGGACAGTGTCACTGATGCATGCACTGTCACTGCTCACCATCCTCGTGGCCTCCTCAAATGGGGACAGGACAGTGCATGCATCCCTGATCATGGCCCACTGGCATGGGGAAAAAAAACAAGCTCCCCTGACCCTGTCCTGGTGCCATAGTCGCACAGGTACTCATTGATGGCCCTCTGCTGCGTGTGCAGCCGCTGCAGCATGGCCAATGTTGAGTTCCACCTGGTGGGCATGTCACAGATTAGGCGGTTCTTGGGCAGGTTAAACTCCTTTTGGAGGTCCGGCAGCTGAGCACTGGCATTATATGACCTGTGGATATGCACACAGACTTTCCTGGCCTGCCTCAGGACATCCTGTAAGCCTGGGTACCTGCCCAAGAACCGCTGCACCACCAAGTTAAGGACGTGAGCCAAACAGGGCACATGGGTCATTTGTCCCTGTCGGAGGGCAGAGAGGAGGTTGGTGCCATTGTCGCAAACCACCATTCCTTCCTTAAGTTGGCGTGGCGTCAACCAATTCTGAACCTGCCCCTGCAGAGCTGACAGAACATCTGCCCCAGTGTGGCTCCTGTCCCTCAAGCACACCAGCTCAAGCACCGCATGGCATCTTTTGACCTGCGTACTTGCGTAGCCCCTTGAACGGCTACGGAGCACCGCTAGTTTCGAGGACAAAGCATGGGAAGAGGCCATGGAGGAAGAAGAAGAGGAGGGGGTGGAGGAGAGAGGTGTGTCACAATCATTAGGATTTTGTAGGCGTGGTGGCGGAACAACCTCCAAACCTACTGCACCGTGTCCTGCATCCTTCCCAGCTGCCAGCAGAGTCACCCAATGCGCCGTGAAACTTAGGTAACGTTCCTTACCGCTGACCGCCCTGTCCAGCGAGGCATAGACATTGCCTTCCACATGCCGGTAGAGAGCCGGAATTGCCTTCCGTAAAAAAAAGTGGCGTTTGGGTACCTGCCACTGAGGAACCGCACATTCCACAAACTCAAGGAAGGGAGCAGAGTCTACCAAGCAGCAGTTGAAGTGCTAGCAATTTTGCCAAGCTAGCATTCAACCACTGGGCATGTGGATGGCTGGGAGCAAACTTCTTTCGGCGGTGCAGCAGCTGGGGCAGGGAAATTTGTCTGGTACAATCTGACGTTGGTGTACCAAAAGCAGATTGCCCACAAGTACTTGGCTGTGACACACCTAATTCTACACCTTCATTCCTCTCAGTGCAGGTCTCAGAGAGGACTGAAGATATAGTGGGGTTGGAGAGCTCAGCTGATGATGAGCAAGGAGAGGTCCTCTTTGTTCTTTGGTGTGGGTATTTTAGATCCACTTGCCAACGAACTGCATGGCAGGTCAACATATGTCTGGTCAAGCATGTGGTACCCAAGCGGGAGATGTTTTGGCCACGCGAGATACGCTTGAGACATATGTTGCAAATAGCAGTGGTGCGATCTGATGCACTCATCTCAAAAAAGGCCCACACCAAAGAACTTTTTGAATAACGCGCAGAGACTGCAGCGCCCTGCACATGTGGACCTTTGGTGTGTGATGCAGTCAACATGCTGCCCTTAGGCTGGCCCCTGGAGGGCATCCTGCCTCGTTGGTGATGTGCCTCCTCCTCCTCTCTCCTATTAGGCACCCACGTTGAGTCAGTAACCTCAACATCCCCTCCCTCCTCATCACTGGAGCAAACCTGGCAGTATGCTGCAGCAGGGGGAGCATAACTGCCAGATTGCTGTCCTTCTTGGGCACCCCCTCTGTCCGTGCTCATGTTGCTGCCTTCATCGAGCTCAGTATCATCATCAGAGCCTTCCAAACGCTGGGCATCCTCCTGGAGCATGTACCCAACACAGTGGTCAAACAGTTCGAGGGACTCCTCAGGAGGACATGATAGGGCTAGGGAAGGAGTCACTGATGACATTGAGCCGAGGGAAGAGGCTGCTGCTTTGCCAGACAAAGTACCCTGGGCATGGGTGAGAGAGGATGAGGAGGATGAGGACGGCTTGGTCATCCACTCGACCAAGTCTTCCGCATGTTGCGGCTCAACACGGCCAGCTGCCAAAAAAAAGCCCAAGCGTGTCCCACGGCCACGTGCTGATGAGGATGCACCATCTCCAAGACCAGCACTAGATACAGAGCCTGCTTGCCCTCTCTTATTGGCTTGTGACTGTCTGTCTCTCCTTCTTGGCCTTCCAGACATACTAATGGCCTGTAGCTGCACTAAGCTGGGATATATATATATATATATATATATATATATATATATATATGTACTGATACTGCAGCTAGCAAAATCAACTGCCTGCCTGAGAACACCACCAACCTTCTACAGGTAGCTTTAGCTGAACACTGTGAGGTGGACGCACCCCACTAACTTGTAGGTTTAGCTGAACACTGAGCAGGACGCACTGTACTAACTGTAAATAGTCTAGCTGCCTGACTGTGTACTAATAGGATCAAAACTAACCCCACTAACCCCACCCCACTAACTTGTAGGTTTAGCTGAACACTGTGAGGTGGACGCACCCCACTAACTTGTAGGTTTAGCTGAACACTGTGAGCAGGACGCACCCCACTAACTTGTAGGTTTAGCTGAACACTGTGAGCAGGACGCACCCCACTAACTTGTAGGTTTAGCTGAACACTGTGAGCAGGACGCACCCCACTAACTTGTAGGTTTAGCTGAACATTGTGAGCAGGACGCACTGCACTAACTGTAAATAGTCTAGCTGCCTGACTGTGGTACTAATAGGATCAAAAGAACACCAGTAATTTTCTTCAGGTAGCTGTATATACTGTAACAAGACAAGCCTGCCTGTCAGTAAGAAGATAACAGGAACAGATCTAGTTGAAAACTGTGAGCAGGACGCACCCCACTAACATGTAGGTTTAGCTGAAC
This sequence comes from Aquarana catesbeiana, assembly GCF_042186555.1. Taxonomy (NCBI): domain Eukaryota; kingdom Metazoa; phylum Chordata; class Amphibia; order Anura; family Ranidae; genus Aquarana; species Aquarana catesbeiana. Next base: position 43,251,765 of record NC_133324.1, read on the forward strand.
ACTGTGAGGTGGACGCACCCCACTAACTTGTAGGTTTAGCTGAACACTGTGAGGTGGACGCACCACACTAACTTGTAGGTTTAGCTGAACACTGTGAGCAGGACGCACCCCACTAACTTGTAGGTTTAGCTGAACACTGTGAGCAAGACGCACCCCACTAACTTGTAGGTTTAGCTGAACACTGTGAGCAGGACGCACCCCACTAACTTGTAGGTTTAGCTGAACACCGTGAGCAGGACGCACCCCACTAACTTGTAGGTTTAGCTGAACACTGTGAGGTGGACGCACCACACTAACTTGTAGGTTTAGCTGAACACTGTGAGCAGGATGCACCCCACTAACTTGTAGGTTCAGCTGAACAAATAGTCTAGCTGCCTGACTGTGGTACTAATAGGATCAAAAGAACACCAGTAATTTTCTTCAGGTAGCTGTATATACTGTAACAAGACAAGCCTGCCTGTCAGTAAGAAGATAACAGGAACGGATCTAGCTGAACACTGTGAGCAGGACGCACTGCACTAACTGTAAATAGTCTAGCTGCCTGACTTTGGTACTAATAGGATCAAAAGAACACCAGTAATTTTCTTCAGGTAGCTGTAAATACTGTAACAAGACAAGCCTGCCTGTCAGTAGGAAGATAACAGGAACGGATCTAGCTAAACTGAATACAGTGTATATATATATATATATATATGCAACACCTGGGATGCATATATATACACAATACACTGTAAGTGCAGCTAACTGACTGACTGTTCTGCCTAATCTATCTAACTCAAATCAAATGTCACTGTCTGTCTCTCTCTCTCTCTCAATGAACGCCGGAACACACACTACACAGGGCCGCCGTGCAGGCGGCCTTATATAGTGTGGGGCGTGTACTAAATCCCCTGAGCCATAATTGGCCAAAGCCTCCTTGGCTTTGGCCAATTACGGCTCTCTGTTCAGACGGCACTGTGATTGGCCAAGCATGCGGGTCATAGTGCATGCTTGCCCAATCATCAGCCAGCAATGCACTGCGATGCTGCAGTGAATTATGGGCCGTGACGCGCCACACGAATTTGGCGCGAACGGCCCATATCGTTCGTAATTCGGCGAACGGGCGAACAGACGATGTTCGAGTCGAACATGGGTTCGACTCGAATACGAAGCTCATCCCTAGGTGGGACCATAGCCAATACAAGTATCTTAGCCAGGTGCCAACTTTTGAGTGTAGCAGTGGTCCGTCGGAAGCACCGACCTATAGTGAAGATAATAGAATCAAGTTAAACAAAATGAACATAGAGTTTAAACATTACTTAGAAATAGCATCAATATAAGTAGCTTAAAATGAATTACAGTATGAGAACCTCAATGCGTTGTTAATATTTGAAGGTGTAGATGCGGGAGACCCTCCCACCCCCAGGGGCGACAGCCACAAGACCATCCACCCCAGAGGGCGGGTTGGGACCCCACATCAAAGTCAAAGCACCAGCCCTATCACTCCACTGAACAGGAGTGAAGGGCCTCGGTGTGTAATCAAAAACAGCCAACCTATATAACAGTCAGTGGAGGCGTGTCCCCAGCCTAAAACCACCTACCCTTCTCCACCCACCCCAACAGATCTTAAAAGTGATGTCTTATGCCTGGTGAACCCTCCGGTCCATGAGAGCCACCAGCATGGTAGAAGTGGTTTGGGGGGCAGACCAGTGCCGGAGACCCAACAGGGGACCCCATATGGGGTGTTCCATGCCCAGGACCGCCATCCCACAAGCGGGGCAGTCAACATTCGGGCAACACCCACCCCTGCCAAGCAGTAGTCGACCCAGTAGGGCAAAGGTATGGCTGGTGGACGTCCTCCAAGACAAGCTGTTGGGCTCCTCAAGTTAGGTTGGAATTTAAAACAAGAACAGTGAGTAACACACCGGGTAAGCGACCAAAAAAAAAGAAGAAAAACAAGTGAAATTCACATCAAGGGAGAATGGGGACTTTCTTCCGTTATTGGCTTGTTGGAAACGTGGGCCTGCAAGTCCCGCAGCGCCTGGGATCCAGCTTGTGATCTTTGTGATGCTTGAGAAGATTGACGAGGAGGTCTGGCGGGGCCTGGTCGGGAATTTGAAGCCTGGGCATCAGGTTGGGACAGAGGGATGTCTAGTCTTGGACAGGTGTTCATAAATACAGTTTCTCCAGATCCTGGAGATGTTGTTTTAGGCCTGATGGGGAGGTGGCATGAAACTGGCGACCCTGATGGGAGAAAGAAAGTTTGAAGGGGAACCCCCATCTGTACTTGATCTGATGGGATTGTAGAACTTGGAGATAAGGCTTGAGACCTCGGCGCCTGGCAATGGTGACCGGCGAGAGGTCCGCGAATATTTGGAGGGGGTTGCCTTGGAAAGAGATGTCCCGCTGCTCTCATGCAGACTGTAAGAGCTTCTCCTTGGTCCTATAATAATGGAATTTGATGATCACTTCCCTGGGGGGACATTCGGAGGGTTTAGGGGCCAGTGACCGGTGGATGCGGTCTAATTCCAGCCTGTCCACCGGAATCTCAGGGGCCAGTTCTTGGAAAAAGGCTGTGGCTGTTCCCTGCAGGTCAGTGACCGTTTCAGAGATGCCGCGGATACAAAGGTTGTCCCTGCGGGCCCTATTTTCTGCGTCCTCTAATTTATCTTTGAGAGCGTCTATTTCTGCGGACATTCTGTCTACCTCCTCCTCATGGCCTTCCAACACAGTGGTGGCCAAATCCATGCGGTGTTCCAATTGATTGGTGCGGTGGCCTATCTCCTTGAGGCCACGGACCAGATCTGAGGAAAGCTTTCGGGAGGCCGCCGTTATGTCATCTCTGACAATGCTGCGGAACTTGGCTAGCATGGCATCAGAGTCAGCATGGTGAGGACTTACGTGGTCCGTGGGAAAGAGATGGAGACTTTCAGCGGGAGATTCCTGTCCCAGTTCAGAGAGCTGTGTGTCCTCATCAGGTTCAGGAGGATTGGGTGCCATTTTAGATTTGTTTTTGGCTGGGGCTGGAGATTTGCTGTTGTTCTGCCGGTTTTTTAGCTTGTTTTTGGTGGAGAGGTACATCACCGCTTGTGGCTCCAGGTATTCCTCTATCCTGTGTGGTACAGTGTTCACCTCCTCGTATCATCTATGTTGTATTAGGTCGGGTAACGGTTTCCAACGGCGCGTAACGGAGGGATCAGACTTCCATTACCTCCGCTTGCACGTATGCGCCCCTCGTAGGCAGTGATTTACATAGCAAGGGAAAGCATTTTGTTAGATATGAGGGGGGCGTTAGTCAGTAGCCCTGTGGGTTTGTATAGTATTTGTGGGGGGGTGATGGTTGAGGGAAGTGGTCCTTAATGTGCCGTGAAGAAATGGCCAGCCGGGTATTGTAGAATAGTCAATAATCACTTGTAGCCTCTTCCCTCACTGTAACAAGCAGGCTGAGGCCATGTATGATGGATGATGTATTAGGGATGCCTGTGTGCAGAAGGTCCAGGACAGTGTGGCAGAGGCAGCAGCTAGTGGGGGACACCAGGCTTTCTAATCTTTTGGCTGAGCCAGGCAGACAATCTCTGGCAGTATCCCAGGCCCTGGGAGGGACCAGGGGGTTGGAGGACACAGGTGAGGGAAGGAGGCCTGCTGTGAGATGTGGGCCGGACCGATCACGGCGTCCCTCGGCGGGGATAGGGCTTCAGGAGAGAGCGGGGACCCGCAGGTCTTACTAGGCCACACTAGGCCGGACCGGGCCGCGGCCGCTACGGGCATCCCCGGAGCTCAGCGGAGCCTCTGGACCGTGCTAGGAGTGCAGGGGGACAGTCTGTGAGTGCGGATGGGGGTCCCCTTACCTCCAGATCCATCCGTTTGGCGATTTCCCTGATTGGCCTCAGGGCGGCAAAATGGCGGCGGCCGCGGGAGTCTGGAGGCTATGCCTTACTGCCTCTTACAGACCGGCTACCATCAAAATCATCGTAGATGCCGCTGCAGGGAGTCCCGGAGGGTAATCTGGCAGATCGTGGAAGTTTGTTTAGGGGTTATGTGCAGGGATGCAGGCGGATTGAGAAGCAGGGCTCTGGAGCTCATCTACACGTCCAGACACGCCCCCCCAGAATTTTTCATTTTTAATGTTGCACTTTAAGCATAATTAAAATCACTGCTCCTGAAAAAACTATTGTAAAAAAAAAAATGTTTTATTGATACATGTCCCCCAGGGCAGTACCCAGACCCTCATACCCCTTTTATGGCCAATTACTTGCAAATAAGCCTTCAACATGGGCACTTTTGATTTTTCCTGTTCGGCTCCCAAAGACTTCAGTGGGGTTCGCTGTTGGGGTTAGGACATTTCCCCTGTTCGTGAGTTCTGGTGCGAAACAAACAGGGGGGTGTTCGGCCAATCTCTAGTACCAAATAGAATGACCTGCTGAACCAACCTTAACAGTATTAACAAATACTGGTGCCAAGCCTCTCTCTTAGCACTTGTTCTAAAAACACAATTTACAGGTTTTCTACATGCATTTGTACTAGCATCAGTTTGAGCATATTCCTGAAAAATGTTCTGTTCTACCTGTACAGATTTAGATTGCAGAAGTTTAGGCTGGGTTCACACTATTGCTAATTGGAAGTGGGATCCCCACAATGCCAGGAGATTTTGACCGGCTCTCTATAGTGGTTTAACTTTAACATAAATTTTCTGTAAAAATTCTTTGCAATGATTTACTTTGTTCAAAAATTGATGTAATGCCTTGTCAGTTGTTTGGAATTGGAATTGCAGAAATGGTTCTAACTTTTTCCTGCAACAATTGTTGCTGTCCATGACTAATTTGCATATGAAGGAATTCCACTTGACTTTTCATCAACTGAACTGTCTCTGTGTTCAGTTTCAGCCCTGCCGTTCGTAACATATAATTCAGACAAAAGAGTGATATGTTCCTCTATACTTTGTGTAGTCAGCAAAAACCTGTCCACATGCTGGAAAATACATTATGGTCTACAGAATTTTGATAATACATTGAATTAAACGGCAGGGGTAGTTTAGGAATGGTGTATACACCGCTCCCGCAACAATGCTGCTTGCAGGACTTTTTTTTCTGTCCTGCAAGCGCCCCGCTTAGTGTGGCACTCGACCTTTCACACTGGGGAGGCATGGGAGGCAGTTTACAGGCATGTTACAGGCACTATTTTTAGCGCTAAAACGCCTGTAAAGCACCTTCAGTGTGAAAGAGGTCTAAAGAAACAATGTAATTGAAATTCCTTGTGGCTGTAATGTATTGCCAGCTCCCAGCAATCATGATTAAAGATCAAGGGAAAAAACAGCATGGGTTCCCCCCAGTCCATACCAGGCCCTTCGGGTCTGGTATAGATATTAAGGGGAACTCCACACCCAATTTTTTTTTAATTAGCATGGGGTCCCCCCAAAATCCATACCAGACCCTTATCAAAGCATGCAGCCTGGAGGACAGGAAGAGGGGACAAGCGAGCGCCCCCCCTCCTCCTGAATCGTACCAGGCCACATGCCCTCATCATGGGGAGGCTGCTTTGGGGTCCCTCCCAAAGGAGCTTGTCCCCTTGTTGATGAGGATAAGGGCCTCATTCCGACAACCCTTGCCATTCATTACCGGGGTCTGCCACCCAAAAGACCCGAAAAATAGAAAGAAAAGCAAAAAAACTGCTATCTGTTCGCTGTGACAGCTCTTATATAGGCAAGGGTGGGTCCACCCGCTGTCATAGCTGGATGACCCGCCCCCTCTGATGTCACATGATATCAGAAGGGGGTGGGGTCACTCGGTTATGTCACCGGGTGGCCCCGCCCTTGCCTATATAACAGCTGCCACAGCCAAGAGACAGCAGTCAGTGGGAGGCTTTTTTTTCATTTTTTCGGCTCCGTCGGGTGATTGAAGATTGATGGACATCACAGGACACTTTTTTTTATTATAAAGGAATTGTCAAAAACTGTCTTTTGTGGTTTTCTACTTTGTGGCACCTTTTTGGGTGAATGGGTAGGGTTACAATGTACCCGATACCCATTCAAATAGGGGGGCCTAAAGGGGCTTCCAGATTCCGATAAGCCCCCACCCGCAGACAACCATTGGAGTTGAGGGCAAGCCACCTGGTATGGTTCAGGAAGGGGCTCCCTCGCCCCCCCTTTCCTGACCTGCTAGGCTGCTTGCTCAGATAAGGGACTGGTATGGATTTTGGGGGGACCCCACGTCAATTTTTTTTACATTTTGGCGTAGAGTTCCTTTTAAAATCTATGCCAGACCAAAAGGGCCTGGTATGGATTTTGGGGGGACCACACACCAATTTGTTTTTACATTTTGGTGTGGAGTTCCTCTTAAAATCCATGCCGGACCCAAAGGGCCTGGTATGGATTTTGGGTGGGACCCCATGCTGTTTTTGTTTTTACTTTGGTGTGGAGTTCCCCTTAAAATCTATACCAGATTTGGTGGGTTCAGATGGTTCAGGAAGGGGCTCCCTCGCCCCCCCTTTCCTGACCTGCCAGGCTGCTTGCTCGGATAAGGGTCTGGTATGGATTTTGGGGGGGACCCCTCGCCATTTTTTTTTACATTTTGGCGTGGAGTTCCTCTTAAAATCTATGCCAGACCCAAAGGGCTTGGTATGGAATTTTGGGGGAACCTCATGCAGTTTTTTCTTAATTTAAATAACTGGACAATTTCCGGAAACAGACAAGGTTAAGGACTGCACTATATACTCTGCAGAAAAAGAAGGAAAATTGGGCCTTAGGTGTTGGTGGTGCAAGAGCACTGCAACCTCTCACAGTTACTTTTGTTGGGTGCAGGAATGGGTCCTGCTGTTAAATATTATTTCAAAAATTTTAATTACATGCCCCAGTGAAACAGATGTAGAAAATTGGGCCTTGGGTGTTGGTGGTGACAGAACACTGTAACCCCTCACAGTTACTCTTGTTGGGCACAGGAACGGGCCCTGCTGTTAAAAATGATTACATAGTTACATAGTTAGTCAGGTTGAAAAAAGACACAAGTCCATCCAGTCCAACCATAATTAAAAACATTGTAATTACATGCCTCTGTTAAACTGGGGCAGAAAATGGGGCCTTGGGTGTTGGTGGTGCCCTTAACCAAAAATATTGTTGGAAGCTAGCATCATTAAAATTCAGGAATAGGATAGGCAGCATAGGCAGTCTTCAAGGGATCCCAGATCCCTAGCAAATTCAATCAGTTACATTAGCATCAGGGGCTTGATAGCTGCTGATCCAGGACTGATTCATTTTTATAAAATGTGAGCCTATCAATGAAGTCTGTGGACAGGAGCACTCTTTGATCCAGTACAAACCCTCAAGCAGCACTGAATGTACTTTCAGAAAGCACGCTGGATGCAGGACAAGCCAGTAGCTCGATTGCATATTGAGCAAGTTCTGGCCAGTGGTCCATCCTCAAGACCCAGTAACCCAGTGGATGCTCAGTGCTCAGAAAGGTCTCCAAGTCTTCTCTTGCCTATAGATATTCCTGCACTATATAATGCAGATGCTGCCTATTGTTGCTTGAACCTATCAGCCCTTGGCACTGAGGACTAAAAAAATTGCATAAAGGCATCGGTCAGCCGGCCACCTTTTCCACCGCTCTTCCTTTGACTGAATGAAGACTCAGAAACATGTTGTTCAGCACCAGGAAATGGTAACCTCCCATGGTCTGGAAAGGCGTTACACAAACTTTTCTTCAAGGTGCCCTGAAGAGGTTTTATCCTCTGCGAAGGCAAGATGAGTTCTGCAACTTTATAACGTGGATCAAGCAGGGTTGCCAGTCAGCAATGATCCCTCTCCTTGATACCACAAATCCTAAGGTCCTTTCGCAGGCTTTGCAGAATCAGGAAGCCCATGCAGCATAAGTTTGCAGAGCCATTAAATTCTAAGACCTCTGGGTCACTAAAGGATAACATTGTCAGGAACTACCTCCTCCCAGCCACGTGCAACTCCAAGGGATGGTTTTTGGACCCCAGAAACCCAAGAAGACTGTTGGGTGTTATCCTCTACAACCCTGGTGACACAATCCTCCTCCTTTTCTTCCAGTGTGTTTGGCAGCCAGCAGGAATGCTTTCTGCATAAAAGGGGCCTTGAAAGGAAAGGAAGTCCTCCTATTCCTCTTGCTGTTCTGCCTCAAGTGCCCTGTCCATGATTCCACGAAGCACGTTCTCCAGCAGGAAGACTAGAGGGACAGTGTCACTTATGCATCCATTGCTGCTCACCACCCTTGTGGCCTCCTCAAATGGTGACAGAACAGTGCATGCATTCTTTATCAGTATCCACTGCCATGGCAAAAAGAAGCCAAGCTCTCCTGAGCCTGGTGCCATGCTCACACAGGTACTCATTTATGGCCCTCTGCTGTGTGTGCAGCCGCTGCAGCATTTCCAATGTAGAGTTCCACCTGGTGGCATGTCACAAATGAGATGGTTGGCTGTCAGGTTGAATTCATGTTGAATGTCAGTCAGACGAGCACTGGCATTGTATGACTGCTGGAAATTACCACAGACTTTTCTGGCCTGCCTCAGGAGATCTTGCAAGCCTGGGTACCTGGTCAAGAAACACTGCACCACCAAATGAGGGATGTGTGCCAAGCATGGAACATGTGTCAAGTGTCCCTGTCAGAGGGTGTAGAGAAGGTTGATGCAATTGTCGCATACAACCATTCCTGGCTCAAGATGCCATGGTGTCAACCACCTCCAAGACTGCCCCTGTAGAGCTGACAGAATCTCTGCCCCAGTGTGGCTCCTGTTCCCTAGGCAGACCAACTGAAGCACTGCATGGCATCTTTTAACCTGACTGCTTGCGTAGCCACTTGAACGCTGGTTCAGAGGACAATTCTGCAGTAGAAGCCATAGAGGAAAAAGAGGAGGGGGTGGAGCAGAGAGATGTGGCAGAACACCACCAGCTTTTTGGAGGCGTGGTGGCAGAACAAGCTCCAACACTGAACTCCGTCCTGCATCCTTCCTAGCTGCCAGCAGAGTTATCCAGTGCACTGTGAAGGAAAGGTAACGTCAGCAGTAATATGAAACTTGCTGCTGACCGCCCTATCAGAGGCCAAAACATTGTCTTCCAAAAGACGGTAGATAGATGGAATGGCCTTACATGGAAAAAAAATTGTTTTGGAATCTGCCATTGTGGTACAGGACATTCCACAAATTCACAAAAGTGGGCAAAGTCTACCAGCTGAAAAGGCAGCAGTTGCAGTGTCAACTGGTGGTGTACTGCTAGCAGATTGGTTGCAAGTACTTGTGCACTGCACTGCACTGTATTATATACTGTGCACCACCAAATGCACTGTATATATAGTCTACATTGAATGCAGAGTATATATACATATTATAACCTGGGGGTAGCTCTGTAATAACCACCAGACAGTTTATTGAAAGCAAACAGTTCAGTTATTTCAATCATGACTAAACAAAACGATAGCTTACTTCAGCCACAGTAAACAGTCCAAAATCCTGGTATTGATATTTTAAGCAGGCTCACCGCTGTTTTTTTTGGTCCCATACAGGGGTTAGGCTTCTCCAGAGCAAGGGTGCCAGGCAGGCCAGACAGAGGGGATCAGGGGATTCTGTCTCATCCAGGTCAATGAGGCATGGTCTGACACCAAGTAAAACTTCCTACCAAGGAGTAAATAGGGAAGTGAGTCCAGGGCTCACTTAATAGCCAGGCACTCCTGCTCAACCACAGTATAATAATTTCTCTCGGCGGCTGTCAATTTTCTACTCAGGAAAACTATGAGGTGTTCCCCATTGACCTCTTGGGACAGACAAACATTCTCTTGCTAAGTTAGGAGCGACCAGCACTGGGTACTGACACAAGGCTGTTTTAAGCTCTTGGAAGGCCCTTTTCAGCCTTGTCATTCCATTTCACCATAACTGACTTTTTACCCTTTGTCAGGTCTGTGAGAGGTGCAGCAATAGTGGCAAAGTTGGGGACAAACCTTCGGTAGTACCCCATAATGCCCAAAAAGGCTTGCACCTGTTTCTTCGTGACTTGGCAGGGCCAGGCCTGGAAAGCCTCTACTTTATTCATCTGTGGCTTCATCAACCCTCTACCTACAATGTACCCCAAGTACTTGATCTCTTCTATAGCAATGGCCTACTTTTCGGGGTTCACAGGGAAAACCTTTTAAGCATTGAGTTTTATTGAACCTACCAGTCCATCTCTCTGTGGATGATAGACAGATGTGCGCAGTCGTTTCTGCCCCAGATGAAACTCTATCAGTGTTCTCTAAAGTGTTGGTGTCCAGCCCCTTAGAGGGAACAGAGCAGTTCAGCTGTCCTGATAGTTCTTGGCTCACATAGTTCCAAAGTTCAACAAATAAAGGGCAGTCTCTTTCTATAATAGCATCAATGATGAGGTTGGGTACCACCTGGACAATTGTGCCACAGACCGTGGTGAGTGTCACTGATACCAGGTGGTATTCCTTGGTATGCACACCACCCTCAGGGTTCTTGCTACTGGACCCAGCTACCCCGGTACCCACAAGTGTTACCATACTTCCGGAGTCGAAAGGAGCATGCAACAAGTGCAACAGGGGCCACCCCCTTGGATTTTTAAGACAGAAATAAAGGTAATGAAGTTAATAAAAGGCAACCATGTGCCACTTTTTTAAGTACACAGTATCTGATAAATTTTGTAGTCATAAACAAACACATTAAAATATACAAAAAGTACACCAATGAACCAATTAATACATAGACATATATATTAAACCCAAAGCTAATAATCCAGGCACTGCTAGAGTCAAGCTGAGGTCAGTCCATGAAGATAAGTAGCATGAACCCCAACATGTTTTGGAAATTTTATTGGTACATATTTTCCTTCATCAGGAATATTTACACTTGGGTGACTGTCTTTATCAGCAACAGATATAGTTACATAGTATTTGTACCATAGTACATAAAAAACAAGTGATTTTACATATTGAGCTATATAGTATTTAGGCCTAAAAGCTACTTACATATAGGGTTCATTGAAAAGACATGGGGAAATAGTAAAAACAAATGCAGGGAATCCACGCTGGCTGAAAGAGTCCGCATGGACACAAAGATGGACAAGCATGCAACCCAGAGTCGGTCACTGATTCACATCCACAAGAGACGCCCCAAAAGGAGTATTGCTGTCTGAAAGGCCATAAGTAAACAAAGGAAATTCAATCAATGTTTTTAGAATAAGAATATAAGCACAACTAGTGTACTGTAACAACATGACAAGGGCATATGTTACCCAGAATTGCCTATATAACCTAGTATGTTACCTTTCACTGTGCTGATAGAGGTGCACTCATCAGGGTGGCAGTCCTCAGACTGAGAAATGCCAGCTGTGTCTGAGCACTCAAAACATTGAGTCAGCTGATGAGAGAGCCAATCCTCGCAGGTTGTTTGGGTAATGCTGGTTATTCTGCCCCATTAGCTGTATGAAAAACAGGCCAGAGGCCAGAATTCAGAGCATCTCTTTGACGCGGAGGTGTGCGGTGTAGCTCCGCCCCTCGGGGTGTGATGACATCACGCGCCGGCATATCACCGGTGAAAGGAAAGTCCCCACCTGTGTTAGAGAAACACAGTGGGGACAGGAGCTCCTCCCCACACATATGGCCCGCATGGAGAAAAAGAGAATCCCATCATCCATTTAGCCTTGCTCGGGTGGAGCCTACTTTCCGGATGTTTGTGAAGAAACAGCGCAACCCAGGGAGCACACCATATGCCACCCAGTGGACAAAGAGGACAATAACAGCCAACGTGTACAATGAAAAATACATGAAAATAACCAAAAACAAACAATAAAAATGCAGAGGAAAAAGAAAGAAAGAAACATGGCGATTAAATATGAAATGGACATGGTTAGCAACTAAGTGAATCATCCACATTGCACGCATGCAATTATAGAAATGATGATATAGTCACAGAGCTGCACTGTGAGAGATAAATCGCAGTATAGAGGTGCTAAAGTGTCACTAATTGTAATGTCCCCATACTGTCAAAAGGGGCACCTTCGTAACTAATAAATTTGTGAAGCCATGTTGTGAGGGATGTAGCATAGAAATGCCATATCCAGAACTTGAAAAAATAAACTATAAATTCAATTCACAGCCCCTAAAACAAAGCCCAGAAGAAAAGATTTAAAGTTGAAAGCCTCATTTAGGCCAGGTGGTGAGGTGGCCTGTAAATTAAATATCCATCTCAACTCACATCGGAGGAGATGCTTGTTAAAGTCACTACCTCTGGAGTTGAAGTGGATACGATCAAGTGCCAGAAAGTATACCTTGGGGTTAGATTCTGGGTGAACTAATGCCATATGATGACCAATAGGCACATCGGGGTCTCGTTTGCATATGGTGGATAGGTGTTGGTATATTAGTTTCCAGAATTAATTTATAGTTTTCCCGACATAATCGCACCCACATTCACACGTGAGTAGGTACACTATGCCACTATTGCATCCATTGGGTAAATCAATGTGACTGCGCCTATCCATGTATTGGCAATAGGCACCACGCGCAAAGGTTCCCAAAGTTTTGCATATATCACCTTTATAAGGTTTGTATTTGTTTACTACCAGTTTGTCACCCACAGAGGGAGCCCTCCTGTAGGTAGCATCTGGTACCTCAGACATATGGAGCAAGCAATGAATCCATCGTTAGTAGGTGCCAGTACTTATTCAGGATACGCCTAACTTGTTTGTGCTGTGTCGAGTAAGTGGTGATAATTCTGGTTGTATTATCATTTGAAGGTTGTTTTAGTATATTCAATAAATCTCAACAAAATAAATTAATTGTCTTTCTATAAGCTTTCTTAAGACAAGTATTGGAGTATCTCCTTTGTAGAAGTCTGTTTCTCAGGGTGTCAGCCTCATTTTTGAAGCTAGCATCATCTGAGAAGTTCCAACGAGCCCTCAAGTACTGGCTATAAAGGGATTGATGCAAGTAGGGGTTTGGGATGGAAACTTGATGTGGGTAATAATGAGTTCCCTGCTGTAGGTTTACGCTATAGTTCACTAGAGAGACCCCCCATCTGTCTGTTTTTTAATAAATACATCCAAAAAAAAGGTGATTTCAGTTGTACTGTGTGACATGGTAAAACTTAAATTAAATTCATTGATGTTAATAAGGGCCCTAAACTTGTGTAAAAGATCATCTGGTCCATCCCAGATGAGGAACATGTCATCTATGTAATGGTGCCATGCAAGTACATGGCCCATATACGTAGATGGTGAGTCATTAGTAAGCAGTGAATGTTCCCACTCCCCAGGTACAGGTTGGTGTACGATGGGGTGCCTGCCATTTGATTGACTCCAGCTTCGGAGCCCCAGATACCACCTGCACGGCCGGGAACTGCAGATCAAACCTAAACATATGCTTGTTAACTCACACTAAATGTGAGTTTAACTTGTTATAATAAACTCAGATGTTTTAACCCGCATACTGCACTCAGAGTGGCGCCCTCTCTCTTTCTATCTCTCATTGGATACAGAGTCATTTATGCTCTTTTCAGCTGGCTGCCCACACTGACATTGACCAGAGCCTGGTTTCAGTAACATATGGGTCTTGCCTTAAGGGCACAATCTGGACTTTTGGAACTGTCTTAGAATACACTAGTTGCCTATTTTTGCACTACATTTTTTACCTAACTCCCTGTCTTTTCCCTATCACTCTGACCCTCCTTTATTCTTCCTCCCTACTCCCTACAGAGTTGCCCCCTTTGATCTTGATTTTGGGTGATGTCCATCCATCAATCACAGCCCAGATGGTCCCGAAAAAAAACGCTGACTGCCGTCTTTTTGCTTTGACAACTCTTATATAGTCAAGAGACATCAGAGGGGGTGGGGTCACTCGGTTACGTGTGTGGCCCCGCCCTTGGCCATAAAGAAGTTGTCAGCGCCATGATTGAAGATGGATGGACATAGCCCTTTTTAAAGGGGGCTTCCAGATTCCAATAAGCCCCCTGCTTGCAGACTCCGGGCCCGAGCAACTCCGGGCACGGGTTGTGGGAAGGAGGCCCTTGTCCCCATCAACATGGGAAAGGCATGTGGCCTGGTATGGTTCAGGAGTGGGGGGCGCTCTCTCATCCCCCTGCCCTTTTCCTGTGGCCTGCCAGGTTGCGTGATCACATATGGGGCTGGTATGGATTTTGGGGGGACCCCCACTCCATTTTTTTTTACATTTTGGCACGGGGTTCCCCTTAAAATCCATACCAGACCAGAAGGGCCTGGTATGGATTTTGGGGCCCCCACACCATTTTTTTTTAATTTTGGTGGGGGGGTTCCCCTTAATATCCATATCAGACCTGAAGGGCCTGGTAATGGACTGGGGGAAACCCACGCCAATTTTTTTAATGATGTTTTATGTATATTGCGGGGATCTGACAATACATTACAGCCGCAAGCAATTTGGAATTACATTTTTTCCTTTTGGAATGTCATTTTGCTGCAGGACTGTTATAAACATGGGAAAGATGTGCTACTTTACAGGCAGACTGGGGGACCCCCAGGCACGATATTTAAAGGAATATTTAAAAATGTTTGTTTCACTTTACGCATTATTAAAATCACTGCTCCTGAAAAAACTGCAGTTTTTAAAACTTTTTTTGCATTGATACACGTCCCCTGGGGCAGGACCCTGGTCCCCATAACATTTTTATGGCAATAACTTGCATCAGCCTTTAAAATGAGTACTTTTGTTTTTTCACGTTCGTGTCCCATAGACTTTAATGATGTTTCGCACAAATGTATTTGTCTGTTCGAATGTTCTGGTGCAAAACGAATCAGCAAGTGAAATGCATGCTCAATCGGATTCAGGTCAGGTGATTGACTTGCCATTGCATAACATTCCACTTCTTTCCCTTACAAAACTCTTTGGTTGCTTTCGCAGTATGCTTCGGGTCATTGTCCATCTGCACTGTGAAGCGCTGTCCAATGAGTTCTGAAGCATTTTGCTGAATATGACCTGATAACATTGCCCGAAACACTTCAGAATTCAGCCTGCTGCTTTTGTCAGCAGTCACATCATCAATAAATACAAGAGAACCAGTTCCATTTGCAGCCATACATGCCCACGCCATGACACTAACACCACCATGTTTCACCAATGAGGTGGTATGAGCAGTTCCTTTCCTTCTCCATACTCTTCTCTTCCCATCACTCTGGTACAAGTTGATCTTGGTCTCATCTGTCCGTAGGATGTTGTTCCAGAACTGTGAAGGCTTTTTTAGATGTTGTTTGGCAAACTCTAATCTGGCCTTTCTGTTTTTGAGGCTCACCAATGGTTTACATCTTGTGGTGAACCCTCTGTATTCACGCTGATGAAGTCTTCTCTTGATTGTTGACTTTGACACACATACCCCTACCTCCTGGAGAGTGTTCTTGATCTGGCCAACTGTTGTGAAGTGTGTTTTCTTCACCAGGGAAAGAATTCTTCGGTCATCCACCATAGTTGTTTTTCGTGGTCTTCCGGGTCTTTTGGTGTTGCTGAGCTCACCGGTGCGTTCTTTTGCTCGCTTCACTGATAGTGACAGCTCTTTGGAGTTCATATTGAGAGTTGACAGCAACAAATTCCAAATGCAAATAGCACACTTGAAATTAACTCTGGACCTTTTATCTGCTCCTTGTAAATGGGATAATGAGGGAATAGCACACACCTGCAATTGTCCCATTTATTTTTGGGAGGCACATATAAAAACTGTTGTAATTCCTGCACCGTTCACCTGATTTGGATGTAAATACCCTCACATTAAAGCTGAAAGACTGCAGTTAAAGGACATCTTGTTCGTTTCATTTCTATATCTATTGTGGTGGTTAGGGATGAGCTTTGTGTTCAAGTCGAAACCCATGTCTGACTCAAACATTGTGAGTCGGCCGTTCGCCGAATTACGAACGATATGGGCCGTTCGCGCCAAATTTGAGTGGCGCGTCACAGCCCATAATTCACTGTGGCATCGCAGTCCATTGCTAGCTGATGATTGGCCAAGTATGCACTATGACCCGCGCTTGGCCAATCACAGCGTCGTCTGTACAGAGAGCCATAATTGGCCAAAGGGTGGCTTTGGCCAATTATGGCTCAGGAGGTTTAGTACACGCCCCACACTATATAAGGCTGCCTGCATGGCGGCCCTGTGTAGTGTGTTCTGGCGTTGAGAGAGAGATAGATAGACAGAGAGACAGTGTCATTTGATTTAAGTAAGATAGATAGAGTAGGCAGGCGAGTCAGTTAGCTGCACATACAGTGTATTGTGTATATATATACATCCTAGGTGTTGTATATATATATATATATATATACACTGTATTCCGTTTAGCTAGATCCGTTCCTGTTATTCTCTTCCTACTACTGACAGGCAGGCAGGTGATTTTAGTATTTATAGATACCTGAAGAAAATTGCTTGTATTCTTCTGATCCTATTAGTCCTATTAGCTACAGTATTTACAGTTAGAGTAGTACATTCTCTGCACAGTGTGCACCTAAAGCTACCTGAAGAAAATTAGTGGTGTTCTTCTGATCCTATTAGTACAGTACCGCAGGCAGCTGCAGTATTTACAAGTTAGTGTAGTGCGTCCTCTGCACAGTGCGCACCTAAAGCTACCTGAAGAAAATTAGAGGTGTTCTTCTGATCCTATTAGTATCGCAGGCAGCTGTAGTATTTACAAGTTAGTGTACTGCGTCCTCTTCAAAGTGTGCACCTAAAGCTACCTGAAGAAATTAGTGGTGTTCTTCTGATCCTATTAGTACAGTACCGCAGGCAGCTGCGGTATTTACAAGTTAGTGTAGTGCGTCCTCTGCACAGTGTGCACCTAAAGCTATCTGAATTAAATTGGTGATGTTCTGATCCTATATTAATAACACAGGCAGGTAGCTACAGTATTTACAGTTAGTGTACTGTGTCCTCTGCACAGTGTGCACCTAAAGCTACCTGAATAAAATCGGTGGTGTTCTTCTGCTCTTATTTTAATACCACAGGCAGGCATCTACAGAATTTACAGTTAGTGTACTGCGTCCTCTGCACAGTGTGCACCTAAAGCTACCTGAACAAAATCGGTGGTGTTCTTCTGATCCTATATTAATACCACAGGCAGGCAAATACAGTATTTACAGTTAGTGTACTGTGTCGTCTGCACAGTGTGCACCTAAAGCTACCTGAACAAAATTGGTGGTGTTCTTCTAAACCTATTTATACCACAGGCAGGCAGCTACAGTATTTACAGTTGGTGTACTGCGTCCTCTGCACAGTGTGCACATAAAGCTACCTGAAGAAAATTGCTGTTGTTCTGCTCCTATTAATACCACAGGCAGGCAGCTACAGTATTTACAGTTAGTGTACTGTGTCCTCTGCACAGTGTGCACCTAAAGCTAAATGAATAAAATTGGTGGTGTTCTCCTGATCCTATATTAATACCACAGGCAGGCAGCTACAGTATTTACAGTTAGTGTACTGTGTCCTCTGCACAGTGTGCACCTAAAGCTACCTGAATAAAATTGGTGGTGTTCTTTTGATCCTATTAATACCACAGGCAGGCAGCTACAGTATTTACAGTTGGTGTACTGCGTCCTCTGCACAGTGTGCACATAAAGCTACCTGAAGAAAATTGCTGTTGTTCTGCTCCTATTAATACCACAGGCAGGCAGCTACAGTATTTACAGTTAGTGTACTGTGTCCTCTGCACAGTGTGCACCTAAAGCTAAATGAATGAAATTGGTGGTGTTCTTCTGATCCTATATTAATACCACAGGCAGGCAGCTACAGTATTTACAGTTAGTGTACTGTGTCCTCTGCACAGTGTGCACCTAAAGCTACCTGAAGACAATTGGTGGTGTTCTTTTGATCCTATTAAACCACAGGCAGGCAGCTACAGTATTTATAGTTGGTGTACTGCGTCCTCTGCACAGTGTGCACATAAAGCTACCTGAAGAAAATTGCTGTTGTTCTGCTCCTATTAATACCACAGGCAGGCAGATACAGTGTTTACAATTAGTGTACTGTGTCCTCTGCACAGTGTGCACCTAAAGCTACCTGAAGACAATTGCTGTTGTTCTGCTAGCATTAGTACTACAGGCAGGCAGCTGCAGTATTTACAGTTAGTGTACTGCGTCCTCTGCACAGTGTGCACCTAAAGCTACCTGAAGACAATTGCTGGTGTTCTCATACTAATAATACTACAGGCAGGCAGTTGATTCTGCTAGCTGTAGTATCAGTATATATATACATCCCAGCTTTGTATAGCTACATCTCACTGCAGGCCATTAGTATGTTTGGAAGGCCAACAAGGAGAGACAGACAGTCACAAGCCAATAAAAGAGGACAAGCAGGTTCTGTGTCTAGAGGCAACAGTGCTGGTCCTGGAGACGGTGCATTCTCATCAGCACGTGACTGTGGGACACACTTGTCATCCTCCTCATCCTCTCTCACCCAGGCTCAGGGTACTTTGTCTGGCAAAGCAGCTGCCAACGTGGCCTCTTCCCTCGGCTCAATGGCATCAGTCACTCCTTCCCTAGCTCCACCATGTCCTACTGAGGAGTCCCCCGAACTGTTTAACCACAGTGTTGGGTACATGCTCCAGGGGGATGCCCAGCATTTTGAAGGCTCCGATGATTGTACCCAGCTAGAGGAAGGCAGTAACATGAGCCCAGAGAGAGGGGGTACCCAAGAAAGACAGCAATCAGGCAGTCATGTTCCCCCAGCTGCAGCATACTGCCAGCTTTTCTCCAGTGATGAGGAGGGACGGGATGATGAGGTCACTGACTCCATGTGGGTACCTGGTAGGAGAGAGGAGGAGGAGGAGGCACATCACCAACGAGGCAGGATGCCCTCCAGGGGTCAGCTTAAGGGCAGCACTCAGACTGCATCACACCGTAGAGCTCCTCATGTGCAGGGCACTGCTGTCTCTGCACATTATTCCAAAAGTTCTTTGGTGTGGGCATTTTTTGAGACGAGTGCATCAGATCGCACTGCTGCTATTTGCAACATATGTCTCAAGCGTATCTCGCATGGCCAAAACATCTCCCGCTTGGGCACCACATGCTTGACCAGACATATGTTGACCTGCCATGCAGTTCATTGGCAAAAAACCCACACCAAAGAACAAAGAGGACCTCTCCTTGCTCATCATCAGCTGAGTCCTCTCTGAGACCTGCACTGAGAGGAATGAAGGTGTAGAATTAGGTGTGTCACAGCCAAGTACTTGTGGGCTATCTGCTATCAAATTGTACCAGGTAAATTTTCCTGCCCCAGCTGCTGCACCGCCGAAAGAAGTTCGCTCCCAGCCATCCACATACCCAGCGGTTGAATGCTAGTTTGGCTAAATTGCTAGCACTTCAACTGCTGCCTTTTCAGTTGGTAGACTCTGCCTCCTTCCGTGAGTTTGTAGAATGTGCGGTTCCTCAGTGGCAGGTTCCTAAACACCACTTTTTCTCATGGAAGGCGATTCCGGCTCTCTACCGGCATGTAGAAGGCAATGTCTTGGCCCTCGCTGGACAGGGCGGTCAGCGGTAAGGTGCATATTACTGCTGACTCATGGTCCAGCAGGCATGGACAGGGACCTATCTTTCACCGTGCACTGGGTGACTCTTCTGGCAACTGGGAAGGATGCAGGACAGGGTGCAATAGTGTTGGAGGTTGTTCCGCCACCACACCTCCAAAATACTACTAGTGGTGATTCTGCCACACCTCTCTCCTCCACCCCCTCTTCTTCTTCTTCCTCCATGGCCTCTTCCTGTGCTGATTTGTTTTCGGAACCAGCGGTGCTCTGGAGGCATTCAAGAGACTACGCAAGCACGCAGGCCAAAAGATGCCATGCGGTGCTTGAGCTGGTGTGCTTGGGGGACAGGAGCCACACTGGGGCAGATATTCTGTCAGCTCTGTATTGGCAGGTTCAGAGGTGGTTGATGCCATTCCAGCTTAAGGCAGGTATGGTGGTTTGCAACAATGGCACCAACCTCCTCCCCACCCTCCGACAGGGACAAATGACCCATGTGCCCTGTTTAGCTCATGTCCTTAACTTGGTGGTGCAGCGGTTCTTGGGCAGGTACCCGGGCTTACAGGATGTCCTGAGGCAGTCCAGGAAAGTCTGTGTGCATTTCCACAGGTCATATAAAACCAGTGCTTGGCTGGCTGACCTCCAAAAGGAATTTAACCTGCCCAAGAACCGCCTAATCTGTGACATGCCCACCAGGTGGAACTCAACGTTGGCCATGCTGCAGCGGCTGCACACGCAGCAGAGGGCCATCAATGAGTACCTGTGCAACTATGGCACCACGACAGGGTCAGGGGAGCTTGTTTTTTTTCCCCACGCCAGTGGGCCATTATCAGGGATGCATGCACTGTCCTGTCACCATTTGAGGAGGCCACGAGGATAGTGGACAGTGACAGTGCATGCATCAGTGACACTGTCCCCCTTGTCCACCTGTTGGAGCACACACTGTGTGGAATAATGGACAGGGCACTTGAGGCAGAACAGAGGCAGGAAGAGGAGGACTTCCTTAGCTCTCAAGGCCCCCTTTATCCAGACAGTGTTCCTGCGTGCCCGCTGATCACACAGGTAGAGGAGGAGGCAGAGGAGGATTGTGTCAGCATGGAGGTGGAGCCTGGCACTCAGCATCAGCAGCAGTCTTTAAGGGATCATTTAGAGTCCGAAGAAACCCATGGACTTGTACGTGGCTGGGAGGAGGTGGCTGTGGATCATGTTGTCCTTAGTGACCCAGAGGACTCTGGACCGAATGGCTCAGCAAACCTACGCTGCATGGCCTCCCTGATCCTGCAAAGCCTGCAGAAGGATCCTCGTATTCGTGGTATCAAGCAGAGGGATCAATACTGGCTGGCAACCCTCCTTGATCCACGTTACAAGGGTTAGGTTGGCATTCTTATCTTGCCGTCGCAGAGGGAGCAGAGGATTAAACATCTCTGGGTGGCCGTGCAGAAAGGTCTGTGCAATGCGTTCCCAGAGACTGGGAGGTTACAAACTCCTGTTCCTGGACAACGTGTTGCTGAGGCTTCGGTCAGTCAAAGAAGGGGCAGTGGAGAAGGTGGCTGTCTGACCGATGCCTTCAGACAATTTCTTCAATCCTCAGCGCCAAGGTCTGATCAGTTCCAGCAACCATCGTCAGCGTCTGTTTTACATGGTGCAGGAATACCTAGGGGCAAGATCTGATTGGACACCTTTCCCACCGAAAATCCTCTGGGTTACTGGGTCTTGAGGATGGATCACTGGCCAGAGCTTGCACAGTATGCAATGGAGCTACTGGCCTGTCCTTCATCCAGCATTCTTTTGGAACGCACATTCAGTGCTGCTGGAGGCTTTGTAACCGATCACAGGGTGAGCCTGTCCACCAACTCAGTCGATCGACTGACCTTCATAAATATGAATCAGTCTTGGATCACCACCAGCTACCAAGCACCTGATGCTGATGTACAGTAACTAAATCATTTTTTTTTAAATGTTAGATCCCTTCAAGACTGCCTATGCTGATGCTGAGTGACTATCCTGTTATGCTGAGTGACTATCCTCTTCCTCCCCAATGATCATGCTGATAGCTTGTAAGAATATTTTTGGTTCTGGTGGCTAAGGCTCAATTTTTCAGCCCTTGTTTAACAGGGGTGTGTACAATTTTTGATGTAATATTTTGCAAGGAGGGTTTGTTGCTGCGCTCAACTAGAATATTTGTGAGGGGTTGCAGTTTTGTGGCACCAGCACCAGTGCCTAAGGCACAATTTTTCAGCCCCTGTTTAACAGGGGCATGTAATTACAATTTTTGATGCAATATTTTGCAAGGAGGGTTCGTTGCTGCGCTCAACTAGAGTATTTGTGAGGGGTTGCAGTGTTGTGGCACCAGCACCAGTGCTTAAGGCCCAATTACAATAGTGTAATTGTGTAATAGCATGGGTACCCCCCCAGTCCATTGCAAGGCCCTTTGGGTCTTGTATGGATATTAAGGGGAACCCCGCACCCAAATTAAAAAAAGGAAAGGCGTGGGGCCCCAGGCCCTCTGAACAGCAGTATACAGGTGGTACAAACAAGACAGGGACTGTAGGTTTGTTGTTAAGTAGAATCTGTCTGTAATGTTGAACTGGTAAATTTTTAAAGTGTAGCTCCAGCCAAAAAATCTATTTTTAAGCTTTTTTTAAAACATGTCTGCCTGTGCACCTCTTCAGAAGATTTTACCTGACTTTCTGTCCCAATGACAAATGTTTTTTGACAATTTGGGGTTTTTAATGAAACAAGGATTGGTCATAAAGCATCAGTGGAAAGGATACACGTTTTCCCATATTAACTCTTACAGGAGAGAATTTCCCTTCCTAGGGGTAGATTTCATCTCACTTCCTGTTGTCTCCTTTTGTTTGCAAGTAGGAGTCGTTTGTAAGTTGGATGTTTTGAAAGTATGTGCCTGCCCTATATACTCTGCAGAAATTGGGGCCTTAGGTGTTGGTGTTGCCACAACACTGTAAGCCCTCACATTTACTCTTGGTGGGAGCAGGAATGGGCTCTGCTGTGAAATATTAGATCAATAATTGTAATTACATGTACCTGTTGAACAGGGGCAGAAAAATTGGGCCTTTGGTGGTGGTGTTGCCACAACACTAAGTCCTGACAGTTACTCTTGGTGGGTGCAGAAACGGGCCCTGCTGTGAAATATTACATCAAGAATTGTAATTACATGTCCCTGTTGAACAGGGGCAGAAAAATTGGGCCTTAAGCACTGGTGCCACAACACTGCAACCCCTCACAGATACTCTAGTTGGAGCGCAGGAATGAGCCCTCCTGCAAAATTTTGCATCAAAAATTGTAATTACACGCCCCTGTTAAACAGGGGCTGAAAAATTGGGCCTTAGGCACTGGTGCTGGTGCCACAACACTGCAACCCCTCACAAATACTCTAGTTGAGTGCAGCAACGAACCCTCCTTGCAAAATATTGCATCAATATTGTAATTACACGCCCCTGTTAAACAGGTACTGAAAAATTGGGCCTTAGCCACTGGTGGCGGCACCCAGAACCAAAAATATTCTTACAAGCTATCAGCATGATCATTGAGGAGGAAGAAGATAGTCACTCAGCATAACAGGATAGTCACTCAGCATCAGCATAGGCAGTCTTGAAGGGATCTTATATTTCAAAAAAAATTATTCGGTTACATCAGCATCAGGTGCTTGGTAACTGGTAGTGATCCAAGACTGATTAATTTTTATGAAGGTCAGTCGATCGACCAAGTCGGTGGACAGGCGCACCCTGTGATCGGTTACAAAACCTCCAGCAGCACTGAATTCCAAAAGAATGCTGTATGCAGGACAGAACAGTAGCTCAATTGCATACTGTGCAAGCTCTGGCCAGTGATCCATCCTCAAGCTGTGTACCATCATGGGAGCCTTCAGAACGCTGGGCATCCTCCTGGAACATGTACCCAACACTGTGGTCAAACAGTTTGGGGGACTCCTCAGGAGGACATGGTGTGGCTAGGGAAGGAGTGACTGATGCCATTGAGCCGAGGGAAGAGGCCGTGTTGACAGCTGCTTTGCCAGACAAAGTACCCTGAGCCTGTGTGAGAGAGGATGAGGAGGATGAGGACGGCTTGGTCATCCACTCTACCAAGTCTACCGCATGTTGCGACTCAACACGGCCAGCCGCCGAAAAAAAGGACAAGTATGTCCCACGGCCACGTGCTGATGAGGATGCACCGTCTCCACGAACAGCACTGTTGCCTCTAGACACAGATCCTGCTTGCCCTCTTTTATTGGCTTGTGACTGTCTGCCTCTCCTTGTTGGCCTTCCAGACATACTAATGGCCTGCAGTGAGATGTAGCTGCACAAAGCTGGGATGTATATATATATACTTATACTGCAGCTAGCAGAATCAACTACCTGCCTGTAGTATTAGTAGTATGAGAACACCAGCAATTGTCTTCAGGTAGGTTTAGGTGCACACTATGCAGAGGATGCAGTACACTAACTGTAAATACTGTAGCTGCCTGCCTGTAGTATTAATAGGAGCAGAACCACAGCAATTGTCTCCAGGTAGCTTTAGGTGCACACTGTGCAGAGGACACAGTGCACTAACTGTAAATACTGTAGCTGCCTGCCTGTGGTATTAATAGAAGCAGAACAACAGCAATTGTTTCCAGGTAGCTTTAGGTGCACACTGTGCAGAGGACGCGCCACACTAAATGTAAATGCTGTAGCTGTCTGTCTGTGGTATTAATAGGATCAGAAGAACACCACTAATTTTCTTCAGGTAGCTTTAGGTGCACACTGTGCAGAGGACACAGTACACTAACTGTAAATACTGTAGCTGCCTGCCTGTGGTATTAATAGGAGCAAAACAACAGCAATTGTCTCCAGGTAGCTTTAGGTGCACACTGTGCAGGGGACGTACTACACTAACTTGTACATACTGCAGCTGCCTGCGGTACTGTACTAATAGGATCAGGACACCACTTATTTTCTTCAGGTAGCTTTAGGTGCACACTGTGCAGAGGACGCACTACACTAACTTGTAAATACTACAGCTGCCTCTGGTACTGTACAAATAGGATCAGAAGAACACCACTAATTTTTTTCAGGTAGCATTAGGTGCACACTGTACAGAGAACGCATTACACTAACTTGTAATTGCTGCAGCTGGCTGCGGTACTGTACTAATAGGATCAGAAGATAACCACTAATTTTGTTTAGGTAGCTTTAGGTGCACACTGTGCAGAGGACGCACTAAACTAACTTATAAATACTGACGCTGCCTGCGGTACTGTACTAATAGGAACAGAAGAACACCACTAATTTTCTTCAGGTAGCTTTAGGTGCACACTGTGCAGAGGATGCACTACACTAACTTGTAAATACTGCAGCTGCCTGCGGTACTGTACTAATAGGATCAGAAGAACACCACTAATTTTCTTCAGGTAGCTTTAGGTGCACACTGTGCAGAGGACACAGTACACTAACTGTAAATACTGTAGCTGCCTGCCTGTGGTATTAATAGGAGCAGAACAACAGCAATTGTCTCCAGGTAGCTTTAGTGCACTCTGTGCAGAGGACGCACTACACTAGCTCTAATTACTGCAGCTGCCTGCCTGTGGTATTAATAGGATCAGAAAAACACCACTAATTTTCTTCAGGTAGCTTTAGGTGCACACTGAGCAGATGACACAGTGCACTAACTTTAAATACTGTAGCTGCCTGCCTGTGGTATTAATAGGAGCAAAACAACAGCAATTGTCTCCAGGTAGCTTTAGGTGCACACTGTGCAGAGGATGCTCTACACTAACTGTAAATGCTGTAGCTGCCAGCCTGTGGTATTAATAGGAGCAGAAGAACACCACTAATTTTCTTCAGGTCGCCTTAGGTGCACACTGTGCAGAGGACACAGTACACTAACTGTAATTACTGTAGCTGCCTGCCTGTGGTATTAATAGGATCAGAAGAACACCATTAATTTTCTTCAGGTAGCTTTAGGTGCACACTGTGCAGGAGGACACAGTACACTAACTGTAATTACTGTAGCTGCTTGCCTGTGGTATTAATTGGAGCAAAACAACAGCAATTGTCTCCAAGTAGCTTTAGGTGCACACTGTGCAGAGGACGCACTACACTAACTGTAAATACTGTAGCTGCCTGCCTGTGGTATTAATAGGATCAGAAGAACACCACTAGTTTTCTTCAGGTAGCTTTAGGTGCACACCGTGCAGGGGACGCACTACACTAACTTGTAAATACTGCAGCTGCCTGCGGTACTGTACTAATAGGATCAGAACACCACTAATTTTCTTCAGGTAGCTTTAGGTGCACACTGTGCAGAGGACGCACTACACTAACTTGTAAATACTACAGCTGCCTGCGGTAATGATCTAATAGGATAAGAAGAACACCACTAATTTTCTTCAGGTAGCTTTAGGTGCACACTGTGCAGAGGACACACTACAGTAACTTGTAAATACTACAGCTGCCTGTGGAACTTTACAAATAGGATCAGAAGAACACCACTAATTTTCTTCAGGTAGCATTAGGTGCACACTGTACAGAGAACGCATTACACTAACTTGCAATTACTGCAGCTGCCTGTGGTACTGTACTAATAGGATCAGAAGAACACAACTAAATTTGTTTAGGTAGCTTTAGGTGCACACTGTGCAAAGGACGCACTAAACTAACTTGTAAATACTGCAGCTGCCTGCGGACCTGTACTAATAGGATCAGAAGAACACCACTAATTTTCTTCAGGTAGCTTTAGGTGCACACTGTGCAGAGGACGCACTACACTAACTTGTAAATACTGCAGCTGCTGCGGTACTGTACTAATAGGATCAGAAGAACACCACTAATTTTCTTCAGGTAGCTTTAGGTGCACACTGTGCAGAGGACACAGTACACTAACTGTAAATTCTGTAGCTGCCTGCCTGTGGTATTAATAGGAGCAGAACAACAGCAATTGTCCCCAGGTAGCTTTAGGTGCACTCTGTGCAGAGGAAGCACTACACTAACTGTAAATACTGTAGCTGCCTGCCTGTGGTATTAATAGGATCAGGAGAACACCACTAAATTTCTTCAGGTAGCTTTAGGTGCACACTGTGCAGATGACACAGTGCACTAACTGCAAATACTGTAGCTGCCTGCCTGTGGTATTAATAGGAGCAGAACAACAGCAATTGTCTCCAGGTAGCCTTAGGTGCACATTGTACAGAGGATGCACTACACTAACTGTAAATGCTCTAGCTGTCTGCCTGTGGTATTAATAGGATCAGAAGAACACCACTAATTTTCTTCAGGTAGCTTTAGGTGCACACTGTGCAGAGGACACAGTCCACTAACTGTAAATACTGTAGCTGCCTGCCTGTGGTATTAATAGGAGCAGAGCAACAGCAATTGTCTCCAGGTAGCTTTAGGTGCACATTGTGCAGAGGACGCACTACACTAACTGTATATACTGTAGCTGCCTGTGTGTGGTATTAATAGGATCAGAAGAACACCACTAATTTTCTTCAGGTAGCATTAGGTACACACTGTGAAGGGGACGCACTATACTAAATTGTAAATACTGCAGCTGCCTGTGGTACTGTATTAATAGGATCAGAAGAACACCACTAATTTTCTTAAAGTAGCTTTAGGTGCACACTGTGCAGAGGACGCACTACACTAACTTGTAAATACTACAGCTGCCTGTGGTACTGTACAAATAGGATCAGAAGAACACCACTAATTTTCTTCAGGTAGCATTAGGTGCACACTGTACAGAGAACGCATTACACTAACTTGTAATTACTGCAACTGCCTGCGGTACTGTACTAATAGGATCAGAAGAACAAAACTAATTTTGTTTAGGTAGCTTTAGGTGCACACTGTGCAGAGGATGCACTAAACTAATTTGTAAATACTGCAGCTGCCTGCGGTACTGTACTAATAGGATCAGAAAAAAAAACACTAATTTTCTTCAGGTAGCTTTAGGTGCACACTGTGCAGAGGACGCACTACACTAACTTGTAAATACTGCAGCTGCCTGTGGTACTGTACTAATAGGATCAGAAGAACACCACTAATTTTCTTCAGGTAGCTTTAGGTGCACACTGTGCAGAGGACACAGTACACTAACTGTACGTACTGTAGCTGCCTGCCTGTGGTATTAATGGGAGCAGAACAACAACAATTGTCCCCAGGTAGCTTTAGGTGCACACTGTACAGAGGATGCACTACACTAACTGTAAATGCTCTAGCTGTCTGCCTGTGGTATTAATAGGATCAGAAGAACACCACTAATTTTCTTCAGGTAGCTTTAGGTGCACACTGTGCAGAGGACACAGTCCACTAACTGTAAATACTGTAGCTGCCTTCCTGTGGTATTAATAGGAGCAGAGCAACAGCAATTGTCTCCAGGTAGCTTTAGGTGCACATTGTGCAGAGGACGCACTACACTAACTGTATATACTGTAGCTGCCTGTCTGTGGTATTAATAGGATCAGAAGAACACCACTGATTTTCTTCAGGTAGCATTAGGTGCACACTATGAAGGGGACGTACTATACTAAATTGTAAATACTGCAGCTGCCTGTGGTACTGTACTAATAGGATCAGAAGAACACCACTAATTTTCTTCAGGTAGCTTTAGGTGCACACTGTGCGGAGGACACAGTACACTAACTGTACGTACTGTAGCTGCCTGCCTGTGGTATTATTAGGAGCAGAACAACAGCAATTGTCCCCAGGTAGCTTTAGGTGCACTCTGTGCAGAGGAAGCACTACACTAACTGTAAATACTGTAGCTACCTGCCTGTGGTATTAATAGGATCAGAAGAACACCACTAATTTTCTTCAGGTAGCTTTAGGTGCACACTGTGCAGATGACACAGTGCACTAACTGCAAATACTGTAGCTGCCTGCCTGTGGTATTAATAGGAGCAGAACAACAGCAATTGTCTCCAGGTAGCTTTAGGTGCACACTGTGCAGAGAATGCACTACACTAACTGTAAATGCTGTAGCTGCCTGCCTGTGGTATTTATAGGATCAGAAGAACACCACTAATTTTCTTCAGGTAGCTTTAGGTGCACACTGTGCAAAGGACACAGTGCACTAACTGTAAATACTGTAGCTGCCTGCCTGTGGTATTAATAGGAGCAGAACAACAGCAATTGTCCCCAGGTAGCTTTAGTTGCACTCTGTGCAGAGGGCGCACTACACTAACTGTAAAATCTATAGCTGCCTGCCTGTGGTATTAATAGGATCAGAAGAACACCACTAATTTTCTTCAGGTAGCTTTAGGTGCACACAGTGCAGGGGACGCACTACAC
The DNA here is from genome assembly GCF_042186555.1 of Aquarana catesbeiana. Lineage (NCBI taxonomy): Eukaryota > Metazoa > Chordata > Amphibia > Anura > Ranidae > Aquarana > Aquarana catesbeiana. Next base: position 43,280,499 of record NC_133324.1, read on the forward strand.
TAACTTGTAAATACTGCAGCTGCCTGCGGTACTGTACTAATAGGATCAGAACACTACTAATTTTCTTCAGGTAGCTTTAGGTGCACACTGCGCAGAGGACGCACTACACTAACTTATAAATATTGCAGCTGCCTGCGGTACTGTACTAATAGGATAAGAAGAACACCACTAATTTTCTTCAGGTAGCATTAGGTGCACACTGCACAGGAGGACACAGTACACTAACTGTTAATACTGTAGCTGCCTGCCTGTGGTATTAATTGGAGCAAAACAACAGCAATTGTCTCCAGGTAGCTTTAGGTGCACTCTGTGCAGAGGACGCACTACACTAACTGTAAATACTGTAGCTGCCTGCCTGTGGTATTAATAGGATCGGAAGAACACCACTAATTTTCTTCAGGTAGCTTTAGTTGCACACTGTGCAGAAGGACACAGTACACTAACTGAAAATACTGTAGCTGCCTGCCTGTGGTATTAATTGGAGCAAAACAACAGCAATTGTCTCCAGGTAGCTTTAGGTGCACACTGTGCAAAGGTCGCACTACACTAACTATAAATACTGTAGCTGCCTGCCTGTGGTATTAATAGGATCAGAAGAACACCACTAATTTTCTTCAGGTAGCTTTAGGTGCACATCGTGTAGGGGACGCACTACACTAATTTGTAAATACTGCAGCTGCCTGCGGTACTGTACTAATAGGAGAAGAAGAACACCACTAATTTTCTTCAGGTAGCTGTAGGTGCACACTGTGCAGAGGACGCACTACGCTAAATTCTAAATACTACAGCTGCCTGTGGTACTGTACAAATAGGATCAGAAGAACACCACTAATTTTCTTCAGGTAGCATTAGGTGCACACTGTACAGAGAACGCATTACACTAACTTGTAATTACTGCAGCTGCCTGCAGTACTGTAATAATAGGATCAGAAGAACAGAACTAATTTTGTTTAGGTAGCTTTAGGTGCACACTGTGCAGAGGACGCACTAAACTAACTTGTAAATACTGCAGCTGCCTGCGGTACTGTACTAATAGGATCAGAAGCACAGCACTAATTTTCTTCAGGTAGCTTTAGGTGCACACTGTGCAGAGGACGCACTACACTAACTTGTAAATACTGCAGCTGCCTGTGGTACTGTACTAATAGGATCAGAAGAACACCACTAATTGTCTTCAGGTAGCTTTAGGTGCACTCTGTGCAGAGGACGCACTACACTAACTGTAAATACTGTAGCTGCCTGCCTGTGGTATTAATAGGATCAGAAGAACACCACTAATTTTCTTCAGGTAGCATTAGGTGCACACTGTGCAGGAGGACACAGTACACTAACTGTAAATACAGGTGCAGACTGTGCAGAGGACGCACTACACTAACTTGTAATTACTGCAGCTGCCTGCGGTACTGTACTAATAGGATCAGAAGAACACCACTGATTTTGTTTAGGTAGCTTTAGGTGCACACTGTGCAGAGGATGCACTAAACTAACTTGTAAATACTGCAGCTGCCTGCGGTACTGTACTAATAGGATCAGAAGAACACCACTAATTGTCTTCAGGTAGCTTTAGGTGCACACTGTGCGGAGGACACAGTACACTAACTGTAAATACTGTAGCTGCCTGCCTGTGGTATTAATAGGAGCAGAACAACAGCAATTGTCCCCAGGTAGCTTTAGGTGCACTCTGTGCAGAGGACGCACTACACTAACTGTAAATACTGTAGCTGCCTGCCTGTGGTATTAATAGGATCAGAAGAACACCACTAATTTTCTTCAGGTAGCTTTAGGTGCACACTCTGCAGAGGACACAGTACACTAACTGTAAATACTGCTGTAGCTGCCTGCCTGTGGTATTAATAGGAGCAGAACAACAGCAGTTGTCCCCAGGTAGCTTTAGGTGCACTCTGTGCAGAGGACGCACTACACTAACTGTAAAAACTGTAGCTGCCTGCCTGTGGTATTAATAGGATCAGAAGAACACCACTAATTTTCTTCAGGTAGCTTTAGGTGCACACTGTGCAGGATGACACAGTACACTAACTGTAAATACTGTAGATGCCTGCCTGTGGTATTAATTGGAGCAAAACAACAGCAATTGTCTCCAGGTAGCTTTAGGTGCACACTGTGCAGAGGACGCACTACACTAACCGTAAATACTGTAGCTGCCTGCCTGTGGTATTAATAGGATCAGAAGAACACCACTAATTTTCTTCAGGTAGCTTTAGGTGCACACTGTGCAGGGGACGCACTACACTAACTTGTAAATACTGCAGCTGCCTGCGGTACTGTACTAATAGGATAAGAAGAACACCACTAATTTTCTTCAGGTAGCATTAGGTGCACACTGTGCAGGAGGACACAGTACACTAACTGTAAATACAGGTGCAGACTGTGCAGAGGATGCATTACACTAACTTGTAAATACTACAGCTGCCTGTGGTACTGTACAAATAGGATCAGAAGAACACCACTAATTTTCTTTAGGTAGCATTAGGTGCACACTGTACAGAGAACGCATTACACTAACTTGTAATTACTGCAGCTGCCTGTGGTACTGTACTAATAGGATCAGAAGAACACCACTGATTTTGTTTAGGTAGCTTAAGGTGCACACTGTGCAGAGGACGCACTAAACTAACTTGTAAATACTGCAGCTGCCTGCGGTACTGTACTAATAGGATCAGAAGAACACCACTAATTTTCTTCAGGTAGCTTTAGGTGCACACTGTGCAGAGGAGGCACTACACTAACTTAGTAAATACTACAGCTGCCTGCGGTACTGTACTAATAGGATCAGAAGAATTTAGGCATCATTAAAATCACTGCTTTCAAAAAAACTGCCATTTTTAAAACTTTTTTTGCATTTATACATTTCCCCTGGGGCAGGACCCGGATCCCCAAACCCTTTTTAGGACAATACCATGCAATTACCCTTTAAATTTAGCAGTCCCATAGACTTTAGTGGGGTTCTAAAGTTCGCGCAAAGTTTTGGTACATTCGCAGGTTCTGGTGCGAACCGAACCGGGGGGTGTTCAGCTCATCTCTAGTGGTGGTGTATAGAGCCAAAAAGATTAGAATTGTGTTGATGTCCCAATATTTATGGACCTGACTGTATATATATGTCAGATTTGGCAAGTGGTTAACCCCTCCCTGCCAACTCCTCCCGGCCCTTTAAGAGGTTCTAAATGTTGGGAGGTGGGCATTCCAATCATGTGACCACATCAGGAGCTTTTCTGGTACCCACTGGCAACAGTGCTGGGAAAGCGCATGGCGCACGCTCACAACACAGAAAGATGTTTTCATAGGGATGCATATATGCAGCCTATTCGAGTTTCAGGAGAAATTCTGTTGATCACTCCCCATTGACCATCGACGGCTTGACTGTGGAGAGTATTAAATTCCTGGGATTGCACATCTCAAAGGATCTTACCTGGACAACCAACATCACATCACTAACCAAGAAAGCACTACAGCGCCCAAATTTTCTCCTCCGCCTTAAAAGACAGTCTCTCCCCACCCACCCTTACTAGGGATGAGCCGAATACCCCCCTGGTTCGGTTCGCATCCAGAACATGCGAACAGGCAATAAATTTGCTTGAACACATGAACACCGTTAAAGTCTATGGGACATGAACATGAATAACCAAAAGTGCTCATTTTAAAAGCTAATATACAAGTTATTGTCATAAAAAGTGTTTGGGGACCCGGGTCCTGCCCCAAGGGACATGTATCAATGCAAAAAGAAGTTTTAAAAATTGACTTTTTTTTGGGAGCAGTGATTTTAATTATGCTTAAAATGAAACAATAAAAGTGTAATTTTCCTTTAAATTTCGTACCTGGGGGGTGTCTATAGTATGCCTGTAAAGGGTCAAACCAAAATTTTAAAAAAATGCGTGGGGGTCACCCTAAATTCCATACCAGGCTATTCAGGTCTGGTATGGATATTAAGGGGAACCCCGTGCCAATTTTTTTTTAAAAATGGCGTGGGGTCCCCCCGAAAATATATACCAGACCCTTATCCGAGCACGTAACCTGGCAGGCCGCAGGAAAAGAGGGGGGATGAGAGAGCGCCCCCCTGAACTTTACCAGGCCACATGCCCTCAACATTGGGAGGGTGCTTTGGGTAGCCCCCCAAAGCACTTTGTCCCCATGTTGATGGGGAGAAGGGCCTCATCCCCACAACTCTTGCCCTGTGGTAGTGGGGGTCTGTGGGCGGGGGGCTTATCGGAATCTAGAAGCCCCCTTTAACAAGGGGATTCCCAGATCCCGGCCCCCCCATTTGAATTGGTAATGGAGTACAAATGTACCCCTACCATTTCACAAAAAAGTGTCAAAAAGGTTAAAAAAACACAAGAGACGGTTTTTGACAAGTCCTTTATTAATTTCTTCTTCTTTCCTTCTTTCCGCTTCTTCTTCTTTCTTCTGGTCTTCCTTCGGTGTTCTTCTTCTGCCTCCATCTTCTTCTCCATCTTCTTCTTCTCCATCTTCTTTTTCCTTCGCTCTTCTCGTCCTGCATCTTCCTCTGGCTTCTTTTCCACTCCGTCCGCACGATCCGTCTTAGTGGGAATCTTTCACCATGTGACGCTTCAGTTCTTCTGACACTTCTTAGATAACGGAGGGCCGGGCCATCCAGTGACCCCACCCTCCTCTGATGCATGGGGAATTCACAAAGACTTCCCTATGGCTTTCCCCGTGTTGTCAGAGGGGGCGGGGAAAGCCATTGGAAAGTCCCTGTGAAGTCCCCGTGCGTAAGATGAGGGCGAGGTCACCGTTATATAAGAAGTGTCAGAAGAACCGAAGTGTCACACATCAGAAGACTCCCATTGAGGCGGATCATGCAGACGGAGCGGAGAAGAAGCCGGAGGAAGATGCGGGATGAGAAGAGCGAAGGAAGAAGATGGAGAAGAAGAAGATGGAGGAAGAAGAACACCGAAGAAAGACCAGAAAAAAGAAGATGGAAGAAGAAGCGGAAAGAAGAAGAAATTAATAAAGGACTTGTCAAAAATCATCTCTTGTGTTTTTAACCTTTTTGACACTTTTTGTGTGAAATGGTCGGGGAACATTTGTACCCCATTACCAATTCACACGGGGGGGCCGGGATCTTGGGGTCCCCTTGTTAAAGTGGGCTTTCTTCAGATTCCGATAAGCCCCCCGCCCGCAGACCCCCACAATCACTGGGCAAGGGTTGTGGGAATGAGGCCCTTCTCCCCATCAACATGGGGACAAGGTGCTTTGGGGGCTACCTCAATGTTGAGGGCATGTGGCCTGGTACGTTTCAGGAGGGGGGCGCTCTCTCGTCCCCCCTTCTTTTCCTGCAGCCTGCCAGGTATGGATTTTTAGGGGGACCCCGCACCTTTTTTTTTAAATTTTGGTGCGGGTTCCCCTTAAAATCCATATCAGACCTGAAGTGTCTTGAGGGGGATCCTCACGCCATTTTTTTTAAATTTTGGTGCGGGATTCCCCTTAATATCCATACCAGACCTGAAGGGCCTGGTATGGAATCTAGGTAGACCCCCACTCATTTTTTTTTTTTTTTTCTTTTTGGTTCAGGGTTCTCCTGTGGGGAAATTCCATGCTGTTTTTATCTATTAACTTTCATGTGTATTGCCGGACCGACAATTCATTATAGCCGGCGCTAGCGATAATAGTTTTACATTACTTTTTTTCCTTTAGAAATGTCATTTTGCTGTCAGACAGTTCTAAACACGGGAAATATGCACCCCTTTACAGGCATACTATAGACACCCCCCAGGTAGGAAATTTAAAGGAATATTACACTTTTATTGTTTTATTTTAAGCATTATTAAAATCACTGCTCCCAAAAAACGTCCGTTTTTAAAACTTTTTTTGCATTGATACACGTCCCCTGGGGCAGGAACCAGGTCCCCAAACACTTTTTATGACAATACCATGCTTATAAGCCTCTAAAATTAGCACTTTTGATTTCTCCCATAGACTTTTAAAGGGTGTTCGGCGGCTTTCGAATTTGCCACGAACACCCCAAATTGTTCGCTGTTCGTTGAACAGGCGAACAGCCAATGTTCAAGTCGAACTCATGTTCGAACCGAACATAAAGCCCATCCCTAATCCTTACTACATTTTATAGGGGAACCATTGAAAGCGTACTGACCAGCTGCATCATTGTCTGGTATGGGAACTGCAGTTCTGCTGACTGCAAGACCCTGCAGTGGCTAGTGAAGATGGCTGAAAAGATTATTAGTGTCTCTCTCCCCTCCATCCTGGACATTTTCCATACACGATGCTCCAGAAAAGTTACCAGTATCGTGAGGGATCCTACTCATCCCTCCCACAGTCTCTTTCAGCTCTTGCCATCAGGTAGAAAGTACTGGAGTATCAAAACCAGGACTGTCAGACTGTTCAACGTTTTTTTCCCCCAGGCTGTGAGAGCCTTCAACTCCAATTCTATTATATTGTGATCAGAAACGTCTCACGTCCCCTTCTTTTTACTCTCGAATATGCACTAGACACTTTTATAACCACTTGCTGCTACAAAGACTTTTGGAAACATATAGTATATGTACAGTTACGTAGTTCCCAGATGTGTATTCCTCACTGTGTTTTTATTCTTTGTACATATAGTTATAATTATGTTTAATTTGTATGTAGCACCATGGCCCTGTGAGATACGACATTTCGTTCTACTGTATGTTCTTACGTGTAGTGGAATGACAATAAGGCTTGCCTTGACTTGACTTGAAGCCCGTCCACCAAGAGGCCGCATATATGTGTACTGCCAGCAAGAACTGGTTAATTTTCACTATACATGCAGAAATCGAGGAAGTTTGCACTGACCTGTGTGTATCTGTACAGTCCGAGGATTTGAGCTATTGGGATTGTTGTGAAAGAATACTGATCTCCAATAACACCAGCCAGCTTGCCACCTTTTCTACATGAATAATTAGGAATTGTCTTCCCTGGTCCCGATAATATATTCAATACACTCCTTATAGCCTTCCTGGGATCAAACCAAGAATCATATAGATGGTAGCCCAATGAGACATTGATTGGAGTATATAGAGTCTGGTTTATATCTTCAATAACAGAGGTGAAAATTAAAGCATATATGTAAGATCCAGGCATTAATCTATGGAAAAAAAAAATGGTTTACGGGAAAGCAGCTATAAGTAACCTCTGCCCTCAAATCAACCACAAGTTACATAGTTACTGTACACAGTTAGTCTGGTTAAAAAAAAGACACATCCATCCATTACCAAAGGGGAAAAAAATGTATGTTTGTCAGAAACCAAGAATCTGACCGAGACAGAAGTACAGTTAAAGCACACATCTTTAATAATAAAAGTAAATAGAACAAAGGTAGTCAAAACATAGCCAAAGTTTGTTAACCGAGATGGATAATCAGACAAGCCAGAAAGTCAGGAAGCCAGGAATCAGCATAGTGGAACAGCAAGCAGGATCTGGAGCCAGATGGAACATCAGCCAAGTCTTAAACAGACACGCAGGAGAGAATCTCTGTGATGTTGATCAGGCGAAGGCAAAGATCATCTGGGCTGGACGGCTTAAGTAGGCAGAACTGACGAGCAGGATATCATCAACAGGTGAGTCACTGTGGAGAGATAGGAGCTGGAAATTAACCGACAGCTGAGTGACCAGCTCAGAGAAGGAAGGGCTGAGCCCAGTCCTGACAATGTTTAAGTTAAAGAAAAAGAAAAATGAATAGGACCCCTTCCCCTAAAAAAAGACAGCAAATGTGTGATTGCCAAAAGAGCTATCAATCAAAATTGTTTCTGACATACAGTAGATAATGGTACTTATAATGATTTCTGGGTTCAGTGAAGATCTGTGAATATGGCCCCATTATTGCAATTCAGAAAAGTAAAGCCAAAATTCATAACTGACCCTAATCTCTCCTTATGCAGTTTGCTATCTCTCCCGACTATCTCCCTAAAGCAGCTTTTAATGCACTGTCCCTTTGATTGTTCTGAGCTCTCCCTCTATAATGAAGGGATGGGAAATCCAAACTTCCTCACATTGACCTATACAGTGCCTGCAAACAATAGAACACCATGCAGTGCATCTGCCTACAAATCCATGGACTCAGCAAATCCAAACATCATTCTTACTTTTCAAATGATGGCATAAATGTCAAACATAAACCTATGAAAAAATTCCCTTCCAAAGTATGCATGAAGCCAACGCTTTATTTATTTTTTCCTTTTGGATAGAGTAGGGAATGGTTAAAACCCATCAGTTTTTTTTCTTCTACTCTGCGTGCCATCGGGGGATTTACCTTCACTTCTCATCATGTAAAAACAACAGGAAGTGAGAGAAAATCTCTCCAAAGTAAAGAAATTGCCCTCTTAGACAGTTGTTGTTGGACCTCTATGAAGTTAGCTAGGTAGTGGATTTTTTATTAATACTGGAGGTCATTCACAAGACCCCCAAGTTGCCTGCTATGTCATCTAGGGCAAGGGTCGTCAACTGGCATGAGACACCTGGGTGGACGGGCAGCATGAAAGTGCCGGGCGGCTGGCATGGGAACACTGGGTAGATGGAAGAAGCGAGCGGGCGGGCAAGCAGAGATGACATCATCGCTTTTTCGCCCTCACAGTCGGTGTTCTGTCAGCCTCAGTGTCGGAGGTGCGGCAGAGAGCAGAGAGATGACATTCTCTCTCACTGCTCACCCTGCATCACCGCTCTTCTGTGGCTTCTTGCTGTGAGAAAACTGAGCATAGAGCTCTCCTTGTTCAGCAGTGCAAATTTCCCCCCCGACTGCTAATCAGGAATGGCCGAGGGCAAAGCCAGAGAGTGACAGCCAAAGGAGTCCCGGATCCTCCCTCTGCCAGGTAAGACCGGCTGCAGCATGAGGAGGGAGACACCGTGCTACATCCAGAGGGGCGATCCCACAGAGATGTGATGTCATCAGTGACAGGGGAGCTGTGTGTGGGAGTACAGGTGGGGTGTGCTGGGACGTGTAGTTCACCACCTTAGCTGTCTGCCTGACATACCACAAGGGGGCTCCACTCACAGTGCTTTCTGGATGTCTGTCAGTGATCACCCTGAAAATGCTGAGTGTCTGGCTGTCCCTGGGTCTGATCCTCCATGCCTGGGAGCAGCGTGTAGCCAGTGATGGCACAGCTTCAGATCTACAGGCCTGCCTCTGTGCTAAATGGACCAGTGCTGCCACCAGTGCAGTGATGGCAGGCAGTGTGGCTAGTGACATTCCGCATCCGATGGAAGGCGACGTGGCAAGTGACACACCCAGGGCTCCCACTGGTTCTGCATTATGGTGAGTAGGGATGAGCTTCATGTTCGAGTCGAACCCATGTTCGACTCGTCTGTTCGACTGTTCGCCGAATTGCGAACGATATGGGCCGTTCGCGCCAAATTCGAGTGGCGCGTCACGGCCCATAATTCACTGCGGCATTGCAGTGCATTGCTGGCTGATGATTGGCCAAGCATGCACTATGACCCGCATGCTTGGCCAATCACAGCGCTGTCTGTACAGAGAGCTGTAATTGGCCAAAGCCAAGGAGGCTTTGGCCAATTATGGCTCAGGGGTTTAGTACACGCCCCACACTATATAAGGCCGCCTGCACGTCAGGCCTGTGTAGTGTGTTCCGGCATTGAGAGACAGAGACAGAGAGACAGTGTTATTTAAGTTAGATAGATTAGGCAGCACAGTCAGTCAGTTAGCTGCACTTACAGTGTATTGTGTATATATATGCATCCCAGGTGTTGTATAAATATATATATATATATACACTGTATTCAGTTTAGCTAGATCCGTTCTTGTTATTATCTTCCTACTGACAGGCAGGCAGGTGTTGTTACAGTATTTGAAGAAAATTGCTGGTGTTCTTCTGATCCTATCAGTCCTATTAGCTACAATATTTACAGTTAGTGTAGTGCCACCTCTGCACAGTGTTCAGCTAAAGCTACCTGTAGAAGATTGGTGGTGTTTTTCTGATCCTATCACTACCGCAGGCAGCTACATTATTTTTTAGTGTAGTGCCACCTCTGCACAGTGTTCAGCTAAAGCTACAAGTTAGTGTAGTGAGACCTCTGCACAGTGTTCAGCTAAAGCTACAAGTTAGTGTAGTGCGACCTCTGCACAGTGTTCAGCTAAAGCTACAAGTTAGTGTACTGTGACCTCTGCACAGTTTTTATCTAAAGCTACAAGTTAGTGTAGTGCGACCTCTGCACAGTGTTCAGCTAAAGCTACAAGTTAGTGTAGTGCGACCTCTGCACTGTGTTCAGCTAAAGCTACAAGTTAATGTAGTGCCACCTCTGCACAGTGTTCAACTAAAGCTACAAGTTACTGTAGTGCGACCTCTGCACAGTGTTCAGCTAAAGCTACAAGTTAGTGTAGTGCGACCTCTGCACAGTGTTCAGCTAAAGCTACAAGTTAGTATAGTGCGACTTCTGCATAGAGTTCAGCTAAAGCTACAAAATAGTGTAGTGCGACCTCTGCACAGTGTTCAGTTAAAGCTACAAGTTAGTGTAGTGCGACCTCTGCACAGTGTTCAGCTAAAGCTACAAGTTAGTGTAGTGCGACCTCTGCACAGTGTTCAGCTAAAGCTACAAGTTAGTGTACTGTGACCTCTGCACAGTTTTTATCTAAAGCTACAAGTTAGTGTAGTGCGACCTCTGCACAGTGTTCAGCTAAAGCTACAAGTTAGTGTAGTGCGACCTCTGCACTGTGTTCAGCTAAAGCTACAAGTTAATGTAGTGCCACCTCTGCACAGTGTTCAACTAAAGCTACAAGTTACTGTAGTGCGACCTCTGCACAGTGTTCAGCTAAAGCTACCTGTAGAAGGTTGGAGTTGTTTTCCTGATCCTATCACTACAGCAGGCAGCTACATTATTTACACGTTAGTGTAGTGCGACCTCTGCACAGTGTTCAGCTAAAGGTACAAGTTAGTGTAGTGCGACCTCTGCACAGTGTTCAGCTAAAGCTACCTGTAGAAGGTTGGTGTTGTTTTCCTGATCCTATCACTACCTCAGGCAGCTACATTATTTACATGTTAGTGTAGTGCGACCTCTGCACAGTGTTCAGCTAAAGCTACCTGTAGAAGGTTGGTGGTGTTTTCCTGATCCTATCACTACCGCAGGCAGCTACATTATTTATACGTTAGTGTAGTGCGACCTCTGCACAGTGTTCAGCTAAAGCTACAAGTTAGTGTAGTGCAACCTCTGCACAGTGTTCAGCGAAATCTACAAGTTAGTGTAGTGCGACCTTTGCACAGTGTTCAGCTAAAGCTACAAGTTACTGTAGTGTGACCTCTGCACAGTGTTCAGCTAAAGCTACCTGTAGAAGGTTGGAGTTGTTTTCCTGATTTTATCATTAACGCAGGCAGCTACATTATTTACACGTTAGTGTAGTGCGACCTCTGCACAGAGTTCAGCTAAAGCTAAAAGTTAGTGTAGTGCGACCTCTGCACGGTGTTCAGCTAAAGCTACAAGTTACTGTAGTGCGACCTCTGCACAGTGTTCAGCTAAAGCTACCTGTAGAAGGTTGGTGGTGTTTTCCTGATCCTATTACTACCGCAGGCAGCTACATTATTTACACGTTAGTGTAGTGCGATTCTGCACAGTGTTCAGCTAAAGCTACAAGTTAGTATAGTGCGACTTCTGCATAGAGTTCAGCTAAAGCTACAAAATAGTGTAGTGCGACTTCTGCACAGTGTTCAGCTAAAGCTACAAGTTAGTGTAGTGCGACCTCTGCACAGTGTTCAGCTAAAGCTACAAGTTAGTGTACTGTGACCTCTGCACAGTTTTTATCTAAAGCTACAAGTTAGTGTAGTGCGACCTCTGCACAGTGTTCAGCTAAAGCTACAAGTTAGTGTAGTGTGACCTCTGCACTGTGTTCAGCTAAAGCTACAAGTTAATGTATTGCGACCTCTGCACAGTGTTCAGCTAAAGCTACCTGTAGAAGGTTGGTTGTGTTTTCATGATCCTATCACTACCGCAGGCAGCTACATTATTTACACATTAGTGTAGTGCGACCTCTGCACAGTGTTCAGCTAAAGCTACCTGTAGAAGGTTGGTGGTGTTTTCCTGATCCTATCACTACCGCAGGCAGCTACATTATTTACACGTTAGTGTAGTGCGACTCAGCACAGTGTTCTGCTAAAGCTATAAGTTAGTGTAGTGCGACCTCTGCACAGTGTTCAGCTAAAGCTACAAGTTAGTGTAGTGCGACCTTTGCACAGTGTTCAGCTAAAGCTACCTGTAGAAGATTGGTGGTGTCCTCATACCAATAATACTACAGGCAGGCAGTTGATTTTGCTAGCTGCAGTATCAGTATATATATATATATATATATATATATATATAAATATATATATCCCAGCTTAGTGCAGCTACATCTCACTGCAGGCCATTAGTATGGCTGGAAGTCCAACAAGGAGAGGCAGACAGTCACAAGCCAATAAAAGAGGGCAAGCAGGCTCTGTGTCTAGAGGCAATAGTGCTGGTCGTGGACACGGTGCATCCTCATTAGCACGTGGCCGTGGGACACGCTTGGCCTTTTTTTCGGTAGCTGGCCGTGTTGAGCCGCAACATGCGGAAGACTTGTTCGAGTGGATGACAAAGCCGTCCTCATCCTCCTCATCCTCTCTCACCCATGCTCAGGGTATTTTGTCTGGCAAAGCAGCTGCCAACGCGACCTCTTCCCTCGGCTCAAAGGCATCAGTCACTCCTTCCCTAGCCCCACCATGTCCTCCTGAGTAGTCCCTCGAACTGTTTGACCACAGTGTTGGGTACATGCTCCAGGAGGATGCCCAGTGTTTAGAAGGCTCTGATGATGATATTGAGCTTGCTGAAGCCAGTAACGTGAGCACGGACAGAGGGGGTGCCCAAGAAGGACAGCAATCTGGCAGTCATGTTCCCCCTGCTGCAGCATACTGCCAGGTTTGCTCCAGTGATGAGGAGGGAGGGGATGATGAGGTCACTGACTCAACGTGGGTGCCTGATAGGAGAGAGGAGGAGGGGGAGGCACATCACCAATGAGGCAGGATGCCCTCCAGGGGCCAGCCTAAGGGCAGCACACTGACTGCATCACACCTCAGAGCTCCGCATGTGCAGGGAGCTGCTGTCTCTGCGCATTTTTTTGGTGTGGGCCTTTTTTGAGACGAGTGCATCAGATGGCACCGCTGCTATTTGCAACATATGTCTCAAGCGTATCTTGCGTGGCCAAAATATCTCCCGCTTGGGCACCACATGCTTGACCAGACATATATTGACCTGCCATGCAGTTCGTTGGCAAGCGTACCTAAAAGACCCACACCAAAAAACAAAGAGAACCTCTCCTTACTCCTCATCAGCTGGGATTTCCAATGCCACTATACCTTCAGTCCTCTCTGAGACCTGCACTGAGAGGAATGAAGGTGTAGAATTATGTTTGTCACAGCCAAGTACTTGCGGGCAATCTGCTATCGGTACACCGATGTCAGATTGTACCAGGCAAATTTCCCTGCCCCAGCTGCTGCACCGCAAAAAGAAGTTCGCTCCCAGCCATCCACATGCCCAGCGGTTGAATGCTAGCTTGGCTAAATTTCTAGCACTTCAACTGCTACCTTTTCAGTTGGTAGACTCTGCCCCCTTCCGTGAGTTTGTGGAATGTGCGGTTCCTCAGTCGCAGGTTCCCAAACGCCACTTTTTCTCACGGAAGGCGATTCTGGCTGTCTACCGGCATGTGAAAGGCAATGTCTTGGCCTCGCTGGACAGGGCAATCAGCGGTAAGGTGCATATTACCGCTGACTCATGGTTCAGCAGGCTTGGACTGGGACGTTACCTAAGTTTCAGGGCGCATTGGGTGACTCTTCTGGCAGCTGGGAAGGATGCAGGACAAGGTGCAGTAATGTTGGAGGTTGTTCCACCACCATGCCTCCAAAATGCCACGACTAGTGATTCTGACACACCTCTCTCCTCCACCCCCTCCTCTTCTTCTTCCTCCATGGCCTCTTCCTGTGCTTTGTCCTCTGAACCAGAGGTGCTCCGTAGGCATTTAAGGGGCTACACAAGTATGCAGGTCAAAAGATGCCATGCGGTGCTTGAGCTGGTGTGCTTGGGGGACAGGAGCCACACTGGGGCAGAGGATCTGTCAGCTCTGCAGGGGCAGGTTCAGAGGTGGTTGATGCCATGCCAACTTAAGGCAGGAATGGTGGTTTGCGGCAATGGCACCAACCTCCTCTCTGCCCTCCGACAGGGACAAATGACCCATGTGCCCTGTTTGGCACACGTCCTTAACTTGGTGGTGCAGCGGTTCTTGGGCAGGTACCCGGGCTTACGGGATGTCCTGAGGCAGGCCAGGAAAGTCTGTGTGCATTTCCGCAGGTCATATAATGCCAGTGCTCGGCTGGCAGACCTCCAAAAGGAATTTAACCTGCCCAAGAACCACCTAATCTGTGACATGCCCACCAGGTGGAACTCAACTTTGGCCATGCTGCAGCGGCTGCACATGCAGCAGAGGGCCATCAATGAGTACCTTTGCAACTATGGCACTAGGACAGGGTCAGGGAGCTTGTTTTTTTTCCCCACGCCAGTGGGCTATGATCAGGGATGCATGCACTGTCCTGTCACCATTTGAGTAGACCACGAGGATGGTGAGCAGTGACAGTGCATGCATCAGTGACACTGTCCCTCTTGCCTACCTGTTGGAGCACACTCTGCGTGGAATAATGGACAGGGCACTTGAGGCAGAACAGTGGGAGGAAGAGGAGGACTTCCTTAGCTCTCAAGGCCCCCTTTATCCAGACAGTGTTCCTGTGTGCCCGCCGATCAAGCAGGAAGAGGACGAGGAGGAGGATTGTGTCAGTATGGAGGTGGAGCCTGGCACTCAGCTTCAGTAGCAGTCTTTAAGGGATCATTTACAGTCCCAAGAAACACATGGACTTGTACGTGGCTGGGAGGAGGTGGCTGCGGATCATGTCGTCCTTAGTGACCCTGAGGACTCTGGACCGAATACCTAGGGGCAAGATCTGACTTGGACACCTTTCCCACCGAAAATCCTCTGGGTTACTGGGTCTTGAGGATGGATCATTGGCCAGAGCTTGCACAGTATGCAATTGAGCTACTGGCTTGTCCTGCATCCAGCGTTGTTTTGGAACGCACATTCAGTGCTGCTGGAGGCTTTGTAACCGATCACAGGGTGTGTCTGTCCACCTACTCGGTCGATCGACTGACCTTCATAAAAATGAATCAGTCTTGGATCACCACCAGCTACCAAGTACCTGATGCTGATGTAACCGAATATTTTTTTTTGAAATGTCAGATCCCTTCAAAGACTGCCTATGCTGATGCTGAGTGACTATCCTGTTATGCTGAGTAATTATCCTCTTCCTCCTCAATGATCATGCTGATAGCTTGTAAGAACATTTTTGGTTCTGGGTGCCGTCACCAGTGCCTAAGTTCCAATTTTTCAGCCCCTGTTTAACAGGGGAGTGTAATTACAATTTTTGATGCAATTCTTTGCAGCAGGGCTAGTTCCTGCGCTCCAACTAGAGTATCTGTGAGGGGTTGCAGTGTTGTGGCACCAGCACCAGTGCCTAAGGCCCAATTTTTAGCCCCTGTTCAAAAGGGACATGTAATTAGAATGCTTAATCTAATATTTCACAGCAGGGCCCGTTTCTGCACCCACCAAGAGTAACTGTGAGGACTTACAGTGTTGTGGCACCAGCACCACCACCACCACCAAAGGCCCAATTTTTCTGCCCCTGTTCAACAGGGGCATGTAATTACAATTCTTGATCTAATATTTCACAGCAGGCCCCTGTGAGGGCTTACAGTGTTGTGGCCACAACAACACCTAAGGCCCAAATTTCTGCTGAGTATATAGGGCTGGCGCCTACTTTCAAACATCCAACTTACAAACGACTTCTACTTGCAAACGGAAGGAGACAACAGGAAGTGAGATGAAATCTACCCCATAGGAAGGGAAATTCTCTCCTGTAAGAGTTAATGTGGGAAAAACTTTTCTCCTTTACACTGATGCTTTATCACCAATCCTTGTTTCACTAAAAACCCCAAATTTTCAAAAAATCTTCTGAAGAGGAGCACAGACAGCAAAACAAACGTCACAGGGGTGATAACCCTTCCCTATGTTTTCCAAAAAGCTTAAAATAGATTTTTTGGCTGGAGCTAAACACGTTAAAAATGTACCAGTTCAAAATTACAAACAGATTATACTTAACAACAAACCTACAGTCCCTGTCTTGTTTGCACCGCCTGTATACTGCTGTTCAGAGTATATAGGGCCTGGGGGCCCCACACCTTTCCTTTTTTAATTTGGATGCGGGGTTCCCCTTAATAACCATACAAGATCCAAAGGGCCTGGTAATGGACTGGGGGGTACCCATGCCATTTCTCTCACTGATTTTCATCCATATTGCCAGGACCCGACATTACATTAAAGCCGCAAGCAGTTTTAATTGACTTTTATTCCTTTAAAAATGTCATTTTGTGCAGGGACTGTTCTAAGCACGGGAAAAACACGCCACTTTACAGGCATACTATAGACACCCCCAGGTACAATATTTAAAGGAATATTTCACTTTTTTTTTTTACTTTAAGCATCATTAAAATCACTGCTCCCGAAAAAAACGGCCGTTTTTAAAACTTTTTTTTGCACTTATAAATGTCCCCTGGGGCAGGACCCGGGTCCCCAAACCCATTTTAGGATAATACCATGCAAATTAGCCTTTAAAATGAGCACTTTTGATTTCAAATGTTCGAGTCCCATAGACATCAATGAGGTTCTAACGTTCGTGCAAATTTTCAGTCCGTTCGCAGGTTCTGGTGCGAACCGAACCGGGTGGGTGTTCGGCTCATCCCTAATAGGGAGTTGAACTATTTAATTTATTACTAGGGATGAGCTTTATGTTCGGGTCGAACATGAGTTGGACTCGAACATTGGCTGATCGTTTGTCGAAATACGAACATTATGGGGCGTTTGCGACAAATTTGAGCGGTGTGTCACTCCCCATAATGCACTGTGACATTGCAGTGCATTGCTGTCTGTTGGTTTGCCAAGCATGCACTATGACCCACTTGCTTTGGCCAATCACATTGGCCAAAGGCAGGGTGCCATTGACCAATTATGGCTCAGGGGGTTAAGTCCACGCCCCACACTATATAAGGCTGCCTGCACGTCGGCCCTGTGTAGTGTGTTGCTGGCATTGACTGAGAGAGAGTGTCATTTCATTTAGATTGAGCAGGCAGGCGATTCAGTTAGCTGCAGTGTATTTAGTATATATATATATATATATATATATATATATATACACATACACACACTGTATCCAGTTTAGCTAGATCTGACTGCAGGCCGTTCCTGGTGTACTATTTCTAATATACTTCAAATAGGCAGGTGATTCAGTTAGCTGCAGTGTATTTAATATATATATATACATATACAGTCATTCTCGTACATATATACATATCCACTGCATACAGTTTAGCTATATCCCACTGCAGGCCGTTCCTGGTATACTGTTTCTACTATATTTCTGCCAGGTAGGTGATTCAGTGAGCTGCAGTGCATAAAATATATATACAGTCTCCTACATATATATCCACTGCATTCTAGTCTAGCCAAGCCTATATCTGACTGCAAGCCATTCCTGGTGTACGTTTTCAAATACACTTGCAGGCAGGCGGGTGATTCAGTGATCTGCAGTGCATAAAATATATATACAGTCTCCTACATATATATCCACTGCATTCTAGTCTAGCCAAGCCTACAGTATATCTGACTGCAAGCCATTCCTGGTGTACGTTTTCAAATATACTTTCAGGCAGGCAGGTAGGTGATCCAACGATCTGCGGTGCATTAAATATATATACAGTCTCCTACATATATACAGTGGGGATGGAAAGTATTCAGACCCCCTTAAATTTTTCACTCTTTGCTATATTGCAGCCATTTGCTAAAATCATTTATGTTCATTTTTTTCCTCATTAATGTACACACAGCACCCCATATTGACAGAAAAACACAGAATTGTTGACATTTTTGCAGATTTATTAAAAAAGAAAAACTGAAATATCACATGGTCCTATTATCCTAGTATTCAGACCCTTTGCTCAGTATTTAGTAGAAGCACCCTTTTGTTTTTTACACCTGGGTCTCAATTGGGTTTAAGTCAGGGCTCTGACAGGGCCATTCAAGAACAGTCACAGAGTTGTTGTGAAGCCACTCCTTCATTATTTTAGCTGTGTGTTTAGGGTCATTGTCTTGTTGGAAGGTAAACCTTCGGCCCAGTCTGAGGTCCTGAGCACTCTGGAGAAGGTTTTTGTCCAGGATATCCCTGTACTTGGCTGCATTCATCTTTCCCTCAATTGCAACCAGTCGTCCTGTCCCTGCAGCTGAAAAACACCCCCACAGAGTGATGCTGCCACCACCATGCTTCACTTTTGGGACTGTATTGGAAAGGTGATGAGCAGTGCCTGGTTTACTCCACACATACCACTTAGAATTAAGGCCAAAAATTCTATCTTGGTCTCATCAGACCAGAGAATCTTATTTCTCACCATCTTGGAGTCCTTCAGGTGTTTTTTAGCAAACTCCATGCAGGCTTTCATGTGTCTTGCACTGAGGAAAGGCTTCCGTCGGGCCACTCTGCCATAAAGCCCCAACTGATGGAGGGCTGCAGTGATGGTTGACTTTCTACAACTTTCTCCCATCTCCTGACTGCGTCTCTGGAGCTCAGCCACGGTGATCTTTGGGTTCTTCTTTACCTCTATCACCAAGGCTCTTCTCCCCCAATAGCTCAGTTTGGCACGGCCAGCTCTAGGAAGGGTTCTGGTCGTCCCAAACGTCTTCCATTTTAGGATTATGGAGGCCACTGTGCTCTTAGGAACCTTAAGTGCAGCAGAAATTTTTTTGTAACCTTGGCCAGATCTGTGCCTTGCCACAATTCTGTCTCTGAGCTCTTCAGGCAGTTCTTTTGACCTCATGATTCTCATTTGCTCTGACATGCACTGTGAGCTGTAAGGTCTTATATAGACAGGTGTGTAGCTTTCCTAATCAAGTCCAATCAGAATAATCAAACACAGTTGGACTCAAATGAAGTTGTAGAACCATCTCAAGGACGATCGGAAGAAATGGACAGCACCTGAGTTAAATATATGAGTGTCACAGCAAAGGGTCTGAATACTTAGGACCATGTGATATTTCAGTTTTTTCTTTTTTAATAAATCTGCAAAAATGTCAATAATTCTGTGTTTTTCTGTCAATATGGGGTGCTGTGTGTCCATTAATGAGGAAAAAAATGAACTTAAATGATTTTAGCAACTGGCTGCAATATAACAAAAAGTGAAAAATTTAAGGATTCTGAATACTTTCCGTCCCCACTGTATATCCACTGCATTCTAGTCTAGCCAAGTCTATATCTGACTGCAGGCCATTCCTGGTGTACGTTTTCAAATACACTTTCAGGCAGGCGATTCAGTAATCTGCAGTGCATTAAATATATATACAGTCTTCTACATATATATATATATATATATATATATATATATATATATATATATATCCACTGCATTCCAGTCTAGCCAAGCCTATATCTGACTGCAGGCCATTCCTGGTGTACATTTTCAAATACACTTTCAGGCAGGCAGGCTGGCAGGTGATTCAGTGATCTGCAGTGCATTAAATATATATACAGTCTCCTACAGTTATGTATCCACTGCATTCTAGTCTAACCAAGCCTATATCTGACAGCAGGGCATTCCTGGTGTACTTTTTCTAGTAAACTTCAGGCGGTGTTTTTCTAATAAAATTTTATAGCATGGAAGGCCACCAAGGAGAGGCATATGCTCAGAGGCCACTAAAAGAAGGCAAGCAGGCTCTGTGTTTACAGCCAACATTGCTGGTCGTGGACACGATGCATCCTCAGCACATGGCCGTGGTCACGTTTGCCCTTTTTTGTTGATCCACAACATGCAGAAGAGTTGGTAGAGTGGATAACTAAGCCGTCCTCATCCTCCTCATCCTCTGTCACCCAGGCTCAGAGTAGTTTGCCTGCCAATGCAGCTGCCAAAGCAGTCCAATTCCATTGGCTCAATGTCATCAGTCACTCCTTCCCTAGCCCCACCATCATGCACGGAGGAGTCCCCCAAACTGTTTGACCACAGTGTCGGGTACATGCTGCAGGAGGATGCCCAGCTTTTTGAAGGCTCCGATGATGGTACCCAGGTTGAGGAAGGCAGTAACATGAGCCCAGAGAGAGGGGGTGCCCAAGAAGAATAAGAAACTGGCAGTCATGTTCCCCCATCTGCAGCATACCGCCAGGTTTGCTCCAGTAATGAGGTGGGAGGGGATGATGATGTCACTGACTCTACGTGGGTGCCTGATAGAAGAGAGGAGGGGGAGGAGGAGTGGGAAGCACATCTCCAACGAGGCAGGATGCCCTCCAGGAGCCAGCTTAAGGGCAGCCACCGGACTGCATTACACCACAGAGCTCCGCAATGTGCAGGGTGCTGCTGACTCCCCACGTATTTTGAAAAGTTCTTTGGTGTGGGCCTTTTTTGACACATGTGCAGCAGATCGCACCTTTGCTGTTTGCAACATATGTCTGAAGCGTATCAAGCGTGGCGAAAACAGCAGCCGCTTGGGCACCATATGCTTGACTAGACATATGTTGACCTCCCATGCAACAATACTTAAAAGACCCACACCAAACAACAAGGCGGACCTCTCCTTGCTCCTCATCAGCTGGGATCTCCAACCCCACTATACCTTCAGTCCTCTCAGAAACCTGCACTGAGAGGAATGAAGGTGTAGAATTGGATGTGCCAAGTACTTGCGGGCAATCTGCTATCGCTACACCAACATCCGATTATAGCAGGCAAATTTCCTTATCCCAGTTGCTAAACCGTCTAAAGAAATTCGGTCCCAGCCATCCACATGCCCAGCTACTGAATGCTAGCTTGGCTAAATTGCTAGCACTCCAACTGCTGCCTTTTCAGCTGGTAGACTCTGCCCCCCTTTCGAGAATTTGTGGAATGTGCGGTACCTCAGTGGCAGGTTCCCAAACACCATTTCTTTTCACGGAGGGCCATTCCGGGTTTCTACCGGCATGTGGAGGGCAATGTCTTGGCCTCGTTGGACAGGCAGTCAGCGGTAAGGTGCATATTATCGCTGACTCATGGTCCAACAGGCATGGACAGGGACATTACCTTTCTTTCACGGCGCACTGGGTAACTCTGCTGGCAGATGGGAAAGATGCAGGACAGGGTGCAGTATTGTTGGAGCTTGTTCCACCACCATGCCTCCAAAATGCTAGTAGTGGTGATTCAGCCACACCTATCTCCTCCACCCCTCCTCTTCTTCTTCTTCTATGGCCTCTTCCTCTGCAGATTTGTCCTCAAAACCAGCGGTGCTCCGTAAGCATTCAAGGGGCTACACAAGCACTCAAGGCAAAAAGATGCCATGCGGTGCTTGAGTTGGTCTGCTTAGGGGACAGGAGCCACACTGGGGCAGAGATTCTGTCAGCTCTGCAGGGGCTGACTCAGAGGTGGTTGACACCATACCAGCTTTAGCCAGGAATGGTGGTTTGTGACATTGGCACCAACCTCCTCTCCGCCCTCCGACAGGGACACTTGACCCATGTTCCCTGTTTGGTTCACGTCCTTAATTTGGTGGTGCAGCAGTTTTTGTGCAGGTACCCGGTCTTACAGGATTGCCTGAGCATTTCCGTCGGTCATATAATGCCAGTGCTCGGCTGGCTGATCTTCAAAAGGAATGCAACCTGCCCAAGAACTGCCTCATTTGTGACATGCCTACTGGTGTAACTCAACGTTGCCAATGCTGCAGCGGCTGCACACACAGCAGAGGGCCATTGATGACTACCTTTGTGAGTATGGCACCAGGACAGGGTCAGGGGAGCTTGGCTTTTTTTCGCCACACCAGTGGCTACTGATCAAGGATGTATGCACTGTCCTGTCACCATTTGAGGAGGCCACAAGGATGGTGAGCAGTGACAGTGCATGCATCAGTGATACTGTCCCTCTTGTCTTCCTGTTGGAGCACACGCTTCGTGGAATAATGGACAGGGCACTTGAGGCAGAACAGGGGGAGGAAGAGGAGGACTTCCTTACCTCTCAAGGCCCCCTTTATCCAGACAGTATTCCTGCAGGCCCACCGATCACACAGGAAGAGGAGGAGGAGGAGGATTGTGTCAGCATGGAGGTGGAGCCTGGCACTGAACATCAGCAGCAGTCTTCTAGGGATCGTTTTCAGTCCCCAGAAACCCATGGACTTGTACATGGCTGGGAAGAGGTGGCTGTGGATCAAGTCATCCTTAGTGACCCAGAAGACTTCGGATCGAATGCCTTGGGAAACCTTGACTGCATGGCCTCCCTGATCCTGAAAAGCCTGTGAAAGGACCCTCAGATTCGTGGTATCAAGGAGAGGGATCATTAGTGGAGTGCAGCCCTTCTTGATCAACGTTACAAGGGTAAGGTTGCATAACTTATCCAGCCTTCGCAGAGGGAGCAGAGGATGAAACATCTTTGGGAGGCCTTGCAGAAAGGTTTGTACAATGCATTTCCAGAGCCTGGTAGGTTACAATTTCCTGGTCCTCCTGGACAACGTTTTGCTGATGCTTCGGTCAGTCACAGAAGGAGTGGTGGAGAAGGTGGCCGTCTGACCGATGTGTTCAGAGAATTCTTTAGTCCGCAGCCCCAAGGTCTGATCGGTTCCAGCAACCATCGCCAGCGTCTGATTTACATGGTGTAGGAGTACCTAAGGGCAAGATCAGACTTGGAGACTTTCCAATTGAAAATCCACTGGGTTACTAGGTCTTGAGGGTGGATCACTGGCCAGAGCTTGCACAATATGCAATTGAGCTACTGGCCTGTCCTGCATCCAGCGTTCTTTATGAATGCACATTCAGTGCTCCTGGAGGCTTTGTAACTGATCACAGTGTGTGCCTGTCCACAGACTCAGTTGATCGGCTCACCTTCATAAAAATGAATCAGTCTTGGATCACCAGCTACCAAGCACTTGATGCTGATGTAACCGATTAATTTTTCAATGAATGTGAGATCCCTTGAAGACTGCCTATGCTGAGTGACTATCCTGTTATGCTGAGTGACTATCCTATTCCTCCCCAATGTTTATGTTGATAGCTTCTAAGAACATTTTTGTTTCAGGGCACCACCACCAGTGCCTAAAGCCCAATTTTTCTGCCCCTGTTTAACAGGGGCAAATAATTATAATTTTTGCTGTAATATTTCGCAGCAAGGCTTGTTCTTGCACTCAACTAGAGTATCTGTGAGGGGTTGCAGTGTTGTGGCACCACCACCAGTGCCTAAGGCCCAATTTTTCTGCCCCTATTTAACAGGGGCGTGTAATTACAATTTTTGATCTAATATTTCACAGCAGAGCCTGTTCCAACGCCCACCAAGAGTAACTGTGAGGGCTTACAGTGTTCTGGTACCACCAACACCTAAGGCCAAACTCTCTGCAGAGTATATAAGGCAGGCCGTATAGTATATGCAGGCAGTCCCTTACTTTCAAACATCCGACTTACAAATGACTCCTACTTACAAACTGAGGGAGACAACAGAAAGTTAGAGGAAATCTACCCCTGGGAAGGGAAATTCTCTCCTGTAAGTTAATATGGGAAAAAGGTGTCTCCATTGATGCTTTATCACCAATCCTTGTTTCCCTAATAACCCCATATTTTCAAAATCCAATTGTCATTGGGACAGAAAGTGAGGTGAAATCTTCTGAACAGGTGCACAGACAGCAAAACAAATGTTACAGGGGTGATAACCCTTCCCTATGTTATCCAAAAAGCCTAAAAATTATTTTTTTAGCTGGAGCTACACTTACAAAATGTACCTGTTGCAAATTACAAACAGATTCAACTTAAGAACAAACCTACAGTCCCTATCTTGTTTGGACCGCCTGTATACTGCTGTTCAGAGTATATAGGGCCTGGGGGCCACATGCCTTTCCTTTTTTTAATTTGGGTGTTCCCCATAATATCCATACAAGACCCAAAGGACCTGGTAATGGGCTGGAGGGGGGTACCCATGCCGGTTTTCTCAATAATTCTCATCCATATTGCCAGGACCCGACATTACATTAGCAGTTTTAAATGGCTTTTATTCCTTTAGAAATATCAGTTTGTGCAGGGACTGTTCTAAGCACAGGAAACACGTGCCACTTTACAGGCATACCATAGTCAGCCCCCAGGTACGATATTTAAAGAAATATTTCACTTTTATTTTTTCACTTTAAGCATTATTAAAATCACTGCTCCCAAAAAAACATCCGTTTTTAAAACTTTTTTTTGCATTGATACATGTCCCCTGGGGTAGGACTTGGGTCCCCAAAAACTTTTTAGGACAATAACTTGCATATTAGCCTTTAAAATTTGTACTTTTGATTTTTCACGTTCAGTTTCCATAGACTATAACGGTGTTCGAATGCACAAACTTTCGGTTCTTTCGCATGTTCTGCCGTGAATTGAACCAGGGGGTGTTCAGCTCATGCCTATTTAGTACTATAATGTAATAATAGAAATAATGTGCTTCAATCACCCTGACACCATATCAAACATGGTGCCGTGATGATTAAAGCGCTAATACCAGCCATTGCCTGCGAAAAATCGTTTACCCCCCACGTGACCCCTCGTTCCTTGGCACAATTTTCTTCCATGCAGCCGGTCCCTGGTGCCAAAGAGGTTGGAGACCACCGATCTAGGGAATAGGCTGTCTTTCTGACTGGCTATCAGTATATATGTCAGGCCCCCCACACACGGCTGTAAACACACACACTGCTCTGGCCCCCCTGTACACAAACAGCTTCCTCCCTTCACTTGCACTCACAACTTGTAAAGGTGGCCTTCCTAGTCCCAGGTCTTGTTTCTACATGTTCCTGTAAAACATGAGAGGAGCTGCAGTCCACAATACAGTACAGGCAGCATACACAAGGAGTGCACATACAGGAAGCAGCCAGAGGTGGCAGCAAAGAGACCAATGTGAGCTCAATAACACAGAGCAGCAGAAACTACCAACTTGCCTGCATATATAGAGCCAGCACAGCCACAAAGCACTCCCCTGCACCCGCCTGTTCCTTGTCACTGCCCTGTTTGCCAGCTGGGTCCGCCTGACATCCCCCTCAATGTGTGGTGCCATGGGAACCTGTTTATTTGACCCTTAACTTTTTTTACTTACGTTTTTCATTACTTAAGATATAAAAATAGTATACATTGTTGTTTGGGAGAAGAACAAGGCTTTCTCTTGGCAATATTGGCAATCTTACACAAATATGTGTAAAATGCATTTTTTTCTGTTTTGAAGAGTCTTATTTAAAAAAAAAAAAAACAGTGATTTAGTTATTTTCCTATAATATATATATATATATATATATATATATATATATATATATATATATATACACACACACATTTTATTCCAGTATTTTACCATTTAAAATTACACTGAAATCATGTTTTTTCACAAAGCTTGGCAAAACTACTAATGCCCCGTACACACGGTCGGATTTTCCGATGGAAAATGTCCGATCGGAGCGTGTTGTCGGAAATTCCGACCGTGTGTGGGCTCCATCGGACATTTTCCATCGGATTTTCCGACACACAAAGTTGGAGAGCAGGAGATAAAATTTTTCGACAACAAAATCCGTTGTCGGAAATTCCGATCGTGTGTACACAAATCCGACGGACAAAGTGCCACGCATGCTCAGAATAAATAAAGAGATGAAAGCTATTGGCCACTGCCCCGTTTATAGTCCCGACGTACGTGTTTTACGTCACCGCGTTCAGAACGATCGGATTTTCCGACAACTTTGTGTGACCGTGTGTATGCAAGACAAGTTTGAGCCAACATCCGTCGGAAAAAATCCTAGGATTTTGTTGTCGGAATGTCCGAACAAAGTCCGACCGTGTGTACGGGGCATTAGAAAGGAAAAAAGTGTTTTTTTTTTACTTTCCAAAAAAGTAACAAAAAAAAGCCCAAATGCAATATAAAACTAAAGTAATGGTGAAGGAAAAAAAAAAACAGTAGACAAATAATAGCTAAGACTGATTTGGGTTAACTAAGGGTTATTAAGAGGTTAAATAGCAATACAGTTTATTAAAAATAATAAACTTGTAAGTTTTCTTTAAGTGATGTCATATGCATATCGAATATCACGCCTTTGATCTACTTTTGAATGAAATAGAAAATACAATTAAACAATACATTGATTAATTGTATACACTAAATAACACTTGTAGACTATCTGCAAGTGTCATTTTACATAGGAACAGCTGCATTTTGACGGCCACTAGTGCTGTGTAATACAAAACAACTACTGGCTGTCATTATGATAAACAGTAATTGTTGGTAATCTTATAAAAGTCATAAAAATGTATTGATAGCATAGCTTTGTCAAAACACATTTAGAAACACAGTCATATTCTATAAAATGGATATCAATTTTTTTTTTTTTTTTTTTTTTTATTGAAAGCCTATGGCGTGCATAACACACCCAAAAAACTTCACCCGGTGCCAAAAAAAGTGCACACACATAAAGAGTGGTCACAAAAAAGTGCAACAGGTACACAGACGTGCCAATTCCCTGATCCCCTGGGGTGTTAGGCTCCATACGGGGACAAAGGTACTTTACAATGGTCTATCTGGCCGAAACCAGACAGACCCCGTTCTCTGGAAGGTCTGCCGAGGCAGAACCCACCCAAGTACTAGGTAGGGCTCCCCCGAAGGGAAACCCCATGGGTTAGGGCGGACGAAGCCAGAAGGCCATGACCACCCCTTCCCAAGACTTTCAGGGCTGGCCCGAGGACCCGTCCTTACTCATCACACAGTGAAACAAACGTGAACAAGACATGACAAAACAAAGCATAGGATTCAATCAAAAAGAAAGAAAATAAATAAAAAGTGGGGAAGGGATAGTGGAGAGGAAAGTGAAAAAGGTGGCCATTGTGTAAAACAATGACCCGGCCCTCCGGCCAGGAATAAAAAATTCCTCTGGTCCTAGCCAAAAGGCCCGGCCCAAGAGGCAGGTGCTAAAAAAGCGTGTTCTATAGTGCAGTGACCATGGTGCCTCAAATCAAAGTGACTGCCACTCCAGGGGCACTACTCCATAGGCTTTAAAGACCAACCCTGGCCACCAGCCCAGACCACAGCAGACCCCACCCCAGGAAGAAAGGCATGGATTTCTGGAAGCTTGGTGAGAGCCCTTTACCATCAGGCTTCACCGTCGTTCCGTCCCCCCTACCTAATTACATTCGGGAACATAGGCGTGCGCACAGGGTGTGCCTGGGCACACCCTAATCGCCTTGTGTGGTGCATATTCCCCCCTGTTTAGACCACTGATATTTCATCCCCCAAAAAAAGTTACAAAATAAAATACTTTAAAAAGAATAAAAATAAAACTACTGACACTGTCCACTTCCCTACTGACACCATCTGTACATATACACATGCATATGTATTTGAGCTTTGGGGTGCACACCCTAATGCAAGAGGCTGCGCACACCTATGTTTGGGAAATACTGGCCGCTCCCCCGGTGGGAGAAAGGGGAGCCAGTGTTCTCTCCCGAATAACTGTCCGGAGCTAGATCTGCCCCAATCCAGGCCAGAAGGCCAGGGTCCCGACCCTCCGGTTCAGATGGATATCAATGTTACACATGATAAAATATGGTACAAGCACACCAATGAGCCATCACAAGAGAAAAGGTCCCATCGCCTGAGGTACAGGTTCATGCATGATGGAGAACTAGCTGTCCCCATCACTATGACTTGAAGCCATCAAATGTAAATCACGTGTTAGGATAATTTACAGAAGTTGCAGGATAAATGAGTTATATTAATAACATCCTGCATCTAATTCATTCAAAAAGTAACAACAACTTCCAGTCCCTTTGCATGAGGTAAAAATGGAATAGCAAAACATGTCAGCATGAATTTTGCAAATTTCAGAATTGTTTAAAAGCAATCTAATATACTTGTTGACATGGTCAATGACTGAATATTGTACAGTAAATGTACCAAGATATTCATATGATTTAATATGAATGTTTGTCATGTGATGTGATATTCAGCCAGAACTGTGTTTTAGGGATTGTCAGCCCACTTTTATTATATGAACTTTAAGTCCAACAAAAAGTATTTGCCCTCACAGGGGTTTTTCACCTTCAAAACAGCAACTGCGAAAACAAGACAAAGCCACCTGGCTTCCTTTCTTCATCAGGGCTGCTGCTTAAGCCTAAAACCTTGACCTTTTGCCAAGTACCTTTGTGTTCCTGTGTCCCTCTTTCAGCTCACCCAGCTTTCCTAGCTCTCCCAGCTCTCCAGGCTCTCTCAGCCTTTTTAGTTGCATCCCCCTGCTGTATTGGCCTATGCTCTGGGACCTTTGAGTACCCTCAGTTCTCTGGACTCACTTAGCTGTCTCGACTCTCTCTTTCCTCCAGACTCACTTAGCCATCTCTATCAGTCCTCTGGACAAGGAACCTTGTTTCTCCAGCATGGAGTAGTGTCTCCTGAGCAGACCACACCTGTCTCCTAACGGAGCCCTAAACAATACCCAAGCCTGTCATTATAAGGACTGTATGCAGCTGTATGCTCACCCAGCTGGTCTTTGGCAAAATCTTGACACTGGGCTGGAGTCCTCTTTCCCCCTAAACTCTTAGAAGTCTCCAAACTCTGGAATCAAATTAAAAAATGCCAAAACCCAAGGAGAGGATTTTTACACAATGGTAGGGCCTCACACTGTCACAATATGTTTTAACAAATTGCTGCTATCAACAAATTTCTATGACTTTTATGTGATGACTTGCAGAACTTGGAGTACTAGAAAAATTTCCTTATTTGTATACAAGTTTAATACGTATTTAAGGCTCTTATACATGGGCCAGCTGAGCTTATTCAGTATACCTGCTGTAATTCTTCCACCCAGACAGTCCAGGTTCACAGTAGAGGCTGAATGGGCTCAAACAGCCCAAGCACAAGAGCCGTTATGCACTGAATTGTTTGATGAAACATACTTATAAAGAATTTCTTTAGGCTTGGAAAAAAAATCTTGTTTTGATTTTACAGAGAGCACTCCACCAACAATGACATCTCCATCCTGGAAATATTGGAATTCATCAAATGTGTCAGTAAACTTGAGCTTACAGGATGTATTCTGTGTCTCTGACCTCCAGGGTGTCATACATTGGAGGATAAGACAGAATAGAATGATGTAAGGATGAGAAGAAACCATAGCTATGATCACTGGATTTTTGTCATACACACAACTGCAGTGTGTGTATCTGTGTGACAATACAATGATATGACTCCTCTCCCCTCTCTTTATACTATTCAGCTTTATACAGCTCTCATTGTTCTTAGTATAATGCCATAATCTTCCTTCTATTTGAAGCTGTTTGTAAATGTAGTTTATTTGTAAGTGATTGAATATATGTTACAGTTTTTCTTTTTAAGTTAATTTAGCAATTGTGAAGATACACATTTTCTTTAAAGGACATGCCAATCTACAAGGAACAACAATAGCAATGGTCTCCAAAAATGTACATGTAAGCTACAATATGGTTCCTCCATGTATAAGAAATAAATGTGAATGGTGCATATGGTTATTTTATTATCTTATAGCTCAAGTATAGCTTTTTTTTAATTTTAATTTTTATTTAATATATTTATTATGAAAAAATATGTTTATGTAGATCAGTT
Organism: Aquarana catesbeiana; assembly: GCF_042186555.1. Classification (NCBI taxonomy): domain Eukaryota; kingdom Metazoa; phylum Chordata; class Amphibia; order Anura; family Ranidae; genus Aquarana; species Aquarana catesbeiana. The sequence goes on from NC_133324.1 coordinate 43,310,184, forward strand.
TGAGAGGGCGGTAATTTCTGATTCAATTTTAAAGCTATTAAATATCTAGCTGCAGTAAGGATGTGGCTGATCAATTTGGCAGCCGACTTAGACGTGTTTGGCAGAGGAATCCCTAAAAGATAATGAACTGGGTCTTGAGGGATTGGAGAGCCAAAAAGGATTCCAGAAAAGAAAAAGTTGGTTCCCAAAAGGAACTTATTTTTTAGAGTATTCCCAGTAAATGTAGTACAATGTTCCTATAGACTTGTTGCATCACCAACAAGTACCTGTAGAAAGTAATATTGGATTAGCAGCATATAGAATATCAAGTGTAAAGTACCAATGAAAAAGAAAATTGTATATTGACTTTCCTTATAAAGCATGTACAAATATATGACCATTTTGTTGGATCCCAGATATCTTTCCACTCCTCCAACTCCAGAGTCCAGTCTAAGGCACCTTCCCACTTTAACATATAACTGTGTTTGGGAAATGGAGTAGTATCAACATTAGTAAGGAGTCTATAAATGTCCGTGATAAGGGGTAGACATGCAAGACGTAATATTCTCTCAAATGGGGATAGTTTAGAGAATGTGAGCTTATCAGTAAATGACTGTGCATACTGTCTGATTTGGAGTTAGGTGAATAATGTTCTATGTACCACAAAGTGCTTGGTTTGTATCTCAGCAAAAGATAATCATTTTCCAGTTGTAGAGTTTATAATGTCTTTAAAATGAAATAGGCCCTTGGAGAGCCAAGGCCAGGTTATCTGACTCTCATGGCTAGCAGGAAGTGAGGTTTTGCCTATGAACAAAGGCATTTGGGAAGCCTTTGCAGAAAGATGAAATCGAGCAATACAGTAAGACCATATGCTTTTAGTGTGAAGCATAGAAGTCAATAGCTGGGCATTCTTGACACATGAGTTGCCAGGACACAACAATGTATTAGTATTAATGAGGGCAATCCAAAGACATTGAATCTCTGTCCATTTATTTAGTGGACATAACGTAGGCCAGGAGGCCAAATGCCTGAGATAGGCAGCTAAATAATGCTTTGTAAGATCTGGAAAAATTAGGCCACCCTGAGACTTGCATTCTATCAGTACCTGTCTAGAGACCCTATGCCTACCATTGCCCCAGAAATGCTTGTTGTAGCTTTTTTAAGTCAGCAAAGGGGACTTTCATTTGTAAAGCTTCATAAAGGTAAATTCATTTTGGAAGAAGAGACATTTTAACAAAAGTGATTCTACCTATCTAGGAAAGCAGGAAAAATTTCCAGCTCGACATAGTGTTAACGAGTTCCCTGATAAGTCGACAGTAATTAATGCTATAAAGTTGGGTTATCCTAAGTGTTAGATAAATCTCAAGATATTTAGGCTTTTCTGCTTTCCAGTTATAAATAAAAGAGGACTGTAAGACTGAAAGAGTGTGAGAAGGTATGTATCACGTACCAGGTGCTGGAGGCCAATGGAGAGAGGGCTTCCTTTGCAGCTAAGTTCCAGACTCCCCTTAAGGTGAGACAGGAGGAGTCGGGTACAAAGTAGCACAGGTCACCTGTATAGTTGCTTGCAGAAAACTCAGGAATACTGCTGTTGTAGTGAACAGAGTCTGCAGGCAGGTGGCACCTGTGAGGTGAGACAGGTCCGTAAAGTCACTGAGATAAGAGAGTAGTCAATACAAGCCAAGATCAGAACTAGGGATGAGCCGAACAACCCCCGGTTCGTTTCGCACCAGAACCTGCGAACGGACCGAAAGTTTGCGTGAACTTTAGAACCCCATTAAAGTCTATGGGACTCGAACGTTCAAAATCAAAAGTGCTCATTTTAAAAGCTAATATGCATGGTATTGTCCTAAAAAGGGTTTGGCGACCCGGGTCCTGCCCCAGGGGACATGTATCAATGCAAAAAAAGTTTTAAAAACAGACGTTTTTTCGGGAGCAGTGATTTTAATGATGCTTAAAGTGAAAAAATAAAAGTGAAATATTCCTTTAAATATCATACCTGGGGGGTGTCTATAGTATGCCTGTAAAGTGGCGCATGTTTCCCATGCTTAGAACAGTCCCTGCACAAAATGACATTTTTAAAGGAATAAAAGTCATTTAAAACTGCTTGCGGATTTAATGTAATGTCGGGTCCCGGCAATATGGATGAAAATCAGTTCAACAAACGGCATGGGTACCCCCCCAGTCCATTACCAGGCCCTTAGGGTCTAGTATGGATATTAAGGGGAACCCCACACCCATATTAAAAAAGGAAAGGCGTGGGGCCCCAGGCCCTATATACGCTGAACAGCAGTATACAGGCGGTGCAAACAAGACAGGGACTGTAGGTTTGTTGTTAAGTAGAATCTGTTTGTAATTTTGAACTGGTACATTTTTAAAGTGTAGCTCCAGCCAAAAAATCTATTTTTAAGCTTTTTGGATAACATATATAAGGGTTATCACCCCTGTAACATTTGTTTTGCTGTCTGTGCACCTCTTCAGAAGATTTTACCTCACTTTCTGTCCCAATGACAAATGTTTTTTGAAAATTTGGGGTTTTTAGTGAAACAAGGATTGGTGATAAAGCATCAGTGGAGAGAAGACACGTTTTTCCCATTTTAAATCTCTCAGGAGAAAATTTCCCTTCCTAGGGGTAGATTTCACCTCACTTCCTGTTGTCTCCTTCCGTTTGCAAGTAGGAGTCATTTGTAAGTTGGATGTTTGAAAGTAGGGGCCTGCCCTATATACTCTGCAGAAATTGGGGCCTTAGGTGTTGGTGTTGCCACAACACTGTAAGCCCTCACAGTTACTCTTCATGGGCACAGGAACAGGCCCTGCTGTGAAATATTAGATCAAGAATTGTAATTACATGCAATTGTTGAACAGGGGCAGAAAAATTGGGCATTTATTGGTGGTGGTGGTGGTGGTGATGGTGCCACAACACTGTAAGTCCTCACAGTTACTTTTGGTGGGCGCTGGAATGGGCCCTGCTGTGAAAAATGTTATATTAAGAATTGTAATTACATGCACCTGTTGAACAGGGGCAGAAAAATTGGGCCTTTGGTGGTGGTGGTGTTGCCACAACACTGTAAGCCCTCACAGTTACTTTTGGTGGGCTCAGGAATGGGCCCTGCTGTGAAATATTAGATCAAGAATTGTAATTACATGTCCCTGTTAAACAGAGGCAGAAAAATTGGGCCTTGGGCACTGGTGCCACAACACTGCAACCCCTCACAGATACTCTAGTTGGATCGCAGGAATGAGCCCTGCTCCAAACTACTGCATCAAAAATTGTAATTACACGCCCCCGTTAAACAGGGGCTGAAAAATTGGGCCTTAGGCACTGATCCTGGTGCCATAACACTGCAACCCCTCACAGATACTTTAGTTGAGTGCAGCAACGAACCCTCCTGCAAAATATTGCATCAAAAATGGTAATTACACGCCCCTGTTAAACAGGGGCTGAAAAATTGGGCCTTAGGCCCTGATGCTGGTACCACATCGCTGCAAACCCTCACAGATACTCTAGTTGAGCACAGCAACGAACCCTCCTGCAAAATATTGCACCAAAAATTGTAATTACATGCCCCTGTTAAAATTGGGCCTTAGCCACTGGTGGCAGCGCCCAGAACCAAAAATGTTCTTACAAGCTATCAGCATGGTCATTGAGGAGGAAGAGGATAATCACCCAGCATAACAAGATAGTCACTCAGCATCAGCATAGGCAGTCTTGAAGGGATCTGACATTTCAAAAAAAAATATTCGGTTACATCAGCATCAGGTGCCTGGTAGCTGATGGTGATTAAAGACTGATTCATTTTTATGAAGGTCAGTCGATCGAACGAGTCGGTAGACAGGCGCACCCTGTGATCAGTTACAAAGCCTGCACTGAATGTGCGTTCCGAAAGAATGCTGGATGCAGGACAGGCCAGTAGCTCAATTGAATACTGTGCAAGCTCTGGCCAGTGATCCATCCTCAAGACCCATTAACCGAGAGGATTTTCGATGGGAAAGGTGTCCAAGTCAGATCTTGCCCCTAGGTATTCCTGCACCATGTAAAACAGACGCTGGCGATGGTTGCTGGAACCGATCAGACCTTGGGGCTGCGGATTAAAAAATTGTCTGAACGCATCGGTCAGACGGCTACCTTTTCCACCGCTCCTTCTTTGACTGACCGAAGCCTCAGCAACACGTTGTCCAGGAACAGGAGTTTGTAACCTCCCAGTCTCTGGGAATGCATTTCTGCAAGGCCTCCCGAAGATGTTTCATCCTCTGCTCCCCCTGCGATGGCAAGATCCGCAACCTTACCCTTGTAACGTGGATCAAGGAGGGTTGCCAGCCAGTATTGATCCCTCTCCTTGATACCACGAATACGAGGATCCTTCTGCAGAGGTGCAGTGTCACTGATGCATGCACTGTCAATGCTCACCATCCTCGTGGCCTCCTCAAATGGTGACAGGACAGTGCATGTATCCATGATCATAGCCCACTGGCATGGGGAAAAAAAAAAACCAAGGTCCCCTGACCCTGTCCTGGTGCCATAGTCGCACAAATACTCACTGATGGCCCCCTGCTGCATGTGCAGCTGCTGCAGCATGGCCCACGTTGAGTTCCACCTGGTGAGCCAAATAGGGCACATGGGTCAGTTGTCCCTGTCGGAGGGAGGAGAGGAGGTTGGTGCTATTGTCGCAAACCACCATACCTGGCTTAAGCTGGTGTGGTGTCAACCACCTCTGAACCTGCCCCTGCAGAGCTGACAGAATCTCTGCCCCAGTGTGGCTCCTGTGCCCCAAGCACACCAGCTCAAGCACCACATGGCATCTTTTTGCCTGCATGCTTGCGCAGCCCCATGAACGCCTACGGAGCACCGCTTTTTCAAATCAGCTCAAGAAGAAGCCATGGAGGAAGAAAAAGAGGAGAGGGTTGAGGAGAGAGGTGTGGCAGATTTACCACTAGTAGAATTTTGGAGGTGTGGTGGCGGAACAACCTCCAACACTACTGTACCCTGTCCTGCATCCTTCCCAGCTGCCAGAATAGTCACCCAGTGCACGGTCAAAGATAGGCAACGTCCCTGTCCATGCCTGCTGGACCATGAGTCAGCGGTAATATGCACCTTACCGCTGACCGCCCTGTCCAGCAAGGCCAAGACATTGCCTTCCACATGCCGGTAGAGAGCCGGAATTGCCTTCTGTGAGAAAAAATGGCGTGCGAACCTGCCACTGAGAAACCCCACATTCCATAAACTCACTGAAGGGGGCAGAGTCTACCAACTGAAAAGGTAGCAGTTGAAGTTCTAGCAATTTAGCCAAGCTAGCATTCAACCACTGGGCATGTGGATGGCTGGGAGCGAACTTCTTTCTGCGGTGCAGCAGCTGGGGCAGGGAAATTTGCCTGGTACAATCTAACGTCGGTGTACCGATAGCAGATTTCCCCCAAGTAATTGGCTGTGACACACCTAATTCTACACCTTCATTCCTCTCAGTGCAGGTCTCAGAGAGGACTGAAGGTATCGTGGGGTTGGAGATCCCAGCTGATGAGAAGCAAGGAGAGGTCCTCTTTGTTCTTTGGTGTGGGTCTTTTAGGTACGCTTCCCAATGAACTGCATGGCAGGTCGACATATGCCTGGTCAAGCATGTGGTGCCCAAGCGGGCGATGTTTTGGCCATTCGAGATACGCTTGAGACATATGTTGCAAACAGTAGTGGTGGGATCTGATGCACTCGTTCCAAAAAGGGCCCACACCAAAGAACTTTTGGAATAACGCGCAGAGACAGCAGCGCCCTGCACATGCGGAGATCTGCGGTGTGATTCAGTCGGTGTGCTGCCCTTAAGCTGGCCCCTGGAGGGCATCCTGTCTCGTTGGTGATGTGCCTCCTCCTCCTCCTCTCTCCTATTAGGCACCCACATTGAGTCAGTGACCTCATCATCCCCTCCCTCCTCATCACTGGAGCAAAGTTGGCAGTATGCTGCAGCTGGGGGAACATGACTGCCAGATTGCTGTCCTTTTTGGGCACCCCCTCTCTCTGGGCTCATGTTACTGAATTCCTCTAGCTGGGTAGCATCATCGGAGCCTTCAAAACGCTGGGCATCCTCCTGGAGGATGTACCCAACACTGTGGTCAAACAGTTCAGGGGACTCCTCAGGAAGACATGGTGGGGCTAGAGAAAGAGTGACTGATGCCATTGAGCCGAGGGAAGAGGCCGCGTTGGCAGCTGCTTTGCCAGACAAAGTATCCTGAGCCTGGGTGAGAGAGAATGAGGAGGATGAGGACGGCTTGGTCATCCACTCTACCAAGTCTTCTGCATGTTGCGGCTCAACACGGCCAGCTGCCAAAAAAAAAAAAAAAGAAGAAGAACACCAACAATTTTCTTCAGGAAGCTTTAGGTGCACACTGTGCAGAGGACGCACTACACTAACTTGTAAATACTACAGCTGCCTGTGGTACTATACTAATAGGATCAGAAGAACACCACCAATTTTCTTCAGGTAGCTTTAGGTGCACACTGTGCAGAGGACGCACTACACAAACTTGTAAATACTTCAGCTGCCTGTGGTACTAACAGGATCAGAAGAACACCACCAATTTTCTTCAGGTAGCTTTAGGTGCACACTGTCCAGAGGACGCACTACACTTATTGTAAATGCTGCAGCTGCTTGGGGTACTAATAGGATCAGAAGAACACCACCAATTTTCTTCAGGTAGCTTTAGGTGCACACTTTGCAGAGGACGCACTACACTAACTTGTAAACACTGCAGCTGCCTGTGGTACTAATAGGTTTAGAAGAACACCACCAATTTTCTTCAGGTAGCTTTAGGTGCACACTGTGCAGAGGACGCACTACACTAACTTGTAAATACTGCAGCTGCCTGCGGTACTAATAGGATCAGAAGAACACCACCAATTTTCTTTAGGTAGCTTTAGGTGCACACTTTGCAGAGGACGCACTACACTAACTTGTAAATACTGCAGCTGCCTGCGGTACTAATAGGATCAAAAGAACACCACCAATTTTCTTCAGGTAGCTTTAGGTGCACACTGTGCAGAGGACGCACTACACTAACTTGTAAATACTGCAGCTGCCTGCGGTACTAATAGGATCAGAAGAACACCACCAATTTTCTTCAGGTAGCTTTACAGTAGGTGCACACTTTGCAGAGGACGCACTACACTAACTTGTAAATACTGCAGCTGCCTGCGGTACTAATAGGATCAGAAGAACACCACCAATTTTCTTCAGGTAGCTTTAGGTGCACACTGTGCAGAGGACGCACTACACTAATTGTAAATACTGCAGCTGCCTGCGGTACTAATAGGATCAGAAGAATAGATAAGGAATTGATGTGTGGGTGTGGCACTATCCTCATTGATTGAATAAATAAAGTTGAAGTTCAATCTTCTAGTGTGACAAAAAAACCAAAGACCAGTTATATACACAAACTAATATCAAGTGAGAAAGTGATCTGCTTGGTGTAATGAAGAAAATGGGGGACACTGTGACTGCGTGTCACCCCTGCAGGGGTAAAGAAAGCTGGTGAGTGTCTGCATGATTACAGCACGAGACACAAGCACCCGGGCACTGCAGTTGCGTTTTGGACACACCTGCCTATTTCAAAACATCAAGAATTTAAAAGGATTGTTTAATAACCACCACTGGTGCACTGATCACAAGTCACGGTTTAATTTATATGCGATTGATATTATCATGCTTAATGTTAAGGAATTTATAAGGATTGTTTCAAATTATCATAACCGCATTGAGCACGAAGTCACGTTTTAGTCAACTATATGTGTTTGTATTACATGTGTTTGACACTATATTGCTGCTAAGAGAACAAGCCACTGTAATATATACCTGCAGCTAGGTACTAATTGTGGTTATACCATCCCCTAGTCCACATCCTATTCACCCCCCCTCCTTCTCCCTCCCCCCCACCTTCCTTCCCCCCTCCCTCCCCCATTTTCTTCATTACACCAAGCAGATCACTTTCTCACTTGATATTAGTTTGTGTATATAACTGGTCTTAGGTTTTTTTGTCACACTAGAAGATTGAACTTCAACTATTTATTTAATCAATGAGGATAGAGCTACATCCACACACCAATTCCTTATCTATTTTTAGCACTTTCCACCTGGTGGGAGGTACTTCTGTGGAGGCAGCAGTCCAACACATCATTTGAGTTTTTTCATTTATCTATTTATTCAATTTTTTAATATTCATTTCCGTTGCCCGGATTCACCAATACTTTTTGCCAGCTTTAACTTTTGGACTTTACCATACCAAACAGTAATTTGCAGCAATGGACATTTTCAAATATTTAAATAATAGGAATATCAACTTAACTGAGGTATTTAATCCGGAACAAGTAGTAAATAAAAAAGATATGGATAGCCTTTTTAAACAACTTAGGCATACCATAGAAAAACAAATCAGAGTCTGGTGGGATATTGCTACAATAGAAATGTATATCACAGAAAAAATCACTCCGAGAAGGCTTAGATGGGATATCTCACCAAACGATGCGATTAATGACAAAGGATTGATGGAGGAATGGTATAGATTTTTCAATGCCAGCGAAAACGCACTTCTGCGTAAAATAGTGGTGCGTAGGCAGCACAAGTTGAAAAACATTGAATCAGAAATACTGCAAATTAGAGACCAATTGATACCATTCCTCGAATCAAGAGAATATAATGATAAAGAAAATAACCTACAAGAAGCAGTAAAGAAATATGACAAAGACATACAACAAAAAAAGCTGAAAAAATTTAAAAGAGACGTGCTAGATTATAAGAACCAACAGGTATACACGTGGCAAACTGATGAAATATATATGGAAGAAGATCAAAATATTTCAATGATAGATGAATCCAGACAGAGTTCAATGGAAGAAGACGCAGTAACATGGCAGGAAATAAGAACTACAACAACCAGAACCCCAAGGGAATTACCGGGACAAATACCAACTTCCGAACATAGAAGGGGAGAGTATAGCCCTGAATGTAGAAGCCATAGACAGCAAGATACATATGTAACCAGAACACAACAATATGAAAATGGGCCGTTCACGCCTAGAACACCTAGATATAGAAACAGATACTCACCCCTAAGGTATGAACAGGAATACACCCCTCACACAGAACCCCAATATGGGAGGGTTTTTTTTCCCAAGGAATACAGGGGAAGACCTCCGGCATTCAGGAGAAAGCCATCACCACACAGAGGAGACAGAGGTCCCCAGGGAATACAAAATGGCTGGAGACCTTTCAGATTTCCAGACAGAAATCGAAACAACAGGTACCCCAGGCAAGGGTGGAACCCAAGAATTACCAGAGACACAGATATGAGAACGAGGAACAGAGCTCTAGAAGGAACACAATGGGAAGAAAGAATGGACCAGGGACACAGAATACAGAGATGGGGAAGAGGAAAAGAACAAGAGGAAAGAGAGGAGGGACAAAGAAAAAGAAGAAGAGAGTATTAGGTGGGGGCATATTTAACCTTAGCGAAGCTACCTTCAATAATGAGGAAATGAAGGTACTTGATTTGGGGCTTAAATACGCACCCGAAAAAAATTTGGACCCTTTCGAAGCATATATAGACCTACAGAAATTTGTCAGGAAGTTAAACATCAGAAAATACTTTACAATGAAAGGGGAAAACAAAACGCATACGGAGAAAAATGCCTCAGTCTACAAACACTCCCAATTGAAGAACAATTCCACGTTCAATCCTAACACTCAACAAAATGAAAGCCTCACAACATTCAAGAAAATGGTGGAACAAGACATAAGAAAGTTGAAACCAAAAAAAGTAAAATCGAACATTTGGAAGGCCATTAAAGAAATAGAGAAGAAAAAGAATATTGTCATCCGTCCGGCGGATAAAGACGGCGGCCTAGTTATACTAAATAAGAAGGATTACGAATTGGAAATGGAGAAACTACTAAAAATTCCAAACACATACAAAAAACTAAAGGGCAATCCGAAAGCAGATTATGGAAAGAAGTGGAAAGCCTATATACAAAAGGGGGAGAAAAAAGGAATTCTAAACAAAAAAGAGGCAAGATATTTAGTTCCGGAAGCAGCTAAGACCCCTATTATCTATTACGCCCCTAAAATCCACAAAAATCAATCAAACCCCCCAGGAAGACCCATAATAAGCGGCATCAATGGCTTATTCTCAAGGTTGGGGGCATACTTAGACGGTTATTTACAACCACTGGTGACCAAAGGGAAATCCTGTCTGAAAGACAGCAAGCAACTGATTACCGAATTGAGAAATTTTAACCAGTTGCCGACCGCCGCACGACGATGTACGTCGACAGAGCGGCACGGGCAGGCAAAAGGGCTTACCTGTACGTCCTTGCCTGCCCACGGGTGGGGGGTCCGATCGGACCACCCCCCCGGTGCCAGCGGCGGTCGGATCGAGGTCAGGGTCGATCAAAGGTGAGGGGGAGGCCACTCATTCGTGGCCCCCCCCTCGCGATGGCTCCTGGCCAATGACAAGCTTCCTCGGCTTCTGTGAATGTAAACAGAAGCAGAGGAAGTGATGTCATCTCTCCTCGAGCCGGTCTTTTCGTCCGGCGCCGAGGAGAGAAGACATCCAAGTAAGTGCACCAACACTACACATACAGTAGAACACGCAGGCACACTTGTCACCCCCCTGTCACCCCCGATCACCCCCTGATCACCCCCCTGTACCCCCTGTCACTCTGACACCAATAGCAGTTTATTTTTTTTTTTCTGATTTATTGCATTGGTGTCAGTTTGTGACAGTTACAAGTGTTAGGGCAGTTAGGTTAGCCCCCTTTAGGTCTAGGGTACCCCCCTTTAGGTCCAGGGTACCCCCCTAACCCCCCTAATAAAGTTTTAACCCCGTGATCACCCCCCGTCGCCAGTGTCACTAAGCGATCGTTTTTCTGATCGCTGTATTAGTGACACAGGTGACGCTAGTTAGGGAGGTAAGTATATAGGTTCGCTGTCAGTGTTTTATAGCGACAGGGACCCCCATATACTACCTACTAAAGGTTTTAACCCCTTGATTGCCCCCTAGTTAACCCTTTCACCAGCGATCACCATATAATTGTTACAGGTGACGCTGGTTAGTTGGTTTGTTTTTTGTAGTTTATTGTAGTTTATTACAGTTTTAGGGCACCCGCCGTTTATTACCCTATAAAGGTTTAACCCCCTATTTGCCCGGCGGTGATAGAAGTTAAGTTTTTAGGTTCAGATAAGGTCTGCGTTGCCCCAGGCAGCGTCAGGTTAGCGCCAGTACCGCTAAAACCCACGCACGCAGCATACACCTCCCTTAGTGCTATAGTATCTGAACGGATCGATATCTGATCCGATCAGATCTATACTCCCCAGCAGTTTAGGGTCCCCCAAAAAAACGCAGTGTTAGCGGGATCAGCCCAGATACCTGCTAGCACCTGCCTCCTCGGCCCAGCCCAGCCCAGCCCACCCATGTGCAGTATCGATCGATAACTGTCACAAAACACTAAGCACACATAACTGTAGCGTTCGCAGAGTCAGGCCTGATCCCTGCGATCGCTAACAGTTTTTTGGTAGCGCTTTGAATCAGTCGCTGACAGTCAGGAGCTTTTTTGCCTGTGAGTCTCACTAGTGTACCCCTAAATTTAGAGCCCAAAATGGCAAATCGAAGGTACACTAGTGAAGAGGCCTACACGTTTCTGAGCATGACAGATAGTGAAGAGGAAGTCACTCATCTGTCAAGTTCAAGCTCAGAATACGAACCTGTAGAGGACAGCGGCTCCATGACAGATAGCTCTGACGACGGAGTTGTGGTCCCTGCTAGGGTCAGGCGTACCAGACCCCGATCTTCTTCTTCTGTCCTTGAAGTGCAAGAACCGCAGGGCTCTCGTAGGGAGCAGAGAGGTACTAGTGCCGCTACTCCTTCTGGTGAACTGGCAAGCACCAGCGGCCTAGTACACCCTGGTCGTACATCCAGCACTGCAGTATCACGTGGTGACGTGGCGAGTCCCATAAGTGCAGTTCAAGCTGGCGAGGTGGCAAGCACAACTAGTGTCCCGCTGCCACCAATAAGACAAAGACAGGCCCGTCGTGCCCATAGTGCCCTTCCTGCTGCATTCGCCAGTCCGAATTGGGTACCCACCACTTCTGCAGCACCCGTACTTCCCCCTTTCACTGGCCAACCCGGAATTCAGGTGGAAACAGTTGACTTTATGCCACTGGATTTTTATTCACTGTTTTTCACCGAAGATCTCTATAGATCTATTGTGGACCAAAGCAATTTGTACGCTGGTCAACACATCGCCGCTAATCCCCAGTCCTCCCTTGCCAGAGATTGGAGACCAATTACGGTCTCCGAATTTAAGATCTTTCTGGGCCTTTCCCTCAACATGGGCATAACCAAAAAGAGTGAGTTGCGGTCATATTGGTCCACTGACCCAATTCACCATATGCCCGTGTTCTCTGCTTCAATGGCCAGGGCACGATACGAGCAGATTTTGCGGTTCATGCACTTCAACGACAATGAACTCTGTCGTCCTCGTGGAGACCCTGCATACGATCGGCTCTACAAAATTCGGCCCCTCGTAAACCACTTCAACCAACGTTTTGCAGACTTGTTTACCCCCCATCAAGTTGTCTGCGTTGATGAGTCCCTGATTAAGTTTTCTGGCCGCTTGTCCTTCAAACAGTACCTTCCCAACAAGCGTGCCAGATACGGGGTCAAGATATATAAGCTCTGTGACAGGGCCACAGGCTATACATGTAGATTTATGGTTTACGAGGGCAAAGATAGTCACGTAGAGCCGATAAACTGCCTTGACTACATAGGAAGCGCTGGCAAGATAGTGTGGGACTTGGTGTCACCCTTATTCGGAAAGGGGTACCACTTGTACGTGGACAATTATTATACGAGCGTGCCACTTTTTAGTCACTTGTTTGATCAGCAGATTGGAGCATGTGGCACCGTGCGACCTAATCGCCGGGGCTTTCCCCAGCGGCTTGTAGAGTCCCGTCTTAGGCTGGGGGAGAGAGCCTGCTTGAAGTATAATAATTTGCTCACTATGAAGTGGAGGGATAAGAAGAATGTTTTCGTTCTCACCTCCCTTCATGCAGACACGACGACCCAAATTACTACGGCGACTGGTGTTGTGGAGAAACCCCTCTGTGTCCACGAATACAACCTTAATATGGGAGGGGTGGACCTCAACGACCAGTTGTTGGCGCCGTACCTAATTGCCCGTAAGGCCAGACGCTGGTACAAAAAAGTGTCTGTTTATTTATTTCAATTGGCTTTGCTGAACGCTCATGTGCTATACAGAGCTTCAGGACGGACTGGATCCTTCCTTAAATTCCAGGAAGAGATCGTCAGAGCCCTTCTGTTTCCAGACGGTGCTCCACCTCACCTTCCCAATCCAAATGCAGTAGGCCGGCTGCATGAGAGGCATTTTCCTTATGTCCTCCAGAGTACCCCTACCCAACGAGCCCCCCAAAGAAAATGTCGTGTCTGCAGAAAACGCGGATTTAGGCGTGACACCCGGTATTATTGTCCCTCCTGTCCGGGCAATCCTGGTCTTTGCATTGGTGAATGTTTTGAACGCTACCATACACTAGTTGAGTATTAGCGTAGGGTACAGCACTGCACAGACTAGGACACACTTCCACAGGGTCTCCCAAGATGCCATCGCATTTTGAGAGACCCAAACCTGGAACCGTTACAGTTTTAAAAGTTACAGTTATAAAAAAAAAAAAAGTAAAAAAAAAAAAAAAGTAAAAAAAAAAAAAAATACACAAAAAAAATATAAAATAAAAAAACCAAAAATAGTTGTCGTTTTATTGTTCTCTCTCTCTCTCTTTTCTCTCTATTGTTCTGCTCTTTTTTACTGTATTCTATTCTGCATTGTTTTATTGTTATGTTTTATCACGTTTGCTTTTCAGGTATGTAATTTTTTTATAGTTTACTGTGTTTTAAACATTTTTTTGTTTTCAGGTACGCCATTCAGCTGCAGCGCAGATTTATTTATCTTGACAGCAACAGCGTTTGCTCCCACGATACATAAAGCCGTGACTCCAGCGCTGTCGGAGGTGATTTCACCACCACAGTTACATACTTCAGCATATATGCCGAAGCGTGGGGGCAAAAGTGGGTGGAGGAGCGATTTGCTCCTGCCTTTTGTGGGAGGATGCCCCCATGCTTCGGCATATATATATTTTAGGTAGGCACAGGTTGCGTTAAATGTTTTATTTTTTACTATGGTTTTTTTTTGTATTTGCTTTGCAGGTATGGTAAGTATTACTGTTATACTGTAATGTTACTTTGTTTTTTGTTAACCATCATTTGCTTAGCAGGTACGCCATTCAGTTGCAGCGCAGATTTATTTATCTTGACAGCAACAGCGTTTGCTCCCACGATACATAAAGCCGTGACTCCAGCGCTGTCGGAGGTGATTTCACCACCACAGTTACATACTTCAGCATATATGCCGAAGCGTGGGGGCAGAAGTGGGTGGAGGAGCGATTTGCTCCTGCCTTTTGCGGGAGGATGCCCCCATGCTTCGGCATATATATATTTTAGGTAGGCACAGGTTGCGTTAAATGTTTTATTTTTTACTATGGTTTTTTTTTGTATTTGCTTTGCAGGTATGGTAAGTATTACTGTTATACTGTAATGTTACTTTGTTTTTTGTTAACCATCATTTGCTTAGCAGGTACGCCATTCAGTTGCAGCGCGGATTTATTTATCTTGACAGCAACAGCGTTTGCTCCCACGATACATAAAGCCGTGACTCCAGCGCTGTCGGAGGTGATTTCACCACCACAGTTACATACTTCAGCATATATGCCGAAGCGTGGGGGCAGTGGGTGGAGGAGCAATTTGCTCCTGCCTTTTGCGGGAGGATGCCCCCATGCTTCGGCATATATAAATGGTGCATGACTACTGGCCTGTGGCGTGGGGAAATGGTGTCTCTACAGGCCCCTACTCTATTCTTGGCCATGTAAGATTTGGGACTCCACCCAGTATATAGAGGCTACGGAAGGTACTACACATCTAGATGCATCATAGGCATGATTGAGGGAAGGCCCATGTACCCTCTTGATTTAAATTCCCGGTTTCCTACCCTCCAGCTGGTGATACAGCAGCTTGTCGCGACTTGTCATAGACGACGCGCACATCTCACTGCTCCCTATTAAACCAAAACACAGAGCTTAACCATACCCAACATAGGGGGCAGTAGCCAACGCAATACATTATTGTTGGACCAAGGCTGATAACATGATAGATTGGGGTCGCCACGGTTATGAGCTTTATTTGACCTTAATCCATCACCGATGGTCAATTTTAAGAAGTGTTTAGAATTCCCGCCGACATTTGGTACTCAAAACCTCTGTAACACTTACGAAACATACACTAGATCAGTCTTGCCTAGACGGTACCCTGAATAGAGACTATCACGGACCAGGGACATACGAATCAAAATCTCAGACAGCACTCTTCCTCAGACATACAGGTAACTCCCCACAAATGTTTGGCACGCCTCTGTAACTAAACGAGCATCTCGGCACCCATTATTATTCCTCATATCTATTCATACATTCTCCAGGTTCCCCTCTCCACTAGTTTACCATAATTTTACACCTCCCACTTAGGCTTACTCCACCTCCCTGTCAAGCGGGTAGCCTCTCCTATTCGAAAACACACCCCTTCATTCCGAAGTCAGTCGCTCCTCACTTCAGTGGCGCCCATAAGCACTTCAGCTGATATATATCTCCGATCTCCTTACACGCCACAGACTCATTCCGGTTCTACCTAAACTTAGGTAGTTTTTCCCTACGGACCAGCGAGCAGGATCTCGCTGATCTCCGGAAACGACCACACCCATAAACGAAGTCACCCGACTGTCCACTCTCACTTACACACTGCACTCTAGCGTAATAATATTGTATTCTTAGACCCCCCTACACCTTCTAAAGCCCCGGATAATTTTCGAAACCCCCTCCAGAGCTACAAATTCGCTGACACCTTTGTCTAATCCCCCCTATAACCCCTTCCTCGTCCTCCTCCGACAGAGACGCTCAGGTATAAAGACTCTTCACGCTATCTTTACACAGCGCATTCAAGTTCAAACCCGCCAGCAATATGCAGCACACACCATCACCCAACAACAAATCAATCAAAATAATATCTCTAAATGCAAGGGGACTTAACATCCCTGAAAAACGCTCACAGTTGCTACTTTCCATGCATAAAAATAAAGCGGACATTGTCTTTCTCCAGGAGACACACTTCAGAACAAGCTCCATCCCCAAACTCTCCAACTATCGATTCCCAACTTCCATTCACGCAACTAACAACGCTACAAAATCAAAAGGAGTCTCCCTCTTATTTGCTAAAAACTGCCCGTTCCACGTTACAGACACATGCATAGACTCAGAAGCGCGATATCTTTTTGTCAAGGGCACACTACACGGCAAAAGAATAACCCTAGCTAATATATATGCACCCAACACGAAACAAGTACCCTTCTTCAGGTCCACCTTACGAAAACTCACTTTGTTCCAAGACGGCAGTCTCATATTAGGAGGAGACTTCAACGTCCCGCTAAATCCACTACACGATACTTCAACCGGTTCTTCCAGCTTACCATATAGCGCGCTACGTGCAATTAAATCGCAATTGACAGAACTATCACTTCACGACTCCTGGCGCACTCTCCACCCGAACGAGAAAGATTTCACTTTTTTCTCGACTCCCCACAACAGATACTCCCGATTAGACTACCTATTTATTTCACAAAGGGACCTGCCAATGCTAACGAAGACCACCATAGACCCCATGTATCTCTCCGACCACCACCCTATTTCCATGACGCTAGCTCTCTCACACACTCAGCCCAGACACCATATTTGGCGTCTGGACCCCTCGCTTCTCACGGACATAGCAACCATGACAGCCATACAACAACGCCTCCTGCTTTACTTTAAAGAAAATGACTCCCCGGAAATCTCCTCTATGATGAGATGGGAAGCACATAAAAGCACCATTCGAGGAGAACTAATTGCGCTTTCAGCAAAACGTAGGAAGGACAGACAGACACACATAAAGACCTTGACCTCACGAATACAATCCTTAGAAGCAGCACACAAATCATCCATGGCAGTGACGTCTCTCCCGGAATTGCTCCAAGCAAGATCCGAGCTTTTAGAAGCTCTCAACAAACAAACAAAACGCAATTATATACTTTCCCAAAAAATATTCTATGAGTATGGCAACAAATCAGGCAAAATCTTGGCCAGAGCTCTACATGCCAAAAAAGCAAAAACAACAATCCACTCAATAACGGACCCTACAGGGAATAGACTAGTTTCCAATGATCAAATAGCCGGACAATTTGTTAACTATTACTCCCAGCTTTACAACCTGCATCCCCACGACACACAGAAGGTTGACAACCACAGACGGAAAGCCATCCAGGACTTTCTCACAAATTATTCCCCTCAACACATACCTATTGATGAAGCAAACAATTTAGAAAGACCCATATCCCCAGCTGAACTGGACGTAGTTTTAAAACAATTGAAACCTGGGAAGAGCCCTGGCCCAGACGGTTTAACGACCGGATATTACCAAACCTACATGGACATACTCAAACCACATTTCCTGCAGGCATTTAATTCCGTTTCCTCAGATAATCCCCCACCTAGAGACCTACTTGCGGCACATGTAACGGTGATACCTAAACCCAACAAAGATGCGTCTATGGTAACGAACTATCGACCTATATCCTTATTGAACGTCGATCTAAAAATATATGCCAAGATACTAGCCAATCGTCTCTTACCGCTCCTACCCAACCTCATCTCACTGGACCAGGTTGGTTTTATACCGGGCAGAGAGGCTAGAGACAACACTATTAAGGCCATCAACATACACAAATGGTTAACTTCACAACAACAGCAAGGATTCTTCTTGTCACTTGACGCGGAGAAGGCATTCGATAGGGTGGCGTGGGATTATATGGAGGAGGTACTCAAAAAGATCGGTATACGAGAGCGTATGCTACAATTTATATTAGCCCTCTATGCCTCCCCCACCGCACAAGTCCGTGTTAATGGACACCTGTCGAATGCCTTCTCCATGTCAAACGGGACACGTCAGGGATGCCCGCTTTCCCCGTTAATATTCATCCTTACCCTAGAACCACTCCTTCAACGCCTCAGATCCAACCCGGACATCAAAGGAGTATCCATATCAGGGACTACATACAAGCTATCCGCATTCGCAGACGACATCCTTTTGTTTCTGACTGAACCCCACATTTCTCTTCCTAACTTACTTAAAGACCTCAATATATTCAATCTCCTGACCAACCTACAAATTAACTTTAAAAAATCAGAAGCCCTGAACGTTTCTTTACAAACAGTGACCCTTGAAGCTTGTCAGTCTAACTTCCCCTTCAAGTGGACTCGTGAGGCGATTACCTACCTCGGGATACGCTTACCAACACGCCTTTCTGACCTGTATATTAAAAACTACTTACCAATCCTCCAACAAATTCAAAAAGATCTTAAGTCCTGGTCAACGGGACTCTTCTCCTGGTTTGGGAGAACAGCAATAATTAAAATGAACATCCTCCCAAGATTATTATATGTCATGCAAACAGTCCCCATACGATTACCAAAAGCCTTCTTCGCTTCATACCGCAGGGCTTGCAATGAGTTTATTTGGGGAACAAACCGCCCCAGGCTTAGCTTCGAAAGACTGTCCCTGCCCAAGTTAAAAGGAGGACTGGCCCTCCCAGACATTGCAAAATACCACCAAGCATGCCAATTGTCCAGAATAGTTGACTGGTCTGTCCACTCCCACACTAAAGCCTGGACGCAAATTGAAAATGAATTCTCACTGACCCCCGTTAGATCACTACCCTGGACACCCACAAGACAGATTCCCCAGACTTGCTCACAACACCCTTTAATTTCCTCCACACTTCAATCATTCAAATCAATGTGCCAAAAACACCACATTTCCTCTAACCCTAGCCCCTTAACACCAATCCGAAATAATGCAGACTTTCCACCAGGTTTACACTCCACATTCCTCAAAGGATACTGGCCCCAAGACGACATACGCGCAAAACACTTCTTCTCCGG
This sequence comes from Aquarana catesbeiana, assembly GCF_042186555.1. NCBI lineage: Eukaryota > Metazoa > Chordata > Amphibia > Anura > Ranidae > Aquarana > Aquarana catesbeiana. The sequence goes on from NC_133324.1 coordinate 43,329,281, forward strand.
CAATATCTTCCAAGCAATCACAAACCTACCCGCACACGGGTCTGGAAAACCCTTCCCGCCTTGGATATATAACCAAATCCGACACTTTCTTGATCACCCCCCCAAAAATACAGATTACTCCAGACAGCTTACTCCCTTTGAAGTGCTATGCTCCCAGACAGAACCGCAGAGACATGTAATCTCAGAATTATATGCTCTCCTTTTCTCGGAACACACACCTAAATCCAACATAGCCACACGTGCCTGGGAAAAAGACTTAGACTTAGATCTTTCAGACCAAGAATGGGAAAACATCTACTCCTATATACACAAAGGTACGATTAATGTATCAGCTCAAGAAAACGGATTTAAGATCTTTTCTAAGTGGTACAAAACCCCCCTTAAACTGCACAAAATGTCCCCCTCCATACCTCCGACTTGCTGGAGATGCTCAGAGGCTGAGGGTTCCATGGTCCATTTATGGTGGTCATGCCCACTTATTCAACCCTTCTGGAAAGAAGTCCAACGTATCACTACTAACATAACCACCTATCCAATTGAATTTACCCCTGCCCAAATGTTATTGCACCACTCCTCTATACCAAAAAAAGACTATCATCGCTCACTAGCACTACATATGTTAAATGCAGCCAAAATGTGCATCCCACCTCTCTGGAAATCTACTAAACCCCCGACTATTGCAGATTGGCTCAAGCGTATATCTAAAATAGCCGAAATGGAGGAACTGATCCACCAAGCCAAAGATACGTCCCCCAAATTCAGAACTATTTGGTCTTGCTGGCAACATTTCCAAACGACACATGAATATAAAGTTCTCCTGTCCTAAGAACTTACAACAATGCCTGGGACTCTGTCGGAGGAGGACTCCTAATACTCCTTTTCACTACACTCAAGACCTTCCCTCTCCTTTCTTACCTTACATACACCTACACTCTCCCTCCCATTTTATATTTCACCCTTCTTTATGTCTTCCCGCTAAACACTTAGGACCCTTCTTACAGACCACCAAGTCACATTGCATACCATTATCTTACCCATTCCCTTCCTCACCTACTTTATACTCTGATCCTCCCAACCACCTTACCCCATCATGACAGGATTAACACCCCTGCTTATCCAACTAAGATTAGGATTGCTTGTGGTCCGGTGACCGCAATCCTATCACAAGCCAACAAACCAAAGGCAGATTACACGACAAAGCAACTCTTCACACGAAGATGTTCCTAGGACGCTACTCTACAAACTGACAATGTGAGAGTAATAAGGAACGGACCCATGACTATATTCACACGCGCTTGACAGATCTAAGCCGTTATCAACACCCTTCTTAAACTTCCGTTCTTAGATAAGAGATAACTTACATCCCACCCGATGGATTTAATTACACACTGCCCAAGTTCATCATTCGAATAATAAGAGGATTCCTCTTGGTCCCCAACAAAACACATTTTCATAGATAAGCCTCTGGGCGCAGATCCACATGTCTCTTTGTTTATAACTGATGTTTGGTTGTTCATCGTTTTATCATACATAAAAATTTATTATATATCGTTCTTTTTGTATTTGCTCACAAAGCTGAATTGAATGTACTGTATTGAATTAGATGTTTTCTGTATCACATCTTTTACAACAACACAATCTTATGTATATGCCTGATGTTATGCTGCTGTATAACTTGACTTTTCAAAGACAATAAACATGATTCTGTAAAAAAAAAATAAATGGTGCATGTATGCCCATCATTAGAAGTGGGTGGATGAAGGGAGGTATTCTAATGGTGGGCATACCCACCGATCAATATCTTTTTTTCGTTCAGCCCACAGGCTGCATGAAAAAAAAGTTTACAATATATGCCCAACAAGGACCAGCAACGTACCGGTATGTTGCTGGACTTTGTGTGGTTATACCAGAATGATGCCTGCAGGTTTAGGTATCATCTTGGTATCATTCTTTTCAGCCAGCGGTCGGCTTTCATGTAAAAGCAATCCTAGCGGCTAATTAGCCTCTAGACTGCTTTTACAAGCAGTGGGAGGAAATGCCCCCCCCCACCGTCTTCCATGTTTTTCTCTGGCTCTCCTGTCCCAACAGGGAACCTGAGAATGCAGTGATTCGGCCAGCTGACCATAGAGCTGATCAGAGACCAGAATGGCTCCAAACTTCTCTATGGCCTAAGAATCCAGAAGCTACGAGCATTTCATGACTTAGATTTCGCCGGATGTAAACAGCGCCATTGGGAAATTGGGAAAGCATTTTATCACACTGATCTTGGTGTGGTCAGATGCTTTGAGGGCAGAGGAGAGATCTAGGGTCTAATAGACCCCAATTTTTTCAAAAAAGAGTACCCCTATTGCTATCATAGGGGATATTTACATTCCCTGAGATAACAATAAAAATGATTTTAAAAAAATAAAAATGAAAGGAACAGTTTAAAAATAAGATAAAAAATCAAAAAATTAATTAAAAAAAAAAAAGCACCCCTGTCCCCCCCTGCTCTCGCGCAAAGGCGAACGCAAGCGTTGGTCTGGCGTCAAATGTAAACAGCAATTGCACCATGCATGTGAGGTATCACCGCGAAGGTCAGATCGAGGGCAGTAATTTTAGTAGTAGACCTCCTCTGTAAATCTAAAGTGGTAACCTGTAAAGGCTTTTAAAGGCTTTTAAAAATGTATTTAGTTTGTCGCCACTGCACGTTTGTGCGCAATTTTAAAACATGTCATGTTTGGTATCCATGTACTCGGCCTAAGATCATCTTTTTTATTTCATCAAACATTTGGGCAATATAGTGTGTTTTAGTGCATTAAAATTTTAAAAAGTGTGTTTTTTCCCCAAAAAATGCGTTTGAAAAATCGCTGCGCAAATACTGTGTGAAAAAAAAAATGAAACACCCACCATTTTAATCTGTAGGGCATTTGCTTTAAAAAAATATATAATGTTTGGGGGTTCAAAGTAATTTTCTTGCAAAAAAAAATAATTTTTTCATGTAAACAAAAAGTGTCAGAAAGGGCTTTGTCTTCCAGTGGTTAGAAGAGTGGGTGATGTGTGACATAAGCTTCTAAATGTTGTGCATAAAATGCCAGGACAGTTCAAAACCCCCCCAAATGACCCCATTTTGTAAAGTAGACACCCCAAGCTATTTGCTGAGAGGCATGTCGAGTCCATGGAATATTTTATATTGTGACACAAGTTGCGGGAAAAAGACAAATTATTATTTTTTTTTTTTTTTTTTTTGCACAAAGTTGTCACTAAATGATATATTGCTCAAACATGCCATGGGAATATGTGAAATTACACCCCAAAATACATTCTGTTGCCTCTCCTGAGTACGGGGATACCACATGTGTGAGACTTTTTGGGAGCCTAACCGCATAGGGGACCCCGAAAACCAAGCACCGCCTTCAGGCTTTCTAAGGGTGTAAATTTTTGATTTCACTCTTCACTGCCTATCACAGTTTCGGAGGCCATGGAATGCCCAGGTGGCACAAACCCCCCCCAAATGACCCCATTTTGGAAAATAGACACCCAAAGCTATTTGCTGAGAGGTATAGTGAGTATTTTGCAGACCTCACTTTTTGTCACAAACTTTTGAAAATTGAAAAAAGAAAAAAAAAATACGTTTTTCTTGTCTTTCTTCATTTTCAAAAACAAATGAGAGCTGCAAAATACTCACCATGCCTCTCAGCAAATAGCTTGGGGTGTCTACTTTCCAAAATGGGGTCATTTTGGGGCGGTTTTGTGCTATCTTGGCATTTTATGGCCTTCAAAACTGTGATGGGTAGTAAGGAGTGAAATCAAAAATTAACGCTCTTAGAAATCCTGAAGGCGGTGATTGGATTTCGGGGCCCCGTATGAAGCTAGGCTCCCAAAAAGTGCCACTCATGTGGTATCCCCGTACTCAGGAGAAGCAGCAGAATGTATTTTGGGGTGTAATTCCACATATGCCCATGGCATGTTTGAGCAATATATCATTTAGTGACAACGTGCAAAAAAAAAAAAAAAAATTGTCACTTTCCCGCAACTTGTGTCAAAATATAAAATATTCCATGTACTCATCATGCCTCTCAGCAAATAGCTTGGGGTGTCTTCTTTCCAAAATGGGGTCATTTGGGGGGGTTTTGTGCCATCTGGGCATTTTATGGCCTTCAAAAATGTGATAGGTAGTGAGGAGTGAAATCACAACTTTACGCCCTTAGAAATCCTGAAGGCGGTGCTGGGTTTTCGGGGCCCCGTACGCGGCTAGGCTCCCAAAAAGTCCCACACATGTGGTATCCCCATACTCAGGAGAATCAGCAGAATGTATTTTGGGGTGCAATTCCACATAAGTCCATAGCCTGTGTGAGCAATATATCATTTAGTGACAACTTTGTGCAAAAAAAAAAAAAATTGTCACTTTCCCGCAACTTGTGTCAAAAAATAAAATATTCCGTGGACTCAACATGCCTCTCAGCAAATAGCTTGGGGTGTCTACTTTCCAAAATGGGGTCATTTGGGGGGGTTTGTGCCATCTTGGCATTTTATGGCCATCAAAACTGTGATAGGTAGTGAGGAGTAAAATCAAAAATTTATGCCCTTAGAAATCCTGAAGGCGGTGCTTGGTTTTTAGGGCCCCGTACGCGGCTAGGCTCCCAAAAAGTCCCACACATGTGGTATCCCCGTACTCAGGAGAAGCAGCAGAATGTATTTTGGGGTGTAATTCCACATATGCCCATGGCATGTTTGAGCAATATATCATTTAGTGACAACTTTGTGCAAAAAAAAAAAAAATTGTCACTTTCCCGCAACTTGTGTCCAAATATAAAATATTCCATGGACTCAACATGCCTCTCAGCAAATAGCTTGGGGTGTCTACTTTCCAAAATGGGGTCATTTGGGGGGGGTTTGTGCCATCTTGGCATTTTATGGCCTTCAAAACTGTGATAGGTAGTGGGGAGTAAAATCAAAAATTTATGCCCTTTGAAATCCTGAAGGCGGTGCTTGGTTTTCGGGGCCCCGTACGCGGCTAGGCTCCCAAAAAGTCCCACACATGTGGTATCCCCGTACTCAGGAGAAGCAGCAAAATGTATTTTGGGGTGTAATTCCACATATGCCCATGGCATGTTTGAGCAATATATCATTTAGTGACAACTTTGTGCAAAAAAAAAAAAAAATTGTCACTTTCCCGCAACTTGTGTCCAAATATAAAATATTCCATGGACTTAACATGCCTCTCAGCAAATAGCTTGGGGTGTCTACTTTCCAAAATGGTGTCATTTGGGGGGGGTTTGTGCCATCCTGGCATTTTATGGCCTTCAAAACTGTGATAGGTAGTGAGGAGTAAAATCAAAAATGTATGCCCTTTGAAATCCTGAAGGCGGTGCTTGGTTTTCGGGGCCCCGTACGCGGCTGGGCTCCCAAAAAGTCCCACACATTTGGTATCCCCGTACTCAGGAGAAGCAGCTGAATGTATTTTGGGGTGCAATTCCACATATGCCCATGGCCTGTGTGAGCAATATATCATTTAGTGACAACTTTTTGTAATTTTTTTTTTATTTTTTTTTTTTTGTCATTATTCAATCACTTGGGACAAAAAAAAAAAAATATTCAATGGGTTCAACATGCCTCTCAGCAATTTCCTTGGGGTGTCTACTTTCCAAAATGGGGTCATTTGGGGGGGTTTTGTACTGCCCTGCCATTTTAGCACCTCATGAAATGACATAGACAGTCATAAACTAAAAGCTGTGTAAATTCCAGAAAATGTACCCTAGTTTGTAGGCGCTATAACTTTTGCGCAAACCAATAAATATACGCTTATTGACATTTTTTTTTACCAAAGACATGTGGCCGAATACATTTTGGCCTAAATGTATGACTAAAATTGATTTTAATGGATTTTTTTTATAACAAAAAGTAGAAAATATCATTTTTTTTCAAAATTTTCGGTCTTTTTCCGTTTATAGCGCAAAAAATAAAAGCGGCAGAGGTGATCAAATACCATCAAAATAAAGCTCTATTTGTGGGAATAAAAGGACGCAAATTTTGTTTGGGTACAGCATTGCATGACCGCGCAATTAGCAGTTAAAGCGACGCAGTGCCAAATTGTAAAAAGTGCTCTGGTCAGGAAGGGGGTAAATCCTTCCGGGGCTGAAGTGGTTAATATAAGTGAAGAAGACATACTTGTAACTATTGACATTAACTCCCTATACACTAATATCATACAATCAGACGGCCTTGGAGGAGCAGAATGGGCATTAAATCTACAAACGGATCTAAAAGAAGAACAAATAAAATACCTATTAGAAGGATTAGAACTAGCCATGAATCACAACTATTTCTGGCACAAAGGAGATTTCTACACCCAAGTAAAAGGCGTAGCTATGGGGGCTAAATATGCCCTCAGTGTTGCTAACCTGCTCCTTAATAAATGGGAAGAAGAACAAATTTATAGTATCAGGAGGCCAAATACATAGATGACATCGTCATAGTGTGGGGCGGCACCAAAGAGGAGTTACAAGTATTCTTCGATGAAATAAACCATAACATCTATGGACTGACCTTCTCCGGTAACTGGAGTAAACAAAACATAAATTACCTCGATCTCGAAATATATAAGGAAAATGGGTACCTTAATACCAAAACGTTCTTTAAGAACACAGATAGGAATTGCTACATACCAACCAGCAGCTGTCACCACCCAAAGTGGGTTGGGAACATCCCAAAGGGGCAACTCATGAGAATATGCAGAAATTGCACTAACAAAAACGATTTCGATGAACAAGCGGATGTTCTAATCAACCGATTTGTGGACAAGGGATATAAAAGGAGGGACCTAATAGTATTGAAAGAAAAAGCGAAGAATATGGACAGAAATGGACTAATAGAAGGAAGACAAAACCCTCACAAACAAGAGAAAAATAAAAACTTAGGCTTCGCCTTCCTGAAAGGATATAATAGGCAATATAAAACCATGGAAACCATCATCAAAAAACCCTGGCCTATACTGCAATCAGACAAAGTCTTAAATTCGGTATTAACAAAAAAACCTGTTTTTATTTATAGGAAGGCCCCAACCCTTAGGAATAAACTAGTGCATAACGCCCTTGACCCGCCAAAACAAATTAAAATAGGCAATAACCTTAAAGGATTTTACAAATGTGGAAAATGCTTGCCATGTAGAGTGAGTAAAAAGACAAACAAAAGGATAACCAAGTTCAGGTCGACATCTAATGGGAATGAATATACCATTAGGGAACTTATAACGTGCAATAACACGCATGTCACTTAGGTACTAGAATGTCCGTGCCGCAAACAATACGTGGGACACACAACTAGACAGTTACACGTAAGAATCAGAGAACATATCACCAACAAGAAATGCTTTCAAGAAACACAGTGTATCCAGACACTTCAGAGACCACCACAACAGAGACCCCACGGGCATTATTTTCTATGCTATCGATAAAATTAAGGGACACTGGAGGGGCGACAATAAAAAAGTTAAGGTCTCGCAAAATGAAACGAGATGGATTTTCCAGCTGGACACACTCCAACCAATAGGAATGAACGTAGATGTCGACCTCAACTGTTTTCTTACCAATTACTAGAATCTATTTTTAGATAATAATATTGGTTGCCTTTATAATAACATTTACCCCCAAAATCACTATATCCTCAATGTTGGAATAATACTCTCCCCACCTCAGGCATAAAATAAAATAAAAGATTTCGGACTCAGTACTCATCCCCCTGCCTGGAAACTGCTCATAATTGGGTCCCTTGACTTAATTTGGGCACTTTGTAACTGGCAATTTTAATACCTTGCACAGACATAGATGACTGTTTTAAAAATACAAAATATAGTACATTGAGTATTTAGGAAGTATTTTCTAAATAACTCACAGCAATTCCCTTAAATAAGGTCTTGCAGCTACAATTTCCCTTTTTACATACATTTTTTTAATATTTATTTTTAGGTTTCACTCTTATATTTTTACATATTTTTCTATGCATTCTATGCATTTTTCATGTATATCTTTTATGTCTCTAAATTTACCTTTACCTTTCTGGTTTTTATTAGGAATCTTTCCCTAGTCTTGGTCTATTTACAAATATTAAATATATACGGATTTTATTGGATTTTTAAATTGTTAATTGATGCATATTTGTTGTGTACTTATCAGGTAACACAAAAGCATCCGGTTATAATGTGCAGCGATACAGTAGGGTCTGCGATTAACACATCTATTCTCATCTGATTACCGGAGTAATGGTGACACAAATGTATGCTCCATACTTTTTTGTGTGGAGTCACCTCAATGTCTGCCCTACGAGGCTTCGGTCTGCAAAAATCATAGGCAAAATGGCCACGAACGGACTTCGGTCTCCAAAAACCAACACAAAATGGCCACCAAAGTCCTCAGAGTGCAAGCGCACAATTAAACCGCACAGTATAAAAGGAGGGGAGGTGCAGCAAGGGTCATGCTCCCGTAGACGTCCTCTGACGAAACGCATAGGGCGTGGCTTCATCTGACGCTTTGCATCATCTCCCAGTACATACAGCTTTGAACCTGACGCTTTTCTCTGACGTTTTTTGGTTGCCTGATATTAACTATTAAAATGTGAGTACCACTCTGTCATTTGCTAAAAGTAAAACGTTTGTATGGTTTTACGCTATGGGAATCCCCCCTTTTTTTCTTCTATGATTTAAATGCCATCCTGATCCTGATAGCGCTAAGGATTGCCGCACAGTGGCATACACTGTGACTGCGTGTCACCCCTGCAGGGGTAAAGAAAGCTGGTGAGTGTCTGCATGATTACAGCACGAGACACAAGCACCCGGGCACGGCAGTTGCGTTTTGGACACACCTGCCTATTTCAAAACATCAAGAATTTAAAAGTACTGTTTAAAACCACCACTGGTGCACTGATCACAAGTCACGGTTTAATTTTTATGCGATTGATATTATCATGCTTAATGTTAAGGAATTTATAAGGATTGTTTCAAATTATCATAACCGCACTGAGCACAAAGTCACGTTTTAGTCAACTATATGTGTTTGTATTGCATGTGTTTGACACTATATTGCTGCTAAGAGAACAAGCCACTGTAATATATACCTGCAGCTAGGTACTAATTGTGGTTATACCATCCCCAATCCACATCCTATTCACCCCCCCTCCTTCTCCCATCCCCTCCACCTTCCTTCCCCCCTCCCTCCCCCATTTTCTTCATTACACCAAGCAGATCACTTTCTCACTTAATATTAGTTTGTGTATATAACTGGTCTTCGGTTTTTTTGTCACACTAGAAGATTGAACTTCAACTTTATTTATTCAATCAACGAGGATAGCGCCACACTCACACACCAATTCCTTATCTATTTTTAGCACTTTCCACCTGGTGGGAGGTACTTCTGTGGAGGCAGCAGTCCAACACATCATTTGAGTTTTTTCATTTATCTATTTATTCAACTTTTTAATATTCATTTCCGTTGCGCGGATTCACCAATACTTTTTGCCAGGATCAGAAGAACACCACCAATTTTCTTCAGGTAGCTTTAGGTACACACCTTGCAGAGGATGCACTACACTAACTTGTAAATACTGCAGCTGCCTGCGGTACTAATAGGATCAGAAGAACACCATCAATTTTCTTCAGGTAGCTTTAGGTGCACACTGTGCAGAGGATGCACTACACTAACATGTAAATACTGCAACTGCCTGCAGTACTAATAGGATCAGAAGAACACCACCGATTTTCTTCAGGTAGCTTTAGGTGCACACTGTGCAGAGGATGCACTACACTAACTTGTAAATACTGCAGCTGCCTGCGGTACTAATTTGATCAGAACACCACCAATTTTCTTCAGGTAGCTTTAAGGGCACACTCTGCAGAGGACGCGCTGCACTAACTTGTAAATACTGCAGCTGCCTGTGGTACAAATAGGATCAGAAGAACACCACCAATTTTCTTCAGGTAGCTTTAGGTGCACACTGTGCAGAGGACGAACTACACTAACTTGTAAATACTGCAGCTGCCTGCAGTACTAATAGGATCAGAAGAACACCACCAATTTTCTTCAGGTAGCTTTAGGTGCACACTGTGCAGAGGAAGCACTACACTAACTTGTAAATACTGAAGCTGCCTGCAGTACTAATAGGATCAGAAGAACACCACCAATTTTCTTCAGGTAGCTTTAGGGGCACACTGTGCAGAGGACGCGCTGCACTAACTTGTAAATACTGCAGCTGCCTGTGGTACGAATAGGATCATAAGAACATCACCAATTTTCTTCAGGTAGCTTTAGGTGTGCAGAGGACGCACTACACTAACTGTAAATACTGTAGGTAATAGGACTAATAGGATCAGAAGAACACCAGGAATTTCTGAATACAGTGTATATATATATATATATATATATATATACATACAACACCTAGGATGCATATATATATATATATATATATATATATATATATATACACAATACACTGTAAGTGCAGCTAACTGCCTCGCCTGCCTACTCTATCTAACTTAAATCAAATGACTCTCTCTCTCTCTCTCTCTTTCTCTATCTCTCTCTCAACACCAGAACACACTACACAGGGCCGATGTGCAGGCGGCCTTATATAGTGTGGGGTGTGTACTAAACCCCCTGAGCCATAATTGGCTAAAGCCACTCTGGGTTTGACCAATTATGGCTCTCTGTACAGACGGCGCTGTGATTGGCCAAGCTTGTGGGTCATAGTGCATGCTTGGCCAATCATCAGCCAGCAATGCACTGCAATGCCGCAGTGAATTATGGGCTGTGACGCGCCACTCGAATTTGGCACAAACGGCCCATATCATTCGTAATTCGACGAACAGTCAAACATGCAATGTTTGAGTCGAACATGGGTTTGACTCGAACTCGAAACTCATCCCTAATCAGAACTAGGGATGAGCTTCGAATTTGAGTCGAACTCATGTTCGACTCGAACATTGGCTATTCACCAGTTGCTAATTTTAAAGGCTTATATTCATGGTATTGTCATAAAAAGTGTTTGGGGACCTGGGTCCTGCCCCAGGGGACATGGATCAATGCAAAAAAAAGTTTTAAAAACGGCTGTTTTTTCGGGAGCAGTGATTTTAATAATGCTTAAAGTGAAACAATAAAAGTGTAATATCCCTTTAAATTTCGTACCTGGGGGGAGTCTATAGTATGCCTGTAAAGGGGCGCATGTTTCTCGTGTTTAGAACAGTCTGACAGCAAAATGACATTTCAAAGGAAAAAAAGTCATTTAAACTACTTGCGGCAATTAATGAATTGCCGGTCCGACAATACACATAAAAGTTCATTGATAAAAATGGCATGGGAATACCCCACAGGGGAACCCCGGCCAAGATTAAAAAAAAAAAAGGCTTGGGGTCCCCCTCAAAATCTATACCAGACCCTTCAGGTGTGGTATGGATTTTAAGGGGAACCCCGGCCAAAAAAAAACAAAAACGGCGTGGGTTCCCCCTAAAAATCCATACCAGACCCTTATCCGAGCATGCAACCTGGCAGGCTGCAGGAAAAGAGGGGGGGACGAGAGAGTGCCCCCCCTCCTGAACCGTACCAGGCCACATGCCCTCAACATTGGGAGGGTGCTTTAGGGTAGCCCCCCAAAACATCTTGTCCCCATGTTGATGAGGACAAGGGCCTCATGCCCACAACCCTGGCCAGTGGTTGTGGGGGTCTGCGGGCAGAGGGCTTATCGAGCCCCCCAGATCCCGGCCCTCCCCCCTGTGTGAAATGGTAAGGGGGTACAAAAGTACCCCTACCATTTCACTAAAAAAGTGTAAAAAATGTTAAAAATGACAAGAGACAGTTTTTGACAATTCCTTTATTTAAATGCTTCTTCTTTCTTCTTTCTTCTATCATCTATCTTCCTTCAGTTTCTTCCTCCATCTTCTTCTTCTTCTGGTTCTTCTGGTTCTACTTCCGGTGTTCTCGTCCGGCATCTTCCTCCACGGCATCAGCGTCTTCATCCCTTCTTCTCTGGACCGCTCCGCATCCATGATGGCATGGAGGGAGGCTCCCGCTGTGTGATGCTTCTCTCTTCATCTTCTTGTCTTCATCTTCTTGTCTTCATCTTCTTTTCAGGTCGCTCCGCATCCATGATGGCATGGAGGGAGGCTCCCGCTGTGTGAAGCTTCTCCTCTTCTAATGGTTCTTAAATAATGGGGGGCCACAGGAAAGTTCCGTCAAGTCACCGTGTGTCAGAGGGGGCGGGGTCACCGGGTGGCCCCACCCCCCATTATTTAAGAACCGTCAGAAAAGGAGAAGCGTCACACATCGGGAGCCTCCCTCCATACCATCATGGATGCGGAGCGACCCGAAAAGAAGAATAAGACAAGAAGATGAAGAGAAGAAGATGAAGAAAAGAAGATGAAGAGATGAGCGGGAGCCTCCCTCCATGCCATCATGGATGTGGAGCGGCCCGAAAAGAAGAAGAGATGAAGATGAAGAGAAGAAGATGAAGAGAAGAAGATGAAGAGAGAAGCGTCACACAGCGGGAGCCTCCCCCCATGCCATCATGGATGCGGAGCGGCCCGAGGAGAAGAAGGGAAGAAGACGCCGACGCCACGGAGGAAGTGGCCGGACGAAAACACCGGAGGAAGAACCAGAAGAACCAGAAGAAGAAGAAGAAGATGGAGGAAGAAACTGAAGGAAGATAGAAGAAAGAAGAAAGAAGAAGCATTTAAATAAAGGAATTGTCAAAAACTGTCTCTTGTCATTTTTAACATTTTTGACAGTTTTTTTGTGAAGTGGTAGGGGTACTTTTGTATCCCCTTACCATTTCACACAGGGGGGAGGGCCGGGATCTGGGGGTCCCCTTGTTAAAAGGGGCTTCCAGATTCTGATAAGCCCCCCGCCCGCAGACCCCCACAACCACCGGCCAGGGTTGTGGGGATGAGGCCCTTGTCCTCATCAACATGGGGACAAGATGTTTTGGGGGTCTACCACAAAGCACCCTCCCAATGTTGAGGGCATGTGGCCTGGTACGGTTCAGGAGGGGGGGCGCTCTCTCGTCCCCCCTCTTTTCCTGTGGCCTGCCAGGTTGCATGCTCGGATAAGGGTCTGGTATGGATTTTTGGGGGGACCCCACGCCGTTTTTTTTTTTAATTTTGGCGCGGGCTCCCCCTTAAAATCCATACCAGACCTGCAGGGTCTGGTATAGATTTTGAGGGGGACCCCACGCCATTTTTTTTTAAATTACCAAAAAAAGTACCAAATTTAAAGGGATATTACACTTTTATTGTTTTACTTTAAACATTATTAAAATCACTGCTCCCGAAAAAACGGCCGTTTTTAAAACTTTTTTTTGCATTGATCCATGTCCCCTGGGCAGGACCCAGGTCCCCAAACACTTTTTATGACAATAACTTGCATATAAGCCTTTAAAATTAGCACTTTTGATTATTCATGTTCGTGTCCCATAGACTTTAACAGTGTTCGCGTGTTCAAACAAATTTTTTGCCTGTCCCATGTTCTGGTGTGAACCAAACAGGGGGGTGTTCGGCTCATCCCTAGTCTAGAGGAAAAAAGATTTCATCTCCATATATGAAAATGTGGAATAGACTCCCTCCAGAGGTGGTTCTGGCAAGCTCAGTAGATTGCTTTAAAAAAGGCCTGGATTCTTTCCTAAATGTACATAATATAACTGGGTACTAACATTTATAGGTAAAGTTGATCCAGGGAAAATCTGATTACCTCTCGGGGGATCAGGAAGGAATTTTTTCCCCTGCTGTAGCAAATTGGAGCATGCTTTGCTGGGGTTTTTTGCCTTCCTCTGGATCAACTGTGGAGGAAGGATTGTGTATATCGGATTGTATATTTTTTTTGGTTGAACTAGATGAACTAGAATTTCAACCTGACTATGTAACCATGTAAGGGTCTGGCATGGATTTTTTTGGGGGGGACCTCACTCGTTTTTTTTTTTTCTATTTTGTATTGTTTGCAATTTTTTTTTCAGCTGTCAGCTAAGAACAGATTTAGCAGTAACCCCAAAAACACAAAGATTTTTTAAGATAAGGATAACACAAATCAATCACCTAAGATGGGAAAGGGCATAGAACCCTATACAATAAAAATGACACAGAAAGGGGACTCAGCACAACTGATCTTTCATTATACAAATTATCCAAAGAGGAAGAACAAGGTCTTTCGCTTGAACTATCGTTTTGTCCCAGCAAAATGACTGATAAATTTGAAATTGTCAAAGATATTAACCTTTTTGCATTCAGACTGCTCCTTAAAAGCTTGTGAAGCAAAAGAAAACTGACACAGTTGAGGTCAATCCCTCAACAGCAGATTTCAACACACCCAAAGATCTGATTCTGCTTAAAGCCTGACTGAGCAGCAGTGGTGGCTGGTGAAGTTTTAGGATGGGGGCGCCCTTTTTGACCCCTCCCACTTGGGGAAAATGGGCGTGGTTTCAGCGAAATAGTGAGTATGGCTCTAAGGTGGTGTGGTTAGTGTCTGAGATGAAAGAGGGATGGAGGGAGAGGGAGAGAGGGATGGGGGGACAGCAGGCCCAGATCCTACACAACAAAAGAAATATGTGTATTCTGAAAGTTTAACAATCAGCAGATAAAGATACTCCAAACACTTGAAGTTAGCGCTTCAATCATCCCGGCACCATGGTTGTTATGGTGTCAGGATGATTGAAGCATATTATTTCTATTATTACATTGTAATATAAAATGAAATCATTCAACTCACAATACTGCAGAATCAGTGGGCGCCCTGAGCGAGTCACTTGCCACGTCGCCTGCCACCAGATGCCATCAGGTGTCCCCAGCAAAGTCCCTCCTTACATCAGGTGCCCCCAGCGGAGTCCCTCCTTACATGCAGCCTGTGTCACATAAAATGCAGCCTGTGTCCCACCAAATGCAGCAGCCTGTGTCACCACCAAATGCAGCAGCCTGTGTCCCACCAAATGCAGCAGCACGTGTCACCACCAATTGCAGCAGCATGTGTCACCACCAAATTGCAGAAGCATGTGTCACCACCAAATTGCAGCAGCATGTGTCACCACCAATTGCAGCAGCATGTGTCACCACCAAATTGCAGCAGCATGTGTCACCACCAATTGCAGCAGCATGTGTCACCACCAATTGCAGCAGCATGTGTCACCACCAAATTGCAGCAGCATGTGTCACCACCAAATGCAGCAGCATGTGTCACCACCAATTGCAGCAGCATGTGTCACCACCAATTGCAGCAGCATGTGTCACCACCAAATTGCAGCAGCATGTGTCACCACCAAATTGCAGCATCATATATTACCAAATTGCAGCAGCATGTGTCACCACCAATTGCAGCAGCATGTGTTACCAAATTGCAGCAGCATGTGTCACCACCAATTGCAGCAGCATAGGTCACCACCAAATTGCAGCAGCATGTGTCACCACCAAATTGCAGCAGCATAGGTCACCATTGCAGCAGCATGTGTCACCAAATTGCTGCAGCATGTGTCATTTCTCTGTTTCTGACTTTTACTAGTTGTAGTGCCTGATCCCAAATTCATCCCACAACTTAACATGAAAATGTCCCTTTCTGTCTAGTGCTAATGTCACCCTTGATCCATCCTGCTCACATAGATAGCTGTTTCTCTAGCTGTTTACTCTGCATGATTCTTAGTCCCTGTGGACCTTGGTAACCCAGTTACCCATTGTGGATCCCTGTCCACTTTAACCATTAATCTAGGGGCTCAGTATAGGCGGAACCGCACCTTTGGTTCATATGTAGCGCTCCTCTTGCGCTGGGCATTTTTGAGGGTCTCTTACCCTTCATTCCCTTACTTAATTCAATGCCCATAATGACTGGCCAGTCTTCTCTCTTCTCTACATGTGCCTATACCCTCTTACCTCTAAACTACTTTATCCAGCAGATGTACTACATATACCTGTGAACAGCACTATTCTTCCCTTTCTTATCTATAACACTCCAATGGACAATAGACAGGGACAACATAACATATAACCACCAATCAATACAGTTCGATTAAGGGGAGTAAAATAGGTACCCTTTGTCCCGAAAATGCCTTACCAATCAAGGAAGTCTGATAACTCAAATGTAAGCAAAAGGCTTACCTCAGCCGGCTGATTATCAGAAATTCCCGGATCGTCTCAAGCTCCTCGTTTCGGATACTCAGGGTCACCTGGAATCCCCTCCTAAGGCAAAGCTCGCCATGCTGACTCGGTTAAATTGATGATAGGCAACTCCTATCCTCATATTGATTAGTGGTTCCAAATTAATAATAACTACTGCAGTAGGGAACAGACACAAAAGATACGCTCAGCATCTTTCCAAATTACTGTTCTGCTTTATTATGACGCAATTGAAGGGTTTTATGCACATGATTACGTAGGTATCACATTAATATTACAATTGTACGTTTATGGTAACAAGGGGCGTTACATAGGCAGGCTAATTCTAATCAGGACTCGAAAGAATGTAAACATGTACTGAAAACATTATTAGTGCTGTGTGCACAGTGAGGACAGTGTGCAATACATACAAAATACAATACAATTATATACAGAACTTACAAATTTCCATTACACCACCAAACTGCAGCAGCATATGTCACCATCAAACCCCCCTCCCCCGGTTACTTACCTTGCTGTGTGTTGTCCTCTCCAGCGGTGTCTCCGCTGGAGAGGTCCGTTACTCTCATACTTCCTGTTTCCTCTCTCCTAGGCTCAATTGGAGAGAAAAACAGGAAGTGACATCATACTCAGATGTCAATTAAACCACCCGGCCATAGCAATAGATACTAGCGCCGGGCAGAAGCTACTCGGCGCTTCAGAAAGCACAGTAAGGCGGGCTAAATGCCTGCAAATGAAGCGCCACGTCTGCAATGTCGTGATTGCATAGACGTGGTGCTTCCCATAAGTGCACTGTGTCTGGTGTCGCACTGTGTCCAGCGTCTGAACACAGTGCACTTAAGGACTTTTTTTTTTTTTTAAAGTGCCAGCTTTAATTTTTTTTTTTTTCCCATTCTTTTTTTTGTTTGTGACTGCCTGGAGGGGGGGTGGCACCCAGGCACCCCTTATGGATGGGCCGCCACTGGTGAGCAGACATGCCAGCTTAGTGCTCTACTCCTGAAGGGATGCTTCTGCCACTTTCTATCACGTCCAAGCTCGGCTCTGCTGTCAAAAATTCACTGCCTGACCAGTGATAAACTCCCACTACCTCGGGTCATGGTTCTCGGATCTTCATGCCCGAGAATGAAGCCAAAAAATGTCAAAGATGCGCTGTCCCAGGCTTCAGTCAAAATGGCACCTGCTTAATCCTCTCCTCCTGTTACCTCACGCTCTGTGAAACCCTCTCTGTGCTCTAAGATAATAGCTGTAACACAGGAGGAATCTGACTCTGATTCATCAACACAAGCGCTAAAATTGACATTTTTTACAGACCCTACACATTCTACTGTACTGAGGCAATTTGAGAAAATGCTTCACAAAGCCATTAAAAAGACTTCAGATCATATTACAGACAGTCTGACTAGGGAAATCAGAGAATTGGGCCAACACACTGCTAACCTTGAGTTAAGGGATCCCACTGATTCAGCATTATGGTGAGTTGAATGATTTCATTTTATATTACAATGTAATAATAGAAATAATGCACTTCAATCATCCTGACACCATAACAACCATGGTGTCGGGATGATTGAAGCGCTAACACCAGGTGTTTGGAGTATCTTTATCTGCTGATTGTTAAACTTTCTAGAATACACATATTTCCATTGTTGTGTAGGATCTGGGGCTGCTGTCCCTCCATCCCTCTCCTCCCCTTTCCCTCTCCATCCCTCATTCATCTCAGACTCTAACCACACCCCCTTTGAGACACGCCCATTTAAGACACGCCCACTATAAACCATGCCCATTTTCACCACATTTTTACTTTCACATTATACCACGCCCACAAATGCATGCCCTGCCCCCTGATTATAACAAGACTCTGCCTACAGCCAAAAAAGTGTCCCTAAAAATTTTTTTGCAATGTTGGCAACTATGCAATCCCGTTTAGAGGAGTATGAATATAGGGCCCGGTGTGGGATTCCTGAATCTGTCACTGATTTACAAGCTACCATGCTGGCCCTATTTCAAGGACTACAGCCATCTATACCAGTCAATCGAATAGAAATAGAGCCCTCACGCCACGTAAAGCTCATGGACCGCCGCACAAAATAATCAACAAATTTCACTATTTTCACACCAAAGAACAACTCCTGGCTGCAGCTAGAGTAAAAGGTACGCTGAACTTTAAGGGACATGCTTATCTGCTATTTGCTGACCACTTCCAGCTCACTATTTCTAAAAGACCGGCTTTGAAGCTGCTTCTCCAAGATCTATAGCGACATCAAATCCCATATCAATGTGGTTTCCCATTTCCAATTTGTTTCATGCACCAAGGCTCTAAATTTGTCTGCAGTTCTGCTGAAAATCTTCAGTCTTTCTTACAAGACATGCAACTTTTAGAACACCCTCTCAACCTAAATAGCGCACAAAGTCGATCAGCCTCCCACTCTCTGCAAAAGCCAGCGGCTAATAGAAGTGATAAAAGTCACCAGGGGCAATCAAAGCGTGGTCGTTTTGCTTCTCCTACGCCAGTTCCTGAAGACTCTATGGACAGTTCATCTTCATTCCTTGATCCAATGCCAGTTGTCAATACACCTGGCCCATCTAGTCATTCAGATGGCTAGAAAGTTATCCTGCTTTATTTGTTTTATCTTGCTTTTTGCAAGTACATAACTGATATTTGACTTATATACTTCAACTGCTGGTCTCCCTTTTACTGATAGCATTATGCTACAAGCTATAATTCATAACATAGTCTTGTGCTATTATTTGTCTTTATTGCTATTTTTGATGCTTTATGTTAAATGGTTGCTCCGTTGCCTAATATTTACGCTCCCCCTCTTGGGCTTTTATAGCGCATTTTAGGGTATGGAAAATACTGGGACGTAGTTATCTACTTTCTATATGTTTTATATTTTTATTGTTGACAGTGCTCCCTTTGGAGGTGTATTTGCGCCCCCAGTTAGCTACCCTCAGATCCCCATTAATAGTATAGGGGTATCGGATGATAGCCCTTTGGCCCCTGGTGGACCGCTTGTCGCTCCTCCAGTACGCCCTTGTGTTTTCCCTTTGCTCAATATACCGTATAGAAAATTTTAAATACATTTGCCCAACGAAAGCTAGTTTTCCTTCTTTTCTTCTATTCTTTTTTTTTTCCTCCTTCTCTTCCTGAGAGGTAGTCGCAGTCCCATTATATATCATTAAATCATCTGTTATTTAGTTTATAACATCATTATTATGGTCCACCTAAATGTTTTAACCTTAAATGTCCAAGGTCTTAATATACCACATAAACGTACCAAGGCATTGCGCTCTTTTGCTGCAGCCAAAATCCATATTCTTTGTCTACAAGACTCATTTTACAGCTCAAGCCACCCCCAAATTTTTTAGTGCCTCTTATCCACAAGTATTTACAGCCTCAGCAGCTACTAAACAACAAGGGATTCTTATAGCTTTCCACCATACAACCCCATTTGTACCAACATCTAAAATTAAAGGGTCATTATCTTATACTTACTGGACACATTTCAGATGTAGCGGTAACCATAGTATCATATTATGCTCCTAATTAATTTCAATAGTTTTTATTGATTGAAGGTATCAAACAGTATAAATTGTAAACAATACAGAATGTACACAACATATATTGTAAATAGTACAGTTCGTATACAGTTTCATGAATTTAGGTATTCTTCCACATCTCAATTTCGCCTTATACACCTTTACTATTGTTGATTATCGTTAATATGTTGGTATAAACATCAGTAAAAGGACTAGTGTTCTGTCTATATACGATTAGGTTGTACTAGTAGTAGCCATGTTTAAGTAACATAAATAATAAAATTTAAATAAAATATAAACAGAAAATAAAATATAAACAGAAAGTACTCAGCTTTGTTTTCTTCATATGAGTAGGTTTTAGGTAGTTAGGACGAAGATACGTTTATCTTTGGTGATTCTTAGCGTACCATTTTACCCAACTGGACCATTTGGATTGTGATTTCAAATAATGACCCTGTGTTGCTGCAAACATACATTCATAAGTGGCGTGAGTGTTGGTCAGCTCAATAATTTCATTGAAGGTGGGAGGTTTGGTATCCTTCCAATGCCTGAGGATTGTTAACCTTGTGCTAAGCAGTATGTGTATTATTATAGTTCTAGTAGCTACTGGTATATTTTCTATGCCTAATGAAAGGACAGCCAGGTCTGCTTTCGGGATAACCGTAACCCCAGCTATTGTTGATAGTAATATGAATAATTATGCTCCTAATTAACACCCAACCTCTTTTTTCCCCCATCTTTTCCATGTAGTTGATACCCATAAATTAGGTACTGTGATACTATGTGGAGATTCAAACCAAGTCCTCTTTTCCTTTTTAGATAAATCCCCACCCTGTCCCTCTTCCAATCCTTCTAAATTATAATTTCAACAACTTCTTTCTAAATATAACTTGTTTGACTGCTGGCATAAGCTTAACCCAGCTTGCAGATGCTTTACCTACTACTCTCATCCACATAAATGATTCTCTAGGATTGATCATATTTTCCTAAATATAGGTATGACACCTGAAGTGCTTTTTTTTTTGATCATTACACCGTTTACCTGGTCTGATCATAGTGCAGTTTGTACTACCATCTCCTCCCCTGTCCTAAAAAGCACGAGATATGTACGGTGAATAAACTATTCAATTTTAACTCACCCATTCCACTCATTAGATTTCAAGCTCACTCTCACTGACTATCTCACGAATAATACTTCTTCAGATATTTCTCCACTCGTTTTTTTGGGAAGCCCATAAACCTGTAATCCGGGGTGCCCTTATCCGACAACCATCATTTCTCAAATGTGAGTGCAAACTCCTCCACCAAAAATTAGAAATGGATTTTAATTCTTGTCATAACACATTTCAAAACTCTCCCTCCACCTCCACTAAAGCTAAACTTGATAGGGCCCGAGTTTCTTATCGACTCTGTAGATACATTTTTATGCAAATCACAACACCTCTATTATCTCAAGGCAAACAAACCCAATATCCTATTAGCTTGATCCTTGCATTCACTGCATAAACCCACAACATCTGTGCAACTTAATTAGTTCAAGAAAATTATACAAGTAATCCTGTCAAAATTTTAAACACCTTTCGCTCAAATCTTGCAAAATTATACTCTTCAAACTATAACTTTGATCACACAGCTGCTGATGTCATTTTTTCCCATATCACACTTCCAACACTTTCCCATACTCAGCGTGAAAGACTTGAGTGGCCACTTTATGCTGTGGAAGTTACAGTAGTATGGCTATCAAAGCTTTAAAACCTAATAAGGGTCCTGGCCCAGATGGGTTTAATTTGTTGCTGAAGGGACACTCTTTTTATGCAGAATCTTCAATGGTTATAATCTCTTACCTAAACCTAAATCTGGTACAACCTCCTGGACAAAATATTGTCCTATTTCACTCCTTAATCTTGACATAAAACTTTTAGCCAAAATACTAGCAACTCCTTTAAAAATCAGGTGATAGGTAAACATATTCATCGTGATCAAGTTGGGTTTATTCCCCTACGCCAAGCAGATGACAATGTTTGCAGTGCTTCAATGCAGCCAAATCTAGATGGAGGCAGAGTATTTTAGTTTTTTTCTTTTTTAATTTTTTGGGTCCACCGGCCCTGTGATTGAAGATGGAATTGTCAAAAACTGTCTCCTGTCATTTTTACTTTTTTGACACTTTTTTGGGTGAATGGGTAGGGGTACAATGTACCCCTACCCATTCACATACTGTAGGGGGGGGGGGCTGGCATCTAGGAGCCCCCTTGTTAAAAGGGGCTTCCAGATTCCGATAAGCCCCCCACCCGCAGACCCCCACAACCACCGGGCAAGAGTTGTGGGGATGAGGCCCTTGTCCCCATCAACATGGGGACAAGGTGCTTTGGGGGGGACCCCAAAGCACCCTCCCCATGTTGAGGGCATGTGGCCTGGTATGGTTCGGGGGGGCGTTCTCTCGCCCCCCTTCTTCTGTGGCCTGCCAGGTTGCATGCTTGGATAATGGTCAGGTATGGATTTTGGGGGGGACCCCATGCCAATTTCTTTTAAAATTTTGGTGTGGAGATCCCCTTAAAATATTGTATAGACTGGGGGGGACCCATGCCGTTTTTTTCTGAATTCTGTCATAGGGTTCTCCTTAACCACTTCAATACACAATATTATATATTGTACACTGCACTATATACCCTGAACTGTATTATATATACTACACCTGACTGCACTATATACTCTGAACTGCAGTATAGCTACTATATAGACTGTACTATATACTCTGAACTACAGTATAAATACTATACGGACTGCACTATATACTCTGCAGAAAAATTGGGCCTTAGGTGTTGGTGGTGCCACAACACTGTAACCCCTCACAGTTACTCTTGTTGGACGCAGGAACAGGCCCTGGTGTTAAATATTATTTCAAAAATTGTAATTACATGCCCCTGTTAAACAAGGGCAGAAAAACTGGGCCGTGGGTGGTGGTGGTGGTGCCACAACACTGTAACCCCTCACAGTTACTCTTGTTGGATGCATTAACGGGCCCTACTGTTAAATATTTCAAAAATTGTAATTACATTCCCCTGTTAAACAGGGGCAGAAAAATTGGACCTTGGGGGGTAGTGGTGCCACAACACTGTAACCCCTCACAGTTACTCTTTTTGGGCACAGGAACGGGCGTTGGGTGTTGGTGGTGCCCTAAACCAAAAATATTGTTGGAAGCTAGCATCATCAAGATTCAGGAGGCATAGGATAGGCAGCATAGGCAGTCTTCAAGGGATCCCAGATCCATAACAAATGCAATCAGTTGCATCAGCATCAGGTGCTTGATAGCTGCTGATCCAGAGCTGATTCTTTTTTATAAATGTGAGCCTATCAACAGGGTCTGTGGACAAGCGCACTCTTTGATCCATCACATTGCGTTCAGATATCACGATAAATTGTGGACAGGCCAGTAGCTGGATTGCATATTTAGCAAGTTCTGGCCAATGGTCCTTCCTCAAGACCCAGTAACCCAGTGGATGCTCTGTTGGAAAGGTCTCCAAGTCTGATCTTGCCCCTAGACATTCCTGCACCGTTTAATGCACCATATAATGTAGACGCTGGCGATGGTTGCTTGAACCTATCAGATCTTGGCTCTGAGGACTGAAAAATTGTTTAAAGGCATCGGTCAGCCGGCCACCTTCTCCACTGCTATTCCTCTAAATGAAAGAAAGCCTCAGAAACACTTTGTCCAGTACTAGGAAATGGTAACCTCTCAGGGTCTGGAAAGTCGTTAAACAAACTCTGCGAAGGCAGCATTCGTTCTGAATCTTTACCCTTGTAACTTGGATCAAAAAGGGTTGCCAGCCAGTAGTGATTAGACATGTGCATTCGTTTTCATCCAAATGCATTTTCGTCCGAATTTTGGGTATTTTCGTTATCGTTTTAACAAATGATAACGAACGCGCAGAATCCGAAAACCGAAAGATCCGACATAAACATTGCTTTATTTTCATTTTTGTTGTGACAACAGTTCGATATAGATAGGAGATTCGACATGACGCTGACAATAGTGATCTGTGTCCATTGAACCTGTGGTCAAATGTGCCTAACCTTAGCTCTATTAGTTCAAGATTATTCTCCATAGAGAGAAAAGATTCGACATAGAGAGAAAAGATTCAACATTATAGAGACAATAGCAAAAAAGGTTGAATGTGCCTGACCTAACTCTATTAGTCCAAGATTATTCGACATAGAGAGAAAAGATTTGACATGAAGATTCTTCGAAGCAGTCGCCACGAGTGGACATTTATGGTCAAATGCTCCGTCCATAGGCTATAGAAGAATTCTAATGTTGGTTGACTAGTAATAATAATTAATAAATATAATTATTACTAGTGTCATACAACATTAGAATTCTACTATAGCCTATAGGCGGAACATTCAACTGGAAATGTACAATTGCGGCGTCGTACAGTTTAGCTGCTCCGTCAAATCTTCTTAGAACATTCGACAGACACCATAAGCCTACGATGACAGATTCTACCTTAATTATTTTGGATTTTCGGACGAATGCATTTTTTAATGAAACAAAATAAATAAAAACAAATTTCGGGAGTAACTAATTACATTTATTTTTCGGACAAAAACGAAATTCAGAAACAAAATATTTCAGTGTGCACATGTCTAGTAATGATCCCTCTCCTTGATACCATGAATCCTAGCGTCCTTTTGCAGGCTTTGCGGAATCAGGGAGGCCATGCAGCGTAAGTTTGCAGAGGCATTCGATTCTGAGTCCTCTTGGTCACTAAGGATCACATTATCCGTAACTATCTCCTCCGAGCCATGTACAACTCCTTGGGTTTCTGGGGACTGAATACCATCCCTTGAAGACTACTGCTGAGCGTTATCCTCTACTTTGATGCTGACACAATCCTCCCCCTCCTCCTCATATTCTTCCTGTGTGTTTGGCGGCCCCACAGGTATGCTATCTGGATAAAGGGGGCCTTGAGAGGAAAGGAAGTCCTCCTCTTCCTCCCGCTGTTCTGCCTCAAGTGCCCTGTCCATGATTCCACAAAGTGTGTGCTCCAGCAGGAAGACTAGAGGGACAGTGTCACTGATGCTTGCATTGTTGCTGCTTACCATCCTTATGGCCTCCTCAAATGGTGACAGGACAGTGCATGCATCCTTGATCAGTAGCCACTGGCATGGCGAAAAGAAGCCAAGCTCCCCTGACCCTGTCCTGGTGCCATACTCGCACAGGTACTCACTGATGGCCCTCTCCTGTGTGTGCAGCTGCTGCAGCATTGCCAATATTGAGTTCCATCTGGTTGGCATGTCACAAATGAGGTGGTTGGTGGGCAGGTTGCATTTCCTTTGAATGTCAGCCAGCCAAGCACTGGCATTGTATGACCGGTGGAAACAGACTTATCTGGCCTGCCTCAGGGGATCTTGTAAGCCAGGCTACCTGGTCAAGAAACACTGCAAGAAACTCTCTCATAACTGCTACTGGCATTTGCTTTGAACTTGTATTGTTGTCTGGATTTGAATATTATTGTTGATTGTAAAAATAAATAGTTTATTATGTGCTCTCAAACTATCCTTTTGGGAATTATGTGATGTCTGGAAACAGGAGAGACTCTGGGATCAGGGGACACCTTCATGCATGCTCAACGCAGAAGGGCCCTTTTGGAAAGCAGTTTGTGGGGGCTACATTTATCCACACTCCATCCAGGTGGTGGTGAGTAATCCTCCTACTGGGCATCCCCAGATATGGGGGATTTTTCCCTGTCCCCTAGATAGGTCAAAAACCTTGTGGCTTCACTTCTGCATTGGTGGCAGCCTCTAACATGGCGCCTGCCTGGTCTCCAGAAGTGATGTGATTCTGATGTCGGAAATTACATTACTAACTGGATCTGGATGTGACACAGCTGCGGTTCACGGCCGTGTATGCACAATGATAGGGACACCAGAGACCACATAGTGGACGTCATTTTCCCATTAAGTTAATGGGGACATGGCGATTTAGATCCCCTCCCTCCAAGGTGTCTGGGAAAAGAGGGGTTAAGATATTGCATCCAACATATATTGCAGTTAATTAACTTAACTATAATCTCTATAAAAACTCCCATGACCATCCTGGATCAGGATCTCTCAAATCTATCTAACATACTGGTGGATGGATGTCCAATACAGATGGAACCATGCTAGAATCATAGAATTTCATGCTTTTATGTAAGCAGCATTGGAACATCTAATCATTGCCTATCTAATACTATTTTTTTAATCTGTATTTCTATTTAGCTTTCTGCGTTGGGGATGCATTTATAGTTATTATACTACACTTTTACATATTTCAATTATATTTAAATCATTTCAAGACCAGGCCTATTTGTTGTTTACAAGTTAAAACCAGTATTTTTTGCTAGAAAATTACTTAGAACCCCAAAACATAATATATTTTTTTTTAGCAGAAAACCTAGAGCAGGGGTCTCAAACTGGCGGGCATCGAGCTGTTGCGAAACTTCAAGTCCCATCATGCCTCTGCCTGTGGGAGTCATGCTTGTAACTGTCAGCCTTGCAACACCTCATGGGACTTGTAGTTCCACAACAGCTGGAGGGCCGCCAGTTTGAGACCCCTGACCTAGAGAATAAAATGGCGATTGTTGCAATATTTTCTGTCACACTGTATTTGTGCAGCTGTCTTCAAACGCAATTTTTTGGGGGAAAAATACATTTCAATTAATTAAAAAAAAACTAAATAATAAAGTTAGCCCAATTTCTTTTGTATAATGTGAAAGATGATGTAAATAGATGCCTAACATGACATGCTTTAAAATTGAGCACACGCCGGGAATGGCGACGAACTACGGTACTTAAAAATCTCCATAGGCGACGCTTTACATTTTTTTAACGTTTACCTGTTTAGAGTTACAGAGGAGGTCTTGCACTAGAATTATTGCTCTTGCTCTAACAATTGTGGCAATACCTAACATGTGTGATTTGAACACTGTTTACATTTGCAGACGCAACTTACATATGTGTTTTCTTTGGCGTACCAGCATGAAGGGATGGGGAGCTTTAAAAAAAAAACTCATTTATTTATTTATTTATTTATTTTCTACACTGTCCCTTTAAAAAAAATTCTGATCACTTTTATTGCTGGCACAAGAAATGTTGACCTACCTTGTGACAGGAGACCTGGGCAGAGCGGCGGAATGTGGCTTAGCCGCATTGGTTGTTATTACAAGAAAGCCGATTGTTGGCTCTAAAAAATGGTACTGGGGCAATTCCTGTAGCTGCATGCATCACCCCAGTACAACCACTTCAGCAAAATGACTCACAGGTTTGTGATTTTGCATGAAGAGATTAAATGGAGAGATTTTTAGCACATGCAATGTGGTATCTACATCTGACTTTATAGGACATTAGATCTAAGTCCCAGCAGTCAGATGTGGAATATTATGACTCTATGGTACAAGGTTTAGTATTTCAACTAGAGGGGTTGGCCTGGGTCCCCATAAACAATAGAACCATTGTTATGCCATGAAAATCGAATGGGAGACATAATCATTATAATTTATTATTATTGTATATGCCTTAACAGCCTGCAATATGAGTGGTGGTCTCTGCATGCACTTAGGGGGGTCCCGATGACTTAGGAGTCTACTTATATGGATCTGAACTTTCACCTTTTTCCATATAGGACTGATGCCACAAATTATGTAAGCTTTCTTTTTGTATTAAGATGGTTAAACTTTTATGCATAAATTGTAATATGTGAATAGTCAAATATAATTTATATTCCACAGTGGTATCTAATCCCTGAAGAAGATAATTGTTTTAAATATTTAGAAACGCGCTGAGTCCCTAAGCTGAGTGGGCCAATTGGTCATACAATAACTGCAAATAATCAGCTACGGGGAATACCATTTGGATCACACTTCTTGATGTTGTAACACAATTTGGTACAATATTTTTTACCATATAACCTGTGATGTAATACAGTATATGTGGTTTGAATCTTTTTTATTGAGTAAATAAAATGTTATTATATCCTGTTTTTTGGGTTAGAAGTTGCCTTACATAGTTACATAGTTACATAGTAGGTGAGGTTGAAAAAAGACACAAGTCCATCAAGTCCAACCTATGTGTGTGATTATGTATCAGTATTTCATTACATATCCCTGTATGTTGCGGTCATTCAGGTGATTATCTAATAGTTTCTTGAAGCTATTAATGCTCCCCGCTGAGACCACCGCCTGTGGAAGGGAATTCCACATCCTTGCCGCTCTTACAGTAAAGAACCCTCTACGTAGTTTAAGGTTAAACCTCTTTTCTTCTAATTGTAATGAGTGGCCACGAGTCTTATTAAACTCTCTTCTGCGAAAAAGTTTTATCCCTATTGTGGGGTCACCAGTACAGTATTTGTAAATTGAAATCATATCCCCTCTCAAGCGTCTCTTCTCCAGAGAGAATAAGTTCAGAGCTCGCAACCTTTCCTCATAACTAATATCCTCCAGACCCTTTATTAGCTTTGTTGCCCTTCTTTGTACTTGCTCCATTTCCAGTACATCCCTCCTGAGGGCTGGTGCCCAGAACTGGACAGCATACTCCAGGTGCGGCCGGACCAGAGTCTTGTAGAGCGGGAGAATTATCGTTT
Organism: Aquarana catesbeiana; assembly: GCF_042186555.1. NCBI lineage: Eukaryota > Metazoa > Chordata > Amphibia > Anura > Ranidae > Aquarana > Aquarana catesbeiana. The sequence continues at coordinate 43,357,552 of NC_133324.1, forward strand.
TATCTCTGGAGTTGATCCCCCTTTTAATGCATGCCAATATTCTGTTTGCTTTATTAGCAGCAGCTTGGCATTGCATGCCATTGCTGAGCCTATCATCCACTAGGACCCCCAGGTCCTTTTCCATCCTAGATTCCCCCAGAGGTTCTCCCCCCAGTGTATAGATTGCATTCATATTTTTGCCACCCAAATGCATTATTTTACATTTTTCTACATTGAACCTCATTTACCATGTAGTCGCCCACCCCATTAATTTGTTCAGGTCTTTTTGCAAGATTTCCACATCCTGCGGAGAAGTTATTGCCCTGCTTAACTTAGTATTGTCTGCAAATACAGAGATTGAACTGTTTATCCCATCCTCCAGGTTGTTTATAAACAAATTAAATAGGATTGGTCCCAGCACAGAACCCTGGGGAACCCCACTACCCACCCCTGACCATTCTGAGTACTCCCCATTTATCACCACCCTCTGAACACGCCCTTGTAGCCAGTTTTCAATCCATGTACTCACCCTATGGTCCATGCCAACGCACCTTATTTTGTATAGTAAATGTTTATGGGGAACTGTGTCAAATGCTTTTGCAAAATCCAGATACACCACGTCTACGGGCCTTCCTTTATCTAGATGGCAACTCACCTCCTCATAGAAGGTTAATAGATTGGTTTGGCAAGAACGATTCTTCATGAATCCATGCTGATTACTGCTAATGATACCGTTCTTATTACTAAAATCTTGTATATAGTCCCTTATCATCCCCTCCAAGAGTTTACATACTATTGATGTTAGGCTAACTGGTCTGTAATTCCCAGGGATGTTTTTTGGGCCCTTTTTAAATATTGGTGCTACATTGGCTTTTCTCCAATCAGCTGGTACCATTCCAGTCAACAGACTGTCTGTAAAAATTAGGAACAATGGTCTGGCAATCACCTGACTGAGTTCCCCAAGTACCCTCGGATGCAAGCCATCTGGTCCCGGTGATTTATTAATGTTAAGTTTCTCAAGTCTAATTTTAATTCCGTCCTCTGTTAACCATGTAGGTGCTTCCTGTGTTGTGTCATGAGGATAAACACTGCAGTTTTGGTTACTGAAGCCCCCCGATTCACTCGTGAAGACTGAGGAGAAGAATAAATTCAATACCTTTGCCATCTCCCCATCCTTTGTAACCAGATGTCCTTCCTCATTCTTTATGGGGCCAATATGGTCTGTCCTCCCTTTTTTACTGTTTACATACTTAAAGAATTTCTTGGGATTTTTTTGCTCTCCTCCGCTATGTGTCTTTCATGTTCTATCTTAGCCGTCCTAATTGCATTTCTTATTGCATTCTTTATAAATTCTGAATGCTGAGGATGATCCCTCAACCTTGTATTTTTTGAAGGCCTTCTCCTTTGCTTTTATATGCATTTTTACATTGGAGTTAAGCCATCCAGGATTTTTGTTCGCTCTTTTAAATTTATTACCCAATGGGATACATTGGCTAATGCCTTTATTTAATATGCTCTTAAAGAAAACCCATCTCTCCTCCGTATTCTTTGTTCCTAATATTTTATCCCAATTTATGCCTTTTAGCAAGGTTTGTAGTTTAGGGAAGTTGGCTCTTTTGAAATTCAGTGTCTTTGTGTTCCCTTCATGTTTCCTATTTGTGTGATTTATACTGAAACTAATTGACCTGTGATCACTGTTACCTAAATTGCCCTGTATTTCCACATCTGTGATCAGGTCTGTATTGTTGGTAATCAGTAGATCCAGTAATGTTTTATTTCTAGTTGGTGCGTCTACCATCTGACCCATAAAATTGTCCTGCAAGACATTAAGGAACTGGCGAGCCTTAAATGAATGCGCGGTTCCCTCCGCCCAGTCTATGTCTGGATAATTAAAATCCCCCATTATGATAACACTTCCCATCCTTGCTGCTAATCCAATTTGTGATAGGAGATCCGTCTCCACTTCCTCCTTCAGATTAGGGGGCCTATAGCATACTCCCAGTATTATTTTCCCCTTAGCTTCATCCCTTTGGAGCTCTACCCATAAGGATTCCACCTCCTCCCTAGCTCCCTCAGTGATGTCATCTCTCACATTCACTTGTACATTATTCTTGATATATAGGCATACCCCTCCCCCTTTTTTACCCTCTCTATCCTTGCGGTATAGGGTATACCCTTGAATGTTTTCCAGCCAATCATGAGAGCTTTTGAACCAGGTCTCTGAAATTCCCACAAAATCCAAATCCTCCTTGTACAACAGTATCTCTAGTTCACCCATCTTGTCCGCCATGCTCCTGGCATTGGTGAACATGCCACATAGTTTAGACCGGTCGCATATTGTCCTCGTATTGGGTGTTTCAAGATTGCAACTAGGACTTGCTACTATACTCACCTTGTGTTTTTGTGCTTTGGTTAACCTACCACTAATGCCCCCAATACTACCCTCTGGAATATCTTCCACGCTGGCTATCACTGTCTCTGGACCATCCCCCCCATCGCCTAGTTTAAAAACCCCTCTAACTTTTTGGCCATCTTCACTCCCAGCAGATCTGCACCCTCCTCATTTAGGTGCAGTCCGTCCCTTCTATAGTACCGGTTACCGACTGAGAAGTCGGCCCAGTCCTCCAGGAACCCAAACCCCTCCTTACTACACCAGCTCTTCAGCCACTTGTTTACTTCCCTAATCTCCCTCTTCCTTTCTGGTGTGGCTCGATGTACCGGTAGTATTCCTGAGAACACTACCTTGGAGGTCCTTTTCCTCAATTTAGCACCTAAGTCCCTAAAATCGTTCTTTAGGACACTCCATCTGCCTCTGACTTTGTCATTGGTGCCAACGTGCACCATGACAGCTGGGTCTTCCCCAGCCCCTCCCAGTAATCTGTCCACAAGATCCATGATGTGCCGAACCCAAGCGCCCGGTAGACAACATACTGTTCGGCGCTTCAGGTCTTGGTTACAGATTGCCCTCTCTGTCCTTCTAAGAATTGAGTCCCCTACCACCAGAATCTGTCTTTCCTTTCCCTTTGCTGCCCCCCCACTCTCACTGGAGGAGTTCTTCCCCTGGCAGCTAGGAGAGTCCCTCATCTCCAGCAGTGCTGGTCCCTGACTGGTTTCACTAATGTCACTCAATGGAGCGTACTTATTGGGATGCTCCAGTCCTGGATCGGCCTCTCTGGCACTTCCCCCTCTACCCCTCCTAACTGTCACCCATCTACTCTTTGCTAGTGCCTGCACCTCTTTGTCTCCACCCGCCTCTGTGCTGGCCCCTGCCGGCACCTGCCGTGTACGTTCCTGGCTCACCTTCAGTATGGAGGGACTTCTCAGTGCTGACAGTTGCTTCCCCAGATTCAGAACCTGGGCTTCCAGGGAAACAATGTGCTTACATTTTGCACAGCAGTATTCGCCCTCGATTGGATGATCAAGGAACGCATACATGCGGCAAGATGTACAAAGAGTCGCCTCTCCACACCCGCCGGGCATCGTACCTATTAAATATAGTGAGGATTTGGGGATTTTACCCTGTCCAAATTACCTAACAGCTAGCTTCCTGGCACTAATACTCAAGACAATACACAGGTACACAACAAGACAATACACAGGTACTCACAGACCTACGTGCAATCGCAGAACAGTCGCAGACCTACGTGCACTCGCAATACTCAAGTATACAGTACACAATACACAAGTACTAACGATCCACACACACTACTCAGACAACACTCAAATACTCACACTACACAGGTACTATGACCCCTGTTATAACCTCCTGTTTTAAACTCTGGTTTTTAACTCCCACTTATACCAGCTCCACTTACACAAAGTTCCACAGCCTCAGACTGAGTCCTACAACCAGTTAAATAGGCACCTGTGAGCAATTAACCACCCCCCTTAATTGATAGAATGATGGAACCAGAGAAAAAAAAAAAAAAAAAAAGCTATTTAAAAAGTGACAACAAAAGGCAAATTAAAAACTAAAAGGAAAAGCCCCAAAAATGCAACCCAGCAAACAAACAGCAAACAAACAAACAGCAAACAAACAGCAAACAAACAGCAAGACTTGTACACTCTAACTCTGGTTTTTAACTCCCACTTATACCAGCTCCACTTACACAAAGTTCCACAGCCTCAGACTGAGCATGAGCCTTCAAAGTCCTATAAGGAGCAATTGTGTTTTTTTCAGATAAAATTAATAAGGATGGTGGCGACCACACCCAGGGGTTGATTTACTAAAGTTGGAGCACTCAGAATCTGGTGCAGCTGTGCATGGTAGCCAATCAGCTTTCAACTTCAGCTTGTTCAATTAAGCTTTGGCAATAAAACCTGGAAGCTGATTGGTTTCTATGCAGAGCTGCACCAATTTTAGCACACTCCAGGTTTCGTAAATCAACCCCCCAGAGTCACACACAATAATTGCAATTGACCCTGTGTATCTGCAAAGCAGGGGATTAGGATCCAAGTCTTCTCTTAGTAAAAGCATCCCACACAGTTTAGAAAAACACTGGTCAGGCACACAGTTAACCCTTTGATTGCTCCTGATGTTAACCCCTTCCCAGCCAGTGTCATTAGTACAGTGACAGTGCATATTTTTAGCACTGATCACTGTATCCAATATCGCAGTCCCGCTATAAGTCGCTGATCGCCATCATTACTAGTAACAAAAATAAATAAATAAAAGCATCCCATAGTTTGTAGACACTATAACTTTTGCGCAAACCAATCATTATACGCTTATTGGGGTTTTTTCTTTTTTAACCAAAAAACATGTAGCTGAATATACATTGGCCTAAATTGATGAAGAAATTTGATTTTTTATTTTTTAATTATTGGATTTATATATGGCTTTATAGCAGAAATCTAAAAATTTGGGGGTTTTTTTTCAAAATTGTTGGTCTTTTTTTTTGTATAGCACAAAAAACAAAAAAACGCAGAGGTGATAAAGTACCACCGAAAGAGAGCTCTATTTGTGGAATAAAAAGGACATACATTTTAATCTCATTTGGGTACAGTGTTACATAACCACGCAATTGTCAGTTGAAGTAATGCAAATGTACATCTTCCTGAGATCAAGTGGTTAGTATTCGATTTTAGAACGAAAACAATTTTTCAAACGAAAACCACATTTACTGTTAGAAATATGTTTATTTGTAAAAAAAAAAAAATATCCATCCAGCTCCTTCAAATTTTCATATCTTTCACATCTTCTATATGTTGTATAGAAAAATGGGCCTTTGGAGCACTTTTTACTCGTCCCTATCTACCCCTATAACCATTGCTCTTTCAGCTTCTTTGTACCATTTAAAATAATTGTATTTATTTATAACAAAATTTGCACAACAAGATATTATTACTGTTGATGAACAAATAGTTTTTATTCAATAAAGTGTAACTAATGAAAAAAAAGAGTCTACATTTTATGAAGAAAGAGTATAATGGACTAATTACAAGTTTTTTTTCCAAGCAAACATGCCTGTGTATTCAGTTTGGGCTTAAATAGGATTTTGAAACATTTAGGAAGAAATATGCATCCTAGAAGTCCAGCACTTGAGGCCAATATGGCAAATATCTCCACAGCCACCATGTATTTCCCTTTAGTGCTCAGATAGGCCGGGATCATGGCAATCCAGACACTGCAGAAAACCAGCATGCTGAAGGTGATGTATTTGGCCTCATTAAAACTGTCCGGTAATGTCCTCACCACAAAGGCCAGAATAAAACTCACAGCTGCTAGAAACCCCATATAACCCAACACAGAGTAGAACCCTATAACGGACCCTTCATTACACTGAATGACGATCTTGTCCTGATAAGAATGAGTGTCCATTTCCTTATAAGGGTGAGATACAGACATCCAAATAAGACATATTATTACTTGAATGGATGAACACACAAATACTATGGAATTGGCCAGTTTGCTTCCAATCCATTTCCTCCAGTAGCTGCCAGGTTTGGTGGCTTTGAAAGCAATGTAAACCATGATTGTTTTAGCAAGAAGGGAGGAGACGGCTATGGAGAAGATGACTCCAAATGTCATGACACGGAGTATACAAGTTATATCCAGTGGCTGACCAAGGAACAAGAACACACAGAGGAAGCTCAATACGATGGACACAAGGAGAAGAAAACTCAGATTTCTGTTATTAGCTTTAACAATGGGAGTGTTTAGATGGGATATAAAAATCCCCGTTACTAAGAGAGTCACAATGCAGAGTGAGAAAGAAATGAATATAAATATTATAGAGATATCATCTGTGTAGGAGAGAAATTCCAGAAATTTTGGAATACACCGATCCTTCTTCTCGTTGGGCCATTGCCCTTCTGTGCATTTCATGCATTTCTCACTATCTGCCAAAGAGCAACAAAACATTTGTGTTAAATAATGAAACTGTAATTATAAGGGGGGGGTAATTCTTCTCTTTAGACCAATGCAAATTACATTTTGGCTTACAGGGGGGAAAATAATTATTTGATCCCTTGCAGGTTTTGTAAGTTGGCCCACTTACAAAGAAATGAAGGGTTGATAATTGTTATCATAGGTGTATTTTAAATGATAGAGACAGAATATCGACCAAAAATCCAGAAAAAATCACATGATACAAATGTTATAAACTGAGTTGCAGTTCAGAGAGTAAAATAAGTATTTGATCCCCTACCAACCAACAATAATTCTGGCTTCCACAGACTGGCTCCAGTATGTGCTCATGTGGTACACAGATTAGTCCTGTCAAGGTAAGAAGGTGCTCCTACGACAACTCGTTATGTGTATTAAAGACACCTGTCCACAGAATCTCTTGCTTCCATTTATTTTGAATGCTAAGTTCACCTTTTTGGGCAGAATTTCACTTTTCATAATAAATAGAAGTCATTTCAAAAGTCATTTTTGGCCAAATGATTGCAATGTGCTTAACCTTCACTTACCTCATCTATGGAAACTTTACATTTTCATCTGTCTATTTGGATTTTTCTTTTAAATGTTTTTTGATTCCATCACTTCCTGTAGATCACCTCCCATCATGCACTGCCTTGCTGCATCACAGAATAGGGCTTGGTAGGGCGTGTTCACTGCTCTGGACCACACCTCCCTCATTACTATACCACCTCTTCTTTAATTCCTTTAATCCCTGTACAATTTGATGGTACAATCTCCTTTAGATCTACCTATCAGCTATGTAGTACAATGGTCTGCATGATTTGATACAAATTGAATGGATTGTTCAGGTGGGTCCGCCTATTCCATTCAGGTTTACATTCCATTCCATTCCTTTTAATTCCGTTTAATAGATAGATAGATAGATAGATAGATAGATAGATAGATAGATAGATAGATAGATAGATAGATAGATTAATAGATAGATAATATATAAATACAGTAGATATAATTGAGAATACAATATACCGGTGGTATTGGATATCTCTCCCTCTGAACATGGGACACAGTAATAGCAACAAGGGTGGATAGATTTTCCCAGCATTTTTCTGGTTCCTGGTTGACAATTGACCGAGCATTGAGATTCCGGCTTCTAAGAATCAGTAAAAGAAAAAAAAATGGTTTAAAACTTCATTCAACTGTATTCTTCACTGTTTTCAGAAAAACTGAGATAATAGGGGCTGACTAAAAAATAAATAGAATGTTCACTCTGCAGGAGAAGTTGCACATTGCAAGGGAATTTCCCCAAAATTTAGTAAATTTGGTGAAATTTAAAGGCGAGGTGTAGCCAAAGCTTGTTTGGCTCTATTTTCTTGTGGATCACAGGAGAGCACTTTCTTCTGCACTCTTGTGACCCGTTTCCAGCCGACATCAGGCTACAGCCAGGTTGGGGAAAGATCTTGGCTTCAACCGCTTCCCGTCCACCCATAGCCTATAGACGGTGGACAGGAAGCAGCTCCGTTGCGGGCAGTGGCGGCTGGTGCTCAATTTTTTTTGGGGGGCGCAAACAAACTGAAATACTGAAAAAAAAAAAATCAATTGCAGCCTCACTGTGGCCATCAAATGCAGCCACTGTGCCATCAATTGCAAACTGTGCCCATCAAATGCAGCCACTGTGCCCATCAAATGCAGCCACTGTGCCCATCAAATGCTGCCACTGTGCCCATCAAATGCTGCCACTGTTCCAATCAAATGCTGCCACTGTTCCAATCAAATGCTGCCACTGTTCCTCTCAAATGCTGCCACTGTGCCCATCAAATGCTGCTACTGTACCATCAAATGCCACCACTGTGCCCATCAAATGCTGCTACTGTGCCATCAAATGCCACCACTGTGCCCATCAATTGCAGCCACTCACTGTGCCCATCAAATACAGTCATTGTGCCCATCAATTGCAGCCACTGTGCCCATCAAATACAGCCACTGTGCTCATAAATTGCAGCCACTGTGCCCATCAAATACAGCCTCTGTGCCCCATCAAATCCTGCCACTGTTCCCTATCAAATACTGCCACTGTGCCCATCAAATGCTGTCACTGTGCCCATCAAAAGTTGCCACTGTGACCCCCCATCGCCCACTCGCCATCTGACCTGCACTTACCCTATCTCATGGCAGGTCAGGCAGCGGGTGATGGGGCAAGCTGTGGGACCTTGCAGCGGGTCAGACAGCAGCGAGCTGTGTCCTCCATGCGTCTCCCACCCTCCTCCTGATATACATCCAACAGCAGCGCCTGTCCTTTTAGCCATTCAGGTGACGGGTAAAAGACCCTTGCTTCCTGATTGGCAGAGAGGCGGTTCAGTGTTAGAAAAGCGAATATTCATTCGCTTTTCTAACACCTGAGTGGCCTGTGAGAGCAATGCTTTGCGCTCTGAGTTCACCTTTTTTGAAGCCTATTAGAGCCTATGACTCTAATCAGTTGCTTCAAAAATACACCCCCGCCGCTGTAATTCAGGCGCCCGGGGCCTGAAAAGGGGCCGGATGCCTGAATAAGTGTGGCGGTGGCAACAATGGATAGATACATGCAATGCATTAATCAATCCATTATTCATAGAGGGGGTGGCTGGAGAGAGGGGGCGGCGCCCGTGCGCTCTTAATGGATGGGCCACCCCTGGTTGCGGATTAATGTACCTGTATATCACCTTGCATCAGTGGCTCCTGCACGACTCACAGCGCGCGCACCTGGGAGCCCCGTGATCCAAGTATTCCTTGGACACAGCCTGCTGTGCCTGAGTGATCACATAGTCTTGTACCATGTGATTGCTGTGTCCAATCACAGAAGTCACATAGTACTTAATAGGAACCAGATGTAAATATCGGTTCTCTCTGATCAGCTATGAGAGCAGAGAGAACCAATGCAGCAGCCTGTGAGTATACAGCAGCCTGTCAAGCTGCATGCACACTTACAGACTACATTACCAGCCTGCCCCAGTGTCCCTGATCACTGCCTCAGTGTCTCCAGTAGGAATGACCTTCAAGTTCGAGTCGACCGTTCGTCGAATTGCGAAGGTTATGGGCCATTGGCGCCAAATTCGAGTGGCATGTCACGGCCCATAATTCACTGCGGCATTGCAGTGCATTGCTGGCTGATGATTGGCCAAGCATGCACTATGACCTGCATGCTTGGCCAATCACAGCGCCGTCTGTACAAAGAGCCGTAATAGACCAAAGCCAGGGTGGCTTTGGCCAATTATGGCTCAGGGGTTTAGTACACGCACACATTTGATTTAAGTTATATAGAGTAGGCAGGTGAGTCAGTTAGCTGCACTTACAGTGTACAGGAGGTCTCGTACTTAAAAAACATCTGACTTACAAACGACTCCTACTTACAAATGGAGGGAGACAACAGGAAGTGGGAGGAAATCCACCCCTAGGAACGGAAATTCACTCCTGTAAGAGTTAATATGGGAAAAAGGTGTCTCCACTGATGCTTTATCATCAATCCTTGTTTACCTAATAACCCCAAATTTTCAAAATCCAATTGTCATTGGGACAGAAAGTGAGGTGAAATCTTCTGAACACGGGCACAGACAGCAAAACCAATGTATCTAAAAAATTTAAAAACAGATTTTTTAGCTGGAGTTACACTTAAAAAATGTACCTCTTCCGACTTGCAAACAGATTCAACTTAAGAACAAACCTAAAGTCCCTATCTTGTTTGTAACCCCGGGGACCCCCTGTATTGTGTATATATATGCATCCCAGGTGTTGTGTATATATATATATATATATATATATATATATATACACTGTATTCAGTTTAGCTAGATCCGTTCCTGTTATTCTCTTCCTACTGACAGGCAGGCAGGTGTTTTTACAGTATTTATAGTATTTACAGTTAGTGTACTGTGTCCTTTGCACAGTGTGCACCTAAAGCTACCTGAAGAAAATTGCTGGTGTTCTTCTGATCCTATTAGTACCACAGGCAGGCAGCTGCAATATTTACAGTTAGTGTAGTGTGTCCTCTGCACAGTGTGCACCTAAAGCAACCTGAAGACAATTGCTGGTGTTCTGATCCTATTAATACCACAGGCAGGCATCTGCAGTATTTACAGTTAGTGTACTATGTCCTCTGCACAGTGTGCACCTAAAGCTACCTGAAGACAATTGCTGGTGTTCTGAACCTATTAATACCACAGGCAGTCAGCTGCGGTATTTACAGTTAGTGTACTGTGTCCTCTGCACAGTTTGCACCTAAAGCTACCTGAAGACAATTGCTGTTGTTCCGATCCTATTAATACCACAGGCAGGCAGCTGCAGTATTTACAGTTAGTGTACTGTGTCCTCTGCACAGTGTGCACCTATAGCTACCTGAAGACAATTGCTGGTGTTCTCATACTAATAATACTACAGGCAGGCAGTTGATTCTGCTAGCTGCAGTATAATCAGTATATATATATATATATATATATATATATATATATATATATATATATATATATATATATATATATATATATATACACACCCCAGCTTTGTGCAGCTACATCTCACTGCAAGCCATTAGTATGTCTGGAAGGCCAGCAAGGAGAGGCAGACAGTCACAAGCCAATAAAAGAGGACAAGCAGGCTCTGTGTCTAGAGGCAACAGTGCTGGTCATGGAGACGGTGCATCCTCATCAGCACATGGCCGTGGGACACGCTTGTCCTTTTTTTTGGCAGCTGGCCATGTTGAGCCGCAACATGCCGAAGATTTGGTAGAGTGGATGACCAGGCCATCCTCATTCTCCTCATCCTCTCTCACTCAGGCTCAGGGTACTTTGTCTGGCAAAGCAGCTGCCAACACGGCCTCTTCCCTTGGCTCAATGGCATCAGTCACTCCTTCCCTAGCCCCACCATGTCCTCCTGAGGAGTCCCCCGAACTGTTTGACCACAGTGTTGGGTACATGCTCCAGGAGGATGCCCAGCGTTTTGAAGGCTCCAATGATAGTACCCAGCTAGAGGAAGGCAGTAAGGTGAGCCCAGAGGGAGGGGGTGCACAAGAAGGACAGCAATCTGGCAGTCATGTTCCCCCTGCTAAATTGCTAGCATTTCAACTGCTGCCTTTTCAGTTAGTAGACTTCTGACCCCTTCCGTGAGTTTGTGGAATGTGTGGTTCCTCAGTAACAGGTTCCCAAACGCCACTTTTTCTCACAGGAGGCGATTCCGGCTCTCTACCATCATGTGGAAGGCAATGTCTTGGCCTCGCTGGACAGGGCGGTCAGCGGTAAGGTGCATATTACCGCTGACTCATGGTCCAGCAGGCATGGACAGGGTCGTTACCTATCATTCACCGCACACTGGGTGACTCTTCTGGCAGCTGGGAAGGATGCAGGACAGGTTGCAGTAGTGTTGTTCCGCCACCATGCCTACAAAATTCTACTAGTGGTGATTCTGCTACACCTCTCTCCTCCACCCCCTCTGCTTCTTCATCCATGGTCTCTTCCTGTGCTGATTTGTCCTCGGAACCAGCAGTGCTCCGTAGGTATTCAAGGGGCTACGCAAGCACACAGGCAAAAAAGATGCCATGCGGTGCTTGAGCTGGTGTGCTTGGGGGACAGGAGCCACACTGGGGCAGAGATTCTGTCAGCTCTGCAGGGGCAGGTTCAGAGGTGGATGACGCCACGCCAGGTATGGTGGTTTATGACAATGGCACCAACCTCCTCTCCGCCCTCCGACAGGGACAACTGACCCATGTGCCCTGTTTGGCTCACGTCCTTAACTTGGTGGTGCAGAGGTTCTTGGGCAGGTACCCGGTCTTACAGGATGTCCTGAGGCAGGCCAAGGAAGTCTATGTGCATTTCCGCTGATCATATAATGCCAGTGCTCGGCTGGCTGACCTCCAAAAGAAATTTGACCTGTCCAAGAACCGCCTAATCTGTGACATGCCCACCAGGTGGAACTCAACATTGGCCATGCTGCCGCAGCTGCACACGCAGCAGAGGGCCATCAATGAGTACCAATGCGACTATGGCACCAGGACAAGGTCAGGGGAGCTTGTTTTTTTTCCCCCACGCCAGTGGGCTATGATCAGGGATGCATGCACTGTCCTGTCACCATTTGAGTAGACCATGAGGATGGTGAGCAGTGACAGTGCATGCATCAGTGACACTGTCCCTCTTGTCCACATGTTGGAGCACACGCTGCGTGGAATAATGGACTGGGCACTTGAGGCAGAACAGTGGGAGGAAGAGGACTTCCTTACCTCTCAAGGCTCCCATTATCCAGACAGTGTTCCTGCGTGCCTGCCGATCACACAGATAGAGGATGAGGAGGAGGAGGAGGAGGAGGATTGTGTTAGCATGGAGGTGGAGCCTGGCACTCAGCATCAGCAGCAGTCTTCAAGGGATCATTTACAGTCTGAAGAAACCCATGGACTTGTACGTGGCTGAGAGGAGGTGGCTGCGGATCATGTCACCCTTAGTGACCCAGAGGACTCTGGACCAAATGCCTCAGCAAAACTACGCTGCATGGCCTTCCTGATCCTGCAAAGCCTGCGGAAGGATCCTCGTATTCGTGGTATCAAGGGGAGGGATCATTACTGGCTGGCAACCCTCCTTGATCAACGTTACAAGGGTAAGGTTGAGGACCTTATCTTGCCATCACAGATGGAGCAGAGGATAAAACATCTTCGGGAGGCCTTGCAGAAAGGTTTGTGCAACATGTTTCCAGAGTCTGGGAGGTTACAATTTCCTCCTGGACAACGTATTGCTGAGGCTTCGGTCAGTCACAGAAGGAGCGGTGGAGAATGTGGCCATCTGACCGATGCGTTCAGACAATTTTTTTAGTCCGCAGCCCCAAGGTATGATCGGTTCCAGCAACCATCGCCAGCGTCTGATTCACATGGTGCAGGATTACCTAGGGGCAAGATCAGACTTGGACACCTTTCCCACTGAAAATCCTCTGGGTTACTGGGTCTTGAGGATGGATCACTGGCCAGAGCTTGCACAGTATGCAATTGAGCTACTGGCCTGTCCTTCATCCAGCGTTCTTTCGGAACCCACATTCAGTACTGCTGGAGGCTTTGCAACCTATCACAGGGTGCGCCTGTCCACCGAATCGGTCGATCGGCTGACCTTCATAAAAATTAATCACACCTGATGCTGATGTAACCGAATATTTTTTTTTTAATGTGAGATCCCTTCAAGATTGCCTATGCTGATGCTGAGTGACTTTCCTGTTATGCTGAGTGACAATCCTCTTCCTCCTCAATTTTCATGCTGATAGCTTGTAAGAACATTTTTGGTTCTGGGCACTGCCACCAGTGGCTAAGGCCCAATTTTTCTGCCCCTGTTTAACAGCGGCGTGTAATTACAATTTTTAATGCAATACTTTGCAGCAGGGCTCATTCCTGCGCTCCAACTAGAGTATCTGTGAGGGGTTGCAGTGTTGTGGCACCAGCACCAGTACCCAAGGCCCAATTTTTCAGCCCCTGTTTAACAGGGGCGTATAATTACAATTTTTGATGCAATACTTTGCAGCAGGGCTCATTCCTGAGCTCCAACTATAGTATCTGTGAGGGGTTGCAGTGTTGTGGCAGCAGTGGCTAAGGCCCAATTTTTCTGCCCCTGTTTAACAGGGGCGTGTAATTACAATTTTTAATGCAATACTTTGCAGCAGGGCTCATTCCTGCGCTCCAACTAGAGTATCTGTGAGGGGTTGCAGTGTTGTGGCACCAGCACCAGTACCCAAGGCCCAATTTTTCAGCCCCTGTTTAACAGGGGCGTATAATTACAATTTTTGATGCAATACTTTGCAGCAGGGCTCATTCCTGAGCTCCAACTATAGTATCTGTGAGGGGTTGCAGTGTTGTGGCAGCAGTGGCTAAGGCCCAATTTTTCTGCCCCTGTTTAACAGGGGCGTGTAATTACAATTTGTGATGCAATACTTTGCAGCAGGGCTCATTCCTGCGCTCCAACTAGAGTATCTGTGAGGAGTTGCAGTGTTGTGGCACCAGCGCCAGTGCCCAAGGCCCAATTGTTCTGCCCCTGTTTAACTGGGGCATATAATTACAATTTTTGATGCAATACTTTGCAGCAGGGCTCATTCCTGCACTCCAGCTATAGGATCTGTGAGGGGTTGCAGTGTTGTGGCACCAGTGCCTAATGCCCAATTTGTCTGCCCCTGTTCAACAGGGACATGTAATTACAATTCTTGATCTAATATTTCACAGCAGGGCCCATTCCTGTGCCCACCAAGTGTAACTGTGAGGGCTTGCAGTTTTGTGGCAACACCACCACCAAAGGCCCAATTTTTCTGCCCCTGTTCAACAGGTGCATGTAATTACAATTCTTGATAAAATATTTTACAGCAGGGCCCGTTCCAGCACCCACCAAGGGTAACTTTGAGGACTTACAGAGTTGTGGCACCAACACCACCACCAAAGGCCCAATTTTTCTACCACTGTTCAACAATGGCATGTAATTACAATTCTTGACCTAATATTTTACAGCAGGGCCCGTTCTTGCGCCCACCAAGAGTAACTGTGAGGGCTTACAGTGTTGTGGCAACACCAACACCTAAGGCCCCAATTTATGCAGAGTATATAGGGCAGGCCCCTACTTTCAAACATCCAACTTACAAATGACTCCTACTTGCAAACGGAAGGAGACAACAGGAAGTGAGATGAAATCTGCCCCTAGGAAGGGAAATTCTCTCCTTTAAGAGTTAATATGGGAAAAACATGTCTCCTCTCCACTGATGCTTTATCACCAATCCTTGTTTCACTAAAAACCCCAAATTTTCAAAAAACATTTGTCATTGTGACAGAAAGTGAGGTGAAATCTTCTGAAGAGGTGCACAGACAGCAAAACAAATGTTACAGGGGTGATAACCCTTCCCTATGTTTTCCAAAAAGCTCAAAAATAGATTTTTTGGCTGGAGCTACACTTTAAAAATGTACCAGTTTAAAATTACAAACAGATTCTACTTAACAACAAACCTACAGTCCCTGTCTTGTTTACACCGCCTGTATACTGCTGTTCAGAGTATATAGGGCCTGGGGGCCCCACGCCTTTCGTTTTTTTAATTTGGGTGCGGGGTTCGCCTTAATATCCATACAAGACACAAAGGGCCTGGTAATGGACTTGGAGGGGGGGCCCATGCTGTTTGTCTCACTGATTTTCATCCATATTGCCAGGACCCGACATTACATTAAAGCCACAAGCAGTTTTAAATGACTTTTATTCCTCTACAAATGTCATTTTGTGCAGGGACTGTTCTAAGCATGGGAAACAAGCGCCACTTTACAGGCATACTACACCCCCCCAGGTACGATATTTAAAGGAATATTTCACTTTTTTTTTCACTTTAGGCATCATTAAAATCACTGCCCGAAAAAACGGCTGTTTTTAAAACTTTTTTTTGCATTGATATATAGCCTTTAAAATTAGCACTTTTGATTTTGAACGTTAGAGTTGCATAGACTTTAACGGGGTTCTAAAGTTCGCACAAACTTTCGGTCCGTTCACAGGTTCTGGTTCGAACCGAACCAGGGGGTGTTTGGCTCATCCCTAGTCTTTAATTTTAGATGTTGGTACAAATGGGGTTGTACAGTGGAAAGCTATAAGAATCCCTACTTGTTTAGTAGCTGCTGAGGCTGTAAATACTTGTACATAAGAACCGGGGGGTGTTCGGCTCATCCCTAGTCCCCAGTATAACAACAATAAAGTGTGCAGCCAGTCTTTGTCACCTGTTCCATTGTCACCCTTGCTAATGCCATACACCATACCAATGTCCCAATCAGTGCCATACCAGCATCCTGATCACCGCCATACTCTATACCTGCACCACAATCACCACCATACCTCATACCAGCATCCTAATCACCACAATACCCCATACCAGCACCGTGGTCACCACCATTCGCCATACCAGCGCACTGATCAACACCATACTCCATACCAGCACCACGATCACCACCATTCCTCATACCAGCATCCTGATCACCACAATACCCCATACCAGCTGCATGGTCACCACCATTTGCCATACTAGTGCCCTGATCACCGCCATACCTCATACCAGCACCATGATCACTGCCATATGCCATATCAGTGCACTGATCTATGCTATACACCATAAGAGCGCCCTGATCACAACCACAATATACCAGCATCTTGATCATCGCCATATGACATACCAGCATCCTGATCACTACCATATGCCATACCAGCATCCTGATCATCGCCATACCTCATACTAGTGTTATGATCATTGCCATATGCCATACCAGTATTCTGACCACCCTCATATGCCATACCACCATCCTAATCTCTGCCATAACCCATACCATAGTAGGTGAGGTTGAAAAAAGACACAAGTCTATCAAGTCCAACCTATGTGTGTGATTTTTTATCTGCATAATATTATATATCCCTGTATGTTGTGCTTCTCTAATAGTTTTTTAAATTATCGATTCTCCCCACTGAAACCACCACCTGTGGAAGGGAATTCCACATCCTAACTGCTCTTACAGTAAAGAACTCTCTAAGCTGTTTAAGGTTAAACCGTCTTATTAAATTCCCTTTAACGGAAAAGTTTTATCCCTATAGTGGAGTAACCAGTATGGTATTTGTACATTGAAATCATATGCCCTCTCAAGCATCTCCTCTCCAGAGAGAAGTTCAGTACTCGTAACCTTTCCTCATAACTAAGGTCCACCAGTCCATTTATTAGTTTGTTTGTCCTTCTCTGGACTCTCTCCAGTTCCAGCACATCCTTCCTGAGGACTGGTGCCTAGAACTGGACTGCATACTCCAGGTGCGGACGGACAGAGTCTTGTAGAGTGGGAGAATTATCATTTTATCTCTGGAGTTAATCACCTTTTTAATGCATGCCAATATTCTGTTTGCTTTGCTTGCAGCAGCTTGGCATTGAATGCCATTGCTGAGCCTGTTATCTACTAGGACCCCCAGGTCCTTTTCCATCCTAAATTCCCCCAGAGGTTCTCCCCCTAGTGAGTAGAGTGCATTCATTCATTTTTGCCACCCAAAAGCATTAATTTACATTTTTCTACATTAAACCTAATTTGCCATGTAGTTGCCCACCCCATTAATTTGTTCAGCTCTTCTTGCAAGGTTTCCACATCCTGCGGAGAAGTTATTGCCCTGATTAGCTTAGTATTGTCTGCAAATACAGAGATTGAGCTGTTTATCCCATCCTCCAGGTCGTTTATGAATAAATTAAATAGGATTGGTCCCAGGACAGAACCCTTGAGGACCCCATTTTCCCCCCTGGACCATTCCGAGTACTCCCCATTTATTACTACCCTCTGAACTCGCCCCTGTAGCCAGTTTTCAATCCATGTACTCACCCTATGGTCCATGCCAACGGACCTTACTTTGTACAGTAAACGTTTATGGGGAACTGTACCAAACGCTTTTGCAAAATCCAGATACACCATGTCTACGAACCTTCCTTTATTTAGATGGCAGCTCACCTCCTCATTGAAGGTTAATAGATGGTTTAGCAAGAACGATTCTTCATGAATTCATGCTGATTACTTCTAATGACACTGTTCTCAATACTAAAATCTTGTATATAGTCCCTTAATATCCCCTCCAAGAGCTTGCATACAATTGATGTTAGGCTAACTGGTCTGTAATTCCCAGGGATGTATCTTGGCCCTTTTTTAAATATTGATGCGACATTGGCTTTTCTCCAATCAGCTGTTACCATTCCAGTCAGTAGCCTGTTCATAAAAATTAGGAACAATGGTCTGGAAATTACTTGACTGAGTTCCTTAAGGTCCCTTGGGTTCAAACCATCTGGTCCCGGTGACTTAGTAATGTTAAGTTTTTCAAGTCTAGTCCTAATTCTGTCCTCTGTTAGCCATGAGGGTGCTTCCTGTTATATGTCATGAGGATAAACATTGCAGTTTTGGTTACTGAAGCCCCCCAATTCCCTTGTGAAGACTGAGCAGAAGAATAAATTCAATACTTTCGCCATCTCTCTATCTTTAGTAACCAGATTCCCTTCATCATTCTTTATGGGACCAGTATGATCTGCTCTCCCTTTCTTACTATTTATGTATTTATAGAATTTCTTGGGATTTTTTTTACTCTCCTCCGCTATGTGCCCTTCGTGTTCTATCTTAGCCGCCCTGATTGCACCCCTACATTTCTTGTTGCATTCTTTGTAAAGTTGGAATGCTGATGATTCCACAGCCTTGTATTTTTTGAAGGCCTTCTTCTTTGCTATGATATGCATTTTTACATTGGAGTTAAGCCACCCAGGACTTTTATTAGCTCTTTTAAATTTTATTCCCATTGGGATGCACCGGCTAATGCCCTTATTTAATATGCTCTTAGAGCATACCAATTTTTCCTCTGTGTTCTTTGTTCCTAAGATTTTATCCCAATTATTATCTTCTAGCAAGGATCGAAGTTTAGGGAAGTTGGCTCTTTTGAAATTCAGTGTCTTTGTATTCTCCTATTTGTGTGATTTATACTAAAACTAAGTGATCGCTGTTTCCTAAATTTCCCAGCATTTCCACATCCATGATCAGGTCTGTATTGATGTTAATCAGTAAGTCTAGTAGCTCTTTGTTTCTAGTTGGTGCATTGACCATCTGACCCATGAAATTGTCCTGCAAGACATTTAGGAATTGACAGGCGTTAGATAAATGTGCTTTTCCTTCCACCCAGTCTATGTCTGGATAATTAAAATTCCACATTATAATGACACTTCCCATCCTTGCCGCTAATCCAAATTGTGATAGGAGCTCCGCCTCCGCCTCCTCCCTAAGGAGCCTATAGTATACTCCCAGTATTACTTTCCCTTTAGTTTCCTCCCTTTGTAGCTGATGTCATCTCTCACATTCACTTGTATACCATTTTTGATATACAGCATGTCACTCCCCCTTTTTTACCCTCTCTATCCCTATGATATAGAAAATACCCTTGAATGGTTGCCAGCCAATCATGAGAGCTGTCGAACCAAGTCTCTGTAATTCCAATAAAATCTAAATCCTCCTCATACAACAGAAGCTCTAGTTCTCCCATCTTATCCGCTAGAGTCCTGGCATTGGTGAACATGCCACATAGTTTAGACCGGTCGCATACTATCTCCTTATTGGGTGCTCTGGGGTTGCAAATAGGACTTGTTACTATACTTACCTCGGGTTTAGGTCCTTTAGTCAACCTACCACTAATGCCCTCAATACTACCCTCTGGAATATGTTCCGCGCTTACTATCTCTACCTCTGAACCCTCCTCCCCTGACCTAGTTAAAAAGCCTCTCTAACTTTTTGGCCATCTTCACTCCCAGCAGATCTGCACCTTTCCCATTTAGGTGCAGTCCGTCCCTTCTGTAGAGCTGGAAACCGATTGAGAAGTCGCCCTAGTTTTCCAGGAACCCAAACCCCTCTTTTCTACACCAGCTCCTCAGCCACTTGTTTACTTCCCTAATCTCCCTCTGCCTTTCTGGTGTGGTTCGAGGTACCAGAAGTATTTCTGAGAATACTACCTTGGAGGTCCTTTTCCTCAATTTAGCTCCTAAGTCCCTAAAATCGTTTTTTAGAACACTCCATCTTCCTCTGACTTTGTCATTTGTGCCAACGTGCACCATGACAGCCGGGTCTTCCCTAGCCCCTCCCAGTAATCTGTCCACAAGATCGGTGATGTGCCGAACCTGAGCGCCCGCTAGACAACATATAGTTTGGCGCTTTGGGTCTTTCTGACAGATTGCCCTCTCTGTCCTTCTAAGAATTGAGTGCCCTACCACCAGAATCTGTCTTTCCTTTCTCTTGGCTTTACTCCCACCCTCAGTGGAAGAGTTTTCCCCTGGCAGCTAGGGGAGTCACTCAGCTCCAGCAGTGCTGGTCCCTGACTGGTTTCTCCCCTTATTGGGATGTTCCAGCCCAGGACTGTCCTCCCTGTCACTTTCCCCTCTATCCATCCTGTCACCCATCTACTCTGCTTTGGTGCCTGCCCCTCTTTATCTCCACCCGCCTCTGTGATGGCCCCTGCCGGTACCTGCCCTGTACGATCCCGACTTTCCTTTAGTATGGAGGGACTTATCAGTGTTGACAGTTGCTTCCCTAGATTCAGAACCTGGGCTTCCAGGGAAACAATGTGCTTACATTTTGCACACCAGTATTCGCCCTCAATTGGATGATCAAGGAATGCATACATGCTGAAAGATGTACACCAAGTCGCATCTGCACACCCGCCGGGCATCATACCCACTAATTTATGGGCATCGGGGGTTATACTCTGTCTAAATGATCAACTAACTTTCTGACACTAATACTTAACAATACACAGGTACTCAACAATACAATACACAGGTACTCGCAACGCATGTGCACTTACAGCACACATGCCCTCACAGTCCATATGCCCTCACAGCACACGTGCACTCACAGTCCACATGCACTCACAGCGCTCATGTACTCACAGCTCACGTGCTCTCACAGTCCACGTGCTCTCACAACACTTGTGCACTCACAGTCCACATGCACACATAGTCCACATGCACTCCAATCAGTGCCCATCAGTGACACCAATCAGTGCCCATTAGTGATGCCAGTCAGTGCTTCTCCTCCGCCAGTCAGCCATCTCCTCCGCCTGCTACGTAGACTCATCCCCTTCATCCCAGAAGAGGACAAAGCACCAGTTGTTGGAACAATCATCAATTCCCGACTTGACTATGCAAACTCGCTCTACATAGGATTACCCCAATATCAGCTTGCGCGCTTACAACTCATCCAAAACACGGCGGCAAGACTGTTAACAGGACCCTGGTAATCCATTTCCCCATCCCTAAGGAGCCTACACTGGCTAACCGTAAAGAATCGGATCACATTCAAGTCCCTCTGCCTCACCCACAAATGCATACAAGGAAACGCTCCGCTATATCTCAGAGAGAAAATAAAACACTACACACCTAATCGCAGTCTTCGATCAGCTAACCAAAGCCTCCTCATCATTCCCAAATTCCGCTACAAAGCAAAGGGAGAACGAAGATTCGCAGTCCATGGACTTTGGCTATGGAACACTCTTCCGACCTACATCCGCATGGAAGAAAACCATCAGGCCTTCAGGAAAAAACTAAAGACCTTCCTTTTCTAAGAAGCTGACAACAGAGAACGCATCTAGTGACTTGAGCTGATTCAGTTCACATTTTCATGCTTTACAAATCATTCATTCATGCTCCCTTTCAGCGCCCATCAGTGCCTGCTCATCAGTGCCACCCATCAGTGCCCATCAGTGTCGCTTATCCATGCCACCTATCAGTGCCCATCAGTGCCGCTCCATCAGACAATTGTTGTCCAACTTTTGGCCAACAAATGTTGGGTGACAAGCTAGTAAATTTTCGGCAGACAATGGTCTGTTGTCAGATTTTCGTATCTTGTGTACACAAGTCCATCACACAAAAGTCCAAAGTACAAACACGCATGCTCAGAATCAATGCTCACCAAACACGACATTAGCAGAAGGTGCCCAAAGGGTGGCGCTCAAGAGATGAAATTCCTTGTAGTACGTCACTACATTCATGTTTGTTGGCTAACAATTGTGCACTGTTTGTATTCAAGACAAGTTCACGGCACATGCCCTTCGGACAAAAGTCTGACGCTTTGTCTGCCAACAATCTGATTATGTGTAAGAGGCTTTAGTTCCCCCTTGTTCACTTTTTTTTTTTTTCTAAATTCCAACTTCCATATGTACCAATATAGCATTTTGCAAACTCTTTTGCAAAAAGATCAAAGATTTCCATTAATTCTACAGACACGTACTTCACTCTCCTCCTGGATGTTTGTATAGTGTATGGCCATCTTTATACACCTAAAATCACTAGATGCTCTTTCAGTGCCATTAATTGTTAATGGAACATTTTGCCATGTGAAAAAACTAAGAGAAAATGCTGCAAAAAGCACCGTAAAAAACACACAACCCACAAAAAAGCCAAAATTTCCCATTAACCACATGCAGCCCATGAACTCAACAGGCTGCCTTATGCATGTTACAGGAAAAGCGAGCCACAAAATGTGCGCTCCCACTATACTAGATGTGAATGGGTCCTGAAAGTGAAATTGGTGTGGTAACACAAGAATAGTGAGGCAATTCGCATCTGGGCATTTCCTTGCACTTCAGAAATGCGCTGCACCAAAAATCCTATGGAGATCCATCTCAGCAGGTTCAACGATGTCTCCAGTCGTCGGACCTGCTGAGACGGATTTCCATATCCATTCTAATATTTCAAAAGGCTCTTATGATCTCTGTAACAGGGATCATCTTCATCTGGTGAGTAGGCTGTTTGCTTGGTGTGGTGGAGGATTTCTACAGTCCCCTAAATATTGAATTAGGCACCTTCTTACCTGAAATTTTGGATGACCTTTTTTGGACTTAAATTTTTTTGTTTTTATCACTTTTAAAAACTAATGATTTGTGATTTATTGAGTTCAAGATATATTTTTTATCACAGTTAATGCACATTTTTGATCAACGTATTTAGTATTTACCATTGGAGTGAACCGGGTGGCTGCACATTTTTTGATTTGTACTGTTTTATTTGCACTGTTTAGCATTTCAATTAAGGTATTTACCTATAGTAAGCATGGTTCATCACACACATATTCTCACCTTATTGGTTTCTGTGACCTCGGAAGGTGCAGCTGTAATTGATAATTTGTATAATTATATTCACCTTCCTACTGCGCAGGTAGGGAACAATCATGTTTTCCCCTATTAAACATATTTGCAATGTGCCATGTTTTATTATGTGTATTTTTATGAATAAACCTATGCATCATTGTGCATCAATTTATTATTTGTGTATCACACATCTCCTTTAAAGTCCCAACCCCCCTTTTTTCTTTATCAATTTAATAGGGATGTAGGTGTATGCTCTGTTTGACCATATGCCTCATTCAAAGTCCCAAACAACCCCCCTCTTCTATATTACGATTTAGGAATGGATGTGTGTGATATGAGTGGGAAAGAGTTGCCTACTACATTTTGTATAACTGACAGTTAATTATATAATTATATATTGTTATATTGTTAACTGACCCTATTTGTTGTTGGTCCACAGTATATATATATATATATATATATATATATATATATATATATATATATATATATATATATATAAAATCTACATTTATAATTTTCTGAATATGAGTTTTACTATCTTGTTTTTTCTATGAGGCATATGGCCTGATTGCTGTATCCGGCTGGTAGTTCTGGCCTTCCCTTTCATCCCCATCTTCATACATGGGGGACTGGGTGGGCGTTCCCATGGTGCATCGGTGCCACACCTTTCAGTAAGTGCATGGCATCACCAATCAGCGACACAGCACCGGCTGCGTTAGTTCTATCACGAGCGTGTGTTAGGCATCTCCCCAGGTGCTGGTCGCGCATGCCTCAGCTGCCCTGGTGAGAATACCTTTTATCAACATGCCCAGATTGAGGCTGGGGGGTGTTATGTGTGCTAGCCATGACAGGTATATATTGCACTCTTGGGGGAGTTACAGTGCCTTGCAAAAGTATTCACCCCCCTTGGCTTTTTACCTATTTTGTTACATTACAGCCTTTAGTTCAATTTTTTTTTATATGAATTATATGTGAAGGATCGGAACACAATAGTCTAAGTTGGTAAAGTAAAATTAGAAAAATATATACATAGAACTATTTTTCAGAAATAAAAAACTGATAATTGGCATGTGCATATGTATTAACCCCCTTTGTTATGAAGCCCATAAAAAGCTCCATAGATTTGGGCTTTATGGCAGAGTGGCCAGAAGAAAGCCATTACTTTCAGCAAAAAACAAAATGGCACATTTTGAGTTTGCGAAAAGACATGTGGGAGACTCCCAAAATGTATGGAGGAAGGTGCTCTGGTCTGATGGGACTAAAATTGAACTTTTTGGCCATCAAAGAAAACGTTATGTCAGGCGCAAACCCAACACATCACATCACCCAAACCCAACACCCTTCCCACTGTCAAACATGGTGGTGGCAGCATCATTCTGTGTGGATGTTTTTCAGCAGTCGGGATTGGGAAACTGGTCAGAGTTGAGGGAAAGATGGATGGTGTTAAATACAGGGATATTCTTGAGCAAAACCTGTACCACTCTGTGTGTGATTTGAGGCTAGGACAGAGGTTCACCTTCCAGCATGACAATGACCCCAAACACACTGCTAAAGCAACACTTGAGTGGTTTAAGGGGAAGCATGTTGGAATGGACTAGTCAAAGCCCAGACCTCAATCCAATAGACAGTCTGTGGTCAGACTTAAAGATTGCTGTTCACAAGCGCAAGCCATCCAACTTGAAGGAGCTGGAGCAGTTTTGCAAGAAGGAATGAGCAAAAATCCCAGTGGCAAGATGAGGCAATCTCATAGAAACTTATCCAAAGCGACTTGGAGCTGTGCTAGCCGCAAAAGGTGGCTCTACAAAATATTGACTTTAGGGGGGTGAATAGTTCTGCACATTGACTTTTTCTGTTAGTTTGTCCTATTTGTTGTTTCCTTCACAATAAAAAAAAAAAAACATCTTCAAAGTTGTGGGTATGTTCTGTAAATAAAATGATGCAAATCTCAAACAATCCATGTTAATTCCAGGTTGTGAGGCAACAAAACATGAAACATGGCAGGAGGGGTGAATACTTTTGCAAGGCACTGTATGGTTTCTCAATCTATGCTGGACACTCCATAGAACACACATAGAGGCCATTCTACAAGCACTGGAATCACAAGGTATACTGTACCTATTTCTTTCACCTCTTTTTTTCACTTTTTGCAGTTTTTGTCACTTTAGTTAGTTCCTGGAACCTTTGACAGGATTGGTCTGTCGCATATTCAGGATGTTGCACAGTATCACTTTCTTGCTCTCCTGGTATGTGGTTCCCTAGTGGTCTCCAACACACTCATTTTTCCCTTTTTCTTCTCACTCACCTAAATCAGTCATATAGGCTGTCTGCCACTTGTAAGTAACATCATGCACTTTTCATTGACCACATGTAATTTTCACACTTCTTTTTCATATAGACATTTTTCTGAGCTGCTCTCAGGCACTACTATGCATCCCACTATGGATACCAATTTTCTCTTCTCTCTCCCCCCCACCGCCCAAGTGTGGTGTGTTTTCTGCCTTGGCTGCCTGCATGTCCATGTCCCCACAGCTCCCCACAGGGACATTTTCCCAGCAATCTTCAACTTTCATTTTTTAGTATCCTATGACCAATTTTGGAGCTGTGATATGTGAGAAATTTTGGGGTGTTTTGTTTCTTCTTCCCCCTTATTTTGATTACAGTTTATTTGAGTAATTAAAAAAAAAATTGTAGACACGCAGTCTGTATTTTGCTTCTGAAAAAGGGGAATCCATGAGACGCGTCAAGCTTTTAAATGCAGTCTTTCATTTAATTATGCATTCACATCCAAATCATAGATGTGAATTTTATGTATTATGTGCTATAATGATTTTTTTCTATTTTTTTCAATTATATGCATATCAGCTCTTCATATTTTCAATGTACCATGTTTTATTATTTGTATTTTTGTGAATAAACCTATGTATCATTAAGCATCAATTTATTATTTGCGCATAACACATCTCCTTTAACGTCCCATCCCCCCTTTTTTCTTTATCAACGGAAAGTTCCCTTGCAAACTGAACATCCTATTTGCATCTTCAAACATCATAGTATTCCTCTTCTGCAATATTTTTTCCAGGTAAAGTTCTGGTTTAATTTATGTGGATTTGTGTATAAGGAATGTGCAAAAACATTCTTACATTTACAGCATGAAAGTTCTCACACAATAGCTGACCAGTTCACTGGAAAGTGAACACCACGTATTACCTCCTCACCTTATTGCTGTGTCTGTTCCACCTTATGGCACTGTAGTTAAAGTCGAATTGTTGGTCATCTTTTTTCCATGGCTTATAATATCCAACATGATTAACAACCACTCTATATTTGTCAGGTTGTTTAAAATTTCCTATTTCAAAATAACTGTCGTAATCCCCATTTTTATCAAATACAATTTTATTTTTGTAAACACTCACTGGGTCTCTGAGTCGTTTTACATATTTATGCAACTAAATGACAAAAATTCAAACTATTAATATTCATATAATTAAAGTAACTTTGAAATTGTTAAATATCTTACCAATAAGTTAAAGGGGTCTATTTTTATATATAAAAAAAAATGGCCAGCAAAATTGCTTGTACAGTCTTTCTGTGCAAGTTAACCAGCTATTTTGAGAATGGGGCAACATTGAATATTCTGATGGTATTTTCTCCTCTGGTTAAATGTTGTTAAGAATATACATGACATAAATCAGCTGGTGCTTATGAAAAGTCATGTCAGTTCTGACCACGCCAGTATTACTGTGTTGCAAGCATGTAGATACACAGAAGTGCTGTAATTAATAATCTCATAAGCTGACGCTGATGATTGCCTTTGGCAGGTAAAAACAATGTTGAAAAACAGAAAACAAACATACTTATACTTACTGAATATGCATGCAGGAGGCTAAGATCTTGAGAAAAAAAAAAACAAAAAAAAAAACAAAAGATGTATGTAGGGTTTTCTAATTTAATTATATTATAGGCAGAGAGAGTCTCACTTCATTTATATTTGAAACAAATACATTTTGGCATCATCCCATAGTGGAATGAGAGACATGGCACCACTGAGCAACAGAAACCCATCCATAATGTTTGGATAATGTTAGTAAGCTCAGAGAAATGGTAAAAGGAGAGCAGTACCTCTATTTAGGATTTTCTGTGCCCTTCTAATGAAAAGTTTATGAATTATGTTATCCCTTTAAGAATTTAACAAATAGGCTGTTCACTTTTCAAGGGAAATTGCACTTTGCATGAGAATTATCCCTAGAGCTTCGTGAATGCTGTGAAGATTGACTTGAAAAAAATACCTAATCATGTGCAAGAAAAATTTTAAAAAATGCATTTTTGCCTGAACATGATTGGGTGATGAAAGTCAGCCAAGCTTCACCTCACTCAATAAGCTCTGAGTAAATTCCATTCCAAAGTGCAACTTCCCTTGCAATCTAAGCAAAAACAAAGAGCAATTATCCAGGTGAGGTCAATGGAAATGTAATGATGTTAATAAGTCCAGTGCATCCCACAAGGTTCCGGTCAGTTTCATGGCCAGAAAACACAAGGTAGAAGAAAGGCAGATGACCGCACACAAGGGTGTGAACACTCCAAAAAATGTTATTGTAGTTCTATAAAACCAGAGGACATCACGGTACAAAAGTCAGGGAAACAGTTGACGTGTTTCACGCAGGCATGCGCTTAATCAGGATTAACAGCCACAAAACGGGGGGTCTTTCTACATTTTTTGCGGACTCTTCTTCTTTAAGATCATACCACCAGCTCTCTCCTCTCCTTCTCTGCTCAGCCATATATATATAAGAAAACAGATTCACGTAGCTATACAGTATATATATATATATATATATATATATATATATATATATATATAAAGGAAATTATTGTTTTGAAAATTTAGCACTACAGCACTTGGTATTTACTATTATTGACTAGAGATGGGCAAACAGTTCAGACTGAGTATGAGTTCAGGCTGAACCGTCGCCGAACACCCAAATTTGCAGCGTGTTTGCCCCTACGAACACCCAGCAATGCAGTGAGCGCTGTACAGTGCATTCCGTGCCCTGATTGGGCAAAGCTTTGCCCAATCAGGATGCATTAGCTGGTCGTTAAGCCATCCGTGGCATCCTTAACAACCAATGAGTCATCATCTGTCAATGGGTTTTCCCGTTGACAGCTGAACAATAAAAAGAAAGTACAGTTAAAAAAAAGAAAAAATGGTGGGGGGGGGGTCCAGCCAAAATTTTTTAAAAAATGGTGTGGGGTCCCCCCAAAAATCCATACCAGACCCATATTTGGGCATGCAGCCTGGCAGGTCAGGGGACATGTTTATAGGGACAAGGGCCTTATCACCACAACCGAGGACGGTGGTTGTGGGAGTCTATGGGCAGGGGCCATATTGGAATCTGGAAGCCCCCTTTACCAAGGGGGCTCCCAGATGCCACCCCCCATGTGAATGGGTATCAGGTACATAGTACCCCTACCCATTAACCAAAAAAGTTTTAAAAAGGGATGCCTCCCACCAAATGCTTGCTCTGCACGTTGACATTTCTTATATAGGTAAGGGGCGGGGCCACCTGGCCATGTAACCCGGGGGCACCGCCCCCTTCTGATGTCACATGCCCAGCATGCACCAATCGGTGATGTCAGAAGGGGTGGTACCACCATTCGAAACTCAGTTTTACTATAGTTGTCTGAAAATGACACTGTTATTATTAGACCTTTGTTTAACCACTTCAGCCCCGGAAGGATTTACCCCCTTCCTGACGAAAGCACTTTTTACAATTTGGCACTGCATCGATTTAACTGCTAATTGCGCGGTCATGCAATGCTGTACCCAAACGAAATTTGCGTCCTTCTCTTCCCACAAATAGAGCTTTCTTTTGATGGTAATTGATCACCTCTGCCGTTTTTATTTTTTGCGCTATAAACAGAAAAAGACCAAAAATTTTGAAAAAAAATTATATTTTCTACTTTTTGTTATAAAAAAATCCAATAAACTCAATTTTAGTCATACATTTAGGCCAAAATGTATTCAGCCACATGTCTTTGGTAAAAAAAATGTCAATAAGTGTATATTTATTGGTTTGCGCAAAAGTTATGGCGTCTACAAACTAGGGTACATTTTCTGTAATTTACACAGATTTTAGTTTATGACTGCCTATCTCATTTCTTGAGGTGCTAAAATGGCAGGGCAGTACAAAATCCCCAAATGACCCCATTTTGGAAAGTAGACACCCCAAGGAAATTGCTGAGATGCATGTTGAGCCCATCGAATATTCATTTTTTTGTCCCAAGTGATTGAATAATGACAAAAAAAAAAAATTACAAAAAGTTGTCACTAAATGATATATTGCTCACACAGGCCTTGGGCATATGTGGAATTGCATCCCAAAATACATTTAGCTGCTTCTCCTGAGTATGGAAATACCACATGTGTGGGACATTTTTAGGAGCCTAGCCGCGTACGGGGCCCCGAAAACCAAGCACCGCCTTCAGGATTGCTAAGGGTGTAAATTTATGATTTCACTCCTCACTACCTATCACAGTTTTGAAGGCCATAAAATGCCAAGATGGCACAAAAGCCCCCCAAATGACCCCATTTTGGAAAGTAGACACCCCAAGCTATTTGCTGAGAGGCATGTTGAGTCCATGGAATATTTTATATTTTGACACAAGTTGCGGGAAAATTACAAACTTTTTTTTTTTTTTTTTTGCACAAAGTTGTCACTAAATGATATATTGCTCAAACATGCCATGGGCATATGTGGAATTACACCACAAAATACATTCTGCTACTTCTCCTGAGTATGGGGATACCACATGTGTGGGACTTTTTGGGAGCCTAGCTTCATACGGGGCCTCCAAAACCAATCACCACCTTCAGGATTTATAAGGGCGTAAATTTTTGATTTCACTCTTCACTGCCTATCACAGTTTCGGAGGCCATGGAATGCCCAGGTGGCACAAACCCCCCCAAATGACCCCATTTTGGAAAGTGGACACCCCA
Organism: Aquarana catesbeiana; assembly: GCF_042186555.1. Classification (NCBI taxonomy): domain Eukaryota; kingdom Metazoa; phylum Chordata; class Amphibia; order Anura; family Ranidae; genus Aquarana; species Aquarana catesbeiana. Next base: position 43,387,526 of record NC_133324.1, read on the forward strand.
AGCTATTTGCTGAGAGGCATGGTGAGTATTATGCAGCTCTCATTTGTTTTTGAAAATGAAGAAAGACAAGAAAAATGTTTTTTTTTCTTTTTTCAATTTTCAAAACTTTGTGAAAAAAGTGAGGTCTGCAAAATACTCACTATACCTCTCAGCAAGCTTGGGGTGTCTACTTTCCAAAATAGGGTCATTTGTGGGGGTTTGTGCCACCTGGGCATACCATGGCCTCCGAAACTGTGATAGGCAGTGAAGAGTGAAATCAAAAATTTACGCCCTTAGAAAGCCTGAAGGCGGTGCTTGGATTTCGGGGTCCCGTACGCTGCTAGGCTCCCAAAAAGTCTCACACATGTGGTATCCCCGTACTCAGGAGAAGCAACAGAATGTATTTTGGGGTGTAATTTCACATATTCCCATGGCATGTTTGAGCAATATATCATTTAGTGACAACTTCGTGCAAAAAAAAAAAAAAAAAAAGAAAAAAATTGTCTTTTTCCCACAACTTGTGTCACAATATAAAATATACCATGGACTCGACATGCCTCTCACCAAATAGCTTGGGGTGTCTACTTTCCAAAATGGGGTCATTTGGGCGGGGGGGTTGAACTGTCCTGGCATTTTATGCACAACATTTAGAAGCTTATGTCACACATCACCCACTCTTCTAACCACTTGAAGACAAAGCCCTTTCTGACACTTTTTGTTTACATGAAAAAATTACTTTTTTTTTGCAAGAAAATTACTTTGAACCCCCAAACATTATATATTTTTTTAAAGCAAATGCCCTACAGATTAAAATGGTGGGTGTTTCATTTTTTTTTCACACAGTATTTGTGCAGCGATTTTTCAAACGCATTTTTTTGTGAAAAAACACACTTTTTTTTAATGCACTAAAACACACTATATTGCCCAAATGTTTGATGAAATAAAAAAGATGATCTTAGGCCAAGTACATGGATACCAAACATGACATGCTTTAAAATTGCACACAAACGTGCAGTGGCGACAAACTAAATACATTTTTAAAAGCATTTAAAAGCCTTTACAGGTTACCACTTTAGATTTACAGAGGAGTTCTACTGCTAAAATTACTGCCCTTTATCTGACCTTCACAGTGATACCTCACATGCATGGTGCAATTGCTGTTTACATTTGACGCCAGACCGATGCTTGCGTTCGCCTTTGCGCGTGAGAGCAGGGGGGGACTGGGGTGCTTTTTTTTTTTTTTTTTTTTTTCTTTATTATTTTTTTGCTTTTTTATCTTAAACTGTTCCTTTCATTTTTTTTAATTTTTTAAATCATTTTTATTGTTATCTTAGGGAATGTAAATATCCCCTATGATAGCAATAGGTAGTGACAGGTACTCTTTTTTGAAAAAATTGGGGTCTATTAGAACCTAGATCTCTCCTCTGCCCTCAAAGCATCTGACCACACCAAGATCGGTGTGATAAAATGCTTTCCCAATTTCCCAATGGCGCTGTTTACATCTGGCGAAATCTAAGTCATGAAATGTTTGTAACTTCTGGTTTCTTAGGCCATAGAGATGATTGGAGCCATTCTGGTCTCTGATCAGCTCTATGGTCAGCTGGCTGAATCACCGGCTGCATTTTCAGGTTCCCTGTTGGGACAGGAGAGCCAGAGAAAAACATGGAAGACGGTGGGGGGGTCATTCCCTCCCACTGCTTGTAAAAGCAGTCTAGAGGCTAATTAGCCGCTAGGATTGCTTTTACATGAAAGCTGACCGCTGGCTGAATGATACCAAGATGATACCTAAACCTGCAGGCATCATTCTGGTATAACCACTCAAAGTCCAGCAACATACCAGTACGTTGCTGGTCCTTGTTGGGCATATATTGTAAACTTTTTTTTCATGCAGCCTGTGGGCTGAATGAAAAAAAGATATTGATCAGTGGGTATGCCCACCATTAGAATACCTCCCTTCATCCACCCACTTCTAATGATGGGCATACATGTACCGTTTATATATGCCGAAGCATGGGGGCATCCTCCCGCAAAAGGTAGGAGCAAATCGCTCCTCCACCCACTGCTGCCCCCACGCTTCGGCATATATGCTGAAGTATGTAACTCTGGTGGTGAAATCACCTCCAACAGCGCTGGAGTCACGGCTTTATGTATCGTGGGAGCAAACTCTGTTGCTGTCAAGATAAATAAATCTGCTCTGCAGCTGAATGGCGTACCTGAAAACAAAAAAATGGTTACCAAACATGAACATAACAACAATAAAACATTGCAGAACAGAATACAGTAAAAAAGAGCAGAACAATAGAGAGAGAATAGAGAGAGAGAACAATAAAACGACAACTATTTTTGTTTTTTATTATTTTATATTTTTTTGTGTTTTTTTTTTTTTTTTTTTTTTTTTACACTTTTTTTTGTAACTTTAACTTTTGTAACTGGTACCAGGTTTGGGTCTCTCAAAATGCGATGGCATCTTGGGAGACTCTGTGAAAGTGTGTCCTAGTCTGTGCAGTGCTGTACCCTACGCTAATACTCAACTAGTGTATGGTAGCGTTCAAAACATTCACCAATGCAAAGACCAGGATTGTCAGGACAGGAGGGACAATAATAGCGGGTGTCACGCCTAAATCTGTGATTTCTGCAGACACAACATCTTTTTGGGGGGGCTCGTTGGGTAGGGGTACTCTGGAGGACATAAGGAAAATGCCTCTCATGCAGCCGGCCTACTGCATTTGGATTGGGAAGGTGAGGTGGAGCACCGTCTGGAAACAGAAGGGCTCTGACGATCTCTTCCTGGAATTTAAGGAAGGATCCAGTCAGTCCTGAAGCTCTGTATAGCACATAAGCGTTCGGCAAAGCCAACTGAAATAAATAAACAGACACTTTTTTGTACCAGCGTCTGGCCTTACCAGCAGCTAGGTACAGTGCCAACAACTGGTCGTTGAGGTCCACCCCTTCCATATTTTGGTTATATTCGTGGACACAGAGGGGTTTCTCCACAACACCAGTCGCCGTAGCAATTTGGACCGTCGTGTCTGCAGGAAGGGAGGTAAGAACGAAAACATTCTTATTATCCCTCCACTTCATAGCAAGCAAATTATTACACTGCAAGCAGGCTCTCTCCCCCAGCCTAAGACGGGAATCTACAAGCCGCTGGGGAAAGCCCCGGCGATTAGGTCGCACGGTGCCACATGCTCCAATCTGATGATCAAAAAGGTGACTAAAAAGTGGCACGCTCGTGTAATAATTGTCCACGTACAAGTGGTACCCCTTTCTGAATAAGGGTGACACCAAGTCCCATACTATCTTGCCAGCACTTCCTATGTAGTCAGGGCAGTTTGTCGGCTCTACGTGACTATCTTTGCCCTCGTAAACCATAAAACTACATGTATAGCCTGTGGCCCTGTCACAGAGCTTATATATCTTGACCCCGTATCTGGCACGCATGCTGGGAAGGTACTATTTGAATGACAAGCGGCCAGAAAACATAATCAGGGACTCATCAACGCAGACAACTTGATTGGGAGTAAACAAGTCTGCAAAACGTTGGTTAAAGTGGTTTACGAGGGGCCGAATTTTGTAGAGCCGATCGTATTCAGGGTCTCCACGAGGACGACAGAGTTCATTGTTGTTGAAGTGCATGAACCGCAAAATCTGCTCGTATCGTGCCCTGGCCATGGAGGCAGAGAACACGGGCATATGGTAAATTGGGTCAGTGGACCAATATGACTGCAACTCACTCTTTTTATTTATGCCCATGTTGAGGGAAAGGCCCAGAAAGATCTGAAATTCAGAAACCGTAATTGGTTTCCAATCTCTGGCAAGGGAGGACTGGGGAATAATGGCGATGTGTTGACCAGCGTACAAATTGCTTTGGTCCACAATAGATCTATAGAGATCTTCGGTGAAAAACAGCGAATAAAAATCCAGTGACGTAAAACCAACTGTTTCCACCTGAATGCCGGGTTGGCCAGTGAATGGGGGAAGTACGGGTGCTGCAGAAGTGGTGGGTTCCCAATTCGGATTGGCGAATGCAGCAGGAAGGGCACTATGAGCACGACGGGCCTGTGTTCGTCTTCTTGGTGGCAGCGGGACACTACTTGTGCTTGCCACCTCGCCAGCTTGAACTGCACTTATGGGGTTCCCCACATCACCAAGTGTTACTGCAGTGCTGGATATACGACCAGGGTGTACTAGGCCGCTGGTGCTTGCCAGTTCACCAGAAGGAATAGCGGCGCTAGTACTGCTCTGCTCCATACGAGAGCCCTGCGGTTCTTGCACTTCAAGGACAGAAGAAGAAGATTGGGGTCTGGTACGCCTGACCTTGGCAGGGACCACTCTGTCGTCAGAGCTATCTGTCATGGAGCCGCTGTCATCTACAGGATCGTATTCTGAGCCTGAATCTGACAGATGAGTGACTTCCTCTTCACTATCTGTCATGCTCAGAAACGTGTAGGCCTCTTCACTGTACCTTCGATTTGCCATACTGGGCTATAAATTTAGGGGTACACTAGTGAGAATCACAGGCAAAAAAGCTCCTGCCTGTCAGCGACTGTATCAAAATGCTACCAAAAAACTGTTAGCGATCGCAGGGATCAGGCCTAACTCTGCGAACGCTGCAGTTATGTGTGCTTAGTGTTTTGTAAGTGTCAGTTATCGATCGATACTGCACTTGGGTGGGCTAGGCAGGGCTGGGCTGGGCTGAGGGGCAGAATGCAGGTGCTAGCAGGTATCTGGGCTGATCCCGCTAACACTGCGTTTTTGGGAACCCTAAACTGCTGGGGATGCTAGTATAGATCTGATCGGATCAGATATCGATCCGTTCAGATACTATAGCACTAAGGGAGGTGTATGCTGCATGCGTGGGTGTTAGCGATACTGGCACTAACCTGATGCTGCCTGGGGCGACGCAGATCTTATCTGACCCTAAAAACTTAACTTATATCACCGCCGGGCGATTAGGGGGTTAAACCTTTATAAGGTAACAAACGGCGGGTGCCCTGAAACCATAATAAACTATAAAAAACAAACTAACTTACCAGCGTCACCCGTAACAGTTATACGGTGATCACTGGTGAAAGGGTTAACTAGGGGGCAATCAGGGGGTTAAAATCTTTATTAGGTAGTATATGGGGGTCCCTGTCGCTATAAAACGCTGACGGCGATCCTATATACTTACCTCCCTAACTAGCGTCACCTGTGTCACTAATACAGCGATCAGAAAAACGATCGCTTAGTGACCCTGGCGACGGGGGGTGATCAAGGGGTTAAAACTTTATTAGGGGGGTTAGGGGGGTACCCTAACTGCCCTACCACTTATAACTCTCACAAACTGACACCAATGCAAAAAAAAAACCTGCTATTGGTGTCACTGTGACAGGGGGTACAGGGGGGTGATCGGGGGGTGATGGGGGGTGAAAAGTGTGCCTAGTGTGTTCTACTGAAAGTGTAGTGTTGGTGCAACTCACATTGATGTCTTTTCTCCTTGGCACCGGAACGAAAAGACCGACTCGAGGAGAGATGACATCACTTCCTCTGCTGCTGTTTACATTACAGCAGCAGAGGAAGAATTTCATTCGTGGGGAGCGATCGCGAGGGGGTGGCCACGAATGAGTGGCCTCCCCCTCAGCCTGTATCGCTTCCCCAACAATGCTGACCGCCTCGGGCACCAGGGGGGCGCGATGCGCCCCCAGTCCGCGGGAGGCAGATCACGTACCAGGTACGTGATTTTGCCTGCCCGTGCCATTCTGCCGCAGTATATCCAGGCCCGGATTTACTCCCTTTGCCGCCCCAAGGCCGGGTCTTTCAATGCTGCCCCCCCACACACACACACACCACGTCCTTTATCGATGACTTCTACAATAGATCAGTTAAAAACATATCTCCACACATGAGAACACTGAAAATAACTGGCTTTAATTGTACAGACTAAAAATACTTCAGGGTAAGTGCGCGAGGGGTAAGGATTTTTCGCAGGCAATTTTTCAAGGCAATGGCTGGTGTTAGTGCTTCAATCATCCATCATGGTTGTTATGGTGTCAGGATGATTGAAACACATTACTTCTATCATTACATTGTAATATAAACTGAAATAGTTCAACTCACCATAATGCAGAATCATTGGGAGCCCTGAGCGTGTCACTTGCCACCATCTCTTGTCACTTGCCACTATGCCTGTCACCAGATGGGGATGTCACTTGCCACTATGCCTGCCACCAGATGGGGATGTCACTTGCCACCATGCCTGCCACCAGATGGGGATGTCACTTGCCACCATGCCTGCCACCAGATGGGGATGTCACTTGCCACCATGCCTGCCACCAGATGGGGATGTCACTTGCCACCATGCCTGCCACCAGATGGGGATGTCACTTGCCACGCTGCCTGCCACCAGATGGGGATGTCACTTGCCACGCTGCCTGCCACCAGATGGGGATGTCACTTGCCACCATGCCTGCCACCAGATGGGGATGTCACTTGCCACACTGCCTGCCACCAGATGGAGATGTCACTTGCCACGCTGCCTGCCACCAGATGGGGATGTCACTTGCCACGCTGCCTGCCACCAGATGGGGATGTCACTTGCCACGCTGCCTGCCACCAGATGGGGATGTCACTTGCCACGCTGCCTGCCACCAGATGGGGATGTCACTTGCCACGCTGCCTGCCACCAGATGGGGATGCCACTTGCCACGCTGCCTGCCACCAGATGGGGATGCCACTTGCCACGCTGCCTGCCACCAGATGGGGATGTCACTTGCCACGCTGCCTGCCACCAGATGGGGATGTCACTTGCCACCATGCCTGCCACCAGATGGAGATGTCACTTGCCACCATGCCTGCCACCAGATGGGGATATCACCTTCCACGCTGCCTGCCAACAGATGGGGATGTCACTTGCTACGCTGCCTGCCACCAGATGGAGATGTCACTTGCTACGCTGCCTGCCACCAGATGGGGATGTCACTTGCCACGCTGCCTGCCACCAGATGGGGATGTCACTTGCCACGCTGCCTGCCACCAGATGGGGATGCCACTTGCCACGCTGCCTGCCACCAGATGGGGATGTCACTTGCCACGCTGCCTGCCACCAGATGGGGATGTCACTTGCCACCATGCCTGCCACCAGATGGAGATGTCACTTGCCACCATGCCTGCCACCAGATGGGGATGTCACCTTCCACGCTGCCTGCCAACAGATGGGGATGTCACTTGCTACGCTGCCTGCCACCAGATGGAGATGTCACTTGCTACGCTGCCTCCCACCAGATGGGGATGTCACTTGCCACCAGATGGGGATGTCACTTGCCATGCTGCCTGCCACCAGATGGGGATGTCACTTGCCACCATGCCTGCCACCAGATGGAGATGTCACTTCCTACGCTGCCTGCCACCAGATGGGGATGTCACTTGCCACCAGATGGGGATGTCACTTGCAACGCTGCCTGCCACCAGATGGGGATGTCATTTGCCACGCTGCCTGCCACCAGATGGGGATGTCACTTGCCACGCTGCCTGCCACCAGATGGGGATGTCACTTGCCACCATGCCTGCCACCAGATGGGGATGTCACTTGCCACCATGCCTGCCACCAGATGGGGATGTCACTTGCCACCATGCCTGCCACCAGATGGGGATGTCACCTTCCACGCTGCCTGCCACCAGATGGGGATGTCACTTGCTATGCTGCCTGCCACCAGATGGGGATGTCACTTGCCACCAGATGGGGATGTCACTTGCCACTCCCGAGCCCGGCCGGCTTCGGAACGGCGCATGCGCAGTTGAGTGGTCGGCTCGCGGCCATCTTTTCTATGGGCACTGGTGCCCATAATAGACTTTAATGGGCAGCACGAAAGGGGGGGCGGCCGCGAAGTCGCTGCAGGAGCGGCGCCGCCCCTACACCACTGCCGCCCCGAGGCCTGGCCTCGGTGGCCTTGTGGCTAATCCGGCCCTGAGTATATCTGTGTTAGGCGGTCGGCAACTGGTTAAAGTACATCAGTTTTAACAGCAAGTTTCAAGCAAAAATGTTAACATCCTTAATGACTTCAAAGTGATCAATGCGGACATGAGGGCAGAAACTTAGACCTTTGGATAGCAATTGTTTATCTGAGTCAGTGAGGTCATAGGAAGATGGGTTAATGATTTCTAACTCAGGTCTATCTCCCCCATTGGTGATTATAGGTATATAGCACTCACAACACTTCCTAGTGGCAATGTGATGATCAAGCTTCTCACAATTGGATTGTGTTTTTTGAAATCTGGATCTTTAGGGATCTTGATCACATTACTCTGTTTACACACAACCCATTGGGGTGGGAATAAAGGAGTTAAACACTAAAAAGGAGAGAAGAGGTTCTTTCTCCAGATAATGAAAACTCATAGGGAAAGCCCTTCTCTCTTTATATTTTAAAAGGCATTCCAAAAAAAAAATCAAGAATACCTAAAAAAAAAAAGTTGAACTGTACAATTTTACCTGATCAAACCGATTAATGTTAAGTGCAGCATTTAATCTGCATTGCAGAAATGTAGCTTTGGCCAAAGCTTCCACTGCTAAATACATCCGTACAGAGCTCCCTCGAAACAAAAACTCTTTAACACATGATATAGCATTTGGTAATGAGGCATTAATATCAATAAGAGTAGCATTTTGTAAATAAACATTATTCCCATTTTGATTTGTTGATACATTGTATAATGTAATGGACAGTTCATAATTTAGCAGCCTATATAGTGGAGGTCTTAACAATAGTGAGTTATCAATCACAGCTTGAACTCTCGGGAATTTTCTTTCTATAATACCCAACATCAAACCTGCATTAAAATGTGGGAATAAGTTATCTAAATGTAAATCAGTATAAGTCCAAGTGGGTGGGAGAATAATCACAGTATTTGGGTTGATTTGATAGTAAAATTGTAGATAAATATAAATGTGGTTTGTGAAGGACCCACATATAATCACAATATTGCAACGAACATCTCTAATATTTTTTTGCCACTCTTCAATCTTAGCAAAATTTACAATAATTCTTGTTTCCAAAGCCACACAAATCCCCTGGGCACTCAGATATCTCTTTAGAATTCGTGCCTCATTCTCTCCGGTATCGTTATCTGATAAAAATATTCCAACCCACGTCCAGCCAAAATGTTTCATTAGTTTGGCAATTGCTAAATAATGGACGTGATCATTCTGAATGGTCTTAAACACATGAGGATAAAGCTGTCTGTCAGTTAAGGTGTAGTCTGTGGATCCATAGCTGATCTGAAGACAAGGAGAGAAACATGTTATTTTATTTTGTGGTTGAATACAAAGTGAGCTGCTATGAATAGATTCTGTAGAAGCAGCATTGTGAAATTATTTTACGCTGGATTTTTTTTCACCATGGAAGATAAGAGCAAGCAAATAAAATATGAGCTGCTTAATTTTTGGTTTATATGTTATCTGGGTTAAATTTTATACAATACCAGAATCTTTTTTTTTTGCTTTTGCTTTTGCTAGAATGGTTAGAAAATAGGTTGGGTCTTAAAAGGTAAAGTCCAATGAGAGCTCCAAACAGAGGTCCAAGGTTTTTTATGATTAAAATTGATTTATAGCAGAAAAAAAAAAAAAACAACATGGTTTGGAGGCCAAAAACACTCACCCTTCATCAGGGCATAGGATTTTGCCTGTGCTGAAAGGATAAAAGTACCTTTATAAAAAAAAAAAAAAAAAAAAAAAAAAAAAAACAAAAACAAAAAACAAATGCACATCTTTTTTTAGGTATAAAAATCTGCATTTATTTGTTCTTTTACTCGGAGCCTGAAAATCCTTGCACTCATGAAGAGCAGATTTTGGACACAATGCAGGACTCTTGCAGACTGTCAGTGTAAGCTGTTTGCTCATACCACATATGGGCAGGCAGTTACACACTGACAGGAAGTATCAATGAACTACCTAGAGGGCTCAACAGTGCCCTGGTAGTTCATTGAGAACTGCAAGCCAATAGTCGCAAAGGCCGTCGGTAATTGTAGTTCTCCCATTCACAGAGCTCTGTGAATGAATGGCGCGGCCAAGTGGGCGGGGCCCAGCTTGGCAGCATTTTTTATAAATTGTGACAGTGAGTTATTACAATAATAGGGGGTTTGGGGGGCGCGGGGGCTGCTGCAACAGTAACATGTTACATGTTACACCCTGAATACAGGTGTAACATAACATTTTATAGAAGGTGAAGTTATCCTTTAAATGGTCTCAGGTAAGTAGACACCAAATACTGTAGATCAGGAGGGAAGGTTAAACCAGTTTTAGTGAATGCAACAATATCTGCTTCCTGAAGTTCATTTAAGTACAGGCAAAATTCCTAAGCACTAAGCCTTTGACCCTCAAAATTGCATTGGATTGTTTCGGGTATGAATCATTTTTGTCACTCAAATTCTTGGACTCTTGGATATTTGTCTGGTGCTCATTTTGTATGAGTGTGGATTCTCAACTCTGGGTTCTTTCCCTGTTTCTAAGGGGAGTCCCCATTTTGTGGAGTGCTGCTAAACTGGAGCCAGTGTGCTCAGTGAAAATGTCAGTGACCCTTAGAAAATCTAAATCCAGTGCCCCATTTGTTTTAGTGTTAATAGCTGAAAGTATCCCTGCTGGGAACATTTTTACTCCACAATTTGTTCCAGTAAAGATTTTTACCAGGAATGAAAATTTGAAGAAAAATCCAAAATTTTGAGGTATACCTGAAATATAAAAAATGAGGAGAAATCCTTCAATGGCTATACTTTGGGTTGTGACAGTGGTGACCATGGAGAGATTTTCTTTTCTATTGTCTCTTCAAGACAAAATAAACTTTTCCCAATGAAACACAAATGAGAAATAAAAACTGACAGGTGTTTTAACCCTTCCTAAAATCAGATTTGGTTTTAGGGCTGACCAAGGGGGGCCCAACAACTTCATGTCAATGTTACATGTTTGGAAGGTGGTTTCTTCCACCTTTCCTGAAGAAAGACCCCTGCAGAATGTCTCAGGGCAACTTAATATTTTTGAGCCTCCCCGTCCAATCATTATTATGGATATTACGCAGTTTCTGAAATTGTAGTCCTGTTCCTCACACTTCATTTATATCTAAAGTCTTTTTTTAAGTTTAATCACTTCAGCTCTTGTATCTGTGTACTGTGCACTTTCTGAATCAGAGCAATTTTTATATTTCTACTATGGACCTGATTGTTCAGCGATAACTTTATCATTATTTAAGATAACAAAGTAACGCATACATTTTTTTTTGGGGGGGGGGGTTGACTGAAACAACTTGGCATTCTTTTGGAAATGTTGTCTTAAAAACATTTTCTATGTAATCTATAGTCAAAGAGAAAAATGTTTTCTTTTTGTTTTTTGCTTCTATGTTTACCGGTGTTGTTTACTCTAAATAAAAATGATACATTTTCTACTATAATCTGTTCTATTTAGAATGACACCAAAATGGTTTTCTGGTATTAAGCCTGCTAACAAAAGAAGAAACATAGTTAGAATGAACAAGGGTATATATATGACTATGTGCCTCACACTACAATAGAAAATGACAAATTACAAAATCTTACTAACTAAATATTTTCATGAATTGGAGATTGTTCTGAAAAAAAAAAAAACAGGATATAAATTGATATCTGAAAATTATATCTTTGTTAAATCAGAATCCAATGATTGCTACTTTTTATGCCTTACCCAGTGTGAAAAAAAGAAAGACCCCAGGCTGACCCATAGGGGTTGATTTAATAAAGCAGGAGAGTGCAAAATCTGGCGCAGGTCTGCATGGTAGCCAATCAGCTTCTAACTTCAGCATTTTCAATTAAGCTTTGACGAAAGCTTTGACGAAAAAACCTGGAAGCTGATTGGTTTCTAAACTCACTGAAGTTAAGGTATAAACTGCAACAGTGGTTTACCAACATCCCTTAATTAAAATTTTTACATCCAAAAGTTACCCCCATGGGACTTTAAAGGTAAAACAAACATAGTATCATTGTGTTAAAAAAAGTTTATTTATAACCATAAAATTTAAATAAAACAAACTAGGGGGTGTGACTAACCACCAAGCAAGATGGATGCTTAATCTCCCAGCTCCAGCGCTGACCTGAGAAACACAGCAGTAACGCCGCTTTATAGAAGGCTCTCTCACTAGCAGAGGACACCAACATCCAGGACAACTTCCCCAACATGTCCCGCAAATGGAAAGAATGGAAAGAATATCGGCAGCCTAAGAAACTGACAGCATATTTCTCCCACCAGTTGAGGATAGAAGTCCAAGATGGAACCCGCGGCCCTGCACTCGGAACAGATGGCCCCTACACAGACCTTCTGAGATGCCTCAGAAATAACCACCCAAAAAGAAGCCTTACACACCTCTCCTTCATCCCCGACCTCATCGGCAAGGAGCAGTCCTGCCAAGTCGCGGATGTGCCTGGATTCAGATCCCCAAGGAAATGAGGTGAACCCTATACAGGAGTGTATTCCTATGCAATCAGCCCATCCTTCACTTATAGCAGCATTCCCTACATCCAACCAACCAGTGCTAGACACCACTATGAAATAAATGCTCATTTCTCTCCAATCCTCCCTGCACAATGAAATCTCCTCCATGTTCAATAAATTCTCAACAGAGATGCACTACATGGGAAACAGAGGACATCATATTGAAAACCATATAGGAGAGGTGACAAACAGTGAATGACCTTGTAGATGCACGTGAAATCACACGAGATGAGCAGCAGTGGATGAGGGCCAAGATGGGGGACCTTGAGGACAGGTATCGCCATAATAATGTGAAAATAAGAGGCATACCTGAGAACATTCTCCCACCAGATCTTAACAGCTATGCTAGAAAGCTAATTGCAGCACTCCCAGATCTTTCACACATGGAATCTATTATTAATTGCATACATTGCCTCCCAAAACACCCTGACCTTCCCGATGAGGTCCCCTGTGATGACCTAATGATAATCCATTTCATTCACACAAAAGATTAACTTTTTGGTGAAAGCAAGACACCTGGGTCAACTCCCAGCCCCATATGCCAAATTGCAACTATATGCTGACCTCTCGCAATATACACGCCAGCTGAGGAGACAACTAGGCACCATTACTAAACCTCTCAATAAAGACAAGATCCCCTACCAGAGGGGTTTCCCCATTAAAATAATGGTTACCAAAAAATGGAGTAAAACTCAACATCTTCACAGTAGAAGAAGGTATCCAATTACTTCATTAATGGGGTTTCATACCGGATCCACCTACCCCATCACAACCTAAATACAAGGGAAACAACCCACCCACCTCTGGGAGCTACTAAGCTAATAACCATCTACCTGCACCAAGATAAGCATTACCTATGTAAAAGATAACCACAGGTATACCTTCCGGATTGTTGTCCTGTTCATTGCAATTAGTTTCACAAACTCACACCCAAGTTTGCTCAGCAGCCCTTGACATTATCCACTGCTGATCCTTGTTATTTCGGGGTTTTTTGTTGTATCTCTTTTTATTGTTCTTATACTGTTTTGCTTCCTGCTTCTGCAGGTGGACTGCCACAATATTAACATAGATCATCTTTGCACTTTCTCAAACTTCATCTCAATACTTTTCTAGCGACCCCCTGAAATATCTTCTTCAACCGCTCCAATTCATCCAGTCCTTTAGTATCATCCAACTGTGAGTAACTAACACAACTACACTTTTCATAGCCTCCAAGGTGCCAAAGTTCCTTTCGTTCAACACCAAGGGACTTAATCACCCAGCAAAAATAGCATCCCTCTGGCGTACAGCACATGGCTCTCATTGTGAAGTCCTTTGCATGCAAGAAAGGCATTTTACAACAATCGAAGAACCCCAATGCAAAAATAAAAACTTCCACACATCTTTAAGGCCTCAGGCCCTACCAAAAAGAACAGGGTATTGATAGTTTTCAAAAACATTATCTTCCTCATTCTCCATAATTAATTAGCTGATCCTGAAGGCAGATACCTCGCTCTCGACTGTACCCTAGACAACTCCAGATGCACCATTGTAAATCTATACGCGCCTAATTCCGGACAAATTCTATTCTTGAATAAACTGATGAAAAAAATCAACAAATTTTGCCAAGGCCACCTAATTAAAATTGTCGACTTGAATATTGTACCAGACAACCTAATGAATGCTTTCCTCCCATACAACCAGGCTCTCCTCTCCAATGGGGACTTGGAACAATGACTTGTACAATGTATGGAGATGTCACCATACTACCGAACGTGAGTACTCTTTTTTTTCTTACCCCTACAAACACATTTACCTGAATTGACTATTTCCTAGTAGACAAGTGGATTTTACCCACCATATCAGACTCCTCTATGTCCACAATTACACGGTCTGACCATGCGCCCATCACTATCACCATTGATACATTGCCGTCAAGTCCTTCTACGAGGATATGGAGAGCTAACTTATCAATCCTCCATTCTCCATTCTATTCTACTTACATACGTGAAAAACTAGAGGAACTTTTTAAAATGAACAATGGTGCTACTTCTGTCAATGCCACCCTCTGGAACGCACATAAGGCGTACATTAGGGATTATTATTCAACTGAGTGCTATAGAGAAGAGGAAGAGATCACAGCACCTAGATACCCTCACAAATGCCATTAAGGACATAGAAAACAAAAAACAAATTAAACCTGACCCGTCTCTAAAAGGCACAACTATTACACCTTAGGCAAGAATTAAGGGGACTCCTTTTAGAACCCTTCGGAAAAGCTCAGAAAAAATTCAGTGCTAATTACTACTCCACAGGCAACAAGGCACCCTAACAATCAAAGGCTGTCAAAATAACAATAAAACAAATAACAATAAAACAATAAAACACACTTATACCACCCAGCCACTAAAAATAAACTCATAGATCCACAAGCCATAGCCGATGCATTCAGCCAATACTATGGCACAATTTACAAACCTAAAAGACGACTCTGCAACCATCCTTAAACGTGATTGACTCTTTCCTATGGGAAATAAATCTACCTAGCATACCTCCAGAACAAATCTCTATGCTGAATGCTCCATTTACAACCCTAGAAATCCTAGAGATCATTTCATCCCTACCCTCAAATAAATCACCTGGCCAGACAGACTCACTGGGGAATATTATAAGCAATTCAAAACAATCTTAGCACTCTTTTTGACTCATACATGCAACGACGCTGCCTCAGCATTGATACAAAAATCTATGTAAAATTGATAGCATCTAGACTATTTGATATCATGCCCTTACTTATAAATCAGGACCAATCTGGCTTTACCAAGGGTGGATAAACATTTGATGCCACCCGTAGACTTATCAACATTATACATAATGCTGAAAGCACTCCAATGCCTTCTCTGCTTCTATCCCTGGATGCAGAGAAGGCATTTGATAGAGCACACTGGGCTTACCTATGAGTGACACTAACCGAGTTTGGTTTCCATGGTCACATCTTTTCAGCTATCATGGCGTTATATTCATCACCCTTAGAGATGCTCTATCAACTGTTTAATATTACTAATGGAACCAGGCAAGGTTGTCCCCTATCACCACTTATATTCAACTTACTGATGGAGCCCTTAGCGGAGCATGTCAGATTTCACAGAAACATCTCTGACTTTCGAATTGGCACTACAGAACACAAAATGCATTTCATATTACAAAGGTAATGAAATAATGATAATAAATCATTTATACTCGACCTAGGACTGGATGGTACATCCAGTAATCTATTATGTAACCTCTATCCATACCCATGGGCTGACACAGATATCACGCACTTAGGGATCACACTCACCAAATCTACAAAAGCCCCATTCGAAAACAACTATATAGAAGCTAGACACATGCTCCTTCAAGAAACTGCAAAGTTGTCTAAATTCAAATTTTCTTGGTCATGCCGATTAGCCGCTTTTAAAATGCTTGTCCTGCCCAGATTACTATATTTTTTCACACTTTACCCTTACCACTTCCACATACCTACCTCAAATCCTTTCAATCCATTTTACACCGCTATGTTTGGCAAGGGAAAAAAGGTAGATGTAGCCACATTAGGCTCATAAAACATAGGTTAAGTGGTGGAACTGGCTACATTGATGTAAGAGACTACTACTTAGCCACCATACTTTCACAACTGAAAGATTGGATGACCCCAACCCCACCACACTCTGGGGTGATATTGAAACCACTATGATGCCAGGTAACAACCTCAAACTCTGGCTACTCAGCACAGTCGCCAACTCTCCTTGTCTCAGATACTATGCCCTGACTAAGCCTCACACTACACCACTCTAGATGGACACATCTTTCCACCAAGGCCCTTCTTATACCTCTCAAAACTCTTTGTTTATTAACCCCTGACATAATTATACCAAACTGGCTAACAGAGCAAGTAACTTCTACTTCCAAACTTCGCACTATAGTACACCACAAAAGACTTCCTTCCTTACTATAGAATTCAACATTGTCTCTCTTCCTATCCTAATCTAGAAGGAGCTTTACCTACTGACATATGGAATTGTTTCTTCACAAACAGCGCAAAATCTAAAGGGACCTCCCTGATATACTCAACTCTACAAGAAAAAGGAGCATTCAATAAATCTAAGCCCTTCAGAGAATGGGAAGCAGACATACAAATACAATTTATTGAAAAACAATGGCAATCAGCCCTATGTTCAAACTACAAAATTAATTTAAAAACACAAGCAACTATTCCAATCACATTTAAGAATGCACTAGCCCTGGTGCATACAGGTGATGAACGTGAACATATACAGATCCGTCCCTGGGGTCACAAAATCGTCTGCAAGTCCTCGGCCCTGCTGCCCTCATGGGTGACCATATAATTCCTAAAACGAGGCGAAGATGTCACAAGCCCCGCTATGATGCATTTCGTCAAGCACATGTGACTTTATCAAAGGGTGTGTGCCTGTAGTCATCACGCAAGTATTACCTACTCCCACTGGCACTATTCCTCCCACTGGCACCAACTATTTCTCACCTTAATACCAAAAATCAGGCATTGTTTACCCTCACTGAACTCAGCTGGCCCCCCTAAAGTCTGAAGGACAGTAAACTGGCCCTTTCTACTGAAAGTTTGGAGACCTCCTCTCGTGTAATCACTCTTTCCCCCTTGCTGGTACCTTCTTTCACCAAGGCTCCTTCTTATCTAAAACTAGAGATGGGAGAACAGTTTGAGCCAAAGTTCGGCCCGAACTTTGCCTGTTCACCCTTTCAGCGAACATCTAAATTTGTGAGTAGCTCGGCGGGATGTTCACCCACTAAGTGCCCCACAATGCACTGCGTGCTTCACAGTGCATAATAGGGCCCTATTTGGATGAAGAAAGATGAAAGATTGGCGGCACTTCCAAGGATAAAACCAGTACTTTATTGAAACTTCATAAAAGCAGCAACATGACACACATGATGCATACTTGGTCAGCAAACGCATTTCCCACTCCTGTGCTTAATCATTGCTGATTGCCCTTAGTATGCTTGTTCCACTGGTCAGGTGCAAGGCTTCGCCAATTAGCACTGTCAAAGTCCAGATTGTAAAAAGTGATGATGACTTTCTCCAATCACGGCTCAGTACTCATAGTTCCACCCCACACTATAAAAGGTTCCTTAACATATGAAGTCTTTGCAGTGTGAAGTTGGAGATAGATAGAGTGGGGCTCATTTTGCTACTAGCAGTTAGTGTGTCCACTTATTGTGACTCTGGGTGTAAGGTGTTAGTGTAGTGTTAGTATAGTGTTTAAGAATAGTGTGTCAGTAAAGTGTGTTAGTGTAGTGCAGTATTTAACACAACATTACATAACATTTAGTGCTGTATACATTGCTGTATACCCTTTTTTTTGGTTGCTGCGTGGTTTTTTTTTTGCCTTTTTTTGTCCCCTGCCTGCCCCCTTTTATCTAAATTGTCAGACGCAGTTCTTCTGACTGAAATGCTGGTGTTCCTCCTTTTTTATTTTTCTTATTGTTTTTATAGTGGTTTTCCATGCTATCCAGCCACAGCATGCAGAGGAAGTGGTGGACTGGCTTACTAAACCATCCTCATCCTCCTCATTCACTATGACCCAAGCTGGCACTAGTGCGCAGTCCACAGCAGCTGCCAGAGCGGCTTATTCTGCCTCCTTGTCCACAGCTACTCCTGCCATAGCCCCAGCATCATGCATGTAGGAGTCCCCTGAATTATTTAAACACAGCATCAGCCAATTGCTTCTTGAGGATGCACAGACGTTATCTGATTCTGAAGTAAAGGAAGGGACTAACATGAGCCTACAGAGAGGTGAGAACACTCATAAACAACAAATTGGCAGTCATGTTCCCCCAGCCACAGCGTATTGCTGAGTTGGCTCAAGTGATGATGAGGGTGGAAGGTGATGGGGATGCTGATGATCAGGTCACTGACATTACTTGGGTGCTGGATAGAGCAGAAAGAGGAGGAAAGTGATGGGAGAAATAACCCCAAAAAGGCTGGATGTCCTCCAGAGGCAGGCATCATGGAAGAGTAGAGAGCAGCCACCCCATTCCATCAGATTATGGAGCTGTTATCTCCCAGCCCACTTCCTACAGCTCAGCTGTGTGGAATTTTTAAGCACATGCGCAGTCGATCGCACTGTTACAATTTGCAATCTCTGTCACAACCAAATAAAGTGTGGTAAAAGCACCAGCCATTTGGGTACCACATGCTTGACAAGGCATTTAACCTCCCACAACTCAGCCCATTGGCAAGAGCACCTGAAAGCCAAACACAAGGAACACAATTCCTCCTCACTCCTTACCTCTCATGTCTACCCCTGCTATATCTCATGACCTCTCAGCTGTCTCCACTGACAGGGATGATGGTATAGCAAAGGGTGTCACAGATCCTTGCAACACGTCTGCCAACAGCACATCACCAACTGTAGAGTATAGCAGGCAAATTTCTCTGTCCCAGCTGCTGCAATGCAAAATAAAATACACTCCCTTCCACCCACATGCCCAACTTCTAAATTCCAGTTTGTCCAAATTGCTGCTTTTACAACTCTTGTCTTTCTGTCTGGTTAATTCTGCTCCCTTCTGTGAATTGGCAGAATGTGCTGTACCACAATGGCAGGATCCCAGTCGCTATTTCTTTTCACATAAGGCCATTCCAGCTCTGTACCATCATGTGGAAGGAAATGTGTTGGCCCCCATTGGGCAAGGTAGTCAGCCACAAGGTCCACCTTACTGCTGACACGTAGTCCAGCAAGCATAGTCCAGGACAATATTTTTTGTTCACAGCAAAAATCCATAACAGACCCTTATCTGAGCATGCAGCCCGGCATGTCAGGAAAGAGGAGGGGACGAATGAGCGCCCCCCGCGAACCATACCAGGCCACATGTCCTCAACATGGGCGGGTGGGTGCTTTGGGGCAGTGGGGCTCTGCAGCCCCCACCGCAAAGCACTTTCTCCCCATGTTGGTAGGGACTAGGGACCTCTTCCCGACAACCCTGGGCTGTGGTTGTTGGGGTCTGTGGGCGGGGGGCTTATTGGAATCTGGAAGCCCCTTTTGACAAGCGGGCCCCCAGATCCCACCCCCCCATGTGAATGGGTATCGGGTACATCGTACCCCTACCCATTCACCAAAAAAGTGTCAAAAAGTAATTTAAAGTAAAAGTGCTGAGAATGTTCAAATTACCTGTATAGATTTAGATTGCAAAGGTTTAAACCATTGTGAATACTTCTCACTTTCCTGAACTAATTTTCTCTAGAAGAAGTTTTAGTTATGGATCAGGTGTCTGTAATATGATCTTACTAGATCTCACAATGTTTTCTGTGACTTCGACTGCGAAATAAACACTTAACAATTGCTTAATTTGTGCGTCAAACGTCTTTTCCATATTTTTAAACCTCTTGAGAAGAAGCCTATTATTTTCTGATCGCCTTCTCTTAATTGAGACAAAGTCGCTGAGATCGAATTCCCAGATACATCGGTTTGCAATGCAAAAGGAATAGAAGAACAGAATTCAACAGTATTTAATGAGGGGGGATTCTGCAGATCCCTTTTCAACATTTCAAAGGCATCTTTCTGGGTTTGACGCCATTGATCAAACACAACATCATTTTGTCTCCAAAGATCAAATAGTGGTTTAACTTTAACATTAATTTTCTGTAAAAATTATTTGCAATGATTTACTTTGTTAAAAATATGATGTAACCCCTTGTGAGTTGTTGGAATTGGAATTGCAGAAATGGTTCTAACTTTTTCTTGCAACAATTGTTTCTGTCCATGACTAATTTGCATATGAAGGAATTCCACCTGACTTTTCATCAACAGAACTGTCTCTGTGTTCAGTTTCAGCCTTGCCGTTTGTAACAAAGTATATAATTCGGACAAAAGAGTGATATGTTCCTCTATACTTTGTGTAGTCAGCAAAAACCTGTCCACATGCTGGAAAATATATGGTACTAAAAAATGGCTGTTAGATATTTCCAGAACAGAGAATACTTTGGCCTTGGCATCCAAAGTGTGACATTAAATTTAAATCAGGAACAATAGGTTTGTTATTTGTAATGCATTTATTCAGTGATCTTAAATTAACTGATAAAGAATATGAATTATTAGCATTTTTGATAGGCCAAATACAGTTATCTACCACTGATTGTGCTTTCTTTAACCACTTGCCGACCGGCTCATGCCGATATATGTCAGCGGAATGGCACAAGTGGGCAAAACAACGTATGGGTACATTGTTCCCTTCAAGAGCCGCTGGAGGCTCGCGTGAGCACCTGCTGCACAGCGGGGGACTCGATACACATGACCGGAGGCCAGATCACTGCCATTACTAGTAAAAAAAATAATAATAAAGAAAATGCCATAAAAATGCCATAAATCTTTCCCATAGTTTGTAGACGCTATAACCTTTGCGCAAAGCAGTCAATATACGCTTATTGCTATTTTTTGACCAAAAATATGTGGAAGAATATATATTGGCCTAAGCTACTGAAGAAATTTGTTTTAAACCATTTTTGGGGATATTTATTATAGCAAAAAGTAAAAAATATT
Organism: Aquarana catesbeiana; assembly: GCF_042186555.1. Lineage (NCBI taxonomy): Eukaryota > Metazoa > Chordata > Amphibia > Anura > Ranidae > Aquarana > Aquarana catesbeiana. The sequence continues at coordinate 43,408,544 of NC_133324.1, forward strand.
GTTTTTTTTTTTCAAAATTGACATTCTTTTTTTGTTTATAGCGCAAAAAATAAAAACCTTAGAGGTGATCAAATACCACCAAAAGAAAACTCTATTTGTGGGGAAAAAAACAACGCAAATTTTGTTTGGGTACAGCATTGCATGACTGCGCAAATTGTCAGTTAAAGAGATGCAGTGCCAAATTGTAAAAAGTGCTCTGGTCAGGAAGGGGTTAAAATATTCCGGGGCTGAAATGGTTAATATTCCTTGCTGTAAAAACGCTTGTATAATGGCAGAAACTGGACCAATTGATTCTCATGGCAACCTATATTGAATTTGGGGTTCAGGGTCTCTAACTTCAATTTCTACTTCAATATAATAAAGAGAAGAGTTTTGGGACTTTGAATGAGGCACATGAGAGGGTCAAGATCATATTTATTGAACAGATACATATAGTTACATAGTTACATAGTGAGTGAGGTTGAAAAAAGACACAAGTCCATCAAGGTCAACCTATGTGTGTGATTATATGTTAGTATTACATTGTATATCCCTGTATGTTTCAGTCGTTCAGGTGCTTATCTATGTATACATGTAGTCTAGCAAACGTGGAAAAAATGTATAGCATAAACGTCACCAAGCAGCAACTTTTCTGTGATATGTTAACACAGTCATAATAAAATAAAGCTCTGTAAAGTTGCGCTAATAGATAAAACAAAAAAAGAGCATGTAACAAAAGTCCATAAATATAATAGTCCAATAGTGAAATGACAGGAGTTAAAGAGTTAAAGGCCCTAGTTGGGTATGGAGCCACAGGTGTTTATGACCTTTTGTAATGAGAGGTCCATTTAATCTGGAAAGCTTCTGGTGGTGGTGTTAATTCACAGGATCACTCTTCAAGGTGTTGAATGGTGGTGAAGATTTATTGGGATCACCCGATCATTTCACTATCGGACTATTATATTTGTTGACTTTTGTTATATGCTCTTTTTTGTTTTATCTATTAGCACAACTTTACAGAGCTTTATTTTACATGTGGTCTAGCACATCCAATTTGTACATACATCAATGTACAGTGCCTTGCAAAAGTATTTGCCTCCTTGGCATTTTTTGTGTTTTGTTGCCTAACAACCTGAAATTAACATGGATTGTTTGAGGATTTGCATCAGTTAATTTACAGAACATGCCCACAACTTTGAAGATTTTTTTTATTGTGAAGCAAACAACAAATAGGACAAAATAACAGAAAAAGTCAATGTGAATAACTATTCACCCCCTAAAGTCAATACTTTGTAGAGCCACCTTTTGTGGCTATAACAGCTCCAAGTCCCTTTGGATAAGTCTCTATGAGCTTGCCACATCTTATCACTTATAACTAGGTGTTGCAGCCTCTGGAGCCTTTCAAAAAGGTGTGTATATGTAATGACTGATCATGTGACACTTAGATTGCACACAGGTGGACATCATTTCACTAATTATGTGACTTCTGAAGGTAATTGGTTGCACCAGAGCTTTTTATCGGCTTCATAACAAAGGGGGTGAATACATACGCACATGCCAATTATCAGTTTTTTATTTCTGAAAAATAGTTTTATGTATATATTTTTCTAATTTTACTTCACCAACTTAGACTATTGTGTTCTGATCCATCACATATAATTCAGATTAAAAAAAACATTGAACTAAAGGCTGTAATGTAACAAAATAGGTAAAAAGCCAAGGGGGTGAATACTTTTGCAAGGCACTGTAAATGGTTTGTAGGTAAACACACCCATGGCCTAATGCAGTACATCTATATATCAAGATATCAAAATAACAAACATGACACTGTACAGTATGTGGTATCATCAGTGGTGTATTTAGATTTTGTGCTGCCCTAGGCCTGACTAAACTCATGCATCCTCTAATTTAAATATGGTACACACCTTTCTGTCAGGGCCACCCCCCCTTCCTGCTTAAGATCCACCCTGCCATCTGTAAACCACACCCCTTCCTCTTTACGCCCCACCTTTTCCTCCTAAAGCTCACCCTCCAGTCTATTGGAAGGCAAACTCTGCATCAAGCACAGGCAAATGCAGGTCAGAAGGAGATCAAATGCACCTGTCAGTGGAATCTGAATGATCACTGAAACATCTCATACTGATGTCAGAACAAATGCTAGTGCTATGTGATAACAAAGGAACTTTGTTGTGTATGAAGCACTCATATTCACCTGTTAAAATGCCCCTAAATTACATCACATTGGGCCAGCAGATAGGGTTGGGCTAAATCCATATTTGTGGATTATTGGACATACAATGGTGATCTGACCCCACAGGTACCACTCTTGGCTGTCGGTGCCACTTATCCCAGGAGGAACACTGTGGATGGGGACCTGCCCAACTAATGTTCCATTTGGTGGTGGTCACAAAATTCACAAACCGGTTTCATAGTCAGAAAATTAGGACTCAATCTGGCCAAATATAACCCCAAAATATGTCAACACACAGACTGAAAGATCTTTAACCTGTGTATGTTTAATTGCAATACATTTTGCTAAATATGTTCCTATAGAGAAAAACCTAAGACAAATCAGCAGGTTGCAAAAAACCATGAGCAAAAAAAAGTACACTAAAAGTGTAGCATAAGCCAGTGGGGATCCTTGTTTATGGGAGCCAGGAGGAGGCTGTTTTTTTCGTGCAGGGAGGGCAGCTTTTTTTGCTGCCACCCTACAAAGTGCTGCCCTAGGCCTGGGCCTTGTTGGCCTAGGCCAGGATACAGCATTGGGTATCATGAGCCAAATTGCTCCATATGAAAGGTCATTGAAAGGAGAAAAAACATATAGCATAAATAGACGTATGTTAAAAACATGTATGCATCTGAAGAAGCTCAACGCGTTTCAGGGATTGTTCCACCTCATCAGGAGAGGATGAATAGGGCATAGCTGTAGAAAGGAAATATATAAAAAGGCCAATATAAACTAATGTTGAACCCCAATGAATGGGGAAAAGTACAAAAAGGAAGAAAAAGAGCAAGAAGAGTCAGCAGGAAGGAGAGTAATCATCCCCCTACTTGCATGTAAGCTCAGACTCTAAACACGTGGTGCTAAACAAATGAGGACCATCACGGGTGTCTAGCCTAGGAGCTGAGGCTGTGAGGACCCACAAGTGGGACAGGCATGAGCCCAAAACTCCCCAAAAGGGATGATACCGCCCATGCTGACATCGCTGGTAGTGCACAACAATAGTTCCAAGGGTGTCTGAAAAATACTCGTGATGGTCCCCATTTGTTCAACACCACGTGTTTCAATTCTGAGCTTACATGTAAGTAGGGGGATTATTACTCTTCTTCCTCCTGGCTCTTCGTGCTCTTTTTTCTTCCTTTTTCTACTTTTCAGAATTCATTGGGGTTCAACATTAGATTATATTGGCCCTTTTTTATATCTCTTTTTCACAGATACACCCTATGTATCTGCTCCTGATGAGGTGGAACAATCCTTGAAATGCATCAAGCTTCTTTAGATGCATACACGTTTTTAACATACGTCTATTTATGTTATGTATTTTTTGCTCCTTTCAATGACCATTCATATGGAGCAATTTGGCTCATGATACCACATATTGTACAGCGTCATGTCTGTTATTTTGATATCTTGATATATAGATGTACTGCATTAGGACATGGATGTGTATACCTACAAACCATTTACATTGATGTATGTACAAATTGGATGCACTAGACCACATGTACCTGTTCAATAAATATGATCTTGACCCATATCCGGTTCCTCTCATGTGCTTCATTCAAAGTCCCAAAACTCTTCTCTTTATTGTAATCAATAGGGATGGAGGCACTTCTTCCCAGGTGCTTCATTCAAAGTCCCAACTTCTCCTTTTTACTTCTACTTCAATATCCTTAAGCAAGCCTGATTCATTTTGGTCTGACTCCAAAGATTTTTATGTTAGCGAACCAATTGTTCCAATTCAACTCAGTTATACTACATTGTACATTGTAGCTCTCTCTCAGACAGGTTCCCTCTTTACTGATTGATGGTGTGTAGGTGTCGGTATGGTTTGACAAATTTTGTGTACACTCATCTGTTTTGGTATTTTTTTAAGCTGGATGCACACTATACAGATTCCTGTAGATTTTTTTCCTTCAGATTTACCAAAACCATATAATATGAGGTCAAACCTTAATGCCCTGTACACACGATCGGACTTTCTGCCAACAAAACCATGGATTTTTGTTCGAAGGTTGTTGGCTCAAACTTTTCTTGCATACACACGGTCACACAAATGTTGGCCAACAATTCCGAACGTGGGAATGCGGTGGCGTACAAGACATACAAGACGTATGACGAGCCGAGAAAAAGGAAGTTCAATAGCCTGTGCAGCTCCTTCTGCTTGATTCCGAGCATGCGTGAACTTTTGTGCGACGGACTTGTGTACACACAATCTAACTTTCCGACAACAAAGTTCTGTTGGCGGAAAATTTGAGAACCAGCTAGCCAACATTTCTTTGTGGAAAGTCCAACAGCAAATGTTTGATTGAACATAGACACGGTCGGACTTTCCGACAACAAGCTCACATCCAACATTTCCCGTCGGAAAATCTGACCGTGTGTACGCGGCATAAGAGTTTCAATTTGTATGCAGTCAGGCAGGCCCTTGTATTACATGGTTTTGGTTAAATCTAAAGTAAATCAGTATAAGATTAATAATTTCATTAACTGCCTAACAGACCGGGTTATATATATGCTAACCTGCCCATGTGGATTGAACTACGTGGGCAAGACAAAGAGACAGCTTAAAATACGAATCGGTGAACATGTCCAAAGTGTTATTCAAAAAGACGATGAACGTCCATTGTCATTACATTTTTTGAAAGTCCATGGTGGGAAACCAACTGGCCTTAAGTGTAAAGGAATCTATAGGCTTAACCTACCTCCAAGAAGAGGTGATTTTGACAAGATATTGTATCAGAAGGAAAAAATGTGGATCTTTAATTTGAGAAGCATGCAGCCTACAAGGTTAAACAACGAATGCAATCTATCAGTATTCCTAGAACAGTGATAAATTCAACTGACGTGATTTATTTTCTTACAATCTAGAACTTTCTGAAATGTGCACTACTTTTTTAGAACATGATGTGGAGGTTATGTTTAATATCTTGACTATATACATCCAATCTAGGAACATCTTTAATGTACTCTTATTAATCCAACTAGATGTTTATCTCCTAACTGCCCGCCCCCTGCTATCTATATACATATATGGCTTCTGTCATTCTGTTTCCTGATAATGTTGATCTAATTGCGTTTGGCACTATGGCCCTTTGGGCCTCTGATTTCTCTAGATTGAACTTGGATCTAGTTTAGTCTTTATTTTTATTTTTGGCTGGGTAATTATTTTTGACACTATTTGGCTATTGATAGAATCCATGGTCTGTGATACAAAAACCATGGCTATGTTATGTTCTAAATAGGTCTAATAATTAGTGTATATTTAATGTGCAATAGTATTCCGGCAATGGGTGAAAACAATGGATGAAAGTTATGTCTGTATGATGTGAGACTAGGTGTGGAACTAGTCACAGTATAAACAAGACATCCACACTGATTTCTAGTTATCTAATCAAGTTCATGAATACTTAATGATACACTCTTGGCAACTGCGCATGCTCTGAGGAAGCTTGGTTTACAAGCGAAACATGTAAGCAAGCAAGACACTCACATGTCTTCAGTGGTGTGAGCACCGATTTGCCCACCCACACGGTGAACCCCATCTATCCATTCCGAGTTCCGTTCAGCATATATCCCCAGTATTCAGTATCGGATGAATCGTGCAGATATGGACTGGATCAACTTATAGTCCATGCATGGCATGCAGAGACATCTGAGACACCACTTCAAGACAATCTGTTTGGAGGAACCCTTGTGGAGGAATACAACTGATCTTTGAAACAAAGCCTCTCATCAGAATCCCCACTGATGATCCCATACAGACCTCCTAGTGGTTTCATCGTTGAGTGATTGGACCGCATCTATGGACTTAAAATACAAGGAATGCAAACACTTGGTAAAAAACGTCTAAACAGTGAGCTGTATTAGTTCCCCCTAAACTAAAAGGGAAAACATTTATTGCATAAATTCTGTGTTGTCTCTCTGACCGATACTATCCTTCACTTGTCCCTCTGCGATCCACACTCATACACATTACAATCAATTAATGTGTCTCTGCTGAGTGTTTCATGAATGAACTCCCCCCCCTGCATTTGCTTTTCATTACTCAAATATGCCCGAATGAAGATCAAAGAAATTATACTTTATGCTCTTTTTTTCTGAACGGATTCTTTGAAGTCTCAACAAACAATAGGATCTCTGAAGGCTACCCACTATCCAATTGTTTTTCAGAATCAGTGTAGTTTTTTTCACACACCTTAATTGACTAAGCAAAGCCTTTATTAGAATTCCCCCTTTGTTGAGTTAAATAGTTTGGATGGATGATAGTTGTGTATGGCTGATTGTGGTGGACACCGGAGTCTCTTTTAAGACTTTGTCTTAATTTTAAACTAAATGTTCTGGAGGAGGGTATTTATATTCTTATTTCATATTGTATGTATATGTCTTCCTATCATTGTGGATATTTAATAAAGATGATTAGTCCTAAAAACCCATGAATCTTCTTTGAAGAATACCTTTGGGAATCTCTTTCCCATTTTTTGTGTATAATGTTTGGTTATTCAGAGGATCACTATCCTGGAGCTTTAAATTTATTATTTCCAGGTGATGGGTACCAATCAATATCTTTTCACAGGTTGAGTGTATTACTTTACACATATCCCTGAGACCTATTTCTGTAGGACTTTTTTTGGATGAGCTTTGGTTTCCCTTCCTTTCCTTTTTTCTCCTAAAGTAAATCAGACAACAAAAGTTGTATAGTGTGTACGGGGTCTTACTCTTATAACATAAGGTCTGAAATACATCTATATGCTACTATTGTAAGATATACCCCCCCAGCCACTTTATTAGGTAGACCTTGCTAATACCCGGTTGGACCCCCTTTTGCCTTCAGTACTGCCTTAATTCTTCGTGGCATAGATTCCACAAAGTGTTGGAAACATTTCTCAGATATTTTGGTCCATAGTGACATAATAGCATCACGCAGTTGCTGCAGATTTGTCGGCTGCAAATCCATGATGAGAATCTCCTGTTCCTGGTGACTGTGGAGGCCATTGGAGTACAGTGACCTCATTGTCCAGTGATGAGATGATTGGAGCTTTGTGACATGGTGCATTATCCTGCTGGAAGGAGCCATCAGAAGATGGGTAAACAGTAGTCATAAAGGGATGGACATGGTTAGCAACAATACTCAGGTAGGCCGTGGCGTTTAAACAATGCTCAATACTAAGCATACTGTTTAGTACTAAGGGGCCCAAAGTGTGCCAAGAAAATATCCCCCACACCAATTCTGACCCTACCCTCTGAATGTCACAGCTTAAATCAAAGCTCATCAGACCAGGCAACATTTTAATCTAATGTTTGATTTTGGTGAGCCTGTGCGAATTGTAGTCTCAGTTTCCTGTTCTTAGCTTGACAGGAGTGGCAATGGTGTAGTCTTCTGCTGCTGTAGCCCATCTGCATCAAGGTTCGATGCATTGTGCATTCAGAGATGATATTCTGAATACCTTGGTTGTAACGAGTGGTTATTTGAGTTACTGTTGCATTTCTATCACCTCAAACCAGTCTGCCCATTCTCCTCTAACCTCTGACATCAACAAGGCATTTTCCTCCACACAACTGCCGCTCACTGGATATTTTCTCTTTTTCCCACCATTCTCTGTAAACCCAAGATGGTTGTGCTTGGAAATCCCAGTTTTTTAAATACTCAGACCAGCCCGTCTGGCACCAACAACCATGCCACATTCAAAGTAACTTAAATCCTCTTTCTGTCCCATTCTGATCCTTGGTTTTAACTTCAGTAAGTTGTCTTCACCACATCTAGATTCATAAATACACTGAGTTGCTGCCAAGTGATTGGCTGATTAGTAATTTGTGTTACCAAGCAATTGAACAGGTGTGTGACACTCAACTTGCCATTGAGGCTCTTGACGGGAGACCTCTACAGCCTGCCCATGTGACTCATGAGACGGTTCCATTGTCCATTGCCGTAGGGGCTCTTCACCGTGAGATATTCCAATTCCATGTTATTTCCTCACCTAAATTTCCGCTGATTATTGGTTATCCTTGGTTACAGAAGCACAACCCCTTTTTTGATTGGCTCTGTGCTAAGGTTCTCTCCTGGTCACCACAATGCAGTGAGACATGCTTCCAGAAGGTAGCCAAGGTCCTGTGCACCTCTTCACTCCCCTTCCTGCCAGAGGAGTACCGCGATTTTAGTGATGTCTTTGACAAAGGTCAAGCCGGTAGTTTGCCTCCACATCGGCCATATGATTGCGCAATTGACCTTCAACCTGGTGCCATACCCCCTCGTGGCCGGGTTTACCCTTTGTCGGTCTTGGAGGATAAGGCCATGGAGGAGTGTGTTGCAGACGCACTTTGATAGCAGTTTGATCAGATGCTTTGCACAGCAATTTGATCAGATGCTTTGGAGGCCAGAAGAGAGATCTGGGGTCTAAGAGACCCCAGATCTCCCCATAGAGAGGACCTGTCATGACCCATGCTATTACAAGGGAAATGATTAATCCCTTGTGATAGCAATACAGTTGATTGAAAAAGTTAAAGGTACAGTGTTAAAAAAAAATACATCTAAATAAAATAAATAATACAATATGGGAGTGAGTACACACATAGGTTCCACACGCATTTGTAAATAGTGATTGAACCACACATGTGATGTATTTCTGCGAACGTCAGCATGAGAACAATAATTCTAGAGCCAGACCTCCCGTGTAACTTTAAACTGGTAACATGTAAAGGCTTTTAAAGCATCGCCTATGGATAATTTAATGTACTGCAGCTTGTCGCCATTCCATAGGCATGTGCAATTTTTAAGCATGACATGTTTGGTGTCTATTTACTCTGTGTAACATCATTGTTTATATTTGACCAAAAAATGGGTATTATATTGTGTTTGTGTTCACTAAAATTCATTACAATGTATTTTTTGTTTTTTAAGTTTGCATTTGAAAAGCCGCTGTGCAAATACAGCGTGACATAAAAAATTGCAACACCCACCATTTTATTCTCTAAGGCCCCCACTTAATATATAATGTTTGGGGGTTCAAAGTAAGTTTCTAGCAAAAAAAATGCAGATTTTTACATATATAAGAGAAATGTCAGATTTGGCAAGTGGTTAACGCCTTCCTTCTGACTTCTCAGGGCCCTTTAAGAGGTTCTAAATGCTGCGAGGTGGGCATTCCAATCATGTGACCACATCAGGAGGAGCTTTCCGGTACCCACTGGCAACAGTACTGGGAGCGCGCATGACGCACACTCGCAGCACAGGAAGTTGTTTACATAGGGATGCATATATTCAGCCTATTGACATGAAAGCCCGCCCACCGTGAGGCCGCATATATGCGTACAGCCAGCGAGAACTGGGTAATTTTCAATATACTTGCAGAGATCGAGGAAGTTTGCACTGACCTGTGTGTATCTGTACAGTCCGAGGATTTGGGCTATTGGGATTGTTGTGAAAGAATACTGATCTCCAATAACACCAGCCAGCTTGCCACCTTTTCTACATGAATAATTAGGAATTGTCTTCTCTGGTCCCGATAATATATTCAATACACTCCTTATAGCCTTCCTGGGATCAAACCAAGAATCATATAGATGGTAGCCCAATGAGACATTGATTGGAGTATATAGAGTCTGGTTTATATCTTCAATAACAGAGGTGAAAATTAAAGCATATATGTAAGATCCAGGCATTAATCTATGGGGGGAAAAAAATGGTTTACGGGAAAGCAGCTAAAATTGACCTCTGCCCTCAAATCAACCACAAGTTACATAGTTACTTTACATAGTTATGCCCCTTACACACGATTGGACATTCCGACAACAAAATCCATTGATTTTTTCCGACGGATGTTGGCTCAAACTTGTCTTGCATACACACGGTCACACAAATCTTGTCGGAAATTCCGAACGTCAAGAACGCGGTGACGTACAACGACCCGAGAAAAATGAAGTTCAATAGCCAGCGCGGCTCCTCTGCTTGATTCCGAGCATGCGTGGAACTTTGTGCGTCGGAATTGTGTACACACGATCGGAATTTACGACAACAGATTTTGTTGTCGGGAAATTTGAGATCCAGATCTCAAATTTTGTGTGATGGAAATTCCAATGGAAAATGTCCGATGGAGCCTACACACGGTTGGAATTTCCGACAACAGGCTCCCATCGAACATTTTCCGCCAGTGTACGGGGCATTAGTCTGGTTAAAAAAAGACACATCCAACCAGTTCAACCAATAAAAGGGGAAAAAATGTATGTTTAAGGTAAAGAAAAACAAAAAAGAATTAGACCCCCTCCCCCAAAAAGACAGCAAATGTGTGATTGAAAAAAAAAAAAAAGAGCTATCAACCAAAACCAGTAAATAATGGTACTAATAATGACTTCTGGGTTCAATAAAAAGCTGTGAACATGGCCCCATTATTGCAATTCAGAAAACTAAAGTGCCAGATTAATAACTGGCCCTAATCTCTCCTTATGCAATGTGCTATCTCTCATGATTATCTCCCTAAAGCAGCGTTTAATGCACTGTCCCTTTGATTCTGAGCTCCCCCTATATAATGAAGGGATGGGTTATCCAAACTTCCTCACATTGGCCTGTACTGTGCTTGCAGACAATAGAAGACCATGCAGTGTATCTGCCTACAAATCTATGACTCAGCAAATCCAAACACCATTCTTACTTTTCAAATGATGGCATAAATTTCATACATAAACCTATGAAGAAATTCCTTTCCAAAGTAAACCTGAAGCCAACACTTAATTTTTTCTTTTCATTTTGGATAGAGTAGGGAATGGTTAAAACCAGTGCCGGCTTTTTTTTTTTTTTTTTTTTTGGGGGGGGGGGGGGCTGCAAACAACCATCCACCCCCCCCGCGCTGTTTGCCTACCTCATTGGCGTTGGTGGCGGATGGAAGGCAGCGTTGTGCAATGGCTTCATGTCTTCTCCTCCATGTCTCCGCCTGTCCTTTCAGCCAATCGGGTGACAGGTGTCAAAACTGGCTTCCTGATTGGCTGGGAGGAGGATCAGTGTTACAACAGCAAATATTAATTTGCTGTTGTAACACACCTGGGTGGGATCAGAGCGCACTCTCTGCCACCCGAGCCCACCCTATATTGAACCCTCGTAGAGACTCTGGTTCTAATCGGTGCTTCAAAAAAACAGCCCCCCGAATTGGAATCCATGCGCTGGTGTCCTGATAGGGGCCGGATGCATGGATGGGGGGTGGTGATGGATGGGGGGGCGGCGCTTGTGCTCCCTTATTGGACGGGTCACCCTTGGTTAAAACCCTTGTCAGTTTTTTTCTTCTACTCTGTGTGCCATTGGGGGATTTACCTTCACTTCCTATCCTGTAAACACAACAGGAAGTGAGAGAAAATCTCTCCAAAGTGAAGAAAATGCCCTCTTAGACAGTTGTAGTTGGATCTCTATGAAGCTAGCTAGGAAGTGGATTTGTTATTAATACTAGAGGTCATTCATACGGCCCCCAAGTTGCATGCTTTGCCTGATAAGCAACATAGAGTAGGTCTCTTGCCCAAGGCATGGCACTATCTCTTATGAAGGCTAACTTACATGACATGTATAGTATATTGTGATTGTATAAAGGTCTCTTTGTTTTTCTGCATATAACAAGGACTGTGTTGGACACCATCCTCTTGCTCCTGCACACATTTCTCAAATATCTGTCCATTGCATTAGTTAGAACTTTGTAATCAAAATGATATGGAACGAAATGGGTAAAACTAGATGGCTGATTCAGGGGCGTACCTAGAGCGTTTGGCCCCCGGGGTGGATCCTATATCTGGCACCCCCCCATCTGGCACCCCCTGTTCACTGATCATGTGACTGCGTACAGGCGATACGATTGGCGGCTAGACCCGAGCACCGTTACATGGTCCATCATACCTGGAAGTACCGGGTATTGTCACCAGCTGTGACAGAGGTCGAGGTGGTGAGGTGAGTAAAGGTGGCTTAGGTGAAGATACAGTCGCTCTGTTCAACACCCGGCATTCTCTACATCCCCCCATCTTCAAAAATCCCCCCCATCTTCAATAATCCACCCCTATTCCCCCCCCACATCCTCTACAATCCCTGTTAATGCACTCAGCATTCTCACACTCACTGTGCAGGGTCGAGCTCTGTGGTCATACACCCAGCCAGTGCTCCCCCCTCCTCCAGCCCGGTTCACGCCACTTCTCCTGCCAGTCTGTTTCTCTCAGTTCGAATCTCCTGCACGGATGGCTTTCCCCGCCCCCCTCCGACATATTTGAGTATAAACATCCGCTTCATGAGATATGTCACCCAAACACCATGAGGGGGCACAGCTAAAGGCAGGTTTTTCTTTGTTTTCCAAATAACTTTATGGAGATAATTGTGGCGGAGCAGTACGACAGGATTCAGATTGTCTGATGTGTTGCTGGTCTTGTCCGCTAAGTTAGACACCCCCAGTCAAGGCATCCATCAGAAATTGTGGGGGCCCCTTTAGGCCTGGGCCCCCCCAGACCTGACCAGCAACATTCCCCAGGGCTCACCGCATACATTGGGCTGTCCTTCCAAATCCCCATACCTGTACGCATTCAGCCCCCTCACACCTGTACGCACTAAGCCCCCTTCATACCTGTACATACTCCACCCCCCTCACACCTCTATGCACTAAGCCCCCTCATACCTGTGCTCACTCAGCTCCTTCCTTACACCTGTTCACACTCAGCCCCCCTCATACCTGTATGCACTCAGCCCCCCTCATACCTGTATGCACTCAGCCCTCCTCACACCTCTATGCATGCAGCCCTCCTCACACCTGTATGCTCTCCACCCACACACACCTGTACACACTCAGCCCCCCTCTCACACCTGTACACACTCACCCCCCCTCACACCTGTACACATTTAGCCCCCTCTCACACCTGTACACACTTAGCCCCCCTCTCACACTTGTAGACACTCAGTTCTTCCCACACCTGTACACACATTTAGCTGCCCCCTCTCCCACCTGTAGATTCAGCCCCCCTCAAACCTGTACACACTAAGCTGCCCCCCACACCTGTACACACTCAGCCCCCCCACACATCTATACACAGTCAGCTGCCCCCTCACACCTGTACACAATCAGCTTCCCCCTCACACCTGTAGACACTCAGCTCCCCCCAAACCTGTAAATGCTCAGCTGCCCCCTCTCACACCGGTAGACACTCAGCCCCCTCCTTCACACCTGTACACACTCAGCTGCCCCCTCACACCTGTACACACTCAGCTGCCCCCTCACACCTGTACACACTCAGATGCCCCCTCACACCTGTACACACTCAGATGCCCCCTCACACCTGTACACACTCAGCTGCCCCCTCACACCTGTACACACTCAGCTGTCCCCCTCACACCTGTACACACTCAGCCCCCGCTTACGCCTGTACACACTCAGCTGTCCCCCTCACACCTGTACACACTCAGCACCCCTTACACCTGTACACACTCAGCCCCCTTACACCTGTACACACTCAGCCCCCCTCACACCCGTACATACTCAGCTGCCCCCTCACACCTGTGACATTGTGCTGCCTGGGTCCAAGAATGAAATGCTGCCCCCCCCCCCCCCCAAAAAAAAAAATCACACCTACCAAAAGTTCCCAACAGCCATTATTTTATATCACCATCAATATGGATTTCATTGTGGAGTTGCCCAACTCCCAAGGGAACACAGTTATCCTTATGGTGGTTGACTGGTTCTCAAAGATGTGTCATTGTATTCCACTTAAGAAGTCGCCCACTTCTAAGGAACTGGTTTCCATTTTTGCTCGGGAGATCTTTTGCTTACATGGGCTACCCAAGGTGACTGTCTCGGACAGGGGTAGTCAGTTTGTGTCACGCTTCTGGCGAGCCTTTTTTGCACAGCTGAGAATTCAGCTTGCTTACTCCTCTGCATATCACCCGCAGTCTAATGGGGACGCAGAACAAGCCAATCAGTACTTGGAGCAATTCCTACATTGCTATATTTCTGACCATCACAACAACCGATCAGACCTATTACCATGGGCAGAGTTTGCTCACAACAGTGCCTTGAATTCTGCTTCCCGATTGTCTCCATTTATGTCGAATTATGGTTTCCAACCTTCCATGTTGCCTGACTTGTTTGTTCTGCAGAGTATTCCTGCATTAGAGGAGCATCTCCATGGCCTTTGTTCCACTTGGGCACAAGTCCAGGAGGCTTTGCGTCATGCTAATGATAGGTACAGACTCCATGCTGACCGCAGACGCCTGCCTGCACCTTCCTACCAGGTTGGGGACAGGGTCTGGCTGTCATCTTGTAACCTCTGACTTCGTGTTCCCTCACTGAAGTTCGCACCTTGGTTTATTTGGGCCTTTCCGTATCCTTCGCAGGATTAACCCAGTGGCTTACGCGTTGGACCTTCCTCCTAGTATGCGCATCTCAAATGTGTTTCATGTCTCCTTATTGAAACCGTTGGTCTGCAACCGCTTTACCACCTCGGTGCCATATCCTCACCCTATACAGGTTGAGAACCATGAGGAGTATGAGGTACAATCCATTGTTGACTCCCGTAGGCACATACAGTACCTGGTGCATTGGGGTACGGACCGGAGGAACGCTCCTGTGTCTCATCCTCGGACGAACATGCTCCTGCCCTCCTCCGTGATTTCCATAGACGTTTTCCCCTCAAGCCCGGTGGTCCTCCGAGGGCGAGGGGTCGTTGAGGAGGGGGGTACTGTCAGGGCTGGCTCAGCCCTTCCTTCTCTGAGCTGGCCGCTCAGCTGTCGGCTAATTGCCAGCTCTCATCTCTCTCCACAGTTAACCAGCTGTTGTGGATCTGCTCGTCAGTCCCGCCTACTTAAAGATCTCCAGCTCACTTAATTCCTGCCTTCACCTTGGTCACATCACAAGAAACACAAGATCACAAGAAATCACGTTCCTGTTTAAAGACTGGCTTTGCTGACATCCCTTCTGGCTCCTTATCCTGCTTGCTGTTCCTCTACTTGGATCCCTGACTTCTGGCCTGGCTGACTACCTGATCTGGTTACTGAACTCTGGCTTGGCTGATTACCCGATCTGGTTACTGAACTCTGGCTTGGCTGACTACCCAATCCGGTTACTGGACTCTGGCTATGCTTTCACTAAGCTTCCTCTATTTAGCTTTTTATTTTTATTAATAAACAAGTGTGATTTTACTGTACTTCTGTCTCGGTCTGTTTCATGGTTTCTCACAGGTGTATACAGAGAGGCTAGTGTATAAACAGAGAGGCTAGGGTGTATACAATGAGGCTAGGGTGTATACAGAGAGTTTAGGGTGTATACAGAGAGGCTAATGGGTATATAGAGAGGCTAGGGGTATACAGAGAGGCTAGTGTGTATACAGAGAGGCCAAGGGGTATACAGAGAGGGGTATCCCGCACGCCCCACTTCTGCTGCCAAGTGCCTCATGTCCATCAGAGTAAAAAACTGTCACTGACTACACCATTGAACTCCGTACTTTGGCAGCAGAGGTTGCGTGGAACAATGAGGCTGTCATGAAGATCCTGCCAGTAACCGGCGTCCCAGGCGCACGGGAACCCGGCCACGGGTCCCATTGCGCATGCGCGCGCGTTCACGGGTGCGGTCACGCACGGGCACGCGCGCGTGCACTCCCGTTGGTGTCAGGCAGGCTATTTAAACCTGCCTGTCACACTCCATCCCCGCTGTCTGCTCTACAGCGTTCTGTGAGTGTTACCTGATCTGATCTGTGTATCCTGTTATCTGACCCGGCTTCCTGTTTGACGATCCTGCTATCTGCCTGCACCAGACCCTCTTGGCTTGCCTGACCATCCCTCTGCATTACCCCTGGTACCTCTGCTGTCCGAACGTTACTGACCACCGGCTTGTTGACCCTCCGCTGTGTTCATCAGCTTCCAGTCTGCTATTACCTGCTGTTGTTCCTGGTTCCAGTCCAGCTTCCAGTCTGCTATTACCTGCTGTTGTTCCTGGTACCAGTCCAGCGCTACCTTCTGCTGTGTCCCAGCCCAGCGTTCCAGGCTATCTTCTGCTGTGTTCCAGTCCAACGTTCCAGGCTATCTTCTGCTGTTGTTCCAGTCCAGCGTTCCAGGCTATTACCTGCTGTTGTCCCTGGTTCCAGTCCAGCTTCCAGTCTGCTATTACCTGCTGTTGTTCCTGGTTCCAGTCCAGCGCTACCTTCTGCTGTGTTCCAGCCCAGCGTTCCAGGCTATCTTCTGCTGTGTTCCAGTCCAGCGTTCCAGGCTATCTTCTGCTGTTGTTCCAGTCCAGCGTTCCAGGCTATTACCTGCTGTTGTTCCTGGTTCCAGTCCAGCTTCCAGTCTGCCATTACCTGCTGTTGTTCCTGGTTCCAGTTCTGCATTCCAGTCTCTGTCCTCAGTCTACACCTCAGACTACTGACTCCAGAGGGTGCCACCACTACTGGACTTTCAGCAACTGTTGATCCTGCCAGGCACCCATACCACTCTTCACTCCTGGTCCTCTGTCTCCATTCCAGGGGAACGGGAGTGGGAGCTGTAAGGGAGGTCTTTTCCTGCACTTCAGGCTCACAACCTACCAGGTACGTGACAGAGGCCCTCTTGGCTGCTTTTTCTCATGGTCTCTGAGATTCCATCAAGTTGATCACGTTTGCCATCCTCATTGATTCCAGACTCAGAGAAAGACTCTTTACTAAGGAGCATTTGCGGAAGCCTCCTGTACGTTTGCCTCCGAGCTTTGCAGTCCCACCCGTGCCTCCCTCACCTTCCATGCCTCCTGGTATCGAGTCAGTGAAGATGAACCCATGCCCTTAGGTGGCGTTGTTTCATCCCCAGTTATCCAGAAGGATAGGCCCCTGGTTTTGGTCACCCTTTCTTGGGCTGAGTCGTCCGTCGAAATACAGGTTCTATTCAACTCTGGGGCTTCAGGCCTGTTCATTGATGCTGCCGTTGTATCGAAGCACTCGATTCCACTGCAGCTGCGTGACACTCCACTTGCCATTGAGGTTCTTGACGGGAGACCCTACAGCCTGCCCATGTGACTCATGAGACGGTTCCATTGTCCATGACCATAGGAGCTCTACACCATGAGATAATCAAATTCCAAGTTATTTCCTCACCTAAGATTCCACTGGTTATTGGTTATCCTTGATTACAGAGGCACAACCCCTCTTTTGATTGGCTCCGTGCTGAGCTTCTTTCCTGGTCGCCACAATGCATTAAGACATGCTTGCAGAAGGTAGCCAAGTTCCTGTGCACCTCTTCACTCTCCTCCCTGCCGGAGGAGTACCACGATTTTAGCGATGTCTTTGAAAAAGGTCAAGAGTGGTGAACTGAGACCTTGTATTGATTATAGAGGTCTCAATTGTTTCATGATTAAGAATGCCTATCCGATTCTGTTGATTACGGAGTTATTTGACTGCCTCAAGGGAGCAACGGTTTTCACAAAGCTTGATTTTAGAGGGGCATACAATCTTGTGAGGATTAAGGAGGGCGACGAGTGGAAAACTGCATTCAATACAAGAACAGGCCATTATGAGTACCTCCTAATGCCTTTTGGCCTATGTAACGCCCCGGCAGTTTTCCAGGAATTCATTAACAACGTCCTCCGAGATTCGTTGCAGTTATGTGTGATGGTTTACTCGATAATATCCTCATATTTTCCAAGTCCCTGGAGAGCAACCACATAGATGTCTGTCATGTGCTTCAGAAACTAAGAGAGAACAATCTCTATTATCAATTGGAGAAGTGTGGGTTCCATCGTGAACAGGTTAAATTCCCGGGCTATGTCATTTCCACTGCTGGTTTTCCGATGGACCCAAACTTTAGGCAGTCCTACAGTGGCCCCGACCCATGGGTTTACATCCTCTGCAGCGTTTCCTGGACTTTACCAACTATTATCGGAAGTTTATTCGTAACTTCTCGTCTCTGGTCAAGCCCCTGACTGATGACCAGAAAGGATGGTAACCCACAGAGTTGGTCACCGGAGTCCGTTAAGGCCTTTGAAAGTCTCAAGGGTGCCGTTGTTTCTGCTCCTGTGTTGGCACATCCTGATCCTATGTTACCTTTTATCCTTGAGGTTGATGCTACCTCTGAGAGCGCTTTGCATCCTTGTGGCTGCTTTTCCAAGAAATTGTCACCTGCAGAGTGCAATTACGAGATTGGTGACAGAGAGCTGTTGTCAATCATTTTAGCCCTGAAAGAATGGAGACATCTCCTCGAAGGTATCACTGTGCCAGTTCTCATTCTTACTGACCATAAGAATCTCACATTCTTCTCTGAGGCTAAGCGCCTCTCTCTCAGAAGGGCGCGATGAGCTCTTTTCTTGTCAGGTTAAAATTACATTGTCTCATTCTTACCTGGTACTAAGAATACTAGGGTGTATACAGAGATGCTAGGGGGTATACAGAGAGGCTAGGTTGTATACAGAGAGGCTAAGGTGTATGCAGAGAGGCTAGGTGTATATACAGAGAGGCTAGTGTGTATACAGAGAGGCTAGTGTGTATACAGAGAGGCTAGGGTGTATACAGAGAGGCTATGGTATTTACACAGAGGTTAGGGTGTATACAGAGAGGCTAGTATGTATACAGAGAGGCTAGTGTATATACAGAGAGGCTAGTGTATATACTGAGAGGCTAATGGGTATACAGAGAGGCTAATGGGTATACAGAGAGGCTAGGGCTATACAGAGAGGCTAGGGTGTATACAGAGAGGCTAGGATGTATACAGAGAGGCTAGGGTGTATACAGAGAGGCTGGGGTGTATACAGAGAGGCTAGGTTGTTTACAGAGAGGCTAGGGTGTATACAGAGAGGCTAGTGTATATACAGAGAGAGGCAAGTGTGTATACAGAGAGGCTAAGGTGTACACAGAGAGGCTAGGGTATATACAGAGAGGCTATGGTATATAAAGAGAGGCTAGGTGTACACAGAGAGGCTATGGTGTATACAGAGAGGCTAGTGTATAAACAGACAGGCTAGTGCATAAACAGAGAGGCTAGGGTGTAAACAGAGAGGCTAGGGTGTATACAGAGAGGCTGGGGTCTATACAGAGAGGCTATTGGTGGTAGCAAAGAGACCAATGTGAGCTCAATGACACAGAGCAGCAGAAGCTGCTGACTCGCTCACATATAGAGTGCCAGTTCAGCCATGGAGCACCCTCCTGCACCCCCCCCCCCACTAGCCTGCTAGCCGACCGGGACATTTGGGCCCACCTGACACCCCCCAATGTGTGCCCCCCTATTGGTATGTCACTGGGATGATTGAGTACTGTCTGTATAACATAGGTGAAACCCAGCTGAATTTACAAATAGCTAACTTTACTAATACTTTAAAATATTCCCAGCATGTGGTTTCAGCCCTGCCTACTTAATTTCTGATGGTTTGATCCTCACCCCCACCTCCTCATCTCTGTAACCTCTCTTTGTGCAATGCCAGGGGGCACAGGATGTTATCAGCTCACAAGACTCTTGGCAGGATCAACAGGTATTTCTTGCACTTGCAACAAAAACAGATACAGCACTACAGATACAAATATAGAACACTTTCAATGGTATATTTAGTAACTCAAAAAGGAGCACATAAGAGAAGTTGATCGTTAGGGTTAACAAACGTCACCTGAAATTATTCAAAACACCCAAAAAAAAGTATATACCACAAGTATCTCCTTCCCACATTATAGTAAACAATTCTGTGCAACATTTATTGTACATGATATTTAAAGTCAACGGTACATAATATAAAAAACTCTCCCCTTGTACAGGACATTCCTCTAAACATCCAACCAGCAATCGAACTTGGAATCCATTGACCTTCCAGGTTTCATGTATGTACTGTATATCCCAATTATATGTTCTTTATAAGGAATTTAGAGTATACTTGAGTCATAACAAAATATCTCTAACTTAAAAATTAGAATAGTAGTACAGTATATTGCCTGACAGGTATACCTATGAAATCTGCCAAATAGTGTCCCCAAAATCAGATGCAGTCCATTCACCATTCAGGGGACAAATATTTTCTGTCCCAGACAAATGGGAGATTGCACGAGTATATACCTATATGAAACCTGGAGGGTTACTTTATGCCAAGTTCACTTGCTGACTGGATGTTTAGGGGGAATGTCCCTGTATGAGAGGAGTTTTTATAATATGTTTCATGGTATTTAAATTTCATGTACAATAAATATTGTAAAAAAAATGTATATAAAACTATAATTTCGTAAGAAGAAATTTTCTGTATAGAACAGTATAGTGAAGAGTACTGGGCTAAAGGGCTGTTGCGTCTATACTATAGGTCAGGTACAGTATGTTGAATATTGTGATATTGTGTTTTTTTCATAAAAGTAAAGTCTGAAAGACTTTTGAATAGTAACGTCTTGAGTCACAACAAGTTGTGCTATGTAACAAAGGTTTACAAATACTTTAACCCTCTCAGTTCCCATACTTCTAGGCCCTTTTTGGACCAGACCAACTTTTACATTTTCACCATGGATGTGTTTATTTGGCTTTTAACTTTTTTTCTTAAGTTTTTCATTACTTGAGATCTAAAAAAAATATATATTTTTTTGGGGAGAAGAAAACTAGGCTTTCTCTTGGCAATCTTGTTTTGCATTAGATACAAATATGTGTAAAATGCATCTGTAAAATGCATATATATATACACACATACATATATACATATACACACACACATTTTATTCTACGATTTTACCATTTAAAATTACACTTAAATCATGTTCTTTGAACAAAGCATGGCAAAATTTTTTTTTTTTTTTTTTTTTTTTTTTACTTTCTGCTTTTTTTGTTATGTGACCCTTAAAAATAACAAATAAAAGCCCAAATGCAATTTAAAACAAAAATAATGGTGAAGGAAGAAAACAGTAGACAAATAATAGCTAAGACTGATTTGGGTTACTAAGGGTTATTAAGAAGTTAAATAGCAATACAGTTTATTGAAAATAATTAACTTGTATGTTTTCTTTAAGTGATGTCATGTGCATATTGAATATCATGCCTTTGATCTACATTTGAATGATATACAGTAGTAAATACAATTAAACAATACATTGATTAATTGTATGCACTTAATGACACTTGTAATCTATCTGCAAGTGTCATTTTACATAGGAACAGCTGCATTTTGACGGCCCCTAGTGCTGTGTAATACAAAACAATTACCGGCTGTAATTACGATAAACAGTAATTGCTGGTAATCTTATAAAAGTCATAGAACTGTATTGATAGCATAGCTTTGTCAAAACACATCTAGAAAAACAGTCATATTCTATATAATGAATATCCATGTTACACGTGATAAAATATGGTACAAGCACATCAACGATCTATCATAAGAGAAAAGGTCCCATCGCCTCAGGTACAGGTTCATGCTTGATGGAGAACTAGCTGTCCCCATCACTATGCCTTGAAGCCATCAAATGTAAATCACGTGTTAGGATAAATTACAGAAGTTGCAGGATAAATGTGTTATTAATAACATCCTGCGTCTAATTCATTCAAAAAGTCACAACTTCCAGCCCCTTTGCATGAGGTAAAATGGAATAGCAAAACATGTCAGCATGTATTTTGCAAATTTCAGAATTGTTTAAAAGCAATCTAATATACCTGTTGATATGGCCATTGACTGTATATTGTATAGTAAATGTACCAAGATATTCATGATTTAATATGAATGTCTGTCATGTGGTGTAATATTCTGATGAATCTAACTCAGTGGTAGCAGCATTTTTTAGTCCATGCCAGCCAGAACTGTGTTTTAGGGATTGTCAGCCCACTTTTATGAAACAAACTTAAAGTCCATCAAAAAGTATTTGCCCACACAGGGGTTTTTCACCTTCAAAACAGTAACTGTGAAAATGAGACCAAGCCACCTGGCTTCCTTTCTTCATCAGTGCTTAAGCCGTAAACCTTGACCTTTGGCACGTACCTCTGTGTTCCTGTGTCCCTCTTTCAGCTCACCCGGATTTCCTAGCTCTCTCAGCTCTCCAGGCTCTCTCAGCCTTTTTAGTTGCAGATCCCTGCTGCAATGACCTATGCTCTGGGACCTTTAGGTACCCTAAGGCTCCATTCACACTAGCGCGTTTTTTGATGCATTTTGCAGAAATGCACGGGAAATTTTTAACATGGGTTCCTATGGAACATGTTCACATCAATGCTTTTTTGTATCTCTGCGTTTTTGGAAAGGGTCGGGGACTTTTATTCATGCAAAAAGCAGCGTTTTGCATGTAATGGATTTCAATGGACAAGCATCAAAAACGCAAGTGCACCGTTTTTGCAGCGTTTTTGGTGCGTTTTTGGTGCGTTTTTGGTGCGTTTTTGCCGTTTTTTTTTTTTTTTTATTTTTTTTTTTTTTGTAATTTTTTTTTAAGACTGTTAAAAAAAAATGAAAAAAAAAAAAAAAACGCAAAACGCAAATCGCGGCAAAAACGCGGCAAAAACGCCGCAAGAACGCTACAAAAATGCTGCTCAAAAACGTGCCAAGCATGAAAAAAAAACCTCCAAAAACGCTCAAAAGCAACATGCATAGGTGTGAATCGAGCCTAAGGCTGGCCATACACTATTCAATTTTCCTGTTCAACTTTCCTTTAGATTTACCAAAACCATATAATAGGAGGTCAAACCTAAACACTTTCAATTTGGATGCAATCAGGCAGGCCCTTGCACTACATAGTTGAAGGTAAATCTAAAGAAAATTGAACAGGAAAATTGTATGGTGTATGGCCAGCTTAAGGCTCGATTCACACCTATGCATGTTGCTTTTGAGCGTTTTTGGAGGGTTTTTTTTCATGCTTGCCACGTTTTTGAGCCGCGTTTTTGCCGCGTTTTTGCCGCGATTTGCGTTTTGCGTTTTTTTTTTTTCATCTTTTTTTACAGTCTTAAAAAAAAATTAAAAAAAAAAAAAATTACAAAAAAAAAAAAAAAAAACGGCAAAAACGCACCAAAAACGCACCAAAAACGCTGCAAAAACGCTGCACTTGCGTTTTTGATGCTTGTCCATTGAAATCCATTACATGCAAAACGCTGCTTTTTGCATGAAAAAAAGTCCCCGACCCTTTCCAAAAACGCAGAGATACAAAAAAGCATTGATGTGAACATGTTCCATAGGAACCCATGTTAAAAAATTCCCATGCATTTCTGCAAAATGCATCAAAAAACGCGCTAGTGTGAATGGAGCCTTAGTCCTGTGGACTCACTTAGCTGTCTGGACTCTCTCTTTCCTCCACACTCACTTAGCTGCCTCTATCAGTCCTCTGGACAAGGAACCTTGTTTCTCCAGCATGGAGTAGTGTCTCCTGCGCAGACCACACCTGTCTCCTAACGGAGCCCTAAACAATTCCCAAGCCTGTCATTATAAGG
The DNA here is from genome assembly GCF_042186555.1 of Aquarana catesbeiana. NCBI lineage: Eukaryota > Metazoa > Chordata > Amphibia > Anura > Ranidae > Aquarana > Aquarana catesbeiana. Next base: position 43,432,054 of record NC_133324.1, read on the forward strand.
ACTGTATGCAGCTATACACTCACCCAGCTGGTCTTTGGCAAAACCTTGACACTGGGCTGGAGACTTCTTTCCCCCTAAGCTCTTAGACGTCTCCAAACTCTGGAACCGAATTTAAGAATGCCAAAACCCAGGGCGAGAATTTTTACACAATGGCAGGGCCTCGCACTGTCACAATATGTTTTACCAAATTTCTGCTATCAATACATTTCTATGACTTTTATGAGATGACTTGCAGAGCTTGGAGTACTAGAAAAAGTTCCTTATTTGTATACAAATTTAATACATTTTTAGGGCTCTTACATGGGCCAGCTGAGCTCATTCGGCATACCTGCAGTAATACCTCCACCCAGACAGCCCAGGTTCACAGTACAGGATGAACGGACTCAAACAGCCCAAGCACAAGAGCCGTTATGCACTGAATTGTTTGATGAAACATACTTATAAAGAATTTCTTTAGGCTTGGTAAAAAAATTTTGTTTTGATTTTACAGAGAGCACTCCACCAACAATGACATCTCCATCCTGGAAATATTGGAATTCCTCAAATGTGTCAGTAAATTTGAGCTTACAGGCTGGATTCTGTGTCTTTGACCTCCTGGTTGTCATACATTGGAGGATAAGACAGAAAAGAAGAATGTAGGGATGAGAAGAAACCATAGCTATGGATCACTGGATTTTTGTCATACGTAACACAACTGCAGTGTGTGTATCTGTGTGACAATACAATGATCTGACTCCTCTCCCCTCTTTTTATACTATTCAGTGTCATTGTTCTCAGCATAATGCAATCATCTTCCTTCTACTTTAAGCTGTTTGTACAAGTAGTTTATTTGTAAGTGATTGAATACACTTTTCAATTTTATAAAATTATACACTTTTTCTTTTCCAGTTAATTTAACAATTATGAAGATACACATTTTCTTTAAAAGAAATCCCAATCTACAAGGAACAACAATAGCAATGGTCTCCAAAAATGCACATGTAAGCTACAACATGATTCTTCCGTGTATAAGAAATAAATGTGAAAGGTGCATATGGTTGTTTTATTATCTTATAGCCCAATTATAGCTTATTTTCATTTTAATTTTTATTTAATAATTTGTTTGTTACTTTTTACTTTTTTTGTATTCATTTTTTTTTTTCAAAGGAGACAAAAAAGAGAAAACTTGTAAAATAGACAACAGCGGAGCATAATCATCCAATATAAAGACAAAATGTCATCCACATGCGGCATATAGTATAGAACCAAAAACCCAGCGTAAGAATATCAGCACCATTTTAATTAATGGACCAGACAATACAGATAAACGAGTCACATATCATTAATATGAAAAAAGAATACATAGGATGCATTTTGAGCCTAAAGTAAATGTAGAAAGATCAAAACCTGACTTTTATGTTGTAATAACATATAGAAAGGTAGGACGTATAGTCCGCCACATCAGGAGTTGCCTTTTCAAGCATAAAAAAAAGAAAAAAAAAAGGAACGAAACACAAAAAGAAGGGGTAGGGGATGGGGATATAATGCACCTCAATGGACAATCTCGCATACCTCCAAGTGGACAGAAAACACGGGAGACATCCCCCTCGACAAAACTAAATGATAAAATGCCAGGGATGCCACATTTTATTAAATTTAGGTATAGTGTTGTGGAGTGGAGCTGTCAATTAATCCATACTGTGTACATCATGAATACATTTTTGCAGATCAGTTTGAAAGGGTGGTAATTGCTGATTCCATTTTAAAGCTATTAAACATCTAGCTGCAGTAAGGATATGGTTAATCAATTTGGCAGCAGATTTAGCCGTGTTCAGCACAAGAGGCCCTAAAAAACAATGTACTGGGTCAAGGGGGATTGGAGAGCCAAACAGGGATTCCAGAAGAGAACAAGTTGGTTCCCAAAAGGAACATATTTTAGAGCATTCCCAATAAATGTGGTACAATGTTCCTATAAACTTGTTACATCACCAATAGGGATGAGCCGAACACCACCCGGTTCAGTTCGAACCAAAACCTGCGAACGGACTGAAAATTTGCACGAACGTTAGAACCCCATTGACGTCTATGGGACTCGAACGCTCAAAATCAAAAGTGCTCATTTTAAAGGCTAATTTTCATGGTATTGTCCTAAAAAGGGTTTGGGGACCCGGGTCCTGCCCCAGGGGACATGTATCAATGCAAAAAAAAGTTGTAAAAACGGCCGTTTTTTCAGGAGCAGTGATTTTAATGATGCTTAAAGTAAAAAAAAAAGTGAAATATTCCTTTAAATATCGTACCTGGGGGGTGTCTATAGTATGCCTGTAAAGTGGTGCATGTTTCCCGTGCTTAGAACAGTCCCTGCACAAAATGTCTTTTTTAAAGGAAAAAAAAGTCATTTAACCACTTCCCTACCCAGCCATAGTCATATGACATCCTGGGATTCCCGGCCGTCTAGGGGGCGCGCCCGCGCCGCCGGGGGCGCACGCCCGCCGCGTTGCTCGGGACCCGGTGCGTGTGCCCGACGGCCACGATGTCCGCCGGGCACACGCGATTGCCCGTTAGCCGGGCCGGACCGTGGATTTGTGTGTGTAAACACACAGATCCACAGCCTGTCAGGTGAGAGGAGACCGATCTGTGTTCCCAGAACGAAGGAACACTGATCGGTCTCCTCCCCTTGTACGTCCCCTCCCCCTACAGTTAGAAGCATTCCCTAGGAAACATATTAACCCCTCCCCGCCCCCTAGTGGTTAACCCCTTCACTGCCTGTCACATTTACACAGTAATCAATGCAATTTTATAGCATTGATCGCTGTATAAATGTGAATGGTCCCAAAAATGTGTCAAAAGTGTCCGATGTGTCCGCCATAATGTCGCAGTCATGAAAAAAAATTGCGATCGCCGCTAAAAAAATAAATAAATATTTTTTTTTAAAAATGCCATAAATCTATCCCGTATTTTGTAGACGCTATAACTTTTGCGCAAACCAATCAATATACGCTTATTGCGATTTTTTTTTACCAAAAATATGTAGAAGAATACGTATCGGCCGAAACTGAGGAAAAAATTTGTTTTTTAAAAAAAAAAATTGGGATATTTATTATAGCAAAAAGTAAAAAATATCGTGTTTTTTTCAAAATCGTCGCTCTTCTTTTGTTTATAGCGCAAAAAATAAAAACTGCAGAGGCGATCAAATACCACCAAAAGAAAGCTCTATTTGTGGGGAAAAAAGGACATCAATTTTTTTGGGGTACAACGTTGCACGACCGCGCGATTGTCGTTGAAAGTGTGACAGCGCTGAAAACTAAAAATTGGCCAGGGAAGGAAGGGGGTGAAAATGCCCTGTATTGAACCGGATACTGCTGTTCAGAGTATATAGGGCCTGGTGGCCCCACACCTTTCCTTTTTTTAATTTGGGTGCGGTGTTCCCCTTAATATCCATACAAGACCCAATGGGCCTGGTAATGGACTGGGGGGTACCCATGCCGTTTGTCTCACTGATTTTCATCCATATTGCCAGAACCCGACATTACATTAAAGCCGCAAGCAGTTTTAACCGGTTCAATACAGGGCATTTTCACCCCCTTCCTTCCCTGGCCAATTTTTAGTTTTCAGCGCTGTCACACTTTAAACAACAATTGCGCGGTCGTGCAACGTTGTACCCAAAAAAAATTGATGTCCTTTTTTCCCCACAAATAGAGCTTTCTTTTGGTGGTATTTGATCGCCTCTGCGGTTTTTATTTTTTGCGCTATAAACTAAAGAAGAGCGACAATTTTGAAAAAAACACAATATTTTTTACTTTTTGCTATAATAAATATCCCAATTTTTTTTTTTAAAAAACAAATTTTTTCCTCAGTTTCGGCCGATACGTATTCTTCTACATATTTTTGGTAAAAAAAAAAAATCGCAATAAGCGTATACTGATTGGTTTGCGCAAAAGTTATAGCGTCTACAAAATACGGGATAGATTTATGGCATTTTTAAAAAATATATATTTATTTATTTTTTTAGCGGCGATCGCGATTTTTTTTCATGACTGCAACATTATGGCGGACACATCGGACACTTTTGACACATTTTTGGGACCATTCACATTTATACAGCGATCAATGCTATAAAATTGCATTGATTACTGTGTAAATGTGACAGGCAGTGAAGGGGTTAACCACTAGGGGGCGGGGAGGGGTTAATATGTTTCCTAGAGAATGCTTCTAACTGTAGGGGGAGGGGACGTACAAGGGGAGGAGACCGATCAGTGTTCCTCCGTTCTGGGAACACAGATCGCTCTCCTCTCACCTGATAGGCTGTGGATCTGTGTGTTTACACACACAGATCCACGGTCCGGCCCGAATAACGGGCAATCGCATGTGCCCGGCGGACATCGCGGCCGCCAGGCACACGCACCGGGTCCCGAGCAACGCGGCGGGAGCGCGCGCCCCAGGCGGCGCGCGCGCACCCCCTAGACGGCCGGGAATCCCAGGACATCATATGACGTCCACCCAGGATGGGAGATCCCATCCCAGGACATCATATGACTATGGCTGGGTAGGGAAGTGGGTATACAGGCAGTACAAACAAGACAGGGCCTGTAGGTTTGTTGTTAAGTAGAATCTGTTTGTAATTTTGAACTGGTACATTTTTAAAGTGTAGCTCCAGCCAAAAAATCTATTTTTAAGCTTTTTGGAAAACATAGGGAAGGGTTATCACCCCTGTAACATTTGTTTTGCTGTCTGTGCACCTCTTCAGAAGATTTCACCTCACTTTTTGTCCCAATGACAAATGTTTTTTGAAAATTTGGGTTTTTTTCTGAAACAAGGATTGGTGATAAAGCATCAGTGGAAAGGAGAAATGTTTTTCCCATATTAACTCTTACAGGAGAGAATTTCCCTTCCTAGGGGTATATTTCATCTCACTTCCTGTTGTCTCCTTCCGTTTGCAAGTAGAAGTCATTTGTAAGTTGGATGTTTGAAAGTAGGGGCCTGCCCTATATACTCAGCAAAAATATGGGCCTTAGGTGTTGTTGTGGCCACAACACTGTAAGCCCTCACAGGGCCCTGCTGTGAAATATTAGATCAAGAATTGTAATTACATGCCCCTGTTGGGCAGAAAAATTGGGTCTTTGGTGGTGATGGTGGTGGTGGTGCTGGTGCCACAACACTGTAAGTCCTCACTCGCTCTTGTTGGGAGCAGAAACGGGCCCTGCTGTGAAATATTAGATCAAGAATTGTAATTACATGCCACTTTTGAACAGGGGCTGAAAAATTGGGCCTTAGGCACCGGTGCTGGTGCCACAACACTGCAACCCTTCACAGATACTCTAGTTGGAATGCAGGAACGAGCCCTGCTGCAAAGTATTGCATTAAAAATTGTAATTACACGCCCCAGTTAAACAGGGGCTGAAAAATTGAGCCTTAGGCACTGGTGGCAGCGCAAGCTATCAGCGTGATCATTGAGGAGGAAGAGGATAATTACCCAGGATAGTCACTCAGCATCAGCATAGGCAGTCTTTGAAGGGATCTGAGATTTCAAAAAAAATTATTCAGTTACATCAGCATCAGGTGCTTGGTAGCTGGTGGTGATCCAAGACTGATTAATTTTTATGAAGGTCAGTCGATCGACCGAGTTGGTGGACAGACGCACCCTGTGATCGGTTACAAAGCCTCCAGCAGCACTGAATGTGCGTTCCGAAAGAACGCTGGATGCAGGACAGGCCAGTAGCTCAATTGCATACTGTGCAAGCTCTGGCCAGTGATCCATCCTCAAAACCCAGTAACCCAGACGATTTTCGGGGGGAAAGGTGTCCAAGTCAGATCTTGCCCCTAAGTATTCCTGCACCATGTAAAACAGACGCTGGCGATGGTTGCTGGAACCGATCATACCTTGGGGCTGCGGACTAAAAAATTTTCTGAACGCATCGGTCAGAGGGCCACCTTCTCCACCGCTCCTTCTTTGACTGACCGAAGCCTCAGCAACACGTTGTCCAGAAACAGGAGTTTGTAACCTCCCAGTCTCTGGGAACGCATTGCACAGACCTTTCTGCAAGGCCTCCTGAAGATGTTTCATCCTTTGCTCCCTATGCGACGGCAAGATAAGGTCCGCAACCTTACCCTTGTAACGTGGCTCAAGGAAGGTTGCCAGCCAGTATTGGTCCTTCTCCTTAATACCACAAATACGAGGATCCTTACGCAGGCTTTGCAGGATCAGGGAGGTCATGCAGCATAGGTTTGCTGAGGCATTCGGTCCGGAGTCCTCTGGGTCACTAAGGACGACATGGTCCGCAGCCACCTCCTCCCAGCCATGTACAAGTCCATGTGTTTCTTGGGACTGATCCCTTAAAGACTGCTGCTGATGCTGAGTGCCAGGCTCCACCTCCATACTGATACAATACTCCTCCTCCTCATCCTCTTCCTGTGTGATCGGCGGGCATGCAGGAACACTGCCTTGATAAAGGGGGCTTTGAGAGCTAAGGAAGTCCTCCTCTTCCTGCCTCTGTTCTGCCTCAAGTGCCCTGTCCATTATTCCACGCAGCGTGTGCTCCAACAGGTGGACAAGGGGGACAGTGTCACTGATACCTGCACTGTCACTGCTCACCATCCTCGTGGCCTCCTCAAATGGTGACAGGACAGTGCATGCATCCCTGATCATGGCCCACTGGCGTGGGGAAAAAAAACAAGCTCCCCTGACCCTGTCCTGGTGCCATAGTCGCACAGGTACTCATTGATGGCCCTCTGCCGCATGTGCAGCCACTACAGCATAGCCAACGTTGAGTTCCACCTGGTGGGCATGTCACAGATTAAGTGGTTCTTGGGCAGGTTAAACTCCTTTTGGAGGTCCGCCAGCTGAGCACTGGCATTATATGACCGGCAGAAATGCACACAGACTTTCCTGGCCTGCCTCAGGACGTCCCCCAAGAACCGCTGCACCACCAAGTTAAGGACGTGAGCCAAACAGGGCACATGGGTCATTTGTCCCTGTCGGAGGGCAGAGAGGAGGTTGGTGCCATTGTCGCAAACCACCATTCCTGCCTTAAGTTGGCATGGCGTCAACCACCTCTTAACTTGCCTCTGCAGAGCTGACAGAACCTCTGCCCCAGTGTGGCTCATGTCCCCCAAGCACACCAGCTCAAGCACCGCATGGCATCTTTTGGCCTGCGTACTTGCGTACGCCTACGGAGCACCGCTGGTTCCAAGGACAAATCACAGGTAGAGGCCATGGAGGAAGAAGAAGAGGAGGGGGTGGAGGAGAGAGGTGTGTTGCAATCATTAGTAGTGGCATTTTGGAGGCGTGGTGGCGGAACAATCTCCAACACTACTGCACCTTGTCCTGCATCCTTCCCAGCTGCCAGCAGAGTCACCCAATGCGCGGTGAAACTTAGGTAACCTCCCTGTCCATGCCTGGTGGACCATGAGTCAGCGGTAATATGCACCTTACCGCTGACCGCCCTGTCCAGCAAGGCATGGACATTGCCTTTCACATGCTGGTAGAGAGCCGGAATCGCCTTCCGTGAGAAAAAGTGGCGTTTGGGTACCTGCCACTGAAGAACCGCACATTCCACAAACTCACGGAAGGGGGCTGAATCTACCAACTGAAAAGGCAGCAGTTGAAGTGCTAGCAATTTTGCCAAGCTAGCATTAAACCGCTGGGCATGTGGATGGCTGGGAGCGAACTTTTTTCGGCGGTGCAGCAGCTGGGCTACGGAAATTTGCCTGGTACAATCTGACGTCGATGTACCGAAAGAAGATTGCCCACAAGTACTTGGCTGTGACACACCTAATTCTACACCTTCATTCCTCTCAGTGCAGGTCTCAGAGAGGACTGAAGGTATAGTGGGGTTGGAAATCTCAGCTGATGAGGAGCAAGGAGAGGTCCTCTTTGTTCTTTGGTGTGGGTCTTTTAGATATGCTTGCCAACGAACTGCATGACAGGTCACATATGTCTGGTCAAGCATGTGGTTCCCAAGTGGGAGATGTTTTGGCCATGCGAGATACGCTTGAGACATATGTTGCAAATAGCAGCGGTGCAATCTGATGCACTCGTCTCAAAAAAGGCCCACACCAAAGAACTTTTTGAATAACGGGAAGAGACTGCAGCGCCCTGCACATGCGGAGCTTTGGGGTGTGATGAAGTCAGTGTGCTGCCCTTAGGCTGGCCCCTGGAGGGCATCCTTCCTCGTTGGTGATGTGCCTCCTCCTCCTCCTCCTCTCTCCTATCAGGCACCCACGTTGAGTCAGTGACCTCATCATCCCCTCCCTCCTCATCACTGGAGCAAACCTGGCAGTATGCTGCAGCAGGGGGAGCATGACTGCCAGATTGCTGTCCTTCTTGGGCACCCCCTCTGTCCGTGCTCACGTTACTGCCTTCATCTAGCTCAGTATCATCATCAGCGCCTTCCAAACGCTGGGCATCCTCCTGGAGCATGTACCAAACACTGTGGTCAAACAGTTCGAGGGACTCCTCAGGAGGACATGATGGGGCTAGGGAAGGAGTCACTGATGACATTGAGCCGAGGGAAGAGGCCGCTGCTTTGCCAGACAAAGTACCCTGAGCATGGGTGAGAGAGGATGAGGAGGATGAGGACGGCTTGGTCATCCACTCGACCAAGTCTTCCACATGTTGCGGCTTAACATAGCCAGCTGCCGAAAAAAAGGCCAAGCGTGTTCCACGGCCATGTGCTGATGAGGATGCACCGTCTCCATGACCAGCACTGTTGCCTCTAGACACAGAGCCTGCTTGCCCTCTTTTATTGGCTTGTGACTCTCTGCCTCTCCTTGTTGGCCTTCCAGACATACTAATGGCCTGTAGCTGCACTAAGCTGGGATATATATATATATATATATATATATATATATATATATATATATATATATATATATATATATATATACACATACATATATATATATATATACACACATATACTGATACTGCAGCTGCCTGTAGTATAAGAACACCACCAACCTTCTACAGGTAGCTTCAGCTAAACACTGTACAGAGCTCGCAAAAAACTAACTTGTAGCTTATTTAGCTGCCTGCAGTAGTGATAGGATTAGGAAAACACCACCAATTTTCTACAGGTAGCATTAGCTGAACACTGTGCAGAGCTCGCACTACACTAACTTGTAGTTTTAGCTGATCACTGTGCAGAGCTCGCAAAAAACTAATTTGTAGTTTTAGCTGAACACTGTTCAGAGGACGCACTACACTAACTTGTAGCTTTAGCTGAACACTGTTCAGAGGACGCACTACACTAACTTGTAGCTTTAGCTGAACACTGTGCAAAGGTCGCACTACACTAACTTGTAGTTTTAGCTGAACACTGTTCAGAGGACGCACTACACTAACTTGTAGCTTTAGCTGAACACTGTGCAGAGGTCGCACTACACTAACTTGTAGTTTTAGCCTGTAGTATGAGAACACCACCAACCTTCTACAGGTAGCTTTAGCTGAACACTTTGCAGAGCTCACAAAAAAATAACTTGTAGCTTATTTAGTTGCCCGCGGTAGTGATAGGAGCAGGAAAACACCACCAGCCTTGTAAAGGTAGCTTTAATGAACACTGTGAACATTGTGCAGAGCTCGTAAAAAAATAACTTGTAGCTTATTTAGCTGCCTGCGGTAGTGATAAGATCAGGAAAACACCACCAACCTTCTACAGGTAGCTTTAGCTGAACACTATGCAGAGCTTGCAAAAAACTAATTTGTAGTTTTAGCTGAACACTGTTCAGAGGACGCACTACACTAACTTGTAGCTTTAGCTGAACACTGTTCAGAGGACGCACTACACTAACTTGTAGCTTTAGCTGAACACTGTGCAAAGGTCGCACTACACTAACTTGTAGTTTTAGCTGAACACTGTTCAGAGGACGCACTACACTAACTTGTAGCTTTAGCTGAACACTGTGCAGAGGTCGCACTACACTAACTTGTAGTTTTAGCCTGTAGTATGAGAACACCACCAACCTTCTACAGGTAGCTTTAGCTGAACACTTTGCAGAGCTCACAAAAAAATAACTTGTAGCTTATTTAGCTGCCCGCGGTAGTGATAGGAGCAGGAAAACACCACCAACCTTCTACAGGTAGCTTTAGCTGAACACTGTGCAGAGCTCGCACTACACTAACTTGTAGTTTTAGCTGAACACTGTGCAGAGCTCACAAAAAACTAACTTGTAGCTTATTTAGCTGCCTGCGGTAGTGATAGGTTCAGGAAAACACCACCAACCTTCTACAGGTAGCTTTAGGTGAACACTGTGCAGAGCTCGCCGAAAACTAACTTGTAGCTTATTTAGCTGCCTGCGGTAGTGATAGAATCAGGAAAAAACCACCAACCTTCTACAGGTAGTGTCAGAGAGGTTACCTGGTTGGCGCTGGGGCGCGTTGGTGCTCGTGTTCCTGTGCATGCTGGGGTGCGTGTTCCTGGGGGCACTGGCGTGTCTGGTCTGACCAGCCGTGGCGTGCAGGGTGGCATCCGGGCGTGCGTGCGTGCGCTCGCCTATGGGCGTTACCGCGGGCACACCGGTAGTGTTGGCGTGCACGCCGGTGTCGGGGGCGCGTCCGGGCGCGTGCGGGGGTGCTTTGGCGAATCGGCGCGTGCACGAGCGCAGCGTTTTGGCGCCAATCAGCCTATTTGAGTCTGCCTTTATCCCTGTTCAGTGCTGCCTGATCAACAGCTCTGTGTCTAGTTCCGTGATCCTCTCTGTGCTCCTGTATCTCTGAAGTTTGACCCGTTGTGACCCGGCTTGCCTTTTGGACCTCCTTGATTGCTGCCTGAACCTGCCCCCGGCTTGTTTGACCTTGTTTCTGCCTGCTCCCTTTGTACCGTTGCTGCCAGCCCGTTGCCGACCTCTGCCCGTGTGTGACCAGCCTGATAAACTCCTGCTCAGCATCAGTTCCAGTATTCCTGAAGTTCTACCTGTTACTTGAAAGACCACCCTGCTCCAGGATCCTAACATCAGGCCCTTATACCACTCCGCATTCGCGGGCTTCCTGTTTACTCTATCAGGGGCCCCGAATCGGATACGTAAGGGAGCCTACCCTCTGCCCAAGTGGACTCACCTGTCTGGTAAGTGTGGGACCTGACACTACACTAACTTGTAGTTTTAGCTGAACACTGTGAGGAGGATGCACTACACTAACTTGTAGCTTTAGCTGAACACTGTGCAGAGGTCGCGCTACACTAACTTGTAGTTTTATCTGAACACTGTGCAGAAGTCGCGCTACACTAACTTGTAGTTTTATCTGAACACTGTGAGGAGGACGCACTACACTAACTTGTAGTTTTAGCTTAACACTGTGTAGAGGTCACACTAAACTAACTTGTAGCTTTAGCTGAACACTGTGAGGAGGACGCATTACCATAACTTGTAGCTTTAGCTGAACACTGTGAGGAGGATGCACTACACTAACTTGTAGCTTTAGCTGAACACTATGAGGAGGACGCATTACCCTTACTTGTAGCTTTAGCTGAACACTGTGAGGAGCACGCACTACCTTAACTTGTAGCTTTAGCTGAACACTGTGCAGAGGTCACACTAAACTAACTTGTAGCTTTAGCTGAACACTGTGAGGAGAACACACTACACTAACTTGTAGTTTTAGCTGAACACTGTGCAGAGGTCACACTAAACTAACTTGTAGCTTTAACTGAACACTGTGAGGAGGATGCACTACACTAACTGTAATTAGTCTAGCTGCCTGACTGTGGTACTAATAGGATCAAAAGAACACTAGCAATTTTCTTCAGGTAGCTGTAAATACTGTAACAAGACAAGCCTGCCTGTCAGTAGGAATATAACAGGAACGGATCTAGCTAAACTGAATACAGCATATATATATATATATATATATATATATATATATATATATATATATACACACACACACACACAACACCTGGGATGCATATATATACACAATACACTGTGAGGAGGATGCACTACACTAACTGTAATTAGTCTAGCTGCCTGACTGTGGTACTAATAGGATCAAAAGAACACTAGCAATTTTCTTCAGGTAGCTGTAAATACTGTAACAAGACAAGCCTGCCTGTCAGTAGGAATATAACAGGAACGGATCTAGCTAAACTGAATACAGCATATATATATATATATATATATATATATATATATATATATATATATATATATACACACAACACCTGGGATGCATATATATACACAATACACTGTGAGTGCAGCTAACTCACTGACTGTCCTGCCTAATCTAGCTAACTCAAATGAAATGACACTCTCTCTCTCTCTCTCTCTCTCTCTCTAAGCACGCCGGAACACACTACATAGGGCCGCTGTGTAGGTGGCCTTATATAGTGTGGGGCATGTTCTAAACCCCCTGAGCCATAATTGGCCAAAGCCACCCTGGCTTTGGCCAATTACAGCTCTCTCTACTGACGGCGCTGTGATTGGCCAAGCATGCGGGTCATAGTGCATGCTTGGCCAATCATCAGCCAGCAATGCACTGTGATGCCGCAGTGAATTATGGGCCGTGACGCGCCATACGAATTTGGCGCGAACGGCCCATATCGTTCGCAATTCGGCGAACGGGCGAACAGACGATGTTCGAGTTGAACATGGGTTCGACTTGAACACGAAGCTCATCCCTACTGCTGACACTACAGCTACTCTGCAGCCAATCCTTTTATAGTGAGGTGGTTGGTACATAACACCGCCCTCATTAGTGGCCTGTTTAGGCCAGTTGGCCTAAGTTCAAAGCCCTTGCAGTGCTATAATTTATATGGTAATTTGTGGTGGATACATTTCTGCATTATTTCAACAGGCCATGAATAAGCAGGATCCATCGTGAACTCAAGTTAGACCCGAACTTCCTCCATTGTAACAAAAATATACCTTTGGATGGAGGCACTAAAGATTTAAGGACTCTAGAAGGTAAATTTAATGCTCATCTAGTGGAAGCTTAGGATCCTTGTTACCATCGTAGCACGTTGTGGAAGATGTAATTACTGCATGGTGAGGGTCATCTCCACCTCCAAAACAGTATTACTCACAGGTCTGATGTTTACATAAAATTTTGCATAAAACCATGAAATATACTGGTTGTATTGGATATTTCTCCTTTTTTACAAGGCTAACAGTCATAGCAGCAAGAGTGAAATGTAATTCCTGGTTTCTTTCTGCTCCCCGGTTGACATGTTTCTGAGCACAGAGATTCTGGCATCTGACAACAAGAAATACACATTTGCCATCAGATATCAAGGAAGTAGGGATGAGCCGAACACCCCCCGGTTCTGTTCGCACCAGAACCTGCGAATGGACCGAAAGTTTGCACGAACGTTAGAACCCCATTGACGTCTATGGGACTCGAACATTCAAAATCAAAAGTGCTCATTTTAAAGGCTAATTTGCATGGTATTGTCCTAAAAAGGGTTTGGGGACCCGGGTCCTACCCCAGGGGACATGTATCAATGCAAAAAAAACTTTTAAAAACGGCCGTTTTTTCGGGAGCAGTGATTTTAATGATGCTTAAAGTAAAAAAAAAAAAAAGTGAAATATTCCTTTAAATATCGTACCTGGGAGGTGTCTATAGTATGCCTGTAAAGTGGCGCGTGTTTCCCGTGTTTAGAACAGTCCCTGCACCAAATGTCATTTTTAAAGGAAAAAATCTCATTTAAAACTGCTTGCGGGTTTAATGTAATGTCGGGTCCTGGCAATAGGGATGAAAATCAGTGAGACAAACGGCATGGGTACCCCCCAGTCCATTACCAGGCCCTTTGGGTCTTGTATGGATATTAAGGGGAACCCCGCACCCAAATTAAAATAAGGAAAGGTGTGGGGCCACCAGGCCCTATATACTCTGAACAGCAGTATACAGGCGGTGCAAACAAGACAGGGACTGTAAGTTTGTTGTTAAGTAGAATCTGTTTGTCATTTTGAACGGGTACATTTTTAACGTGTTTAGCTACAGCCAAAAAATCTTTTTTAAGCTTTTTGGAAAACATAGGGAAGGGTTATCACCCCTGTGACATTTGTTTTGCTGTCTTTCCTCCTCTTTAGAAGATTTCACCTCACTTTTTGTCCCAATGACAAATGTTTTTTGAGAATTTGGGGTTTTTTGTGGAACAAGGATTGGAAAGCATCAGTGGAAAGGAGAAATGTTTTTCCCATATTAACTCTTACAGGAGAGAATTTCCCTTCCTAGGGGTTGATTTCATCTCACTTCCTGTTGTCTCCTTCCGTTTGCAAGTAGGAGTCGTTTGTAAGTTAGATGTTTGAAAGTAGGGGCCTGCCCTATATACGCAGCAGAAATTTGGGCCTTAGGTGTTGTTGTGGCCACAACAACGTAAGCCCTCACAGGGCCCTGCTGTGAAATATTAGATCAAGAATTGTAATTACATGCCCCTGTTGAACAGGGGCAGAAAAACTGGGCCTTTGGTGGTGGTGGTGGTGGTGGTGCTGGTGCCACAACACTGTAAGTCCTCACTCGCTCTTGGTGGGTGCAGAAATGGGTCCTGCTGTGAAATATTAGATCAAGAATTGTAATTACATGCCCCTGTTGAACAGGGGCAGAAAAATTGGGCCTTTGGTGGTGGTGGTGGTGGTGGTGGTGCTGGTGCCACAACACTGCAACCCCTCACAGACACTCTAGTTGGAACGCAGGAACGAGCCCTGCTGCAAAGTATTGCATCAAAAATTGTAATTACACGCCCCTCTTAAACAGGGGCAGAAAAATTGGGCCTTAGGCACTGGTGCTGGTGCCACAACACTGCAACCCCTCACAGACACTCTAGTTGGAACGCAGGAACGAGCCCTGCTGCAAAGTATTGCATCAAAAATTGTAATTACACGCCTCTGTTAAACAGGGGCAGAAAAATTGGGCCTTAGGCACTGGTGCTGGTGCCACAACACTGCAACCCCTCACAGACACTCTAGTTGGAACGCAGGAACGAGCCCTGCTGCAAAGTATTGCATCAAAAATTGTAATTACACGCCCCTGTTAAACAGGGGCAGAAAAATTGGGCCTTAGGCACTGGTGCTGGTGCCACAACACTGCAACCCCTCACAGACACTCTAGTTGGAACACAGGAACGAGCCCTGCTGCAAAGTATTGCATCAAAAATTGTAATTACACGCCCCTGTTAAACAGGGGCTGAAAAATTGTGCCTTAGGCACTGGTGGTGGTGCCCAGAACCAAAAATGTTCTTACAAGCTATCAGCGTGATCATTGAGGAGGAAGAGGATAATTACTCAGGGATAGTCACTCAGCATCAGCATAGGCAGTCTTTGAAGGGATCTGAGATTTCCAAAAAAATTATTCGGTTACATCAGCATCAGGTGCTTGGTAGCTGGTGGTGATCCAAGACCGATTCATTTTTATGAAGGTCAGTCGATCGACCGAGTCGGT
The DNA here is from genome assembly GCF_042186555.1 of Aquarana catesbeiana. Lineage (NCBI taxonomy): Eukaryota > Metazoa > Chordata > Amphibia > Anura > Ranidae > Aquarana > Aquarana catesbeiana. The sequence continues at coordinate 43,447,403 of NC_133324.1, forward strand.
GGACAGACGCACCCTGTGATCGGTTACAAAGCCTCCAGCAGCACTGAATGTGCGTTCTGAAAGAACGCTGGATGCAGGACAGGCCAGTAGCTCAATTGCATACTGTGCAAGCTCTGGCCAGTGATCCATCCTCAAGACCCAGTAACCCAGAGGATTTTCGGTGGGAAAGGTGTCCAAGTCTGATCTTGCCCCTAGGTATTCCTGCACCATGTAAAACAGACGCTGGCGATGGTTGCTGGAACCGATCATACCTTGGGGCTGCGGACCAAAAAATTGTCTGAACGCATCGGTCAGACAGCCACCTTCTCCACCGCTCCTTCTTTGACTGACCGAAGCCTCAGCAACACGTTGTCCAGAAACAGGAGTTTGTAACCTCCCAGTCTCTGGGAACGCGTTGCACAGACCTTTCTGCAAGGCCTCCCGAAGATGTTTCATCCTCTGCTCCCTCTGCGATGGCAAGATAAGGTCCGCAACCTTACCCTTGTAACGTGGATCAAGGAGGGTTGCCAGCCAGTATTGGTCCTTCTCCTTGATACCACGAATACGAGGATCCTTACGCAGGCTTTGCAGGATCAGGGAGGCCATGCAGCGTAGGTTTGCTGAGGCATTCGGTCCGGAGTCCTCTGGGTCACTAAGGACGACATGGTCCGCAGCCACCTCCTCCCAGCCACGTACAAGTCCATGTGTTTCCTGGGACTGATCCCTTAAAGACTGCTGCTGATGCTGAGTGCCAGGCTCCACCTCCATACTGACACAATCTTCCTCCTCCTCCTCCTCCTCCTCGTCCTCTTCCTGTGTGATCGGCGGGCACGCAGGAACACTGTCTGGATAAAGGGGGCCTTGAGAGCTAAGGAAATCCTCCTCTTCCTGCCTCTGTTCTGCCTCAAGTGCCCTGTCCATTATTCCACGCAGCGTGTGCTCCAACAGGTGGACAAGGGGGACAGTGTCACTGATGCATGCACTGTCACTGCTCACCATCCTCGTGGCCTCCTCAAATGGTGACAGGACAGTGCATGCATCCCTGATCATGGCCCACTGGTGTGGGGAAAAAAAACAAGCTCCCCTGACCCTGTCCTGGTGCCATAGTCGCACAGGTACTCATTGATGGCCCTCTGCTGTGTGTGCAGCCGCTGCAGCATGGCCAACGTTGAGTTCCACCTGGTGGGCATGTCACAGATTAGGCGGTTCTTGGGCAGGTTAAACTCCTTTTGGAGGTCCGTCAGCCGAGCACTGGCATTATATGACCGGCGGAAATGCACACAGACTTTCCTGGCCTGCCTCAGGACATCCTATAAGCCCAGGTACCTGCCCAAGAACCGCTGCACCACCAAGTTAAGAATGTGAGCCAAACAGGGCACATGGGTCATTTGCCCCTGTCGGAGGGCAGAGAGGAGGTTGGTGCCATTGTCGCAAACCACCATTCCTGCCTTAAGTTGGCGTGGCGTCAACCACCTCTGAACCTGCCCCTGCAGAGCTGACAGAACCTCTGCCCCAGCGTGGCTCCTGTCCCCCAAGCACACCAGCTCAAGCACCGCATGGCATCTTTTGGCCTGTGTACTTGCGTAGCCCCTTGAATGGCTACGGAGCACCGCTGGTTCCGAGGACAAAGCACAGGTAGAGGCCATGGAGGAAGAAGAAGAGGAGGGGGTGGAGGAGAGAGGTGTGTCACAATCATTAGCATTTTGGAGGCGTGGTGGCGGAACAACCTCCAACACTTCTGCACCTTGTCCTGCATCCTTCCCAGCTGCCAGCAGAGTCACCCAATGCGCCGTGAAACTTAGGTAACGTCCCTGTCCATGCCTGCTGGACCATGAGTCAGCGGTAATATGCACCTTACCGCTGACCGCCCTGTCCAGCGAGGCATGGACATTGCCTTCCACATGCCGGTAGAGAGCCAGAATCGCCTTCCGTGAGAAAAAGTGGCGTTTGGGTACCTGCCACTGAGGAACCGCACATTCCACAAACTCACGGAAGGGGGCAGAGTCTACCAACTGAAAAGGCAGCAGTTGAAGTGCTAGCAATTTTGCCAAGCTAGTATTCAACCGCTGGGCATGTGGATGGCTGGGAGCAAACTTCTTTCGGCGGTGCAGCAGCTGGGGCAGGGAAATTTGTCTGGTACAATCTGACGTCGGTGTACCAAAAGCAGATTGCCCACAAGTACTTGGCTGTGACACACCTAATTCTACACCTTCATTCCTCTCAGTGCAGGTCTCAGAGAGGACTGAAGGTATAGTGGGGTTGGAAATCTCAGCTGATGAGGAGCAAGGAGAGGTCCTCTTTGTTCTTTGGTGTGGGTCTTTTAGATACGCTTGCCAACGAACTGCATGGCAGGTCAACATATGTCTGGTCAAGCATGTGGTACCCAAGCGGGAGATGTTTTGGCCACGCGAGATACGCTTGAGACATATGTTGCAAATAGCAGCGGTGCGATCTGATGCACTCATCTCAAAAAAGGCCCACACCAAAGAACTTTTTGAATAGCGTGCAGAAACTGCAGCGCCCTGCACATGTGGAGCTTTGGGGTGTGATGCAGTCAATGTGCTGCCCTTAGGCTGGCCCCTGGAGGGCATCCTGCCTCGTTGGTGATGTGCCTCCTCCTCCTCCTCCTCTCTCCTATCAGGCACCCATGTTGAGTCAGTGACCTCATCATCCCCTCCCTCCTCATCACTGGAGCAAACCTGGCAGTATGCTGCAGCAGGGGGAGCATGACTGCCAGATTGCTGTCCTTCTTGGGCACCCCCTCTGTCCGTGCTCATGTTACTGCCTTCATCGAGCTCAGTATCATCATCAGAGCCTTCCAAACGCTGGACATCCTCCTGGAGCATGTACCCAACACTGTGGTCAAACAGTTCGAGGGACTCCTCAGGAGGACATGGTGGGGCTAGGGAAGGAGTCACTGATGACATTGAGCCGAGGGAAGAGGCCGCTGCTTTGCCAGACAAAGTACCCTGGGCATGGGTGAGAGAGGATGAGGAGGATGAGGACGGCTTGGTCATCCACTCGACCAAGTCTTCCGCATGTTGCGGCTCAACACGGCCAGCTGCCGAAAAAAAGGCCAAGCGTGTCCCACGGCCACGTGCTGATGAGGATGCACCGTCTCCACGACCAGCACTAGACACAGAGCCTGCTTGCCCCCTCTTATTGGCTTGTGACTGTCTGCCTCTCCTTCTTGGCCTTCCAGACATACTAATGGCCTGTAGCTGTACTAAGCTGGGATATATATATGTACTGATACTGCAACTAGCAAAATCAACTGCCTGCCTGTAGTATGAGAACACCACCAACCTTCTACAGGTAGCTTTAGCTGAACACTGTGAGGTGGACGCACCCCACTAACTTGTAGGTTTAGCTGAACACTGTGAGCAGGACGCACCCCACTAACTTGTAGGTTTAGCTGAACACTGTGAGCAGGACGCACTGCATTAACTGTAAATAGTCTAGCTGCCTGACTGTGGTACTAATAGGATCAAAAGAACACCAGTAATTTTCTTCAGGTAGCTGTATATACTATAACAAGACAAGCCTGCCTGTCAGTAAGAAGATAACGGGAACGGATCTAGCTGAACACTGTGAGCAGGACGCACCCCACTAACTTGTAGGTTTAGCTGAACACTGTGAGCAGGACGCACCCCACTAACTTGTAGGTTTAGCTGAACACTGTGAGCAGGACGCACCCCACTAACTTGTAGGTTTAGCTGAACACTGTGAGCAGGACGCACCCCACTAACTTGTAGGTTTAGCTGAACACTGTGAGCAGGACGCGCCCCACTAACTTGTAGGTTTAGCTGAACACTGTGAGCAGGACGCGCCCCACTAACTTGTAATTTTAGTTGAACACTGTGAGCAGGACGCACTGCACTAACTGTAAATAGTCTAGCTGCTTGACTGTGGTACTAATAGGATCAAAAGAACACCAGCAATTTTCTTCAGGTAGCTGTCTATACTGTAACAAGACAAGCCTGCCTGTCAGTAAGAAGATAACAGGAATGGATCTAGCTGAACACTGTGAGCAGGACGCACTGCACTAACTGTAAATAGTCTAGTTGCCTGACTGTGGTACTAATAGGATCAAAAGAACACCAGTAATTTTCTTCAGGTAGCTGTAAATACTGTAACAAGACAAGCCTGCCTGTCAGTAGGAAGATAACAAGAACGGATCTAGCTAAACTGAATACAGTGTGTATATATATATATATATGCAACACCTGGGATGCATATATATACACAATACACTGTAAGTGCAGCTAACTGACTGACTGTTCTGCCTAATCTATCTAACTCAAATCAAATGTCACTGTCTGTCTCTCTCTCTCTCTCAATGAACGCCGGAACACACACTACACAGGGCCGCTGTGCAGGCGGCCTTATATAGTGTGGGGCGTGTACTAAATCCCCTGAGCCATAATTGGCCAAAGCCTCCTTGGCTTTGGCCAATTACGGCTCTCTGTTCAGCGGCGCTGTGATTGGCCAAGCATGCGGGTCATAGTGCATGCTTGGCCAATCATCAGCCAGCAATGTACTGCGATGCCGCAGTGAATTATGGGCCGTGACGCGCCACACGAATTTGGCACGAACGGCCCATATCGTTCGCAATTCGGGGTTCGACTCGAACACGAAGCTCATCCCTACAAGGAAGTATATTTTAAGAACATCTAAAGACAAAACTTACACTATATAACCACATGTTAGTAGACACTAGACATCACACTCATATTAGTCTGCTGGACTTAAAAAAAAAAAGACTGTCTTCAAGTACTTTTCAGAGGCTAATTAAATGCTGTCTTGGAGAATTAAATGTTGTCTTGAACTTTGGTTCAGTTCTTATATGTTTGGTTAATATTATTATATTCTTCAGGACCTTTGAAGAACCATCTCTAAATAAAGGACCTGAATCAGGTCCTTTTTTGCGGCTGGGTAAGTATGGGCTTAATCCTAAGCCTAGTATTTGTCATCTGATGCAAACTCAACTACCGAACATTACTTGGGACGTATCGTTGAAGCTGAGGGAGTGTCCCGCACACACTTAAGCTGTAGTTCTGGCCAAAATCTAAAACTGCATACTGAGCTCTTTTTTGGGGTTAATGAGCTATTATCTGCTTTTTATTCCAAACTTTGCTCAGATTGTTGCTCCAGTCACATCCCTCTCATTTAAAAGGAAAAGCCTCAATAACAAGGGGGTGCAGCCAGAGCTGATGGATATGTGAGAGCTGAGCTCTGCCACAACGGGTGTCTCACAGAGGCTCACAGCTCACTACACCAGCTAAAAAGCACACCGATCAACTCCTACGGACATGGGGCACACAGCGGCAGCGATGTCTAAATGAAAGGAGAGAGAGGGACCGAGAAAACTCACAGATTTCTACCCCCTCACCACAGGCCGAGAATTCCAAAATGGCGCTGGCGCGGAGAGCTGTTCGTCAGCCTCCACAGCACAGGCAGACAGCCATCCATCACCATCCACGGGTGAGTCCGGCTACAACGACCATCCGTTGTCATCCTCCCCCTTTAGCAGCCCTGTAAAGCAGAAAAGGAGGATTGGGGATGAAGAGGAGTCCCTGGATGGTTTAGGGATTGAGAGGGAGGAAATGGAGGAATCCCACCTCAGGGCAGCCCATCTTAGATACCTCCACGAAAGAGATGTTGCAAACTCTAAGGGGAGCCCTCCAGTGCGACATGGCAGCGTTTATGCAGACTACCAAGCGAGAAGTGGTAGCAGTAACTAACAGGGTGGAATATGTGGAGAAAAAAATGGAAGAATTCACATTAGCACATAATGAGTTAGTAGATGCTCATTTTGATGTAGAAGAAGAGATCAAAACAATGCGACGTAAAATGGCGGACATCGAAGACAGGGCCCACAGCAACAACATCAAGTTCAGAGGCATCCCTGAGTCAGTTAAACCAGCTGAACTAACGGCTTACCTTCAAAAGCTCATGGTAGCAGCCCTTCTGTCATTAGGACCTGCGGACTTAACAATAGACAGCGCCCACAGACTACCGAAACCATCCTTCCTCCCTGCCCAGATTCCCAGGGATGTTATAGCGCAAATCCACTTTTATCACATCAAAGACCAATTGATGAGGTATGCCAGACAACACCCTGCCCTTCCTGACCCCTTTACTGGGATTGCACTATATGCTGATCTGTCACAAGCCTCTCTGACAGCGAGACATAATTTGGTGCCGATTACCAAGATTCTGCATAACCATAAAGTCATATATAAATGAGGATTCCCAGCCAAGCTAATTGTGGAATCGCATGCAATTACATCACTTGATAAAGGAATGGAGTTTCTTCGCAAGTGGAAGCTGTTGCCTGAGAATGGTGAACCAACAGACCCTGACCCCCTCCGCGGGAGGTACAACAACCACCACCAGCAAAGAAGAAACAAATAATCATCTTATCCAGGTCTGTACTACAAGACATCACTCTACTCTTAATGTAACCTGTATACCAGTTATACGACACATTTAGTGCCTTCACTCTGCACAGCAAGTGTAAGGTTTATTGAGCAACCTACTCGTTGTTCGGCTGGTACTTGACTTACTGTTCTTATTACCCCCACATAAGTTACGAGATGTTTTCCGTAACATGTTCTCATCATATGATGCGGCTTATATGTTTTCTGCTTTCACCAGTTCAACTTTATTTGGTTTCTGAAACCACAAGTTTGCTCAATCAGCACAAGGCAATGGTGCGGAGGGACCCCTGCACACTGGACACACCACCTACGTCACTTTCAACGCCGATTCCACCACCGGATGGCATACCTGCACTTATTACCACCAGAATGAATCTTAAATTGATGACATTTAATGTGAGAGGCCTGAACAGTCCCTACAAAAGGAGAGTCCTTTGGAAAACAGCTATGGATGTGAACTGCGACATACTGTGTGCACAGGAGACTCACTTTTCTAGCAATAAACCCCCGAAATGCACACATCCCAAATTTCAGCAGGTATTCACAGCCAACGACGATATTAAGAAGAATGGAGTGCTAATAGCTGTCAGGGATAGGTTAACTTTTTCTCTATTACAGGTACATGTTGACCCCCGCGGTCGCTTTATCATTTTGGTTGCTGAAATGGACCACGTCACCTATACCCTGGTAAATCTGTATGCACCTAATGTGAGAGCTCTGAAATTTATCCGTAAAGTATTTACAATGGCAAAAAAAATGCAGAAAGGTAGATTAATTATCTGTTGTGTCTTTAACATGGTTATGAATGCGGAGTGGGACACGTCTTCTGTGGCCCTTAGGCAGAGGCCCTCCTTAGGATCCCTTTGTCATGAGGAACGGCTTTTCGATCCTTGGCACTGCCTCAGGTCCACCAAGAGAGATTATACGCATTTCTCTGCAGTCCATAATAGTTATTCTAGGATTGATTTTTTCCTTACTGATATGTATATGTTGCAGAAGGTCCAGGCTGCTGACATCCACAACATCACATGGTCAGACCATGCTCCCGCGACAATAGAGGTTGTGGATGACAGCAAGACCTCCCAAAAACCGATGTGGCGCAATAACACATTTCTCCTATCGCACCCCAAAATTGGGGATAAAATAGCAGAAAAAAAATCAGAGTTTTTCAAACTTAATGACAATGGAGAATGCTCCCCAATGACAATATGGTGCGCTCATAAAGCTTTTGCTAGAGGTGTCCTCGTTCAAATTGCCTAGAGAGTAATGAGTCTAGAGAGAGGAAAAAGAAAGTACTACGCATGTCACAACTCCATGAGACCATAGCAGATCTTGAAATGAAACACAAAAATCCCATCACCAAAACCAATGAGGTACTTAACCGCCTTACGTCTTGCCGGGAGGAATTGAGACAGGAGCTTAGAGCAGATTACGAAACGTATTTTAAGAAATTAAAACTTACCTGCTACTCCCAGAATAATCGGTCGGGTAAATTATTAGCTGCCCAACTTAAGAAAAGACAGGCACGCTCGAATATCACTCACATTAAGCACCCCCACACCAATACTGTATTTCAAAACCCTAAGGATATAGCCAATGTATTTAAAGATTACTACGAATCCCTGTACAACCGAAACGTAGACCCCTCAAAGCACCAGCCCATAAATGCGGAGATAGGTGGTTTCCTACAAGGGGTTCATCTACCATCCATAGACACCGCATCACTGCACAAACTAAACGCCCCTATTACCCACCAAGAAGTTGAATCGGTAATCACATCTCTATCCATGCATAAATCCCCCAGTGCGGATGGATATTCCGCCGAATACTACAAGGCATTCAACCATCTTCTCACCCATGAACTAGTGAAAGTCTTCAATATGAAAGTCTAGTATGTTACTGGCGTTAGATGCGGAAAAGGCCTTCGACAGAGTCCACTGGGGTTATCTGTCTAGGACCTTGCACAAGTTTGGCATCTCGGGCCTGATCCACTCCGCAATTATGTCTCTGTATACGAACCCCACAGCACACGTTTACACCTATACTTTACACTCAGATCCCTTTAGGCCAGTGATGGCGAACCTTTTTGAGCCCGAGTGCCCAAACCGCGACGCAAAACCAACTCATTTCTTTTAAAGTGCCAACATAGAATTAAACCTGCCAGTGTCTCTGTACAGAGGATGGGACTGATAATCCCTCAGGGACCAAAAAGAATGCAGAATGCACTGTGCAACATACACTGACCTACCTGACCATTACACTCCCCTACCTGACACATGCACTGACCTTCCTGACCACTGCACTCACCTACCTGACCATTACACTCACCTACCTGACCATTACACTCACCTACCTGACCATTACACTCACCTAACCTACCATTGCACTCACCTACCTGACCATTGCACTCACCTACCTGACATTACACTCACCTAACCTGACATTACACTCACCTACCTGACACATACACTCACCTACCTGACCATTACACTCACCTACCTGACCATTGCACTCACCTACCTGACACATACACTCACCTACCTGACACATGCATTCACCTAACCTGACATTACACTCACCTAACCTGACATTACACTCACTTACCTGACCATTACACTCACCTACCTGACCATTGCACTCACCTACCTGACCATTGCACTCACCTACCTGACATTACACTCACCTAACCTGACATTACACTCACCTACCTGACACATACACTCACCTAACCTAACATTACACTCACTTACCTGACCATTGCACTCACCTACCTGACCATTGCACTCACCTAACCTGACATTACACTCACCTAACCTGACATTACACTCACCTACCTGACACATGCACTCACCTACCTGACACATACACTCACCTACCTGACACATACACTCACCTAACCTGACCATTACACTCACCTACCTGACCATTACTGTCACGTACCTGGTAGGAGTCTGAAATGATGAGGTCAGCCTCTCTTGTATCTCCAATCCAAGCCCCATTGGAGATGGAACAGATGGTGGCAAGGATCAGGAGGAAAACGAGTGCCTGTGAATGCTGCGTGCAGAACTTGCCGGAAGTGTTGCAGACTGGGAAGTGCAGGCAGGGTTTCTGGTGAAGAACTGGAACCAGCACAGCTGAGAGGATGGACGGCCAGCACAGGTACTCGGAAACAGTGTGGAGCCAAACAGGAGACAGGAGCGAGGAGCACGGGTACTCGGAAACAGCGTGGAGCCAAACAGGAGACAGGAGCGAGGTCATCAGGTAAGCCGGGTTCAGTAACGGGCGGACAGCGAGGTACCAAGGTATAAACAGGAGACAGGTCAAAAAGGAAGCCAGGACCATGAACCAGTAATCAGAGTAATCAGAGTCCAGAAACAGGGTCAGGAAGGCCAGGGTTTCAGCAACAGGAAGTCAAGTCAAACAAACAGGGTTTCAGAATCTCAGGACACAGCTGAAGATCAAGCAGCACCTGTCAGAAATCAGAGCAACCCTTAAATAGGCGGTCAGGTGCCAATTGTGGTCAGATGTGTGTTCCTGCGCAAGTAAAACCCGTGAATGCGCGCATGCGCACGTGTGCGTGCCGGGCGCATCCTGACAGTTCTCTTACATTGCCCCCCCCCCTTAAGGGCAGCCTCCGGATGCCCTTCAAGTGTCTTTTCTCTGGGTGGCGTTGAAAAAAAGGCTTGCACTAGTTTGGGAGCATGGACATCTGAAGCTGGTTCCCAGGAATTTTCTTCCGACCCATAGCCTTTCCATTTAATGAGGAACTGTGTTTGGTTATGCCTTCTTCTACAGTCCAACACGGCTTCCACCTCAAATTCCTCATTCCCTTTGATGAGCAGCGGAGGAGGAATTTCAGAAACCCGATCTGGAAATGGATTTGGTACAGCTGGTTTCAACAAAGAGACATGAAATACAGGGTGAATCTTTAGATTCTTGGGTAACACTAACTCGAATGCTACTGCATTAATTTTCCTCTTGACTGGGAAGGGTCCCAAAAATTTTGGGCCAAGTTTTCTTGAAGGACAGCTCAGTTTCAAGTTTGTTGTGGAAAGCCAGACCTTGTCTCCAGGTTTAAGGTTCAGATTACCTCTCTTCTTCTTGTCGAAGAACTTTTTATTGCTTGCTTGAGTCTTGGAGATTGTATCTTGCAGTAATTGGTTATTAGTACTGAGGCCAATGGCCAGCTCAGGTAAGAAAGAGGTGGTACCCATAATTGGCAAAAAAGGGTGATTGCTTGGTTGCAGAGTGGATGGAATTATTGTATGAAAATTCTGCCAGTGGGAGAAGTGATAGCCAGTCATCTTGTGCAAAAGAGGAAAAACACCGTAAGTACTGCTCGAGGGTTTGATTGTTTTTTTCAGTTTGTCCATTAGTTTGTGAATGGTAGGCTGTGGAGAGGCGGAGTTCAATGTTCAGTGCTTGGCATAATGCCCTCCAAAATCTAGACGTAAACTGCACCCCACGATCGGAGATGATGCTATCAGGGACACCATGTAATCTTACAATCTCCTTGATGAAAGCTGAGACGGTCTCTGTGGCCGAAGGAGTTCCTTGTAAGGGTACAAAATGGGCCATCTTGGTCAGGCGATCCACCACAACAAACACAGTGGTGAAGTTTTCAGATGGGGGGAGTTCCACGATGAAATCCATGGAGATCATGCTCCATGGTTTGTCAGGTACAGGGAGTGGCTCAAGTAGGCCCCAAGTTTTGGCTCTGTCCGTCTGATTCCGAAGGCATGTCACACAAGAGTTAAAGGGGTTGTAAAGGTAAAAATTTTTTCACCTTAATGCATTCTATGCATTAAGGTGAAAAAACTTCTGACAGAACCGCCGCCCCCAGCCCCCCCGTTTTACTTACCTGACGCCTCGAAAGTCAGCTTCGCGTTCCCGACATCTGTTCCTCCGCTCACCCTGGCCGCTGATTGGCTGCAGTGGATGGATTGAAAGCAGCGCAGCCATTGGCTCGCGCTGCTGTCAATCACATCCGATGACGCGGCGCGCCGGGGGGCGGGGCCGAGTGATACAGCGAGCGGCTATAGCCGCCGGCTGTATCACGGGAGCGCGCCCGCAAGCACTCACCACCGTGCGAGGGAGCTCGCATTAAGGTGGTGAATGCTTGCGGGGAGGAGCTGAAACAGCCGCCGAGGGACCCCAGAAGACGAGGTTCGGGGCCACTCTGTGCAGAACGAGCTGCACAGTGAAGGTAAGTATAACATGTTTGTTATTTTAAAAAAAAAAAAAAAACACCTTTACAAACACTTTAACATATCTTTTGCAGTCTTGCATCAAGTCTGGCCACCAGAATGTACGAGAGATCAGATCGTCCGTTTTGCGAATTCCAAAGTGGCCCGCTAATGGGTGGTCATGACATCGCCTCAGGACAGCAACTCTGAATTGCTCAGGGATAAAGAGTTGCTCCTTATTAAAGTACAGACCATCCCTCAATTGAAGAGCCAGATCTTTGGAAGGTGGTTGGTTTATCACATCTGCTTTTATCTGAGACATCAAATCCGCCTGAAGAAGCAAAAAAATTTTGGCTGGTAGAATAGTATCAGGTTCTGAGGATACCACTGGGTCGCTGAACATGCGGGACAAGGCATCCAGTTTACCATTCTTTGAGCCAGGACGATAAGTTATATGGAACATAAAACGAGAGAAGAAAAGTGCCCACCTTGCCTGCCGGGGTCTTAGTCATCTAGCTGTCCTCAAGTATTCAAGATTTTTATGGTCCATGAAGATGATGATGGGGTGAGCTGCTCCTTCCAGGAGGTAGCGCCATTCTTCAAGCGCAGCCTTGATAGCCAGCAATTCTCGGTCTCCAACATCATAGTTCCTTTCAGAAGGATTTAATTTCTTAGAGAAAAAGGCCACAGGATGGAGCAAAGATTTGAGACCTTGGCGTTGAGACAAAATAGCGCCCAGTGCACTCTCAGAGGCATCCACCTCCAAAACGTAGGCTAAGGATGGATCAGGATGTTTCAGGATAGGAGCTGACCTGAATAAAGTTTTTAACTATTCAAAAGCTGTTTGAGCTTCAGGGGTCCATCGGAAAGGAACATGCTGCTTTGTTAACTGAGTGATGGGAGTGATGATGCCAGAAAAGTTCTTGATAAATTTTCTGTAAAAGTTGGCGAATCCCACAAATCTCTGAACAGCTTTCCTGTCGACAGGGGCAGGCCATTCCAGGACAGAAGTGACTTTCTGTGGGTTCATGGAGATACCGTCAGCAGAGATGACAAGTCCCAGGAAATGTATGGTTGGTTTTTCAAAGTCACATTTCTCAGCCTTTGCATAAAGGCGGTGTTCCCTCAGCCAACCCAGTACTTTCTTTACATGAGTCCTATGGGATTCTAGAGTTGCAGAGAATATAAGGATGTCATCCAGATACACGATGACGAATAAATCAAGGAAGTCCCGAAAAACATCATTAACCAGATGTTGGAATGTGGCCGAAGCGTGTTCGGAAGGCCGTCTTCCTTTCATCTCCCTCCCTGATTCTGACAAGATTATAAGCACCTCTCAGATCCAATTTGGAGAACACTTGTGCCCCACGCAGCCTTTGAAAAAGTTCAGGGATCAGAGGCAGAGGGTACCGGTTTTTAACAGTGACCCTGTTATGGTCACGATAGTCCACACAGGGCCTAAGGGTATGGTCTTTCTTTTCCACAAAGAAAATACCGGCCCCTGCTGGTGAAGTGGAGGGCCGGATGAACTGTTTTTCAAGGCTTTCATCTATATAAATCCACAGGGTTTCTAGTTCAGGCTCAGAGAGAGGATAAATTCACCCAAATGGGATCTCGGCCCCTGGTAAAAGTTCAATAGGACAATCATATGTTCTATGGGGAGGAAGGGTGTCCGCTCCTTTCTTGTTAAATACATCCAGATACTCGTGGTAGGCAGCAGGGACCAGATTAGAGGTTTCATGGTCAGGGAGGATACCCAGGAGGGGTGTGGTATTGAAAGTCTTTTCAGGTAGGCAGTGAATTTGGCAGTAGTCAGAGGAGAAGGAGATGTCTCCGGTAAGCCAGTTAATGTGAGGATTATGTGCCTTCAACCATGGAATGCCAAGGATGACCGGGAACATGGGAGAAGCTATGATATCCAAACGGAGAAATTCATGGTGGCCGGAAGAAGTACGGCAGGAAATAAGTAAAGTCTCTTGGGTAACTGGGCCTGATTTAATGCCGGAACCGTCAGCCATATGAACATGGAATTCCTGCTTCTTGGCATATACAGGCAGCTAGTGGAGAGAAGCAAATGCAGAGTCCATAAAACAACTACAGGTCCCAGAGTCTATGATTGCAAGTACAGGAACAGTCTTTTTAGAAAACTGGAGCACAATGGAAAGAGAGACATGAGACTGGTACCTCCCTGAGAGATGCATCATGTGAGGCTGACGGGAGAAAGACCTGCGGGTCTTTGCCGGGCAAGTCTGTATAAAGTGACCCACCTCCCCGCAATAGAGACACAGATTGTCCTGTAATCAATGAAGGAGTTCATCAGGAGAAAGGGGTGGTCTTCAAAAACTTCTATGAGGAGTCTTATGCAGTTCCCTCCTTCTGGGGGATGCAATGGATGAGGATGCAGGAATGTCAGACCTTGAAGCCACAGAAAGGGTTCTTTTGGACCTTTCGGATTGCCTTTCACATAATCGCCGATCGATCTGAATGGTTAGATCGATCAGGTCTTCCAGGGATGCTGGAACTCCCACTCTGGCAAGCTCATCCTTTAAGGTGTCAGACAGTCCTGGTCGAAACTGGTGGCGAAGTGCGGAATGATTCCATTGGGTATCTGCACTCCATACACGGAAGTCAGTTACATATTCCTCAGCAGGCCTTGGACCTTGCTGTAATTTGCCAAGCATGAATTTGGCAGTCTTTTGGTAGAAGGGGTCTGCATAAAGCTGAGCCATGGCTGAGAAGAAAGAATCCGTAGTTGTCAGGACAGGGTCATGTTGTTCCCAGAGATGATGAGCCCAGGAAAGTGGTTCATCCAATAGTAACGTAATGATAAACCCCATCTTGATGTTTTCAGACGTGAAGGTCAGGGGTAACAGGGAGAAATATAGTTTGCAGGAATTCCAGAATGTGCGAAACTTCTTGCGATTTCTGGAGAATCGCTCAGGTATAGGCACCCTGGGTTCAGGAGCGGAAGCAACCTCATGGAACAAGCCGGGCTCTATTTGGATATATGAATCAGAGACCAAAAGTGGAGCATAGGCCAATGCGACATTCTCATCATGGGGAAATCGCTCTTCCATGCAACTCAGATTTTCTTGTAACTTCTGCACAATATTGGATAGCACAGAAATAGATCTGTAAATGTCCTCTGGTGGAGAGGCCTCCTTTTCAGACTCCATTTGTGGCTGCTTGATACTGTCACGTACCTGGTAGGAGTCTGAAATGACGAGGTCAGCCTCTCTTGTATCTCCAATTCAAGCCCCACTGCAGATGGAACAGATGGTGGCAAGGATCAGGAGGAACACGAGTGCCTGTGAATGCTGTGTGCAGAACTTGCCGGAAGTGTTGCAGACTTGGAAGTGCAGGCAGGGTTTCTGGTGAAGAGCTGGAACCAGCACAGCTGAGAGGATGGACGGCCAGCACAGGTACTCGGAAACAGTGTGGAGCCAAACAGGAGACAGGAGCGAGGAGCACAGGTACTCGGAAACAGCGTGGAGCCAAACAGGAGACAGGAGCGAGGTCATCAGGTAAGCCGGGTTCAGTAACGGGCAGGCAGCGAGGTACCAAGGTATAAACAGGAGACAGGTCAAACAGGAAGCCAGGACCATGAACCAGTAATCAGAGTAATCAGAGTCCAGAAACAGGGTCAGGAAGGCCAGGGTTTCAGCAACAGGAAGTCAAGTCAAACAAACAGGGTTTCAGAATCTCAGGACACAGCTGAAGATCAAGCAGCACCTGTCAGAAATCAGAGCAACCCTTAAATAGGCTGTCAGGTGCCAATTGTGGTCAGATGTGTGTTCCTGCGCAAGGAAATCTGCCGTTGCCCGTGAATGCGCGCATGCGCATGTGTGCGTGTCGGGCGCATCCTGACAGTTCTCTTACAATTACACTCACCTACCTGACCATTACACTCACCTACCTGACATTACACTCACCTAACCTGACATTACACTCACCTAACTGACACATGCACTCACCTACCTGACACATGCACTCACCTACCTGACACATGCTTCCTGCACTACTAACATCCCCCCACACAGTACAATGTAGATCGGAGGATCCATCCTCCTCCTTACCTTTCCATGGCCTCATCGTCCAGCTCTCCCCGGGCAGTATTGTAGGAATCCCCACCATCCAGCCACTCCTCGATATCCCCACCACCAGGATGTCAGCTAGCAGCCATTACATTTCTCCCCCATGGGCGATCTGCTCCGAACACAGCCCCTTCCCCTCTGCTTTCCACAGGCTGCACTAGGACAGACTGAACCAAAGTCATCCTGGAGCAGGGGGAGTTTGAATTTGGTGCCTGTAGAAAGTAATCCACGAATGCCTTACCAGAGGTGTAGGGGTCCGGGGAGGCAATAAGCTGCAGAACAGTCGGGACGGTGGAGGAAACATTTTACACCCCTCCTAAACAGTGCGCAGGGAAGAAGATGACTGGCTGCCCACCCCTCTGCCAACGTCACTGGCACTGATGTAAGGAAGGGAGCCAGCTCCTCCCTGCCTGCAATGTCAGTGCAAGTGACTGCCTGGCTGGGGGAATCCCCTGCTGTGCCGACAGAGAGGGCTTGACGGGGAATCCCCTGCCATGCTGACAGAGAGGGCTTGACGTGCCAGCTGTGGAACGCGTGCCATAGGTTCGCCATCACTGCTTTAGGCTAACTAATGGCACCCGACAGGGATGCCCACTATCGCCAATAATTTTTTTGTTGATTATAGAGCCACTAGCGGAATATGTAAGGAATAATACTGCAATAGAGGGCAACAAGGCGGGCCATGAATCCCATAAAATAGGGCTCTTAGCTGACGACATTATATTAACCTTATCTAACCCGCTTTCATCTTTACACGCTATTAAATCCCTATTACACAGGTTTGGACAGGTTTCCTATTACAAGGTCAACACTAGCAAATGCATTGCATTAACCATCAATATACCTGACAAAACAAAGCCCAGATTAGAGGAAATTTTTCCCTGTAACTGGGACCCGCCCTCTATTACGTACCTAGGTGTGCAGCTGTCGTCCTCCTCTACCAAAATCTACTCATGCAATTTCCCCCCACTATTGGTTAAAGTGGAAGCAGAACTAACTCAAATAAGTAAATTACCACTCACATGGCTGGGGAGGATAGCTGCATACCAAATGCAGGTATTGCCCAAACTTCTGTATATTTTCAGAACCGTACCCATCCCTGTCCCCCAACATTTTTTCACACACATAGAAAAACTACTTAAAAAATTCATATGATGCGGTAGAAAACCGAGAATTGCTCTAGCACAGCTTTACAAACCTAAATACCTGGGTGGAATTTGTCTCCCCAATGCTCAACTATATTACAAGGCAGCACTACTGGACCAGATGCGCTACTGGTTTTCCTGTCAAAGAGACAACCGATGGTCAGATATTGAACGCACAGGAACCCCTGGTCATGATCTCCCAGCAATGGCCATAGCCGCTAATCTTCATCACAAGCCCACCATCCCCCTGTACCCAGCCATACAAGCTACTATTGCAGCATGGTCTTCTTTAGTAAACTCTCAATTCACTGACATCCCAACTCCCACACTAAGCATACCATTAGCAGCATATGAGTATCTTATACCAAACTTCTCAGCTAAAACATGGAAGAAACAGGGTGTACACTTCTTGTCCGCTGAGCTGGATAAGTTGAACGAACTTGATAGTTATAAACTGTTCCAATTAAACCACTACTCAAGCTCCAACCCGACACGCTCGATAATATTCCCACAGATCTTATGGGATTTTCTGATCAATAAACCCCCAATGAATCACAAAGGCATTTCCTTGTTTTACGCATTCGCTACCCCTACTTATTTACAATCTAAACTACCTAATATGACAAAGTGGGAGCGGGACCTACAAAAGAAATTCCCCCTGCACCAATGGCATGTAGCCATAAAATATAATAGCAAATCCTCATCTTGCATAGACCATTGGGATAATGCACAAAAGCTTTTACACAGATGGTATCTTACACCCTCTCGCCTGAACAAGATGAAATCTACCATATCAGCACTGTGCTGGAGGGAATGTTTATCCACAGGTAACCTTCTCCATATATTTTGGAGTTGTAAGATCATCCAACCTTTTTGAAAGGCTGTCCAATCCCTCATCTTCAATGTTACCAATAATCACCTCGCCCTTAATCCTGCACTTACACTATTGAGCCTGGGCATTGAATCCTTCCCTCCTCTAATGAGGAAAGTAGTAATCCATATCCTGTTCGCAGCCCGAATATCAATTGCAAAGGAATGGCGGTCACAAGCAACCCCTAGAATAGAAGAGGTTATCTCTAGAGTAAATGCTCAATACACAATGG
This sequence comes from Aquarana catesbeiana, assembly GCF_042186555.1. Lineage (NCBI taxonomy): Eukaryota > Metazoa > Chordata > Amphibia > Anura > Ranidae > Aquarana > Aquarana catesbeiana. Next base: position 43,465,353 of record NC_133324.1, read on the forward strand.
AAAAAGCTCTTGCCTACACAAAAGGAGGATCTCCAACTTTCCACAAACATTGGGAGATTTGGAGATCCTCTAAATACGCCTCTTCACATTCATGAAATGAGATTAAAAAGTAAAATGACTGATACTTTGAAGCACAATTGATGCCTTTTGGTGGGGTGAAATAGTAATAGAAGCGATCAACCTGCAAATGTTGGATACTTTCCAGTGAGCTTCAAGGTGTGTTGGGTGTGTGGGAATAACTCTGTACCTATGACTAAAATATATCTCTGTTCTTAAAGTATAGCCTTGAATTGATAGTACTTGCTACTTCTGCTTTTATCTTCCTATGGATCCTTCATAAGATCCATAGCGAGCTACTATGCGTACACCCAGCAAAAAGTCTGTTCACAGTGTAAACCTAAATGGGGTGACAGGCTGTACCTCCTGTAGAGGTCAAATTTATAATCATATTGGTAGCTTGAACATCCAAGGAATATCTATTGTTAATTATGTAGTAAGTGCTGCATTGGTTTATTCACTTTGTATAACCTCAACAATGTTTATATTGAGTGTCCTGTAATGTACAATGTGAAATTCAATCAAAATCTATTGTTTAAAAAAATAAAAAAATAAAAAAAAAATAAAAGGAAAAGCCTCACTCTCCATTGTTTCTAAATGGCAATCTGCCAAAGAAGAAGCATTGGAGAGTCTCAAAGAACAGTTAACAACCACTTGAAGCAACTGCCAACTACCAGAAGCCTTTCTGAATGTATACTAGTGGCTTACAGGGTTTAGAAGTTGTACTTGCCCAAGAGCAGGACAGAAACTGCTAAGCTGTGGGCTCTTGAACAGCATTATCTGGTGTGGATAGCTTGTTTCAATTATACCATTCACTTTTAATTGGATTTGTGCACAGCAGCGTTGATGCATTCTCATGGTGTCCACAAAAACAGCCCAAATGGGAGAAGAGTATCAACGTGTTCCCTCTCAAATAGACAGTCGTGAAATGAACACCACCTCAGTAATACAGAAAAGCCATTTCCAGCAAGACAGATTCTGGTGGTAGGGGATTCAGTCATTAGAAGGACAGATAGGGCAATCTGTCACAAAGACCGTGATTGCTGAACTGTATGTTGTTTACCAGGCGCTCGAGTTAGGTATATCGCAAGTCGAATGGACAGATTATTGGGTGGGGTTGGGGAGGACCCAGTTGTCATGGTACATGTTGGTACCAATGACAAAGTTTTTTTTTCAATCAAGTAATTTTTTTTATTTTTTGTTGTAATATAAACAAATAATATATCAAATTAATCCATGAGGTATTTTTTTGTGATACATATAAACAATGAATATGTCAAAATAATCCATACGGTATCATGAAGTAAGAAAGCACACAAAACAAACACCTCTCAGACTAAAATAGCTTAACATATACTAAATGAAACACACAGTAGTAGAAGCATAAATACATTCTGCACGACAACTTGGACTTCTCCAGTATCGGTCATCAGTCTATGGCAACTTCCTCCAAGTAGCTTCAAATTATCTTTCCCTAACGTTCTTCTACTCCTCACCCTACTGCCTCAGCTCTTTGCTCCCGTCTGTCTTCTCTAACTTCACTCCTGTCTACTAGGTAAACCATTATATAGTTCATTACTAGATTCTATCCAGCGTGACCATATTTTACCAAACCTTTGGGGTGTACCTCTATGCTCATTCATTTTTCTCTTTTAAGTATATAATTAAGTTTCTCAACCCATTGTTTATGGGTTGTAGGGGCGGCGGATGTCCATTTTTGTAGAATAACTTTACCTGCTAAATATAGGGATCTTATCCACATAGTATGCATATCTGCTGGTAGTGCTCCATTTGGTAATATACCCAATAGTGCAAGTTTAGGCATCCCTATTATCTCAGTGGAGCATAATGAATTCAGGGTTATAAATACTTTATCCCAATAACGATGAAGCTTTGGAGATCGACAGAGTATGTGGATGAGAGAGACAATAAATAAAGAGCATCGCGGGCATAGAGGTGTTATATATTTTCCCCAAGCATAGAGTTTTTGTGGAGTGTAATGAGCCCTATGTATGATAAAAAGCTAAGATAGCCTTTGGGAGGGCGAGAGAGATGTCCTAGGAAGTGTTTCCGGGGCACATGACCAGTCCTCCTCATCTAGACCCTCAATGTCTCCTTGGCATTGGGCAAAACTATTTTTATGTTTTTCAATGTTCTCCATTATTTGTAGATTAGAATAAAGATCTCCAATTAATCCTCGTTTCGTACGGGCAACCGAAGTTGCCATTGTTAGTATTTTAGAGTGTTCATACTGTAATTGAATTTTTGAGCTTTGGATTTGTAATGCATGACGTTGTCAGGAAAGGTCCCCTCCGCTGGTAATATCGATCATTTGGCGTGCAGTACTGAGGTCCACCTGCAAGTGTCTCCTGGCAGTTTGGAGCTGTCAGAAGAGCTTTTCCCTGCTGGTATTTTGTCACCTTTGGGCCGCAGTACTGGCGTCCACCAGCGGAGGGATCCTGCAGTATGGAGCAGGCATTCCCCTCTGCAAACAGGTGTCACCTGACTTTAATTAGCAGCTGCAGTATATACTGGCAGGTGCACACACATCTTGCCTTGGTATTCCTTGAGCCCTGACCTGCAGCCTGCATCCTGTTTACCTGATTCCTTGATTCCTAAAACCTGATTCCTAGAACCTGTTGATCCTGTTCCCTGTCTGTTACGTGAGCCCTGGACCCTGAGCCTTGTATCTTACCCGTCCCTCCTGTGATCCATCCATCCTCTCTTTGTCCTGTTTGTTTCCCGTCCCCAGCTGCTGACCTCCTGTTGATGACCCTGGCCTGTCTCTGTTTACGATCTCGGTATTTCCCTTACTTGTATATATTTGTTCTGTTATTATTTGTGGGGTTCTGTTTTGTATTGGTTGTGGTGCACTGAGTGATATTGGAGGTGGTTGTGTTATATTTATTCATTTATCTTTAATAAATCATTTATATTTTCACTTATACACGTCTGAGTTTCCTCTGTTGCAGTCCACACATTTCTGATCTTATCTGGTATACGACAGAATACCAAGGCCATCCCTGACCAGAAATGGCTGCACAGAGGAACCATCTTGGTTCTGCTAGCTTGCTGGAATGAATCCCAATGTGATCCCATATTATGCTCTGCTGGCGTCAGAAAGTGGCAAGTATCTCCGCCAGTCACTAAAAGAGTGAACCAATGACCAGCTACTTGAGATCATCTGTTTGGCCCACTCCCTGGTTGACCAGGGCTGTATATTGTTTGGGGATGTGCAGCCTTTGATCCAAATATGCAACCCAGTCTGACGTCCCAGTGCTTGCAACCCAGTCCAACGTCCCAGTGCTTGCAACCCAGTCCGATGTCCACTTTCCAGCCTGAAGCGCCAGAGTTCCAGCCTGAAGCACCAGAGTTCCAGCCTGAAGCACCAGAGGTGCCAGTGTTCCAGCCGGAGGTGCCAGTGTCTACTTTCCAACCTGATGATCCCACTCTCCAGCCTGATGTGCCCGCTTTCCAGCCTGATGAGCCCTCTTTCCTGCCTGGTGAGCCTGCTTTCCTGCCTGATGAGCCCGCTTTCCTGCCTGATGAGCCTGCTTTCCTGCCTGATGAGCCCGCTTTCCTGCCTGATGAGCCCGCTTTCCTGCCTGATGTCTCATTGCCCGCTGCTCTGCACGACGACCTGGAACCTGCTGCCCAGCCTGATGTGTTCCTGTCTGCTGCCCCGCTTGATGTGTTCCTGTCCGCTGCCCAGCCTGATGTGTTCCTGTCTGCTGCCCAGCCTGATGTGTTCCTGTCCGCAGCCCAGCCTGGTGTGTTCCTGTCCGCGGCCCAGCCTGGTGTGTTCCTGTCCGCGGCCCAGTCTGGTGTGTTCGTGTCCACGGCCCAGATTGGTGTGTTCCTGTCTGCAGCCCAGACTGGTGTGTTCCTGTCCGCAGCCCAGCCTGGTGTGTTCCTGTCCGCAGCCCAGCCTGGTGTGTTCCTGTCTGTTAGAGATGAGCTTCGTGTTCGAGTCGAACCCATGTTCGACTCGAACATCGGTTGTTCGATCGTTCGCCGAATTGCGAACGATATGGGCCGTTCGCACCAAATTCGTGTGGCGCATCACGGCCAATAATTCACTGCGGCATCGCAGTGCATTGCTGGCTGATGATTGGCCAAGCATGCACTATGACCCGCATGCTTGGCCAATCACAGCGCCGCCTGAACAGAGAGCCGTAATTGGCCTGGCTCAGGGGATTTAGTACACTCCCCACACTATATAAGGCCTCCTACACGGCGGCCCAGTGTAGTGTGTGTTCCAGCATTCATTGAGAGAGAGAGAGAGAGACAGACAGTGACATTTGATTTGAGTTAGATAGATTAGGCAGAACAGTCAGTCAGTTAGCTGCACTTACAGTGTATTGTGTATATATATATGCATCCCAGGTGTTGCATATATATATATATATATATATATATATATATATATATATATATATATACACACTGTATTCAGTTTAGCTAGATCCGTTCTTGTTATCTTCCTACTGACAGGCAGGCTTGTCTTGTTACAGTATTTACAGCTACCTGAAGAAAATTACTGGTGTTCCTTTGATCCTATTAGTACCACAGTCAGGCAGCTAGACTATTTACAGTTAGTGCAGTGCGTCCTGCTCACAGTGTTCAGCTAAACCTACAAGTTAGTGGGGTGCGTCCTGCTCACAGTGTTCAGCTAAACCTGCAAGTTAGTGTGGTGCTTCCACCTCACAGTGTTCAGCTAGATCCGTTCCTGTTATCTTCTTACTGACAGGCAGGCTTGTCTTATTACAGTATATACAGCTACCTGAAGAAAATTACTGGTGTTCTTTTGATCCTATTAGTACCACAGTCAGGCAGCTAGACTATTTACAGTTAGTGCAGTGCGTCCTGCTCACAGTGTTCAGCTAAACCTACAAGTTAGTGAGGTGCGTCCTGCTCACAGTGTTCAGCTAAACCTACAAGTTAGTGCGGTGCGTCCTGCTCACAGTGTTCAGCTAAACCTACAAATTAGTGGGGTGCTTCCTGCTCACAGTGTTCAGCTAAACCTACAAGTTAGCGTGGTGCATCCACCTCACAGTGTTCAGCTAAACCTACAAGTTAGTGCAGTGCGTCCTGCTCACAGTGTTCAGCTAGATCCGTTCCTGTTATCTTCTTACTGACAGGCAGGCTTGTCTTGTTACAGTATATACAGCTACCTGAAGAAAATTACTGGTGTTCTTTTGATCCTATTAGTACCACAGTCAGGCAGCTAGACTATTTACAGTTAGTGCAGTGTGTCCTGCTCACAGTGTTCAGCTAAACCTACAAGTTAGTGGGTTGCGTCCTGCTCACAGTGTTCAGCTAAACCTACAAGTTAGTGTGGTGCTTCCACCTCACAGTGTTCAGCTAGATCCGTTCCTGTTATCTTCTTACTGACAGGCAGGCTTGTCTTATTACAGTATATACAGCTACCTGAAGAAAATTACTGGTGTTCTTTTGATCCTATTAGTACCACAGTCAGGCAGCTAGACTATTTACAGTTAGTGCAGTGCGTCCTGCTCACAGTGTTCAGCTAAACCTACAAGTTAGTGGGGTGCGTCCTGCTCACAGTGTTCAGCTAAACCTACAAGTTAGTGCGGTGCATCCTGCTCACAGTGTTCAGCTAAACCTACAAATTAGTGGGGTGCGTCCTGCTCACAGTGTTCAGCTAAACCTACAAGTTAGTGGGGTGCGTCCTGCTCACAGTGTTCAGCTAAACCTACAAGTTAGTGTGGTGCGTCCACCTCACAGTGTTCAGCTAAACCTACAAGTTAGTGCAGTGCGTCCTGCTCACAGTGTTCAGCTAGATCCGTTCCTGTTATCTTCTTACTGACAGGCAGGCTTGTCTTGTTACAGTATATACAGCTACCTGAAGAAAATTACTGGTGTTCTTTTGATCCTATTAGTACCACAGTCAGGCAGCTAGACAATTTACAGTTAGTGCAGTGCGTCCTGCTCACAGTGTTCAGCTAAACCTACAAGTTAGTGGGGTGCGTCCTGCTCACAGTGTTCAGCTAAACCTACAAGTTAGTGGGGTGCGTCCACCTCACAGTGTTCAGCTAAAGCTATCAAGGTTGGTGGTGTTCTCATACTACAGGCAGGCAGTTGATTTTGCTAGCTGCAGTATCAGTATATATATATATATATATATATATATATATATATATATATATATATCCCAGCTTAGTGCAGATACAGGCCATTAGTATGTCTGGAAGGCCAAGAAGGAGAGGCAGACAGTCACAAGCCAATAAGAGAGGGCAAGCAGGCTCTGTGTCTAGTGCTGGTCATGGAGACGGTGCATCCTCATCAGCACGTGGCCGTGGGACACGCTTGGGATTTTTTTTGGCAGCTGGCCGTGTTGAGCCGCAACATGCGGAAGACTTGGTCGAGTGGATGACCAAGCTGTCCTCATCCTCCTCATCCTCTCTCACCCATGCCCAGGGTACTTTGTCTGGAAAAGCAGCGGCCTCTTCCCTTGGCTCAATGTCATCAGTGACTCCTTCCCTAGCCCCACCATGTCCTCCTGAGGAGTCCCTCAAACTGTTTGACCACAGTGTTGGGTACATGCTCCAGGAGGATGCCCAGCGTTTGGAAGGCTCTGATGATGATACTGAGCTCGATGAAGGCAGTAACATGAGCACGGACAGAGGGGGGTGCCCAAGAAGGACAGCAATCTGACAGTCATGCTCCCCCTGATGATGAGGTCACCGACTCAACGTGGGTGCCTGATAGGAGAGAGGAGGAGGAGGCGGCACATCACCAACGAGGCAGGATGCCCTCCTGGGGCCAGCCTAAGGGCAGCACATTGACTGCATCACACCCCAAAGCTCCACATGTGCAGGGCGCTGCAGTCTCTGCGCGTTATTCAAAAAGTTCTTTGGTGTGGGCCTTTTTTGAGACGAGTGCATCAGATCGCACCGCTGCTATTTGTAACATATGTCTCAAGCGTATCTCGCGTGGCCAAAACATCTCCCGCTTGGGTACCACATGCTTGACCAGACATATGTTGACCTGCCATGCAGTTCGTTGGCAAGCATATCTAAAAGACCCACACCAAAGAACAAAGAAGACCTCTCCTTGCTCCTCATAAGCTGAGATTTCCAACCCCACTATACCTTCAGTCCTCTCTGAGACCTGCACTGAGAGGAATGAAGGTGTAGAATTAGGTGTGTCACAGCCAAGTACTTGTGGGCAATCTGCTTTTGGTACACCGACGTCAGATTGTACCAGGCAAATTTCCCTGCCCCAGCTGCTGCACCACCGAAAGAAGTTTGCTCCCAGCCATCCACATGCCAAGCGGTTGAATGCTAGCTTGGCAAAATTGCTAGCACTTCAACTGCTGCCTTTTCAATTGGTAGACTCTGCCCCCTTCCGTGAGTTTGTGGAATGTGCGGTTCATCAGTGGCAGGTACCTAAACGCCACTTTTTCTCACGGAAGGTGATTCCGGCTCTCTACCGGCATGTGGAAGGCAATGTCAATGCCTCGCTGGACAGGGCGGTCAGTGGTAAGGTGTATATTACCGCTGACTCATGGTCCAGCAGGCATGGACAGGGACGTTACTTAAGTTTCACGGCGCATTGGGTGACTCTGCTGGCAGCTGGGAAGGATGCAGGACAAGGTGCAGTAGTGTTGGAGGTTGTTCTGCCACCACACCTCCAAAATGCTAATGATTGTGACACACCTCTCTCCTCCACCCCCTCCTCTTCTTCTTCCTCCATGGCCTCTTCCTGTGCTTTGTCCTCGGAACCAGCGGTGCTCTGTAGCCGTTCAAGGGGCTACGCAAGTACGCAGGCCAAAAGATGCCATGCGGTGCTTGAGCTGGTGTGCTTGGGGGACAGGAGCCACACTGGGGCAGAGGTTCTGTCAGCTCTGCAGGGGCAGGTTCAGAGGTGGTTGACGCCACACCAACTTAAGGCAGAAATGGTGGTTTGCGACAATGGCACCAACCTCCTCTCTGCCCTCCGACAGGGACAAATGAGCCATGTGCCCTGTTTGGCTCATGTCCTTAACTTGGTGGTGCAGCGGTTCTTGGGCATGTACCCGGGCTTACAGGATGTCCTGAGGCAGGCCAGGAAAGTCTGTGTGCATTTCCGCCGGTCATATAATGCCAGTGCTCAGCTGACGGACCACCAAAAGGAGTTTAACCTGCCCAAGAACCGCCTAATCTGTGACATGCCCACCAGGTGGAACTTAACGTTGGCCATGCTGCAGCGGCTGCACACGCAGCAGAGGGCCATCAATGAGTACCTGTGCGACTATGGCACCAGGACAAGGTCAGGGGAGCTTGGTTTTTTTTCCCCACGCCAGTGGGCCATGATCAGGGATGCATGCACTGTCCTGTCACCATTTGAGGAGGCCACGAGGATGGTGAGCAGTGACAGTGCATGCATCAGTGACACTGTCCCCCTTGACCACCTGTTGGAGCACACGCTGCGTGGAATAATGGACAGGGCACTTGAGGCAGAACAGAGGCAGGAAGAGGAGGACTTCCTTAGCTCTTAAGGCCCCCTTTATCCAGACAGTGTCCCTGCGTGCCCACCGATCACACAGGAAGAGGAGGAGGAGGAGGAAGATTGTGTCAGTATGGAGGTGGAGCCTGGCACTCAGCATCAGCAGCAGTCTTTAAGGGATCAGTCCCAAGAAACACATGGACTTGTATGTGGCTGGGAGGAGGTGGCTGCGGACCATGTCGTCCTTAGTGACCCAGAGGACTCCGGACCGAATGCCTCAGCAAACCTACGCTGCATGGCCTCCCTGATCCTGCAAAGCCTGCGTAAGGATCCTCGTATTCGTGGTATCAAGGAGAAGGACCAATACTGGCTGGCAACCCTCCTTGATCCACGTTACAAGGGTAAGATTGCGGACCTTATCTTGCCATCGCAGAGGGAGCAGAGGATGAAACATCTTCGGGAGGCCTTGCAGAAAGGTCTGTGCAACACGTTCCCAGAGACTGGGAGTTTACAAACTCCTGTTTCTGGACAACGTGTTGCTGAGGCTTCGGTCAGTCAAAGAAGGAGCAGTGGAGAAGGTGGCCGTCTGACCGATGCGTTCAGACAATTTTTTGGTCCGCAGCCCCAAGGTATGATCGGTTCCAGCAACCATCGCCAGCGTCTGTTTTACGTGGTGCAGGAATACCTAGGGGCAAGATCAGACTTGGACACCTTTCCCACCAAAAATCCTCTGGGTTACTGGGTCTTGAGGATGGATCACTGGCCAGAGCTTGCACAGTATGCAATTGAGCTTCTGGCCTGTCCTGCATCCAGTGTTCTTTCGGAACGCACATTCAGTGCTGCTGGAGGCTTTGTAACCGATCACAGGGTGCGTCTGTCCACCGACTCGGTCGATCGACTGACCTTCATAAAAATGAATCAGTCTTGGATCACCACCAGCTACCAAGCACCTGATGCTGATGTAACCGAATATTTTTTTTTAAAATCTCAGATCCCTTCAAAGACTGCCTATGCTGATGCTGAGTGACTATCCCTGAGTAATTATCCTCTTCCTCCTCAATCATCACGCTGATAGCTTGAAAGAACATTTTTGGTTCTGGGCGCCACCACCAGTGCCTAAGGCACAATTTTTCAGCCCCTGTATAACAGGGGCGTGTGATTACAATTTTTGATGCAATACTTTGCAGCAGGGCTCATTCCTGCGTTCCAACTAGAGTGTCTGTGAGGGGTTGCAGTGTTGTGGCACCAGCACCAGTGCCTAAGGCCCAATTTTTCTGCCCCTGTTTAACAGGGGCGTGTAATTAGAATTTTTGATGCAATACTTTGCAGCAGGGCTCGTTCCTGCGTTCCAACTAGAGTGTCTGTGAGGGGTTGCAGTGTTGTGGCACCAGCACCACCACCACCAAAGGCCCAATTTTTCTGCCCCTGTTCAACAGGGGCATGTAATTACAATTCTTGATCTAATATTTCACAGCAGGGCCCATTTCTGCACCCACCAAGAGCGAGTGAGGACTTACAGTGTTGTGGCACCAGCACCACCACCACCACCAAAGGCCCAGTTTTTCTGCCCCTGTTCAACAGGGGCATGTAATTACAATTCTTGATCTAATATTTCACAGCAGGGCCCTGTGAGGGCTTACGTTGTTGTGGCCACAACAACACCTAAGGCCCAAATTTCTGCTGAGTATATAGGGCAGGCCCCTACTTTCAAACATCTAACTTACAAACGACTCCTACTTGCAAACGGAAGGAGACAACAGGAAGTGAGATGAAATCTACCCCTAGAAAGGGAAATTCTCTCCTGTAAGAGTTAATATGGGAAAAACATTTCTCCTTTCCACTGATGCTTTCCAATCCTTGTTCCACAAAAAACCCCAAATTTTCAAAAAACATTTGTCATTGGGACAAAAAGTGAGGTGAAATCTTCTAAAGAGGAGGAAAGACAGCAAAACAAATGTCACAGGGGTGATAACCCTTCCCTATGTTTTCCAAAAAGCTTAAAAACAGATTCTACCTAACAACAAACCTACAGTCCCTGTCTTGTTTGCACCGCCTGTATACTGCTGTTCAGAGTATATAGGGCCTGGTGGCCCCACACCTTTCCTTATTTTAATTTGGGTGCGGGGTTCCCCTTAATATCCATACAAGACCCAAAGGGCCTGGTAATGGACTGGGGGGTACCCATGCCATTTGTCTCACTCATTTTCATCCATATTGCCAGGACATTACATTAAACCCACAAGCAGTTTTAAATGAGATTTTTTCCTTTAAAAATGACATTTGGTGCAGGGACTGTTCTAAACACGGGAAACACGCGCCACTTTACAGGCATACTATAGACACCCCCCAGGTACGATATTTAAAGGAATATTTCACTTTTCTTTTTTTTTACTTTAAGCATCATTAAAATCACTGCTCCCGAAAAAACAGACGTTTTTTAAAAGTTTTTTTTGCATTGATACATGTCCCCTGGGGTAGGACCCAGGTCCCCAAATCCTTTTTAGGACAATACCATGCAAATTAGCCTTTAAAATGAGCACTTTTGATTTTGAACGTTCGAGTCCCATAGACATCAATGGGGTTCTAACGTTCGTGCGAATTTTCGGTCCGTTCGCAGGTTCTGGTGCGAACCGAACCGGGGGATGTTCGGCTCATCCCTACTGTCCGTGGCCCAGCCTGGTGTGTTCCTGTCCGCGGCCCAGCCTGGTGTGTTCCTGTCTGCTACCCAGCCTGATGTGCCACTGCCCGCTGCCGAGCTTGAAGTGCCCGCTGCCCAGCTTGAGGTGCCCGCTGCCCAACTGGACGCCATGGACTTTCCCCAGCAACGGCTAGTTGGAGCATCTGGAGGTCACTCCTTCGAGGGGGGGTACTGTCAGGAAAAGTCCCCTCCGCTGGTAATATCGATCATTTGGCGTGCAGTACTGAGGTCCACCAGCAGGTGTCTCCTGGCAGTTTGGAGCTGTCAGAAGAGCTTTTCCCTGCTGGTATTTTGTCACCTTTGGGCCTCAGTACTGGCGTCCACCAGCGGAGGGATCCTGGCAGTATGGAGCAGGTACTCCCCTCTGCAGACAGGTGTCACCTGACTTTAATTAGCAGCTGCAGTATAAATACCTGGCAGGTGCACACACATCTTGCCTTGGTATTCCTTGAGCCCTGACCTGCAGCCGCCATCCTGTTTACCTGATTCTTGAAACCTGATTCCTGGAACCTGTTGATCCTGTTCCCTGTCTGTTACCTGATCCTGGACCCTGAGCCTTGTATCTTACCTATCCCTCCTGTGATCCATCCATCATCTCTTTGTCCTGTTTGTTTCCCGTCCCCAGCTGCTGACCTCCTGTTGATGACCCTGGCCTGGCTCTGTTTACAATCTCGGTATTTCCCTTACTTGTATATATTTGTTCTGTTGTTATTGTTTGTGGGTTTCTGTTTTGTATTGGCTGTGGTGCACTGAGTGATATTGGAGGTGGTTGTTTATTTATATTTATTCATTTATGTTTAATAGGGATGAGCTTCGAGTTTGAGTCGAACTCATGTTCGACTCGAACATCGGCTGTTCGCAAGTTCGCCGAACAGCGAACAATTTGGGGTGTTTGCGGCAAATTCGAATGCCGCGGAACACCCTTTAAAAGTATATGGGAGAAATCAAAAGTACTAATTTTAAAGGCTTATATGCATGGTATTGTCATAAAAAGTGTTTGGGGACCTGGGTCCTGTCCCAGGGGACATGTATCAATGCAAAAAAAAGTTTTAAAAACGGCCGTTTTTTTCGGGAGCAGTGATTTTATTAATGCTTAAAGTGAAACAATAAAAGTGTAATATCCCTTTAAATTTCATACTTGGGGGGTGTCTATAGTATGTCTGTAAAGGGGCGCATGTTTCCCGTGTTTAGGACAGTCTGACAGCAAAATGATATTTCAAAGGAAAAAAAGTAATTTAAAACTACTCGCGGCTATTAATGCATTGCCGGTCCGACAATACACATAGAAGTTCATTGATAAAAACGGCATGGGAATTCACCACAGGGGAACCCCGAACCAAAATTAAAAAAAAAATGACGTGGGGGTCCCCCTAAATTCCATACCAGGCCCTTCAGGTCTGGTATGGATATTAAGGGGAACCCCGCGCCAAAATAAAAAAACGGCGTGGGGTCCCCCCAAAAATCCATACCAGACCCTTATCCGAGCACGTAACCTGGCAGGCCACAGGAAAAGAGGGGGGATGAGAGAGCGCCCCCCCTCCTGAACCGTAGCAGGCCACATGCCCTCAACATTGGGAGGGTGCTTTGGGGTAGCCCTCAAAACACCTTGTTCCCATGTTGATGAGGACAAGGGCCTCATCCCCACAACCCTGGCCGGTGGTTGTGGGGGTCTGTGGGCGGGGGGCTTATCGGAATCTGGAAGCCCCCTTTAACAAGGGGACCCCCAGATCCATGATGGGACTTTCCTGTGGCATTCCCCGTGACGCCACAGGGAAGTCCGTCAAGTCACCGTGCATCAGAGGGGGCGGGTCACCTGGTGGCCCCGCCCCCCCATTATTTAAGAACCGTCAGAAGAGGAGAAGCGTCACACAGCAGGAGCCTCCCTCCATGCCACCATGGATGCGGAGCGGCCCGGAGAAGAAGAAGAAGAAAAGAAGAAGATGAAGAAGAGAAGAAGATGAAGAGAAGAGCGGGAGCCTCCCTCCATGCCACGGATGCGGAGCGGCCCGAGGAGAAGAAGGGAAGAAGACACCGCGGAGGAGATGCTGGAGGAGAACACCGGAGGAGGATAGAAGAAAGAAGAAAGAAGAAGCATTTAAATAAAGGAATTGTCAAAAACTGTCTCTTGTCATTTTTAACATTTTTGACAGTTTTTAGTGAAATGGTAGGGGTACTTTTGTACCCCCTTACCATTTTACACAGGGGGGAGGGCCGGGATCTGGGGGTCCCCTTGTTAAAGGGGGCTTCCAGATTCTGATAAGCCCCCCGCCCGCAGACCCCCTCAACCACCGGCCAGGGTTGTGGGGATGAGGCCCTTATCCTCATCAACATGAGGACAAGGTGTTTTGGGGGCTACCCCAAAGCACCCTCCCAATGTTGAGGGCATGTGGCCTGGTAGGGTTCAGGAGGGGGGGCGCTCTCTCGTCCCCCCTCTTTTCCTGCGGCCTGCCAGGTTGCGTGCTCAGATAAGGGTCTGGTATGGACTTTTGGGGGGACCCCACGCCGTTTTTTTTTTTAATTTTGGCGCGGGGTTCCCCTTACAATCCATACCAGACCTGAAGGGTCTGGTATAGATTTTGAGGGGGACCCCATGCCATTTCTTTTTTTTATTTTGGCCGGGGTTCCCCTTAATATCCATACCAGACCTGGAGGGCCTTGTATTGAATTTAGGGGGACCCCCCACATCATTTTTTTTTTTAAATTTTGGTTCGTGGTTCCCCTGTGGGGAATTCCCATGCCGTTTTTATCAATGAACTTCTATGTGTATTGTCGGACCGGCAATGCATTAATAGCCGCGAGTAGTTTTAAATGACTTTTTTCCCTTTGAAATGTCATTTTGCTGTCAGACTGTTCTAAACACGGGAAACATGCGCCCCTTTACAGGCATACTATAGACACCCCCCAGGTATGAAATTTAAAGGGATATTACACTTTTATTGTTTCACTTTAAGCATCATTAAAATCACTGCTCCCGAAAAAACGTCTGTTTTTAAAACTTTTTTTTGCATTGATCCATGTCCCCTGGGGTAGGACCCAAGTCCCCAAACACTTTTTATGACAATAACTTGCATATAAGCCTTTAAAATGAGCACTTTTGATTATTCATGATCGTGTCCTATAGACTTTAACGGTGTTCGCGTGTTCGAACAAATTTTTTTCCTGTTCGCATGTTCTGGTGCGAACCGAACAGGGGGGTGTTCGGCTCATCCCTAATGTTTAATAAATCATTTATATTTTTGCTTATACACGTTTGGGTTTCCTCTGTTGCAGTGCACACAGTTCTGGTCTTATCTGGTACATGACAGACGTATTTGAAGGTGTTGGTAATAGTTTTTGTTTGTTAAATGATAGCAGTCCTTTAATATATTAAAAGGGAGTAAAACATCCCCTTCATATAACTGGTACAGAAATCTTATACCCACCTTTTTCCAGTCTGAAAATTCTGAAAGTTTAATTCATAAAGGCAATATTTATCCCATATGGGCATCTGCTTCGTATATCCCTTATGTTGAGTAATATTTCGTACTGCTTCCCATACTCTGTGAGTCAAGTGGAAGATAGGGAACCTTTTTTTAATTATAGAAATGGTAAGCTACTATTAGTTGGACTAAAGGGTATTTTTTTAAATTGAGATGCTATTATCATTTGTGTAGGGTCCTCCACGTTCACTAGCTCCCAACCGTGCCAATGTTGTAATTGTGATGCTATAAAGTATAATCTTGCATTAGGTATCGCAATTTCCCATTTATCAATAGGCTGTTGTAGTATTTAAAATCTAATTCTAGGTTTTCCTCCCCTCCACACAAAATCCCTATAAACTGAATTGATGGTTATAAATAGTTGCAACGTCAGCCATATGGGGCAATTATGCAATACATATAACATCTGGGGCATGCATACCATCTTCACCAGATTCGCCCTCCCTACCATAGATAATGGAAATTTACCCCATGTTTTACTCAGTTGTCTACATTTTAACAATAAGAGGGAGCATATTCCTATCTGTATATTCTAAAACATTTGGTGTAATTACCAATCCCAAGTATTTAAATGATGTAACCAGGGCCATCTGATGAGTCTGGCGTGGGTGTCCCCCATGCTCAGGGTCAACAAGCAGCATTACAGAATTTTCCCAGTTAATATTAAATCCCGAAAAGGATCCAAACAAGTCTATCAAGAACATAACTGCAGACATAGATGGACCTGTGCCATCTTATCTTCACCTGTAGTTCTTCGAAATCCCACAATATTTGTAGATGAGCGAATTGCCTCAGCCAATGGTTCAATGGCCAGAGTAAAAAAGAAGCGGGAAAAAAAGGACATCCCTGCCTCGTCCCCCTGGTCATCGAAAAAGGGGCCGATACACATCCATTCACCTGTACCCTTGCACTTGGAGAGTCATATAAAAGTTGTATCCATTTAATAAATCTGGGGCCAAACCCATATCGTTTTAAACAATTCCACAAATAGACCCAGTCTATACTGTCAAATGCTTTAGCCACATCAAGTGACATTATAGCTCTATTTCCCATATTATCTGTTGGGAGTTGTAAATTTAAAAATAGCCGTCTAATAATAATTTCTGTAGATCTATTAGAATAAAGCCTGATCACAATGGATTAGTTTGGAGATGTATCTTCATAATCTAGTCTCCAATACCTTTGCCAGCAACTTAATATCTGACGTTAGCAGAAATATTGGGCAGTATGAGTCAGGGTTACTTGGGTCCTTATCAGGTTTCAGTAGGACAATAATTACTGCTTCATTTATAGAGGGGGGTAATGTACCCACCTCCATGGCATAATTGAAAACATCAAGCAATTCAGGTAATAACACATCCCTGTATTTTTTATATATTTCCCCTGGAAGACCATCTGGTCCTTATGCTTTATTATTAGGTACATCGACCGCTGCTTTTCTTAACTCATCCAATGTTAATGGGCCCTCAAAAGCCTCCCTTTCGTCCTTTGAAATGTTTGGTAATTCAATAGTATCAGAGAATCTATTCCAGGACTCCTCCGAGTAGGATTCCCTGCTCTTATATAATGCCTGATAATGTTCCCTAAATACTCCCAATATCTCTGGAGTAGTAACAACCCTCTTATTTAAAGATGATTGTATTTCAGTTATATATGATGCCGGCCACTGGGCTTTTTCAATAGTTGCCAATAGATGTCCTGTCCCCTCTCCCTCCTCAAAATATGGTTGTTGTAGAAAAAAATCTTTTATTGTCTGCCTTCTTCTTAGCCACTGCTGCATAATGTAGTTGGCTATGAAGCCATTCTTCTTTTGTATCTTCGTTTGGATTAGTTATAAATAGAAGTTCAGCCTTCATCATATTATCAGCTAGGGTTTTTTCCCAGTGACAAAGTTAGAGGAAGGTGGTGCATCCTAAAAAAAAATATTTCAGGGACTTAGGAGCTAAATTGAAGAAAAGGACCATCAAGTTAGTATTCTCAGAAATATTGCCTGTACCTCGAGCCACTCCAGAGAGGCAGCAGGAGATTAGGAAAATTAACAAATGACTGAGGAGCTGGTGTAGGAAGAAGGCAGGGGCGGCTCCAGACACATTTTTTAGGGGGGGTGCTGAAAGCATTAGTGGTGGTGCTAAGGCGGCGAATAGCACGCCGCCCCTCATGTGGGTGTGGCCAAAAAGTGGGTGTGGTCAATGGTGGGCGTGGCCAAATAAGTGGGGGGGGGGTTCGTGGTCTTTCCCATTGTATGAACAATGGGGCCTACAGGTACACAGAATTGATTGTTAGAGTAAAACAAGCCCAAATGGAATCAGCGATGATAAACCCCAGCAAGTATAAGGGCCAGGAATGATAACCTCTAGTAGATGTTAGGGCCAACCAGAACACCCAGCGCAGCATAACAGTGAGGGACAACACAGTGCAGAGGAGTGACCGATTAAAGTGTCCAAAGAAAAAGAGTGACCCCATACACAGTGCCCAGAGCAGATCAGTGACCCCATACACAGTGCCCAGAGCAGATAAGTGACCCCATACACAGTGCCCAGAGCAGATCAGTGACCCCATACACAGTGCCCAGAGCAGATCAGTGACCCCATACACAGTGCCCAGAGCAGATCAGTGACCCCGTACACAGTGCCCAGAGCAAAACATGGACCCCATACACAGTGCCCAGAGCAGATCAGTGACCCCATACACAGTGCCCAGAGCAGATCACTGACCCCATACACAGTGCCCAGAGCAGATCACTGACCTCATACACAGTGCCCAGAGCAGATCACTGACCCTGTAATAAGACCCCAGAGAGGAACAGTGACCCCGTACACAGTGCCCAGAGCAGGACAGTAACCCTGTACACAGTGCCCAGAGCAAGACAGTGACCCCAAACACAGTGCCCAGAGCAGGACAGTGACCACATACACAGTGCCCAGAGCAGGACAGTGACCACATACACAGTGCCCAGAGCTGGACAATGACCCCACACACAGTGCCCAGAGCAAGACAGTGACCCCATACACAGTGCCCAGAGCAAGACAGTGACCCCATACACAGAGCCTAGAGCAAGACAGTGACCCCAAACACAGTGCCCAGAGCAGGACAGTGACCCCATACACAGAGCCCAGAGCAAGACAGTGACCCCATACACAGTGCCCAGAGCAGGACAGTGACCAAATACACAGTGCCCAGAGCAGTTCAATGACCCCATACACAGTGACCAGAGCAGTGACCCCATACACAGTGCCCAGAGCAGGACAGTGACCCCATACACAGTGCCCAGAGCAGGACAGTGACCCCATACACAGTGCCCACAGCAGGACAGTGACCTCATACACAGTGCCCAGAGCAGTGACCCCATACACAGTGCCCAGAGCAGGACAGTGACCCCACACACAGTGCCAAGAGCAGGACAGTGACCCCATACACAGTGCCCTGAGAAGGACAGTGACCCCATATACAGTGCCCAGAGCAGGACAGTGACCCCATACACAGTGCCCAGAGCAGGACAGTGACCCCATACACAGTGCCCAGAGCAGATCAACGACCCCATACACAGTGCCTAGAGCAGGACAGTGACCCCATACACAGTGCCCAGAGCAGGACAGTGATCCCATACACAGTGCCCAGAGCAGGACAGTGACCCCATACACAGTGCCCAGAGCAGGACAGTGACCCCGTACACAGTGCCCAGAGCAGGACAGTGACCCCATACACAGTGCTCAGAGCAGGACAGTGACCCCGTACACAGTGCCCAGAGCAAGACAGTGACCCCATACACAGTGCCCAGAGCAGGACAGTGACCCCATACACAGTGCCCAGAGCAGGACAGTGACCCCATACACAGTGCCCAGAGCAGGACAGTGACCTCATACACAGTGCCCAGAGCAAGACAGTGACCCCATACACAGTGCCCAGAGCAGGACAGTAACCCCATACACAGTGCCCAGAGCAGGACAGTGACCTCATACACAGTGCCCAGAGCAGATCAATGACCCCATACACAGTGCCCAGAGCCACATACACAGTGCCCAGAGCAGGACAGTGACCCCATACACAGTGCCCAGAGCAGATCAATGACCCCATACACAGTGCCCAGATCAGGACAGTGACCCCGTACACAGTGCTCAGAGCAGGACAGTGACCCCGTACACAGTGCCCAGAGCAAGACAGTGACCCCATACACAGTGCCCAGAGCAAGACAGTGACCCCATACACAGTACCCAGAGCAAGACAGTGACCCCATACACAGTGCCCAGAGCAAGACAGTGACCCCATACACAGTGCCCAGAGCAGGACAGTGACCCCATACACAGTGCCCAGAGCAGGACAGTGACCCCATACACAGTGCCCAGAGCAGGACAGTGACCTCATACACAGTGCCCAGAGCAGGACAGTGACCCCATACACAGTGCCCAGAGCAGGACAGTGACCCCATACACAGTGCCCAGAGCAGGATAGTGACCCCATACACAGTGCCCAGAGAAGGACACTGACCTCATACACAGTGCCCAGAGCAGGACAGTGACCCAATACACAGTGCCCAGAGCAGGACAGTGACCCCATACACAGTGCCCAGAGCAGATCAGTGACCCCATACACAGTGCCCAGAGCAGATCACTGACCCCATACACAGTGCCCAGAGCAGGACAGTGACCCCATACACAGTGCTCAGAGCATGACAGTGACCTCATACACAGTGCCCACAGCAGATCAATGACCCCATACACAGTGCCCAGATAGGACAGTGACCCCATACACAGTGCCCAGAGCAGATCAATGACCCCATACACAGTGCCCAGAGCAGGACAGTGACCACATACACAGTGCCCAGAGCAGGACAGTGACCCCGTACACAGTGCCCAGAGCAGGACAGTGACCCCGTACACAGTGCACAGAGCAGGACAGTGACCCCATACACAGAGCCTAGAGCAAGACAGTGACCCCAAACACAGTGCCCAGAGCAGGACAGTGACCCCATACACAGAGCCCAGAGCAAGACAGTGACCCCATACACAGTGCCCAGAGCAGGACAGTGACCAAATACACAGTGCCCAGAGCAGTTCAATGACCCCATACACAGTGCCCAGAGCAGGACAGTGACCCCATACACAGTGCCCAGAGCAGGACAGTGACCTCATACACAGTGCCCAGAGCAGTGACCCCATACACAATGCCCAGAGCAGGACAGTGACCCCATACACAGTGCCTAGAGCAGATCACTGACCCCACACACAGTGCCCAGAGCAGGACAGTGACCCCATACACAGTGCCCAGAGCAGGACAGTGACCCCATACACAGTGCCCAGAGCAGGACAGTGACCCCATACACAGTGCCCAGAGCAGGACAGTGACCCCATACACAGTGCCCAGAGCAAGACAGTGACCCCATACACAGTGCCCAGAGCAGATCACTGACCCCATACACAATGCCCAGAGCAGGACAGTGACCCCATACACAGTGCCCAGAGCAGATCACTGACCCCATACACAGTGCCCAGAGCAAGACAGTGACCCCATACACAGTGCCCAGAGCAGGACAGTGACCCCATACACAGTGCCCAGAGCAGGACAGTGACCCCATACACAGTGCCCAGAGCAGGACAGTGACCCCATACACAGTGCCCAGAGCAAGACAGTGACCCCATACACAGAGCCCAGAGCAAGACAGTGACCCCATACACAGTGCCCAGAGCAGGACAGTGACCCCATACACAGAGCCCAGAGCAAGACAGTGACCCCATACACAGTGCCCAGAGCAGGACAGTGACCAAATACACAGTGCCCAGAGCAGTTCAATGACCCCATACACAGTGCCCAGAGCAGTGACCCCATACACAGTGCCAAGAGCAGGACAGTGACCCCATACACAGTGCCCAGAGCAGGACAGTGACCCCATACACAGTGCCCAGAGCAGATCAACGACCCCATACACAGTGCCTAGAGCAGGACAGTGACCCCATACACAGTGCCCAGAGCAGGACAGTGACCCCGTACACAGTGCCCAGAGCAGGACAGTGACCCCGTACACAGTGCTCAGAGCAGGACAGTGACCCCGTACCCAGTGCCCAGAGCAAGACAGTGACCCCATACACAGTGCCCAGAGCAAAACAGTGACCCCATACACAGTGCCCAGAGCAAGACAGTGACCCCATACACAGTGCCCAGAGCAGGACAGTAACCCCATACACAGTGCCCAGAGCAGGACAGTGACCTCATACACAGTGCCCAGAGCAGATCAATGACCCCATACACAGTGCCCAGAGCCACATACACAGTGCCCAGAGCAGGACAGTGACCCCATACACAGTGCCCAGAGCAGATCAATGACCCCATACACAGTGCCCAGATCAGGACAGTGACCCCGTACACAGTGCTCAGAGCAGGACAGTGACCCCGTACACAGTGCCCAGAGCAAGACAGTGACCCCATACACAGTGCCCAGAGCAAGACAGTGACCCCATACACAGTACCCAGAGCAAGACAGTGACCCCATACACAGTGCCCAGAGCAAGACAGTGACCCCATACACAGTGCCCAGAGCAGGACAGTGACCCCATACACAGTGCCCAGAGCAGGACAGTGACCCCATACACAGTGCCCAGAGCAGGACAGTGACCTCATACACAGTGCCCAGAGCAGGACAGTGACCCCATACACAGTGCCCAGAGCAGGACAGTGACCCCATACACAGTGCCCAGAGCAGGATAGTGACCCCATACACAGTGCCCAGAGAAGGACACTGACCTCATACACAGTGCCCAGAGCAGGACAGTGACCCAATACACAGTGCCCAGAGCAGGACAGTGACCCCATACACAGTGCCCAGAGCAGATCAGTGACCCCATACACAGTGCCCAGAGCAGATCACTGACCCCATACACAGTGCCCAGAGCAGGACAGTGACCCCATACACAGTGCTCAGAGCATGACAGTGACCTCATACACAGTGCCCACAGCAGATCAATGACCCCATACACAGTGCCCAGATAGGACAGTGACCCCATACACAGTGCCCAGAGCAGATCAATGACCCCATACACAGTGCCCAGAGCAGGACAGTGACCACATACACAGTGCCCAGAGCAGGACAGTGACCCCGTACACAGTGCCCAGAGCAGGACAGTGACCCCGTACACAGTGCACAGAGCAGGACAGTGACCCCATACACAGAGCCTAGAGCAAGACAGTGACCCCAAACACAGTGCCCAGAGCAGGACAGTGACCCCATACACAGAGCCCAGAGCAAGACAGTGACCCCATACACAGTGCCCAGAGCAGGACAGTGACCAAATACACAGTGCCCAGAGCAGTTCAATGACCCCATACACAGTGCCCAGAGCAGGACAGTGACCCCATACACAGTGCCCAGAGCAGGACAGTGACCTCATACACAGTGCCCAGAGCAGTGACCCCATACACAATGCCCAGAGCAGGACAGTGACCCCATACACAGTGCCTAGAGCAGATCACTGACCCCACACACAGTGCCCAGAGCAGGACAGTGACCCCATACACAGTGCCCAGAGCAGATCACTGACCCCATACACAGTGCCCAGAGCAAGACAGTGACCCCATACACAGTGCCCAGAGCAGGACAGTGACCCCATACACAGTGCCCAGAGCAGGACAGTGACCCCATACACAGTGCCCAGAGCAGGACAGTGACCCCATACACAGTGCCCAGAGCAAGACAGTGACCCCATACACAGAGCCCAGAGCAAGACAGTGACCCCATACACAGTGCCCAGAGCAGGACAGTGACCCCATACACAGAGCCCAGAGCAAGACAGTGACCCCATACACAGTGCCCAGAGCAGGACAGTGACCAAATACACAGTGCCCAGAGCAGTTCAATGACCCCATACACAGTGCCCAGAGCAGTGACCCCATACACAGTGCCAAGAGCAGGACAGTGACCCCATACACAGTGCCCAGAGCAGGACAGTGACCCCATACACAGTGCCCAGAGCAGATCAACGACCCCATACACAGTGCCTAGAGCAGGACAGTGACCCCATACACAGTGCCCAGAGCAGGACAGTGACCCCGTACACAGTGCCCAGAGCAGGACAGTGACCCCGTACACAGTGCTCAGAGCAGGACAGTGACCCCGTACCCAGTGCCCAGAGCAAGACAGTGACCCCATACACAGTGCCCAGAGCAAAACAGTGACCCCATACACAGTGCCCAGAGCAGGACAGTGACCCCATACACAGTGCCCAGAGCAAGACAGTGACCCCATACACAGTGCCCAGAGCAGGACAGTGACCTCATACACAGTGCCCAGAGCAAGACAGTGACCCCATACACAGTGCCCAGAGCAGGACAGTGACCTCATACACAGTGCCCAGAGCAAGACAGTGACCCCATACACAGTGCCCAGAGCAGGACAGTGACCTCATACACAGTGCCCAGAGCAGGACAGTGACCCCATACACAGTGCCCAGAGCAGGACAGTGACCCCATACACAGTGCCCAGAGCAAGACAGTGACCTCATACACAGTGCCCAGAGCAGGACAGTGACCCCATACACAGTGCCCAGAGCAGGACAGTAACCCCATACACAGTGCCCAGAGCAGGACAGTGACCTCATACACAGTGCCCAGAGCAGATCAATGACCCCATACACAGTGCCCAGAGCAGGACAGTGACCACATACACAGTGCCCAGAGCAGGACAGTGACCCCATACACAGTGCCCAGAGCAGGACAGTGACCCCGTACACAGTGCCCAGAGCAGGACAGTGACCCCGTACACAGTGCCTAGAGCAAGACAGTGACCCCATACACAGTGCCCAGAGCAAGACAGTGACCCCATACACAGTGCCCAGAGCAAGACAGTGACCCCATACACAGTGCCCAGAGCAGGACAGTGACCCCATACACAGTGCCCAGAGCAGATCACTGACCCCATACACAGTGCCCAGAGCAGATCAGTGACCCCATACACAGTGCCCAGAGCAGATAAGTGACCCCATACACAGTGCCCAGAGCAGATCAGTGACCCCATACACAGTGCCCAGAGCAGATCAGTGACCCCATACACAGTGCCCAGAGCAGATCAGTGACCCCGTACACAGTGCCCAGAGCAAAACATGGACCCCATACACAGTGCCCAGAGCAGATCAGTGACCCCATACACAGTGCCCAGAGCAGATCACTGACCCCATACACAGTGCCCAGAGCAGATCACTGACCCCATACACAGTGCCCAGAGCAGATCACTGACCTCATACACAGTGCCCAGAGCAGATCACTGACCCTGTAATAAGTCCCCAGAGCAGAACAGTGACCCCGTACACAGTGCCCAGAGCAAGACAGTGACCCCAAACACAGTGCCCAGAGCAGGACAGTGACCACATACACAGTGCCCAGAGCAGGACAGTGACCACATACACAGTGCCCAGAGCTGGACAATGACCCCATACACAGTGCCCAGAGCAAGACAGTGACCCCATACACAGTGCCCAGAGCAAGACAGTGACCCCATACACAGAGCCTAGAGCAAGACAGTGACCCCAAACACAGTGCCCAGAGCAGGACAGTGACCCCATACACAGAGCCCAGAGCAAGACAGTGACCCCATACACAGTGCCCAGAGCAGGACAGTGACCAAATACACAGTGCCCAGAGCAGTTCAATGACCCCATACACAGTGACCAGAGCAGTGACCCCATACACAGTGCCCAGAGCAGGACAGTGAACCCATACACAGTGCCCAGAGCAGGACAGTGACCCCATACACAGTGCCCACAGCAGGACAGTGACCTCATACACAGTGCCCAGAGCAGTGACCCCATACACAGTGCCCAGAGCAGGACAGTGACCCCACACACAGTGCCAAGAGCAGGACAGTGACCCCATACACAGTGCCCTGAGAAGGACAGTGACCCCATATACAGTGCCCAGAGCAGGACAGTGACCCCATACACAGTGCCCAGAGCAGGACAGTGACCCCATACACAGTGCCCAGAGCAGATCAACGACCCCATACACAGTGCCTAGAGCAGGACAGTGACCCCATACACAGTGCCCAGAGCAGGACAGTGATCCCATACACAGTGCCCAGAGCAGGACAGTGACCCCGTACACAGTGCCCAGAGCAGGACAGTGACCCCGTACACAGTGCCCAGAGCAGGACAGTGACCCCGTACACAGTGCTCAGAGCAGGACAGTGACCCCGTACACAGTGCCCAGAGCAGGACAGTGACCCCGTACACAGTGCCCAGAGCAGGACAGTGACCCCATACACAGTGCCCAGAGCAGGACAGTGACCTCATACACAGTGCCCAGAGCAAGACAGTGACCCCATACACAGTGCCCAGAGCAGGACAGTGACCTCATACACAGTGCCCAGAGCAGGACAGTGACCTCATACACAGTGCCCAGAGCAGATCAATGACCCCATACACAGTGCCCAGAGCAGGACAGTGACCACATACACAGTGCCCAGAGCAGGACAGTGACCCCATACACAGTGCCCAGAGCAGATCAATGACCCCATACACAGTGCCCAGATCAGGACAGTGACCCAGTACACAGTGCTCAGAACAGGACAGTGACCCCGTACACAGTGCCTAGAGCAAGACAGTGACCCCATACACAGTGCCCAGAGCAAGACAGTGACCCCATACACAGTGCCCAGAGCAAGACAGTGACCCCATACACAGTGCCCAGAGCAGGACAGTGACCCCATACACAGTGCCCAGAGCAGGACAGTGACCCCATACACAGTGCCCAGAGCAGGACAGTGACCTCATACACAGTGCCCAGAGCAGGACAGTGACCCCATACACAGTGCCCAGAGCAGGACAGTGACCCCATACACAGTGCCCAGAGCAGGATAGTGACCCCATACACAGTGCCCAGAGAAGGACAGTGACCTCATACACAGTGCCCAGAGCAGGACAGTGACCCAATACACAGTGCCCAGAGCAGGACAGTGACCCCATACACAGTGCCCAGAGCAGATCAGTGACCCCATACACAGTGCCCAGAGCAGATCACTGACCCCATACACAGTGCCCAGAGCAGGACAGTGAGCCCATACACAGTGCTCAGAGCATGACAGTGACCTCATACACAGTGCCCACAGCAGATCAATGACCCCATACACAGTGCCCAGATAGGACAGTGACCCCATACACAGTGCCCAGAGCAGATCAATGACCCCATACACAGTGCCCAGAGCAGGACAGTGACCACATACACAGTGCCCAGAGCAGGACAGTGACCCCGTACACAGTGCACAGAGCAGGACAGTGACCCCATACACAGAGCCTAGAGCAAGACAGTGACCCCAAACACAGTGCCCAGAGCAGGACAGTGACCCCATACACAGAGCCCAGAGCAAGACAGTGACCCCATACACAGTGCCCAGAGCAGGACAGTGACCAAATACACAGTGCCCAGAGCAGTGACCCCATACACAATGCCCAGAGCAGGACAGTGACCCCATACACAGTGCCTAGAGCAGATCACTGACCCCACACACAGTGCCCAGAGCAGGACAGTGACCCCATACACAGTGCCCAGAGCAGATCACTGACCCCATACACAGTGCCCAGAGCAAGACAGTGACCCCATACACAGTGCCCAGAGCAGGACAGTGACCCCATACACAGTGCCCAGAGCAGGACAGTGACCCCATACACAGTGCCCAGAGCAAGACAGTGACCCCATACACAGAGCCCAGTACAAGACAGTGACCCCGTACACAGTGCCCAGAGCAGGACAGTGACCCCATACACAGAGCCCAGAGCAAGACAGTGACCCCATACACAGTGCCCAGAGCAGGACAGTGACCAAATACACAGTGCCCAGAGCAGTTCAATGACCCCATACACAGTGCCCAGAGCAGTGACCCCATACACAGTGCCAAGAGCAGGACAGTGACCCCATACACAGTGCCCAGAGCAGGACAGTGACCCCATACACAGTGCCCAGAGCAGATCAACGACCCCATACACAGTGCCTAGAGCAGGACAGTGACCCCATACACAGTGCCCAGAGCAGGACAGTGATCCCATACACAGTGCCCAGAGCAGAACAGTGACCCCGTACACAGTGCCCAGAGCAGGACAGTGACCCCGTACACAGTGCCCAGAGCAGGACAGTGACCCCGTACACAGTGCTCAGAGCAGGACAGTGACCCCGTACCCAGTGCCCAGAGCAAGACAGTGACCCCATACACAGTGCCCAGAGCAAAACAGTGACCCCATACACAGTGCCCAGAGCAGGACAGTGACCCCATACACAGTGCCCAGAGCAAGACAGTGACCCCATACACAGTGCCCAGAGCAGGACAGTGACCTCATACACAGTGCCCAGAGCAAGACAGTGACCCCATACACAGTGCCCAGAGCAGGACAGTGACCTCATACACAGTGCCCAGAGCAGATCAATGACCCCATACACAGTGCCCAGAGCAGGACAGTGACCTCATACACAGTGCCCAGAGCAGGACAGTGACCCCATACACAGTGCCCAGAGCAGGACAGTGACCCCATACACAGTGCCCAGAGCAAGACAGTGACCTCATACACAGTGCCCAGAGCAGGACAGTGACCTCATACACAGTGCCCAGAGCAGATCAATGACCCCATACACAGTGCCCAGAGCAGGACAGTGACCTCATACACAGTGCCCAGAGCAGATCAATGACCCCATACACAGTGCCCAGAGCAGGACAGTGACCACATACACAGTGCCCAGAGCAGGACAGTGACCCCATACACAGTGCCCAGAGCAGGACAGTGACCCCGTACACAGTGCCCAGAGCAGGACAGTGACCCCGTACACAGTGCCTAGAGCAAGACAGTGACCCCATACACAGTGCCCACAGCAAGACAGTGACCCCATACACAGTGCCCAGAGCAAGACAGTGACCCCATACACAGTGCCCAGAGCAGGACAGTGACCCCATACACAGTGCCCAGAGCAGATCACTGACCCCATACACAGTGCCCAGAGCAGGACCGTGACCCCATACACAGTGCCCAGAGCAGGACAGTGACCTCATACACAGTGCCCACAGCAGATCAATGACCCCTGATAAGGTTGGAAATAATAGGTTGGAGTTCTACTTAAGTTGTTTTTCATTTTATGTATAATGTGTGCGTGTCAGTTGTAAGACGTAGCTTAAGTCTTTCCAGATGTGTCCAGCGTCATGTATGTTGAAATTATACTGCTTGTTACCTTATATGGAAATTTGCTGAAATATGCGATCCTGTAACCAGTCTATAAAAAGCCCCAATAAAGAGCCGACAGGTTCAGTTGATAGTACGGGACCTTTAAGGCTCGGAGTTGATATACAGAAACTTTCTGATTCTGTGTCTTACTTCTTTAATAGAGCTAAATTTGGCAAAGCAATATAAACTAGAAGCAGTTAAGTTGAAAACTGCACTTATCATTTCTGGCGCCCGGAAGTAGGGACACACCGATGAAACTTCAAGAGGTGGATGAATTGGACTGACGGAACAAAAGCACAGGCATTCCGGGAACCACAGATTGAAAAACCTGGCCAGGTAAGAAAAAGCTTTATTTTTCTTATATTCTGTGCTCCCCTGATTTGTGCCTATCCGTTCTGTCAGTTATGGTTCTCCTGGTTTTAAAACACCAGCCTCTGTAGTGGTGAGTCTAGAATTACTGCATATTGTGGTTTATATTGCTGGAATTAATTGTTGTTTTGTTTTCTGTCTGTCTTGTTGAGAAAGTGAATGAGCCTTGCCTAGGTTGGTATGAATTGAAAGAATATCATCCCAATGAGCAGTGGAATGCGTCCTTAACCTCGCAAGAGGACTTTGGGGGTCTGCCGCTTAAGTTTGATATTCAATTTAATTCAGAAACCATAGACGGGTTGAAAGTATAAGCCCTGTCTGCTCCATAAAGCAGGGATAAGAGTGTGTGAGAGGGATCCCAGATACAGGGGGAATGAGGTCTCCATAAGCCCGGAGATCTAGTCGGTTACCTGGTCACTTAAAGGAATGCTTGTATATGTTGTAGCTGTCAGTCTGGTCATAATATTTGTCAGTTGGCTAGCATATAAAGTAATTCGATTTCAGAAATCTCATCCTGGAGAGGTTTTTAGTATTCTGGCACCCTAGGAGGAAGGCAACGAGGAACTAGTGTAGCTTTTTTAGTATTTTGTATTGTACACTAAGTGTCCCACACGCTACCTAGGCACGGACTGTCAGAATGGGCCAGCAGAACACGAAACCCCGTCAGGGAATTGTGGCGCATTATACGGTACCACAGATAATTAAAAACATCTATGGGAAAGATGAAGCGCGGGACTTAAAGGATGTCCTTCGTAAATTTAAGGTGAAAGGAGCAGCGGGTTTAGACCCGGATGTATGGAGTGAAATAAAAAGGGACAGACAAGGAGAGGTGTTAGAGAAGCAATGGATGCGTCAGGTTCAATGCTTAATTAAGGTCTCAAATAGAGCGAAAGAAGAGGGGTGGAAATATAATCCAGATTGTGATGGTTGGGATATGAAAGATAGAAGAACAAAAAATGTTGAAATTTTAAATAATCTTAGTTCAACCATCCCACCCCCATATACTGACATAGAGCAAAATTCGCATAAGCCAGGGTTATATCCTGTACTTGAGGGGAGAGGATGGGTTTGTCAGGTTTGTGGAACACAGAATCCAGAATGGGCAATAGAATGTGTGCATTGTGGGGCACAAAAACCTCATTCAGAAACTGTAGCCCCCGTACGCACTGATACACGCATTGTACAGGTAAATAATCCAGAATTTGGACAAGCAGCCCATCCAAACGCCCCACCTACTATTACTCGTAGGATGCAAATAAGGACTTGGAAGCCTTGGTCAGCAGACACTCTTATGGCATTAATACAGAGCGCCCCAGACCCGGTAGCAAAGCCAGCTGCTTTCTGTAGATTTGTGACACAGTTAATGAATACACATGAAGCAACCTGGCAGGATGGGGAGGATTTATGCAGACACAAAATGACTCTGACCCTGTTTAACCAGTTTATGACTGAAATAGGTCCGCACCGACCTGCAGACCGAGCTGACGGGGATGGCAATCTAGAGGCAGGACATGTCAGACACATAGACTCAAGGGCCCCTTTTATTGTTAGATTAGAAGCTTTCTGTCAGACAAAACAACAGGAGAGGGGGTCCATATCACCCATGAAACAAATGCCAGGACAGACTGTATCAGAATTTTACTTATCTATGGAAAGTATGATGGCAGATGAGGGATTGGATTTGGCTCTGCCAGTCACGATCCGAGCCTTCAATAGACAGTTTATGGAAGGATTAAATCCACAGATAAGTGAAAGACTGAAAGCCTGCACACCAGAATGGAGGGCAATTAGAGATAGAGGGTCGTTGTTACAGAAGGCACAAGGCATAGAGGCGGACTTAGCAGAAACCAAAGGGAGGAAACATCATGCAATCAATGCGATTGTGGGTCCCCAAGAGCAAGGTAGAGGTTCCTCTCGCAAACCCCTTATCTGTTACTACTGTAACAAGATTGGTCACATCAGACGCCACTGCAGGAAAAGAATAAGGGATGAAGGAGATGAAGGTGTTGATTCTCCAGTTAATCAGAGAAGAAACCAGCCCAGGGGCAACAACAATAATGGTGACATAAGGCGACAGGGAGATGATCCACGGGCATGACTCGCCCCGGTTTTAGAAAGATCCAAAACAAAGATGCTTAAGACCACTATAACGGTTGGTAATAAGAAAATTTCTTGTTTAGTTGACACAGGAGCTTCACGCTCGTTACTTTCTGATTCTGAACTACTCCCTGAGCAAGAATCACCTGACACTATATTGATAACTGGATATGATGGCATTTTAGCCGACGCCCCGCTGACAAAACCTCTAAAAGTTAAAATAGGGAACCACATGTTCCTTTCACATTTTCTGGTATCTAGAGGAGCCCCCACTAATTTGCTAGGAGCTGACATTTTGCAGAAAATAGGAGCTAACATTACCTATCACCCAGATGGTACTGTCACCTTAGCTATAGGGGATAATCAAGAACACATGGAGATGTGTAACCTGATACAATACCTGGAGGAGGAATCGGAACTGTCCGGTCCATCTCCTCCAGATTTGGATCAGATCTTGTCATCCCTTCCGGAAGAACTATGGGAGAAACATCCAGCTGATGTTGGACTTTTGCCCATATCTCCGGTTACCCTACAGCTGATTCCAGGAGCAGTGCTTCCCCAACAAAAACAGTATCCACTCAGTGCACCCCAAGAGGCAGCCATAGAAATGCAGGTCCAATCCTTGTTAAAAAGTGGAGCTCTAAAAGAGGTAAAATCACCGGCGAATACTCCTTTGTATCCGGTTAAAAAGAAAACAGTAGCCGGTAGTCCGGTTAAGTACAGAATGGTCCAAGACCTCAGAGCAGTCAACAAAATACTAGCCCCGATGACACCTTTAGTACCCAATCCACATACGTTATTGTCACAAATACCATCAACCAGTATGTACTTTACGGTTATAGATTTGGCCAACGCTTTCTTTTCCGTCCCGCTTGCGGAAGAATGCCAACCATGGTTCGCATTTTCCCTCAAAAATCGACAACTAACCTGGACACGCCTACCTCAGGGTATGGCGCATTCACCTACCTTGTATTCGCAAGCATTGCAAACGGTGTTGGGAGAATGGGTACCACCAGATTCCTGTGTGTTGTTACAATATGTGGATGATTTATTGTTATGCTGCCCAGACAAGGAAACTTGTTTGGCTATCACCCTTAATTTGTTGCGATTTTTGGCAGAAAAAGGTTGCAAGGTTAATAAGAAAAAGTTGCAAGTGTGTCAGAAAAAAGTTATCTTTTTGGGACATTGTATATCACAGGGTACAAGACATCTCACTGAGGAGAGGGTTCAAGTGATAAAGGGAATGTTACCCCCACGGAATTTCAAACAATTGCGTATGTTTTTAGGTATTGTGTCATATTGTAGACAGTGGATACCACATGCTAGCGCTTTGATGCAGCCATTATACGATTGTTTGAAAATTGTACCGTATATGCTTACAGAAGTAGCTTATGAGTCGTTTGTCACTTTGAAAAGGTTATTGATTTCTGCCCCGGCTATTGGTATTCCAGATTACACCAAGACATTTCATTTGTACATTGCTGAAATCACTGGACACGCCACAGGTGTTTTGACACAGGCACATGTAAAACAAAGACCCGTTGCTTACTTTTCAGCAGCATTAGATCCAGTGTCCAGAGGTTCACCGTCCTGTGTACGGGCGGTAGCAGCGGTGTCGATAATCCTAGATAAGTCATCAGAGATTGTTCTAGACAATCCGGTTGTAGTGCATACCACACATGACATACATGCAATCTTGTCTCAAGTACAGCCCAAACACATTTCCATGGCTAGGCAATTAAGGTTACAGTGTACTTTACTCTTACCTCCAAATGTCACTTTTCAGCGCTGTACAACCTTAAATTTGGCCACCTTTTTGCCTCTTCAGTCATCAGATTTGGCAAGGGGGAATAATAGTGCTAATAAGGAAGGAGATGAGGAAACTGACACCCTTCTGTTTAAAGAGATAGATGAGCACGATTGTTTTCAGCTCATGGAACAGGAAACAATGGGATTCCCACATGTTACAGATACACCGATTTTAAACGCTGAGCACACTTTGTACATAGATGGCAGCAGGTTTGCTGATGACAAGGGTAAATATCACACAGGGTATGCCGTAGTGACTGATACACAGGTGATTGACGCACAGCCCTTACCAGCCCACATGTCAGCACAAGAAGCAGAATTAAAAGCTTTAGAACAAGCCCTAGAATACTTAAAAGGACGAGAAGGGAATATTTACACTGACTCTGCCTACGTTTATGGCGTAGCACACGATTATGGCCATATATGGAAGGCTAGAGGTTATCTGACAGCAGCAGGTACACCTGTAAAACATGGAGAAGGGATTAAGAGAGTCCTGAACAATCTTCAAAAGGTTAAACGAGTGGCCATTATGAAGATCGCGGCACACACGAGCGCAAAAACAATTGAGGCAAAAGGAAATGCATTTGCAGATTTGACTGCAAAACAGGCAGCTCTAGGGGAAGGAAGCCCTGAGACCTTAGCAGCGGTAGAGGTGAGTATCCCAGAACCAACATGGCAGCAGCTGAGTAAATTACAGGAGCAAGTAGGGGAGAGCGAGAAAGATAAGTGGGTCAGAATGGGAGCAGCACCAGACCTTGACAATGTATGGAGGGAAGGAGGCAAAGTATGCCTGCCTGCCTCTCTGTACCCAGCAATGGCAGCGGCAGTTCACCTACCCACACACGTCAGTTCCAATTCCATGTATAGGATTGTGAACCAAGGATGGCTCGCCCCTGGATTCAGTAGTACTGCAAGAAACTACTGTGCAGCCTGCCAAATCTGTCTCCTGAATAACCCAGGACAGAGAGTAAAAACCCCACGGAAACACCAGGTTCGGGCCCAATACCCCTTCCAGAGACTGCAAATTGACTACATACAAATGCCTAAGAGCGGCCCCTTTGAATTTGTCCTCGTGTGTATCGATTTATTCTCGGGTTGGCCCGAAAGCTATCCAGTAAAATCAGCCACAGCAAAAGCCACAGCCAAGAAACTGATCACTGAGTTAATACCTAGGTTTGGTCTTCCTGAAACTATAGAATCAGATAGGGGGACACACTTTACAGGAGAAATCATGCAGAATGTGATGACCATGTTAGGAGTGCAACAAAGTTTCCACACCCCTTATCATCCACAGAGTTCAGGATCAGTGGAAAGAGTAAATGGGACAATAAAGTTGAAAATACAAAAAGCCATGCAAGAGTTAAACAAGCCATGGCCAGAATGCCTGCCTTTGGCTTTGTTCTCTATAAGATACACTCCAACAGGGAAAACAGGATTATCCCCATATGAAATACTTTTTGGGAATGCACCTAGATTGGGTTTATACTTTCCACAGAGTATGCAATTGCAATGTGATAGTTTGACTGCATATGTGATACAATTACAACAACGTCTAACTAAGATCCACAAAAGTGTGTATTCTTCTCTTCCAGACCCTAACTCAATAGCAGGTACACATACACTGCTACCAGGAGATTATGTATATGTTAAGAAACACACAAGAAAGACATTGGAACCTAGATTTGAAGGTCCTTATCAAGTGCTTTTGACCACAGCCACTTCAGTGAAATTGGAAGGAAAAGCAGCCTGGATCCACGCATCACACTGCAAAAAGAGTCTTGAACCAAGAGAAACAGAATGAAGATCCTTCTAACTATGATAATAGTGCTTGAATGTTTTCAAATGTTTGTTTATACATGGACTCCGGGTATCAATGTAACAGTTCATGAAAATAGTACTGATCTTAGATGGGTAAATCAGGATAAGAGTATAACACAATATCCTTACTACGAATGGTATACGGTAGGAAATTTCACGGTGTCAGGACAGGAGGGTCCTTTTTATATGATGCAGAATATGGAATCACCAGTAGTGTGGATAAAAGCTAAATCACAAGCACAAGTAAACATAACTTTCCATTGGAGGGACAATTTAACATGGCCCTTTAATAACACACCACATAAATGTCATAAGTTAGGTCCATCTGAAACATGGAGAGAAGTAAAAGACAAATTACTACAGTTACTTAGAACTCCGAATTCAAAAGAATACGAGATAGCACAGAAGGGAAAAGGTCCTAGACCAGCAAGGGGAAGTGGGCAATTCAATCTAATAGGTCCTCTTAGTACCAATCAATCTGCAACTTATATTTGTACAGCATGGTATTTTGTACCAGTAAGGAAATGGGAAAACACAACAGGAGGATATATACAATGGCAACATTATGGTTTCAATATAAAAATAGAAGACGCTCTACCCACCATCTTCGAATCCTCTGTATTAACTCCTATTCCTAGATCTTGCATAAATGTTTCGGTATCACAACAGAAAACAAAAATCAAATTTAATGTAACTTTTCCCCAGCTACCAGAATGTAGGTATCGCCGAGAATGGTATGATACAGTTCTGGGAGCTGCAGGAACTGGAATGGGAATAATGAATGGGATACAGATGGAAATGATACAAAATAAGTGGAACCGTGCAGGAAGTCACATAGCTGATAGTTTAATAATTACAAGCAAATGGTTACCTACAACATTCGAAACACAAATTAGCCAGGTACAATTAACTAAATATCTCAATATTATGGTTAATCACACAGCACTAGCCAGTCTGGAGTTGTGGAAAGAAAATCAGGAGTTCATAAACATTACTCAACGTGCTTTTTCTACACTATCTTATCACATTCAAATTAATAGAGCTCGAGATGAGCTACGATTAGGGAATTATCGCACTTGGATGAACTATTTCAAGGGTTTAAATTTAGAAAGTACATGGTTTGAAGTACCAGGAAAAGAAGTTGAATGTGAGGAAAGATGGTGTGCAGGAAGGTTTGATGTATACAAAGTGGAGGAGGTCCAGGTAATGTGTAAATTAATAGTGATGCCACTCTTGATAGGAAAGGATCTACCTGAATTTTGGTATCCTGAGATTTATGGACACTATGTAGATACACAAAACATGACTCATGATCTAAGTCTATGTGCTAAAACTAATAAGGGAATAGTCTGTGGAAGAAGTTCTCCAGTCTATGAACCTTGCTTATTGAAACATCAATCTAACATATGTAAGTTTCAGAGACTACCAGCAGGTGTAGGAAACAGATTTATGGAGATAGGACCACAACATATTTGTTTAGTCACAAATGATCAGGAAACTATGGAAAGTTTAAATAAAACGGCCCCTTTTTCAGGATGCGTAAAGAATGTTAAAATGCTTAAATGGCAAAATGACACTTTCCTTTTTGAACCAGATGCACATAGAATATTTAATCTAGAATGGACGGTAGATAATCTTACTGATACTACTCCTTTTATAATATCATTAGAGCCCTTACAGCAAATCTTAAATGAGTCCGAAATACTTAGAAAACACATAGAGACACAAGAACATACCCTTCAAAATAATCTAATATCTGCGGTTATAGATAAAGGGAAATTAATACATTTATCCTCACAAATAAGAGATGAAACAACACATCATTGGTATGATGTATTTGCTGGATGGTCACCCACTGCTACGGCAATTTTTAATTGGATGCTCAATCCGATACTTATTCTAATTTTAGTTTTTGTACTGCTTACCGTGATAAACTGTTGCTTATATAGGAAGATTAAGGCACGAACAGATAGAATGGAAAGAGAAAGGTATTAGGAACTCCAATGACAAAAAGGGTAACTTGACATCACCCCTTTTCTATTCTCTTTGCTTATAAGATGCTGGTATGGATTTGAGGGATGAGGGTAAATAAAGAAGACTTATCCTCCTCTGACAACCCGCGGTCAGGGATAGCACTCTTTGAAGTATCGGCTGTTCACTTGTTTGCAAGGACCCAGAATCGTGGAGGGGATGATGTCAAAGGGGGAAATTGATAAGGTTGGAAATAATAGGTTGGAGTTCTACTTAAGTTGTTTTTCATTTTATGTATAATGTGTGCGTGTCAGTTGTAAGACGTAGCTTAAGTCTTTCCAGATGTGTCCAGCGTCATGTATGTTGAAATTATACTGCTTGTTACCTTATATGGAAATTTGCTGAAATATGCGATCCTGTAACCAGTCTATAAAAAGCCCCAATAAAGAGCCGACAGGTTCAGTTGATAGTACGGGACCTTTAAGGCTCGGAGTTGATATACAGAAACTTTCTGATTCTGTGTCTTACTTCTTTAATAGAGCTAAATTTGGCAAAGCAATATAAACTAGAAGCAGTTAAGTTGAAAACTGCACTTATCACCCCATACACAGTGCCCAGATAGGACAGTGACCCCATACACAGTGCCCAGAGCAGATCAATGACCCCATACACAGTGCCCAGAGCAGGACAGTGACCACATACACAGTGCCCAGAGCATGACAGTGACGCCGTACACAGTGCCCAGAGCAGGACAGTGACCCCGTACACAGAGCCCAGAGCAAGACAGGGACCCCATACACAGTGCAGGACAGTGACCCCATACACAGAGCCCAGAGCAAGACAGTGACCCCATACACAGTGCCCAGAGCAGGACAGTGACCAAATACACAGTGCCCAGAGCAGGACAGTGACCCCATACACAGTGCCCAGAGCAGAACAGTGACCCCATACACAGTGCCCAGAGCAGATCAATAACCCCATACACAGTGCCCTGAACAGGACTGTGACCCCATACACAGTGCCCACAGCAGGACAGTGACCTCATACACAGTGCCCAGAGCAGTGACCCCATACACAATGCCCAGAGCAGGACAGTGATCCCATACACAGTGCCTAGAGCAGATCACTGACCCCACACACAGTGCCCAGAGCAGGACAGTGACCCCATACACAGTGCCTAGAGCAGATCACTGACCCCACACACAGTGCCCAGAGCAGGACAGTGACCCCATACACAGTGCCCAGAGCAGATCACTGACCCCCATACACAGTGCCCAGAGCAGGACAGTGACCCCATACACA
Organism: Aquarana catesbeiana; assembly: GCF_042186555.1. Lineage (NCBI taxonomy): Eukaryota > Metazoa > Chordata > Amphibia > Anura > Ranidae > Aquarana > Aquarana catesbeiana. The sequence goes on from NC_133324.1 coordinate 43,502,585, forward strand.
GTGCCCAGAGCAGGACAGTGATCCCATACACAGTGCCCAGAGCAGAACAGTGACCCCGTACACAGTGCCCAAAGCAGGACAGTGACCCCGTACACAGTGCCCAGAGCAGGACAGTGACCCCGTACACAGTGCCCAGAGCAGGACAGTGACCCCGTACACAGTGCCCAGAGCAGGACAGTGACCCCGTACACAGTGCTCAGAGCAGGACAGTGACCCCGTACACAGTGCCCAGAGCAAGACAGTGACCCCATACACAGTGCCCAGAGCAAAACAGTGACCCCATACACAGTGCCCAGAGCAGGACAGTGACCCCATACACAGTGCCCAGAGCAAGAGAGTGACCCCATACACAGTGCCCAGAGCAGGACAGTGACCTCATACACAGTGCCCAGAGCAAGACAGTGACCACATACACAGTGCCCAGAGCAGGACAGTGACCTCATACACAGTGCCCAGAGCAGATCAATGACCCCATACACAGTGCCCAGAGCAGGACAGTGACCTCATACACAGTGCCCAGAGCAGGACAGTGACCTCATACACAGTGCCCAGAGCAAGACAGTGACCTCATACACAGTGCCCAGAGCAGGACAGTGACCCCATACACAGTGCCCAGAGCAGGACAGTGACCCCATACACAGTGCCCAGAGCAAGACAGTGACCCCATACACAGTGCCCAGAGCAGGACAGTGACCCCATACACAGTGCCCAGAGCAGGACAGTGACCCCATACACAGTGCCCAGAGCAGGACAGTAACCCCATACACAGTGCCCAGAGCAGGACAGTGACCTCATACACAGTGCCCAGAGCAGGACAGTGACCACATGCAGGACAGTGACCCCATACACAGTGCCCAGAGCAGATCAATGACGCCATACACAGTGCCCAGATCAGGACAGTGACCCCGTACACAGTGCTCAGAGCAGGACAGTGACCCCGTACACAGTGCCTAGAGCAAGACAGTGACCCCATACACAGTGCCCAGAGCAAGACAGTGACCCCATACATAGTGCCCAGAGCAAGACAGTGACCCCATACACAGTGCCCAGAGCAAGACAGTGACCCCATACACAGTGCCCAGAGAAGGACAGTGACCTCATACACAGTGCCCAGAGCAGGACAGTGACCCCATACACAGTGCCCAGAGCAGGACAGTGACCCCATACACAGTGCCCAGAGCAGATCAGTGACCCCATACACAGTGCCCAGAGCAGGACCGTGACCCCGTACACAGTGCCCAGAGCAGGACAGTGACCCCGTACACAGTGCCCAGAGCAGGACAGTGACCCCGTACACAGTGCCCAGAGCAGGACAGTGACCCCGTACACAGTGCCCAGAGCAGGACAGTGACCCCGTACACAGTGCCCAGAGCAGGACAGTGACCCCGTACACAGTGCCCAGAGCAGGACAGTGACCCCGTACACAGTGCTCAGAGCAGGACAGTGATCCCATACACAGTGCCCAGAGCAAGACAGTGACCCCATACACAGTGCCCAGAGCAAAACAGTGACCCCATACACAGTGCCCAGAGCAGGACAGTGACCCCATACACAGTGCCCAGAGCAAGACAGTGACCCCATACACAGTGCCCAGAGCAGGACAGTGACCTCATACACAGTGCCCAGAGCAAGACAGTGACCCCATACACAGTGCCCAGAGCAGGACAGTGACCTCATACACAGTGCCCAGAGCAGGACAGTGACCTCATACACAGTGCCCAGAGCAGGACAGTGACCCCATACACAGTGCCCAGAGCAGGACAGTAACCCCATACACAGTGCCCAGAGCAGGACAGTGACCTCATACACAGTGCCCAGAGCAGATCAATGACCCCATACACAGTGCCCAGAGCAGGACAGTGACCACATACACAGTGCCCAGAGCAGGACAGTGACCCCATACACAGTGCCCAGAGCAGATCAATGACCCCATACACAGTGCCCAGATCAGGACAGTGACCCCGTACACAGTGCTCAGAGCAGAACAGTGACCCCGTACACAGTGCCCAGAGCAAGACAGTGACCCCATACACAGTGCCCAGAGCAAGACAGTGACCCCATGCACAGTGCCCAGAGCAAGACAGTGACCCCATACACAGTGCCCAGAGCAAGACAGTGACCCCATACACAGTGCCCAGAGCAAGACAGTGACCCCATACACAGTGCCCAGAGCAAAACAGTGACCCCATACACAGTGCCCAGAGCAAAACAGTGACCCCATACACAGTGCCCAGAGCAGGACAGTGACCCCATACACAGTGCCCAGAGCAAAACAGTGACCCCATACACAGTGCCCAGAGCAAAACAGTGACCCCATACACAGTGCCCAGAGCAAAACAGTGACCCCATACACAGTGCCCAGAGCAGGACAGTGACCCCATACACAGTGCCCAGAGCAAAACAGTGACCCCATACACAGTGCCCAGAGCAAAACAGTGACCCCATACACAGTGCCCAGAGCAGGACAGTGACCCCATACACAGTGCCCAGAGCAGGACAGTGACCCCATACACAGTGCCCAGAGCAGGACAGTGACCTCATACACAGTGCCCAGAGCAGGACAGTGACCCCATACACAGTGCCCAGAGCAGGATAGTGACCCCATACACAGTGCCCAGAGCAGGACAGTGACCCCATACACAGTGCCCAGAGAAGATCAGTGACCCCATACACAGTGCCCAGAGCAGATCACTGACCCCATACACAGTGCCCAGAGCAGGACAGTGACCCCATACACAGTGCTCAGAGCATGACAGTGACCTCATACACAGTGCCCACAGCAGATCAATGACCCCATACACAGTGCCCAGATAGGACAGTGACCCCATACACAGTGCCCAGAGCAGATCAATGACCCCATACACAGTGCCCAGAGCAGGACAGTGACCACATACACAGTGCCCAGAGCATGACAGTGACCCCATACACAGAGCCCAGAGCAGGACAGTGATCCCGTACACAGAGCCCAGAGCAAGACAGTGACCCCGTACACAGAGCCCAGAGCAAGACAGTGACCCCATACACAGTGCCCAGAGCAAGACAGTGACCCCGTACACAGTTTCCATAGCAGGACAGTGACCAAATACACAGTGCCCAGAGCAGTTCAATGACCCCATACACAGTGCCCAGAGCAGGACAGTGACCCCATACACAGTGCCCAGAGCAGATCAATAACCCCATACACAGTGCTCAGAGCAAGACAGTGACCTCATACACAGTGCCCAGAGCAGTGACCCCATAAACAATGCCCAGAGCAGGACAGTGATCCCATACACAGTGCCTAGAGCAGATCACTGACCCCACACACAGTGCCCAGAGCAGGACAGTGACCCCATACAAAGTGCCCAGAGCAGGATAGTGACCCCATACACAGTGCCCAGAGCAGATCAGTGACCCCATACACAGTGCCCAGAGCAGATCACTGACCCCATACACAGTGCCCAGAGCAGGACAGTGACCCCATACACAGTGCTCAGAGCATGACAGTGACCTCATACACAGTGCCCACAGCAGATCAATGACCCCATACACAGTGCCCAGATAAGACAGTGACCCCATACACAGTGCCCAGAGCAGATCAATGACCCCATACACAGTGCCCAGAGCAGGACAGTGACCACATACACAGTGCCCAGAGCATGACAGTGACTCCATACACAGAGCCCAGAGCAGGACAGTGACCCCGTACACAGAGCCCAGAGCAAGACAGTGACCCCATACACAGTACAGGACAGTGACCCCATACACAGTGCCCAGAGCAGGACAGTGACCCCATACACAATGCCCAGAGCAGGACAGTGATCCCATACACAGTGCCTAGAGCAGATCACTGACCCCACACACAGTGCCCAGAGCAGGACAGTGACCCCATACACAGTGCCTAGAGCAGATCACTGACCCCACACACAGTGCCCAGAGCAGGACAGTGACCCCATACACAGTGCCCAGAGCAGATCACTGACCCCATACACAGTGCGCAGAGCAAGACAGTGACCCCATACACAGTGCCCAGAGCAAGACAGTGACCCCATACACAGTGCCCAGAGCAAGACAGTGACCCCATACACAGTGCCCAGAGCAAGACAGTGACCCCATACACAGTGCCCAGAGCAAGACAGTGACCCCATACACAGTGCCCAGAGCAAGACAGTGACCCCATACACAGTGCCCAGAGCAAGACAGTGACCCCATACACAGTGCCCAGAGCAGGACAGTGACCCCATACACAGTGCCCAGAGCAGGACAGTGACCCCATACACAGTGCCCAGAGCAGGACAGTGACCAAATACAAAGTGCCCAGAGCAGTTCAATGACCCCATACACAGTGCCCAGAGCAGGACAGTGACCTCATACACAGTGCCCAGAGCAGATCAATAACCCCATACACAGTGCCCAGAGCAGGACAGTGACCCTATACACAATGCCCAGAGCAGGACAGTGACCATATACACAGTGCCTAGAGCAGATCACTGACCCCATACACAGTGCCAAGAGCAGGACAGTGACCCCATACACAGTGCCCTGAGAAGGACAGTGACCCCATACACAGTGCCCAGAGCAGGACAGTGACCCCATACACAGTGCCCAGAGCAGGACAGTGACCCCATACACAGTGACCCCATACACAGTGCCCATAGCAGGACAGTGACCTCATACACAGTGCCCAGAGCAGATCAACGACCCCATACACAGTGCCTAGAGCAGGACAGTGACCCCATACACAGTGCCCAGAGCAGGACAGTGACCCCATACACAGTGCCCAGAGCAGGACAGTGACCCCATACACAGTGCCCAGAGCAGGACAGTGACCAAATACAAAGTGCCCAGAGCAGTTCAATGACCCCATACACAGTGCCCAGAGCAGGACAGTGACCTCATACACAGTGCCCAGAGCAGATCAATAACCCCATACACAGTGCCCAGAGCAGGACAGTGACCCTATACACAATGCCCAGAGCAGGACAGTGACCATATACACAGTGCCTAGAGCAGATCACTGACCCCATACACAGTGCCAAGAGCAGGACAGTGACCCCATACACAGTGCCCTGAGAAGGACAGTGACCCCATACACAGTGCCCAGAGCAGGACAGTGACCCCATACACAGTGCCCAGAGCAGGACAGTGACCCCATACACAGTGACCCCATACACAGTGCCCAGAGCAGGACAGTGACCTCATACACAGTGCCCAGAGCAGATCAACGACCCCATACACAGTGCCTAGAGCAGGACAGTGATCCCATACACAGTGCCCAGAGCAGAACAGTGACCCCATACACAGTGCCTAGAGCAGGACAGTGACCCCGTACACAGTGCTCAGAGCAGGACAGTGACCCCGTACACAGTGCTCAGAGCAGGACAGTGACCCCGTACACAGTGCCCAGAGCAAGACAGTGACCCCGTACACAGTGCCCAGAGCAAAACAGTGACCCCATACACAGTGCCCAGAGCAGGACAGTGACCCCATACACAGTGCCCAGAGCAAGACAGTGACCCCATACACAGTGCCCAGAGCAAGACAGTGACCCCATACACAGTGCCCAGAGCAAGACAGTGACCCCATACACAGTGCCCAGAGCAGATCACTGACCCCATACACAGTGCCCAGAGCAGGACAGTGACCCCATACACAGTGCCCAGAGCAAGGCAGTGACCCCATACACAGTGCCCAGAGCAGATCACTGACCCCATACACAGTGCCCAGAGCAGATCACTGACCCCATACACAGTGCCCAGAGCAGGACAGTGACCCCATACACAGTGCCCAGAGCAGATCAATGACTCCATACACAGTGCCAAGAGCAGGACAGTGACCCCATACACTGTGCTCAGAGCAGGACAGTGATCCCATACACAGTGCCCAGAACAGTGACCCCGTACACAGTGCCCAGAGCAGGACAGTGACCCCGTACACAGTGCCCAGAGCAGGACAGTGACCTCATACACAGTGCCCAGAGCAGGACAGTGACCTCATACACAGTGCCCAGAGCAGGACAGTGACCTCATACACAGTGCCCAGAGCAGGACAGTGACCCCATACACAGTGCCCAGAGCAGGACAGTGACCCCATACACAGTGCCCAGAGCAGGACAGTGACCCCATACACAGTGCCCAGAGCAAGACAGTGACCTCATACACAGTGCCCAGAGCAGGACAGTGACCCCATACACAGTGCCCAGAGCAGGACAGTAACCCCATACACAGTGCCCAGAGCAGGACAGTGACCTCATACACAGTGCCCAGAGCAGATCAATGACCCCATACACAGTGCCCAGAGCAGGACAGTGACCACATACACAGTGCCCAGAGCAGGACAGTGACCCCATACACAGTGCCCAGAGCAGATCAATGACCCCATACACAGTGCCCAGATCAGGACAGTGATCCCGTACACAGTGCTCAGAGCAGGACAGTGACCCCGTACACAGTGCCTAGAGCAAGACAGTGACCCCATACACAGTGCCCAGAGCAAGACAGTGACCCCATACACAGTGCCCAGAGCAAGACAGTGACCCCATACACAGTGCCCAGAGCAGATCACTGACCCCAAACACAGTGCCAAGAGCAGGACAGTGACCCCATACACAGTGCCCAGAGCAGGACAGGGACCCCATACACAGTGCCCAGAGCAGGACAGTGACCCCATACACAGTGCCCAGAGCAGATCAATGACCCCATACACAGTGCCCAGAGCAAGACAGTGACCCCATACACAGTGCCCAGAGCAAGACAGTGACCCCATACACAGTGCCCAGAGCAAGGCAGTGACCCCATACTCAGTGCCCAGGGCAGATCACTGACCCCATACACAGTGCCCAGAGCAGATCACTGACCCCATACACAGTGCCCAGAGCAGGACAGTGACCCCATACACAGTGCCCAGAGCAGATCAATGACCCCATACACAGTGCCAAGAGCAGGACAGTGACCCCATACACTGTGCTCAGAGCAGGACAGTGATCCCATACACAGTGCCCAGAGCAGAACAGTGACCCCGTACACAGTGCCCAGAGCAGGACAGTGACCCCGTACACAGTGCCCAGAGCAGGACAGTGACCACATACACAGTGCCCAGAGCAGGACAGTGACCTCATACACAGTGCCCAGAGCAGGACAGTGACCCATACACAGTGCCCAGAGCAGGACAGTGACCCCATACACAGTGCCCAGAGCAAGACAGTGACCTCATACACAGTGCCCAGAGCAGGACAGTGACCCCATACACAGTGCCCAGAGCAGGACAGTGACCCCATACACAGTGCCCAGAGCAAGACAGTGACCTCATACACAGTGCCCAGAGCAGGACAGTGACCCCATACACAGTGCCCAGAGCAGGACAGTAACCCCATACACAGTGCCCAGAGCAGGACAGTGACCTCATACACAGTGCCCAGAGCAGATCAATGACCCCATACACAGTGCCCAGAGCAGGACAGTGACCACATACACAGTGCCCAGAGCAGGACAGTGACCCCATACACAGTGCCCAGAGCAGATCAATGACCCCATACACAGTGCCCAGAGCAGGACAGTGACCCCGTACACAGTGCTCAGAGCAGGACAGTGACCCCGTACACAGTGCCTAGAGCAAGACAGTGACCCCATACACAGTGCCCAGAGCAAGACAGTGACCCCATACACAGTGCCCAGAGCAAGACAGTGACCCCATACACAGTGCCCAGAGCAAGACAGTGACCCCATACACAGTGCCCAGAGCAAGACAGTGACCCCATACACAGTGCCCAGAGCAAGACAGTGACCCCATACACAGTGCCCAGAGCAGGACAGTGACCCCATACACAGTGCCCAGAGCAGGACAGTGACCCCATACACAGTGCCCAGAGCAAGACAGTGACCCCATACACAGTGCCCAGAGCAGGACAGTGACCCCATACACAGTGCCCAGAGCAGGACAGTGACCCCATACACAGTGCCCAGAGCAGGACAGTGACCTCATACACAGTGCCCAGAGCAGGACAGTGACCCCATACACAGTGCCCAGAGCAGGACAGTGACCCCATACACAGTGCCCAGAGCAGGATAGTGACCCCATACACAGTGCCCAGAGCAGGACAGTGACCCCATACACAGTGCCCAGAGCAGATCAGTGACCCCATACACAGTGCCCAGAGCAGATCACTGACCCCATACACTGTGCCCAGAGCAGTACAGTGACCCCATACACAGTGCTCAGAGCATGACAGTGACCTCATACACAGTGCCCACAGCAGATCAATGACCCCATACACAGTGCCCAGATAGGACAGTGACCCCATACACAGTGCCCAGAGCAGATCAATGACCCCATACACAGTGCCCAGAGCAGGACAGTGACCACATACACAGTGCCCAGAGCATGACAGTGACCACATACAAAGTGCCCAGAGCAGGACAGTGACCCCGTACACAGAGCCCAGAGCAAGACAGTGACCCCATACACAGTGCAGGACAGTGACCCCATACACAGAGCCCAGAGCAAGACAGTGACCCCATACACAGTGCCCAGAGCAGGACAGTGACCAAATACACAGTGCCCAGAGCAGTTCAATGACCCCATACACAGTGCCCAGAGCAGGACAGTGACCCCATACACAGTGCCCAGAGCAGATCAATAACCCCATACACAGTGCCCAGAGCAGGACAGTGACCCCATACACAGTGCCCACAGCAGGACAGTGACCTCATACACAGTGCCCAGAGCAGTGACCCCATACACAATGCCCAGAGCAGGACAGTGATCCCATACACAGTGCCTAGAGCAGATCACTGACCCCACACACAGTGCCCAGAGCAGGACAGTGACCCCATACACAGTGCCTAGAGCAGATCACTGACCCCACACACAGTGCCCAGAGCAGGACAGTGACCCCATACACAGTGCCCAGAGCAGATCACTGACCCCATACACAGTGCCCAGAGCAAGACAGTGACCCCATACACAGTGCCCAGAGCAAGACAGTGACCCCATACACAGTGCCCAGAGCAAGACAGTGACCCCATACACAGTGCCCAGAGCAGATCAATGACCCCATTCACAGTGCCCAGAGAAGGACAGTGACCCCATACACAGTGCCCAGAGCAGGACAGTGACCCCATACACAGTGCCCAGAGCAAGACAGTGACCCCATACACAGTGCCCAGAGCAAGATAGTGACCCCATACACAGTGCCCAGAGCAAGGCAGTGACCCCATACACAGTGCCCAGAGCAGATCACTGACCCCATACACAGTGCCCAGAGCAGATCACTGACCCCATACACAGTGCCCAGAGCAGGACAGTGACCCCATACACAGTGCCCAGAGCAGATCAATGACCCCATACACAGTGCCAAGAGCAGGACAGTGACCCTATACACTGTGCTCAGAGCAGGACAGTGATCCCATACACAGTGCCCAGAGCAGAACAGTGACCTTAGACACAGTGCCCAGATCAGGACAGTGACCTCATACACAGTGCCCAGAGAAGGACAGTGACCTCATACACAGTGCCCAGAGCAGGACAGTGACCTCATACACAGTGCCCAGAGCAGGACAGTGACCCATACACAGTGCCCAGAGCAGGACAGTGACCCCATACACAGTGCCCAGAGCAAGACAGTGACCTCATACACAGTGCCCAGAGCAGGACAGTGACCCCATACACAGTGCCCAGAGCAGGACAGTGACCCCATACACAGTGCCCAGAGCAAGACAGTGACCTCATACACAGTGCCCAGAGCAGCACAGTGACCCCATACACAGTGCCCAGAGCAGGACAGTAACCCCATACACAGTGCCCAGAGCAGGACAGTGACCTCATACACAGTGCCCAGAGCAGATCAATGACCCCATACACAGTGCCCAGAGCAGGACAGTGACCACATACACAGTGCCCAGAGCAGGACAGTGACCCCATACACAGTGCCCAGAGCAGATCAATGACCCCATACACAGTGCCCAGATCAGGACAGTGACCCCGTACACAGTGCTCAGAGCAGGACAGTGACCCCGTACACAGTGCCTAGAGCAAGACAGTGACCCCATACACAGTGCCCAGAGCAAGACAGTGACCCCATACACAGTGCCCAGAGCAAGACAGTGACCCCATACACAGTGCCCAGAGCAAGACAGTGACCCCATACACAGTGCCCAGAGCAAGACAGTGACCCATACACAGTGCCCAGAGCAGGACAGTGACCCCATACACAGTGCCCAGAGCAGGACAGTGACCCCATACACAGTGCCCAGAGCAGGACAGTGACCCCATACACAGTGCCCAGAGCAGGACAGTGACCTCATACACAGTGCCCAGAGCAGGACAGTGACCTCATACACAGTGCCCAGAGCAGGACAGTGACCCCATACACAGTGCCCAGAGCAGGACAGTGACCCCATACACAGTGCCCAGAGCAGGATAGTGACCCCATACACAGTGCCCAGAGCAGGACAGTGACCCCATACACAGTGCCCAGAGCAGATCAGTGACCCCATACACAGTGCCCAGAGCAGATCACTGACCCCATACACTGTGCCCAGAGCAGTACAGTGACCCCATACACAGTGCTCAGAGCATGACAGTGACCTCATACACAGTGCCCACAGCAGATCAATGACCCCATACACAGTGCCCAGATAGGACAGTGACCCCATACACAGTGCCCAGAGCAGATCAATGACCCCATACACAGTGCCCAGAGCAGGACAGTGACCACATACACAGTGCCCAGAGCATGACAGTGACCACATACAAAGTGCCCAGAGCAGGACAGTGACCCCGTACACAGAGCCCAGAGCAAGACAGTGACCCCATACACAGTGCAGGACAGTGACCCCATACACAGAGCCCAGAGCAAGACAGTGACCCCATACACAGTGCCCAGAGCAGGACAGTGACCAAATACACAGTGCCCAGAGCAGTTCAATGACCCCATACACAGTGCCCAGAGCAGGACAGTGACCCCATACACAGTGCCCAGAGCAGATCAATAACCCCATACACAGTGCCCAGAGCAGGACAGTGACCCCATACACAGTGCCCACAGCAGGACAGTGACCTCATACACAGTGCCCAGAGCAGTGACCCCATACACAATGCCCAGAGCAGGACAGTGATCCCATACACAGTGCCTAGAGCAGATCACTGACCCCACACACAGTGCCCAGAGCAGGACAGTGACCCCATACACAGTGCCTAGAGCAGATCATTGACCCCACACACAGTGCCCAGAGCAGGACAGTGACCCCATACACAGTGCCCAGAGCAGATCACTGACCCCATACACAGTGCCCAGAGCAAGACAGTGACCCCATACACAGTGCCCAGAGCAAGACAGTGACCCCATACACAGTGCCCAGAGCAAGACAGTGACCCCATACACAGTGCCCAGAGCAAGACAGTGACCCCATACACAGTGCCCAGAGCAAGACAGTGACCCCGTACACAGTTCCCAGAGCAGGACAGTGACCCCATACACAGAGCCCAGAGCAAGACAGTGACCCCATACACAGTGCCCAGAGCAGGACAGTGACCCCATACACAGAGCCCAGAGCAAGACATGACCCCATACACAGTGCCCAGAGCAGGACAGTGACCAAATACAAAGTGCCCAGAGCAGGATAGTGACCTCATACACAGTGCCCAGAGCAGATCAATGACCCCATACACAGTGCCCAGAGCAGGACACTGACCCCATACACTGTGCTCAGAGCAGGACAGTGACCCCATACACAGTGCCCAGAGCAGGACAGTGACCTCATACACAGTGCCCAGAGCAGTGACCCCATACACAGTGCCCAGAGCAGGACAGTGACCCCATACACAGTGCCTAGAGCAGATCACTGACCCCACACACCGTGCCAAGAGCAGGACAGTGACCCCATACACAGTGCCCAGAGCAGGACAGTGACCCCATACACAATGCCCAGAGCAGGACAGTGACCCGATACACAGTGCCCAGAGCAGGACAGTGACCTCATACACAGTGCCCAGAGCAGATCAATGACCCCATACACAGTGCCCAGAGCAGGACAGTGACCCCATACACAGTGCCCAGAGCAGGACAGTGACCTCATACACAGTGCCCAGAGCAGGACAGTGACCTCATACACAGTGAGCAGAGCAGATCACTGACCCTATACACAGTGCCCAGAGCAGGACAGTGACCCCATACACAGTGCCCAGAGCAGGACAGTGACCCCATACAAAGTGCCCAGAGCAGATCACTGACCCCACTCACAGTGCCCAGAGCAGATCACTGACCCCACACACAGTGCCAGAAGCAGGACAGTGACCCCATACACAGTGCCCAGAGCAGGACAGTTACCTCATACACAGTGCCCAGAGCAGTGACCCCATACACAATCCCCAGAGCAGGACAGTGACCCCATACACAGTGCCTAGAGCAGATCACTGACCCCACACACAGTGCCAAGAGCAGGACAGTGACCCCATACCCAGTGCCCAGAGCAGGACAGTGACCCCATACCCAGTGCCCAGAGCAGGACAGTGACCCCATACACAGTGCCCAGAGCAGGACAGTGACCCCATACACAGTGCCCAGAGCAGATCAACGACCCCATACACAGTGCCTAGAGCAGGACAGTGACCCCATACACAGTGCCCTGAGCAGGACAGTGAACCCATACACAGTGCCCAGAGCAGGACAGTGATCCCATACACAGTGCCCAGAGCAGAACAGTGACCCCATACACATTGCTCAGAGCAGGACAGTGACCCTGTACACAGTGCCCAGAGCAAGACAGTGACCCCATACACAGTGCCCAGAGCAAGACAGTGACCCCATACACAGTGCCCAGAGCAAAACAGTGACCCCATACACAGTGCCCAGAGCAGGACAGTGACCCCATACACAGTGCCCAGAGCAAGACAGTGACCCCATACACAGTGCCCAGAGCAAGACAGTGACCCCATACACAGTGCCCAGAGCAGGACACTGACCCCATACACAGTGCCCAGAGCAGGACACTGACCCCATACACAGTGCCCAGAGCGGGACAATGACCCCATACACAGTGCCCAGAGCAAGACAGCGACCCCATACACAGTGCCCAGAGCAGATCAGTGACCCCATACACAGTGCCCAGAGCAGATTTCTGACCCCATACACAGTGCCCAGAGCAGGACAGTGACCCCATACACAATGCCCAGAGCAGGACAGTGACCCCATACACAGTGCCCAGAGCAGGATAGTGACCTCATACACAGTGCCCAGAGCAGATCAATGACCCCATACACAATGCCCAGAGCAGGACAGTGACCCCATACACAGTGCCCAGAGCAGGATAGTGACCTCATACACAGTGCCCAGAGCAGATCAATGACCCTATACACAGTGCCCAGAGCAGGACAGTGACCCCATACACTGTGCTCAGAGCAGGACAGTGACCCCATACACAGTGCCCAGAGCAGTGACCCCATACACAGTGCCTAGAGCAGATCACTGACCCCACACACAGTGCCAAGAGCAGGACAGTGACCCCATACACAGTGCCCAGAGCAGGAGAGTGACCCCATACACAGTGCCCAGAGCAAGACAGTGACCCCATACACAGTGCCCAGAGCAGATCAGTGACCCCATACACAGTGCCCAGAGCAGGACAGTGACCCCATATACAATGCCCAGAGCAGGACAGTGACCCCATACACAGTGCCCAGAGCAGGACAGTGACCTCATACACAGTGCCCAGAGCAGATCAATGACCCCATACACAGTGCCCAGAGCAGGACAGTGACCCCATACACAGTGCCCAGAGCAGGACAGTGACCCCATACACAGTGCCCAGAGCAGGACAGTGAATTCATACACAGTGCCAAGAGCAGTGACCCCATACACAGTGCCCAGAGCAGATGAATGACCCCATACACAGTGCCCAGAGCAGGACAGTGACCTCATACACAGTGCCAAGAGCAGGACAGTGACCCCATACACAGTGCCCAGAGCAGGACAGGGACCCCATACACAGTGCCCAGAGCAGGACAGTGACCCCATACACAGTGCCCAGAGTAGGACAGTGACCTCATACACAGTGCCAAGAGCAGGACAGTGACCCCATACACAGTGCCCAGAGCAGGACAGGGACCCCATACACAGTGCCCAGAGCAGGACAGTGACCCCATACACAGTGCCCAGAGTAGGACAGTGACCTCATACACAGTGCCAAGAGCAGGACAGTGACCCCATACACAATGCCCAGAGCAGGACAGTGATCCCATACACAGTGCCTAGAGCAGATCACTGACCCCACACACAGTGCCCAGAGCAGGACAGTGACCCCATACACAGTGCCTAGAGCAGATCACTGACCCCACACACAGTGCCCAGAGCAGGACAGTGACCCCATACACTGTGCTCAGAGCAGGACAGTGACCCCATACACAGTGCCCAGAGCAGTGACCCCATACACAGTGCCTAGAGCAGATCACTGACCCCACACACAGTGCCAAGAGCAGGACAGTGACCCCATACACAGTGCCCAGAGCAGGAGAGTGACCCCATACACAGTGCCCAGAGCAAGACAGTGACCCCATACACAGTGCCCAGAGCAGATCAGTGACCCCATACACAGTGCCCAGAGCAGGACAGTGACCCCATATACAATGCCCAGAGCAGGACAGTGACCCCATACACAGTGCCCAGAGCAGGACAGTGACCTCATACACAGTGCCCAGAGCAGATCAATGACCCCATACACAGTGCCCAGAGCAGGACAGTGACCCCATACACAGTGCCCAGAGCAGGACAGTGACCCCATACACAGTGCCCAGAGCAGGACAGTGAATTCATACACAGTGCCAAGAGCAGTGACCCCATACACAGTGCCCAGAGCAGATGAATGACCCCATACACAGTGCCCAGAGCAGGACAGTGACCTCATACACAGTGCCAAGAGCAGGACAGTGACCCCATACACAGTGCCCAGAGCAGGACAGGGACCCCATACACAGTGCCCAGAGCAGGACAGTGACCCCATACACAGTGCCCAGAGTAGGACAGTGACCTCATACACAGTGCCAAGAGCAGGACAGTGACCCCATACACAGTGCCCAGAGCAGGACAGGGACCCCATACACAGTGCCCAGAGCAGGACAGTGACCCCATACACAGTGCCCAGAGTAGGACAGTGACCTCATACACAGTGCCAAGAGCAGGACAGTGACCCCATACACAATGCCCAGAGCAGGACAGTGATCCCATACACAGTGCCTAGAGCAGATCACTGACCCCACACACAGTGCCCAGAGCAGGACAGTGACCCCATACACAGTGCCTAGAGCAGATCACTGACCCCACACACAGTGCCCAGAGCAGGACAGTGACCCCATACACAGTGCCCAGAGCAGATCACTGACCCCCATACACAGTGCCCAGAGCAGGACAGTGACCCCATACACAGTGCCCAGAGCAGGACAGTGATCCCATACACAGTGCCCAGAGCAGAACAGTGACCCCGTACACAGTGCCCAAAGCAGGACAGTGACCCCGTACACAGTGCCCAGAGCAGGACAGTGACCCCGTACACAGTGCCCAGAGCAGGACAGTGACCCCGTACACAGTGCCCAGAGCAGGACAGTGACCCCGTACACAGTGCTCAGAGCAGGACAGTGACCCCGTACACAGTGCCCAGAGCAAGACAGTGACCCCATACACAGTGCCCAGAGCAAAACAGTGACCCCATACACAGTGCCCAGAGCAGGACAGTGACCCCATACACAGTGCCCAGAGCAAGAGAGTGACCCCATACACAGTGCCCAGAGCAGGACAGTGACCTCATACACAGTGCCCAGAGCAAGACAGTGACCACATACACAGTGCCCAGAGCAGGACAGTGACCTCATACACAGTGCCCAGAGCAGATCAATGACCCCATACACAGTGCCCAGAGCAGGACAGTGACCTCATACACAGTGCCCAGAGCAGGACAGTGACCTCATACACAGTGCCCAGAGCAAGACAGTGACCTCATACACAGTGCCCAGAGCAGGACAGTGACCCCATACACAGTGCCCAGAGCAGGACAGTGACCCCATACACAGTGCCCAGAGCAAGACAGTGACCCCATACACAGTGCCCAGAGCAGGACAGTGACCCCATACACAGTGCCCAGAGCAGGACAGTGACCCCATACACAGTGCCCAGAGCAGGACAGTAACCCCATACACAGTGCCCAGAGCAGGACAGTGACCTCATACACAGTGCCCAGAGCAGGACAGTGACCACATGCAGGACAGTGACCCCATACACAGTGCCCAGAGCAGATCAATGACGCCATACACAGTGCCCAGATCAGGACAGTGACCCCGTACACAGTGCTCAGAGCAGGACAGTGACCCCGTACACAGTGCCTAGAGCAAGACAGTGACCCCATACACAGTGCCCAGAGCAAGACAGTGACCCCATACATAGTGCCCAGAGCAAGACAGTGACCCCATACACAGTGCCCAGAGCAAGACAGTGACCCCATACACAGTGCCCAGAGAAGGACAGTGACCTCATACACAGTGCCCAGAGCAGGACAGTGACCCCATACACAGTGCCCAGAGCAGGACAGTGACCCCATACACAGTGCCCAGAGCAGATCAGTGACCCCATACACAGTGCCCAGAGCAGGACCGTGACCCCGTACACAGTGCCCAGAGCAGGACAGTGACCCCGTACACAGTGCCCAGAGCAGGACAGTGACCCCGTACACAGTGCCCAGAGCAGGACAGTGACCCCGTACACAGTGCCCAGAGCAGGACAGTGACCCCGTACACAGTGCCCAGAGCAGGACAGTGACCCCGTACACAGTGCCCAGAGCAGGACAGTGACCCCGTACACAGTGCTCAGAGCAGGACAGTGATCCCATACACAGTGCCCAGAGCAAGACAGTGACCCCATACACAGTGCCCAGAGCAAAACAGTGACCCCATACACAGTGCCCAGAGCAGGACAGTGACCCCATACACAGTGCCCAGAGCAAGACAGTGACCCCATACACAGTGCCCAGAGCAGGACAGTGACCTCATACACAGTGCCCAGAGCAAGACAGTGACCCCATACACAGTGCCCAGAGCAGGACAGTGACCTCATACACAGTGCCCAGAGCAGGACAGTGACCTCATACACAGTGCCCAGAGCAGGACAGTGACCCCATACACAGTGCCCAGAGCAGGACAGTAACCCCATACACAGTGCCCAGAGCAGGACAGTGACCTCATACACAGTGCCCAGAGCAGATCAATGACCCCATACACAGTGCCCAGAGCAGGACAGTGACCACATACACAGTGCCCAGAGCAGGACAGTGACCCCATACACAGTGCCCAGAGCAGATCAATGACCCCATACACAGTGCCCAGATCAGGACAGTGACCCCGTACACAGTGCTCAGAGCAGAACAGTGACCCCGTACACAGTGCCCAGAGCAAGACAGTGACCCCATACACAGTGCCCAGAGCAAGACAGTGACCCCATACACAGTGCCCAGAGCAAGACAGTGACCCCATACACAGTGCCCAGAGCAAAACAGTGACCCCATACACAGTGCCCAGAGCAAAACAGTGACCCCATACACAGTGCCCAGAGCAGGACAGTGACCCCATACACAGTGCCCAGAGCAGGACAGTGACCCCATACACAGTGCCCAGAGCAGGACAGTGACCTCATACACAGTGCCCAGAGCAGGACAGTGACCCCATACACAGTGCCCAGAGCAGGATAGTGACCCCATACACAGTGCCCAGAGCAGGATAGTGACCCCATACACAGTGCCCAGAGCAGGACAGTGACCCCATACACAGTGCCCAGAGAAGATCAGTGACCCCATACACAGTGCCCAGAGCAGATCACTGACCCCATACACAGTGCCCAGAGCAGGACAGTGACCCCATACACAGTGCTCAGAGCATGACAGTGACCTCATACACAGTGCCCACAGCAGATCAATGACCCCATACACAGTGCCCAGATAGGACAGTGACCCCATACACAGTGCCCAGAGCAGATCAATGACCCCATACACAGTGCCCAGAGCAGGACAGTGACCACATACACAGTGCCCAGAGCATGACAGTGACCCCATACACAGAGCCCAGAGCAGGACAGTGATCCCGTACACAGAGCCCAGAGCAAGACAGTGACCCCGTACACAGAGCCCAGAGCAAGACAGTGACCCCATACACAGTGCCCAGAGCAAGACAGTGACCCCGTACACAGTTTCCATAGCAGGACAGTGACCAAATACACAGTGCCCAGAGCAGTTCAATGACCCCATACACAGTGCCCAGAGCAGGACAGTGACCCCATACACAGTGCCCAGAGCAGATCAATAACCCCATACACAGTGCTCAGAGCAAGACAGTGACCTCATACACAGTGCCCAGAGCAGTGACCCCATAAACAATGCCCAGAGCAGGACAGTGATCCCATACACAGTGCCTAGAGCAGATCACTGACCCCACACACAGTGCCCAGAGCAGGACAGTGACCCCATACAAAGTGCCCAGAGCAGGATAGTGACCCCATACACAGTGCCCAGAGCAGATCAGTGACCCCATACACAGTGCCCAGAGCAGATCACTGACCCCATACACAGTGCCCAGAGCAGGACAGTGACCCCATACACAGTGCTCTGAGCATGACAGTGACCTCATACACAGTGCCCACAGCAGATCAATGACCCCATACACAGTGCCCAGATAGGACAGTGACCCCATACACAGTGCCCAGAGCAGATCAATGACCCCATACACAGTGCCCAGAGCAGGACAGTGACCACATACACAGTGCCCAGAGCATGACAGTGACTTCATACACAGAGCCCAGAGCAGGACAGTGACCCCGTACACAGAGCCCAGAGCAAGACAGTGACCCCATACACAGTACAGGACAGTGACCCCATACACAGTGCCCAGAGCAGGACAGTGACCCCATACACAATGCCCAGAGCAGGACAGTGATCCCATACACAGTGCCTAGAGCAGATCACTGACCCCACACACAGTGCCCAGAGCAGGACAGTGACCCCATACACAGTGCCTAGAGCAGATCACTGACCCCACACACAGTGCCCAGAGCAGGACAGTGACCCCATACACAGTGCCCAGAGCAGATCACTGACCCCATACACAGTGCGCAGAGCAAGACAGTGACCCCATACACAGTGCCCAGAGCAAGACAGTGACCCCATACACAGTGCCCAGAGCAAGACAGTGACCCCATACACAGTGCCCAGAGCAAGACAGTGACCCCATACACAGTGCCCAGAGCAAGACAGTGACCCCATACACAGTGCCCAGAGCAAGACAGTGACCCCATACACAGTGCCCAGAGCAAGACAGTGACCCCATACACAGTGCCCAGAGCAGGACAGTGACCCCATACACAGTGCCCAGAGCAGGACAGTGACCCCATACACAGTGCCCAGAGCAGGACAGTGACCAAATACAAAGTGCCCAGAGCAGTTCAATGACCCCATACACAGTGCCCAGAGCAGGACAGTGACCTCATACACAGTGCCCAGAGCAGATCAATAACCCCATACACAGTGCCCAGAGCAGGACAGTGACCCTATACACAATGCCCAGAGCAGGACAGTGACCATATACACAGTGCCTAGAGCAGATCACTGACCCCATACACAGTGCCAAGAGCAGGACAGTGACCCCATACACAGTGCCCTGAGAAGGACAGTGACCCCATACACAGTGCCCAGAGCAGGACAGTGACCCCATACACAGTGCCCAGAGCAGGACAGTGACCCCATACACAGTGACCCCATACACAGTGCCCAGAGCAGGACAGTGACCTCATACACAGTGCCCAGAGCAGATCAACGACCCCATACACAGTGCCTAGAGCAGGACAGTGACCCCATACACAGTGCCCAGAGCAGGACAGTGACCCCATACACAGTGCCCAGAGCAGGACAGTGACCCCATACACAGTGCCCAGAGCAGGACAGTGACCAAATACAAAGTGCCCAGAGCAGTTCAATGACCCCATACACAGTGCCCAGAGCAGGACAGTGACCTCATACACAGTGCCCAGAGCAGATCAATAACCCCATACACAGTGCCCAGAGCAGGACAGTGACCCTATACACAATGCCCAGAGCAGGACAGTGACCATATACACAGTGCCTAGAGCAGATCACTGACCCCATACACAGTGCCAAGAGCAGGACAGTGACCCCATACACAGTGCCCTGAGAAGGACAGTGACCCCATACACAGTGCCCAGAGCAGGATAGTGACCCCATACACAGTGCCCAGAGCAGGACAGTGACCCCATACACAGTGACCCCATACACAGTGCCCAGAGCAGGACAGTGACCTCATACACAGTGCCCAGAGCAGATCAACGACCCCATACACAGTGCCTAGAGCAGGACAGTGATCCCATACACAGTGCCCAGAGCAGAACAGTGACCCCATACACAGTGCCTAGAGCAGGACAGTGACCCCGTACACAGTGCTCAGAGCAGGACAGTGACCCCGTACACAGTGCTCAGAGCAGGACAGTGACCCCGTACACAGTGCCCAGAGCAAGACAGTGACCCCGTACACAGTGCCCAGAGCAAAACAGTGACCCCATACACAGTGCCCAGAGCAGGACAGTGACCCCATACACAGTGCCCAGAGCAAGACAGTGACCCCATACACAGTGCCCAGAGCAAGACAGTGACCCCATACACAGTGCCCAGAGCAAGACAGTGACCCCATACACAGTGCCCAGAGCAGATCACTGACCCCATACACAGTGCCCAGAGCAGGACAGTGACCCCATACACAGTGCCCAGAGCAAGGCAGTGACCCCATACACAGTGCCCAGAGCAGATCACTGACCCCATACACAGTGCCCAGAGCAGATCACTGACCCCATACACAGTGCCCAGAGCAGGACAGTGACCCCATACACAGTGCCCAGAGCAGATCAATGACTCCATACACAGTGCCAAGAGCAGGACAGTGACCCCATACACTGTGCTCAGAGCAGGACAGTGATCCCATACACAGTGCCCAGAGCAGAACAGTGACCCCGTACACAGTGCCCAGAGCAGGACAGTGACCCCGTACACAGTGCCCAGAGCAGGACAGTGACCCCGTACACAGTGCCCAGAGCAGGACAGTGACCTCATACACAGTGCCCAGAGCAGGACAGTGACCTCATACACAGTGCCCAGAGCAGGACAGTGACCCCATACACAGTGCCCAGAGCAGGACAGTGACCCCATACACAGTGCCCAGAGCAGGACAGTGACCCCATACACAGTGCCCAGAGCAAGACAGTGACCTCATACACAGTGCCCAGAGCAGGACAGTGACCCCATACACAGTGCCCAGAGCAGGACAGTAACCCCATACACAGTGCCCAGAGCAGGACAGTGACCTCATACACAGTGCCCAGAGCAGATCAATGACCCCATACACAGTGCCCAGAGCAGGACAGTGACCACATACACAGTGCCCAGAGCAGGACAGTGACCCCATACACAGTGCCCAGAGCAGATCAATGACCCCATACACAGTGCCCAGATCAGGACAGTGACCCTGTACACAGTGCTCAGAGCAGGACAGTGACCCCGTACACAGTGCCTAGAGCAAGACAGTGACCCCATACACAGTGCCCAGAGCAAGACAGTGACCCCATACACAGTGCCCAGAGCAAGACAGTGACCCCATACACAGTGCCCAGAGCAGATCACTGACCCCAAACACAGTGCCAAGAGCAGGACAGTGACCCCATACACAGTGCCCAGAGCAGGACAGGGACCCCATACACAGTGCCCAGAGCAGGACAGTGACCCCATACACAGTGCCCAGAGCAGATCAATGACCCCATTCACAGTGCCCAGAGAAGGACAGTGACCCCATACACAGTGCCCAGAGCAGGACAGTGACCCCATACACAGTGCCCAGAGCAAGACAGTGACCCCATACACAGTGCCCAGAGCAAGACAGTGACCCCATACACAGTGCCCAGAGCAAGGCAGTGACCCCATACTCAGTGCCCAGGGCAGATCACTGACCCCATACACAGTGCCCAGAGCAGATCACTGACCCCATACACAGTGCCCAGAGCAGGACAGTGACCCCATACACAGTGCCCAGAGCAGATCAATGACCCCATACACAGTGCCAAGAGCAGGACAGTGACCCCATACACTGTGCTCAGAGCAGGACAGTGATCCCATACACAGTGCCCAGAGCAGAACAGTGACCCCGTACACAGTGCCCAGAGCAGGACAGTGACCCCGTACACAGTGCCCAGAGCAGGACAGTGACCTCATACACAGTGCCCAGAGCAGGACAGTGACCTCATACACAGTGCCCAGAGCAGGACAGTGACCCATACACAGTGCCCAGAGCAGGACAGTGACCCCATACACAGTGCCCAGAGCAAGACAGTGACCTCATACACAGTGCCCAGAGCAGGACAGTGACCCCATACACAGTGCCCAGAGCAGGACAGTGACCCCATACACAGTGCCCAGAGCAAGACAGTGACCTCATACACAGTGCCCAGAGCAGGACAGTGACCCCATACACAGTGCCCAGAGCAGGACAGTAACCCCATACACAGTGCCCAGAGCAGGACAGTGACCTCATACACAGTGCCCAGAGCAGATCAATGACCCCATACACAGTGCCCAGAGCAGGACAGTGACCACATACACAGTGCCCAGAGCAGGACAGTGACCCCATACACAGTGCCCAGAGCAGATCAATGACCCCATACACAGTGCCCAGATCAGGACAGTGACCCCGTACACAGTGCTCAGAGCAGGACAGTGACCCCGTACACAGTGCCTAGAGCAAGACAGTGACCCCATACACAGTGCCCAGAGCAAGACAGTGACCCCATACACAGTGCCCAGAGCAAGACAGTGACCCCATACACAGTGCCCAGAGCAAGACAGTGACCCCATACACAGTGCCAAGAGCAAGACAGTGACCCCATACACAGTGCCCAGAGCAAGACAGTGACCCCATACACAGTGCCCAGAGCAGGACAGTGACCCCATACACAGTGCCCAGAGCAGGACAGTGACCCCATACACAGTGCCCAGAGCAGGACAGTGACCTCATACACAGTGCCCAGAGCAGGACAGTGACCCCATACACAGTGCCCAGAGCAGGACAGTGACCCCATACACAGTGCCCAGAGCAGGATAGTGACCCCATACACAGTGCCCAGAGCAGGACAGTGACCCCATACACAGTGCCCAGAGCAGATCAGTGACCCCATACACAGTGCCCAGAGCAGATCACTGACCCCATACACAGTGCTCAGAGCATGACAGTGACCTCATACACAGTGCCCACAGCAGATCAATGACCCCATACACAGTGCCCAGATAGGACAGTGACCCCATACACAGTGCCCAGAGCAGATCAATGACCCCATACACAGTGCCCAGAGCAGGACAGTGACCACATACACAGTGCCCAGAGCATGACAGTGACCACATACAAAGTGCCCAGAGCAGGACAGTGACCCCGTACACAGAGCCCAGAGCAAGACAGTGACCCCATACACAGTGCAGGACAGTGACCCCATACACAGAGCCCAGAGCAAGACAGTGACCCCATACACAGTGCCCAGAGCAGGACAGTGACCAAATACACAGTGCCCAGAGCAGTTCAATGACCCCATACACAGTGCCCAGAGCAGGACAGTGACCCCATACACAGTGCCCAGAGCAGATCAATAACCCCATACACAGTGCCCAGAGCAGGACAGTGACCCCATACACAGTGCCCACAGCAGGACAGTGACCTCATACACAGTGCCCAGAGCAGTGACCCCATACACAATGCCCAGAGCAGGACAGTGATCCCATACACAGTGCCTAGAGCAGATCACTGACCCCACACACAGTGCCCAGAGCAGGACAGTGACCCCATACACAGTGCCTAGAGCAGATCACTGACCCCACACACAGTGCCCAGAGCAGGACAGTGACCCCATACACAGTGCCCAGAGCAAGACAGTGACCCCATACACAGTGCCCAGAGCAAGACAGTGACCCCATACACAGTGCCCAGAGCAGATCAATGACCCCATTCACAGTGCCCAGAGAAGGACAGTGACCCCATACACAGTGCCCAGAGCAGGACAGTGACCCCATACACAGTGCCCAGAGCAAGACAGTGACCCCATACACAGTGCCCAGAGCAAGACAGTGACCCCATACACAGTGCCCAGAGCAAGGCAGTGACCCCATACACAGTGCCCAGAGCAGATCACTGACCCCATACACAGTGCCCAGAGCAGATCACTGACCCCATACACAGTGCCCAGAGCAGGACAGTGACCCCATACACAGTGCCCAGAGCAGATCAATGACCCCATACACAGTGCCAAGAGCAGGACAGTGACCCCATACACTGTGCTCAGAGCAGGACAGTGATCCCATACACAGTGCCCAGAGCAGAACAGTGACCTTAGACACAGTGCCCAGATCAGGACAGTGACCTCATACACAGTGCCCAGAGAAGGACAGTGACCTCATACACAGTGCCCAGAGCAGGACAGTGACCTCATACACAGTGCCCAGAGCAGGACAGTGACCCATACACAGTGCCCAGAGCAGGACAGTGACCCCATACACAGTGCCCAGAGCAAGACAGTGACCTCATACACAGTGCCCAGAGCAGGACAGTGACCCCATACACAGTGCCCAGAGCAGGACAGTGACCCCATACACAGTGCCCAGAGCAAGACAGTGACCTCATACACAGTGCCCAGAGCAGCACAGTGACCCCATACACAGTGCCCAGAGCAGGACAGTAACCCCATACACAGTGCCCAGAGCAGGACAGTGACCTCATACACAGTGCCCAGAGCAGATCAATGACCCCATACACAGTGCCCAGAGCAGGACAGTGACCACATACACAGTGCCCAGAGCAGGACAGTGACCCCATACACAGTGCCCAGAGAAGATCAATGACCCCATACACAGTGCCCAGATCAGGACAGTGACCCCGTACACAGTGCTCAGAGCAGGACAGTGACCCCGTACACAGTGCCTAGAGCAAGACAGTGACCCCATACACAGTGCCCAGAGCAAGACAGTGACCCCATACACAGTGCCCAGAGCAAGACAGTGACCCCATACACAGTGCCCAGAGCAAGACAGTGACCCCATACACAGTGCCCAGAGCAAGACAGTGACCCATACACAGTGCCCAGAGCAGGACAGTGACCCCATACACAGTGCCCAGAGCAGGACAGTGACCCCATGCACAGTGCCCAGAGCAGGACAGTGACCCCATACACAGTGCCCAGAGCAGGACAGTGACCTCATACACAGTGCCCAGAGCAGGACAGTGACCTCATACACAGTGCCCAGAGCAGGACAGTGACCCCATACACAGTGCCCAGAGCAGGACAGTGACCCCATACACAGTGCCCAGAGCAGGATAGTGACCCCATACACAGTGCCCAGAGCAGGACAGTGACCCCATACACAGTGCCCAGAGCAGATCAGTGACCCCATACACAGTGCCCAGAGCAGATCACTGACCCCATACACTGTGCCCAGAGCAGTACAGTGACCCCATACACAGTGCTCAGAGCATGACAGTGACCTCATACACAGTGCCCACAGCAGATCAATGACCCCATACACAGTGCCCAGATAGGACAGTGACCCCATACACAGTGCCCAGAGCAGATCAATGACCCCATACACAGTGCCCAGAGCAGGACAGTGACCACATACACAGTGCCCAGAGCATGACAGTGACCACATACAAAGTGCCCAGAGCAGGACAGTGACCCCGTACACAGAGCCCAGAGCAAGACAGTGACCCCATACACAGTGCAGGACAGTGACCCCATACACAGAGCCCAGAGCAAGACAGTGACCCCATACACAGTGCCCAGAGCAGGACAGTGACCAAATACACAGTGCCCAGAGCAGTTCAATGACCCCATACACAGTGCCCAGAGCAGGACAGTGACCCCATACACAGTGCCCAGAGCAGATCAATAACCCCATACACAGTGCCCAGAGCAGGACAGTGACCCCATACACAGTGCCCACAGCAGGACAGTGACCTCATACACAGTGCCCAGAGCAGTGACCCCATACACAATGCCCAGAGCAGGACAGTGATCCCATACACAGTGCCTAGAGCAGATCACTGACCCCACACACAGTGCCCAGAGCAGGACAGTGACCCCATACACAGTGCCTAGAGCAGATCATTGACCCCACACACAGTGCCCAGAGCAGGACAGTGACCCCATACACAGTGCCCAGAGCAGATCACTGACCCCATACACAGTGCCCAGAGCAAGACAGTGACCCCATACACAGTGCCCAGAGCAAGACAGTGACCCCATACACAGTGCCCAGAGCAAGACAGTGACCCCATACACAGTGCCCAGAGCAAGACAGTGACCCCATACACAGTGCCCAGAGCAAGACAGTGACCCCATACACAGTGCCCAGAGCAAGACAGTGACCCCGTACACAGTTCCCAGAGCAGGACAGTGACCCCATACACAGAGCCCAGAGCAAGACAGTGACCCCATACACAGTGCCCAGAGCAGGACAGTGACCCCATACACAGAGCCCAGAGCAAGACATGACCCCATACACAGTGCCCAGAGCAGGACAGTGACCAAATACAAAGTGCCCAGAGCAGGATAGTGACCTCATACACAGTGCCCAGAGCAGATCAATGACCCCATACACAGTGCCCAGAGCAGGACACTGACCCCATACACTGTGCTCAGAGCAGGACAGTGACCCCATACACAGTGCCCAGAGCAGGACAGTGACCTCATACACAGTGCCCAGAGCAGTGACCCCATACACAGTGCCCAGAGCAGGACAGTGACCCCATACACAGTGCCTAGAGCAGATCACTGACCCCACACACCGTGCCAAGAGCAGGACAGTGACCCCATACACAGTGCCCAGAGCAGGACAGTGACCCCATACACAATGCCCAGAGCAGGACAGTGACCCGATACACAGTGCCCAGAGCAGGACAGTGACCTCATACACAGTGCCCAGAGCAGATCAATGACCCCATACACAGTGCCCAGAGCAGGACAGTGACCCCATACACAGTGCCCAGAGCAGGACAGTGACCTCATACACAGTGCCCAGAGCAGGACAGTGACCTCATACACAGTGAGCAGAGCAGATCACTGACCCTATACACAGTGCCCAGAGCAGGACAGTGACCCCATACACAGTGCCCAGAGCAGGACAGTGACCCCATACAAAGTGCCCAGAGCAGATCACTGACCCCACTCACAGTGCCCAGAGCAGATCACTGACCCCACACACAGTGCCAGAAGCAGGACAGTGACCCCATACACAGTGCCCAGAGCAGGACAGTTACCTCATACACAGTGCCCAGAGCAGTGACCCCATACACAATCCCCAGAGCAGGACAGTGACCCCATACACAGTGCCTAGAGCAGATCACTGACCCCACACACAGTGCCAAGAGCAGGACAGTGACCCCATACCCAGTGCCCAGAGCAGGACAGTGACCCCATACCCAGTGCCCAGAGCAGGACAGTGACCCCATACACAGTGCCCAGAGCAGGACAGTGACCCCATACACAGTGCCCAGAGCAGATCAACGACCCCATACACAGTGCCTAGAGCAGGACAGTGACCCCATACACAGTGCCCTGAGCAGGACAGTGAACCCATACACAGTGCCCAGAGCAGGACAGTGATCCCATACACAGTGCCCAGAGCAGAACAGTGACCCCATACACATTGCTCAGAGCAGGACAGTGACCCTGTACACAGTGCCCAGAGCAAGACAGTGACCCCATACACAGTGCCCAGAGCAAGACAGTGACCCCATACACAGTGCCCAGAGCAAAACAGTGACCCCATACACAGTGCCCAGAGCAGGACAGTGACCCCATACACAGTGCCCAGAGCAAGACAGTGACCCCATACACAGTGCCCAGAGCAAGACAGTGACCCCATACACAGTGCCCAGAGCAGGACACTGACCCCATACACAGTGCCCAGAGCAGGACACTGACCCCATACACAGTGCCCAGAGCGGGACAATGACCCCATACACAGTGCCCAGAGCAAGACAGCGACCCCATACACAGTGCCCAGAGCAGATCAGTGACCCCATACACAGTGCCCAGAGCAGATTTCTGACCCCATACACAGTGCCCAGAGCAGGACAGTGACCCCATACACAATGCCCAGAGCAGGACAGTGACCCCATACACAGTGCCCAGAGCAGGATAGTGACCTCATACACAGTGCCCAGAGCAGATCAATGACCCCATACACAATGCCCAGAGCAGGACAGTGACCCCATACACAGTGCCCAGAGCAGGATAGTGACCTCATACACAGTGCCCAGAGCAGATCAATGACCCTATACACAGTGCCCAGAGCAGGACAGTGACCCCATACACTGTGCTCAGAGCAGGACAGTGACCCCATACACAGTGCCCAGAGCAGTGACCCCATACACAGTGCCTAGAGCAGATCACTGACCCCACACACAGTGCCAAGAGCAGGACAGTGACCCCATACACAGTGCCCAGAGCAGGAGAGTGACCCCATACACAGTGCCCAGAGCAAGACAGTGACCCCATACACAGTGCCCAGAGCAGATCAGTGACCCCATACACAGTGCCCAGAGCAGGACAGTGACCCCATATACAATGCCCAGAGCAGGACAGTGACCCCATACACAGTGCCCAGAGCAGGACAGTGACCTCATACACAGTGCCCAGAGCAGATCAATGACCCCATACACAGTGCCCAGAGCAGGACAGTGACCCCATACACAGTGCCCAGAGCAGGACAGTGACCCCATACACAGTGCCCAGAGCAGGACAGTGAATTCATACACAGTGCCAAGAGCAGTGACCCCATACACAGTGCCCAGAGCAGATGAATGACCCCATACACAGTGCCCAGAGCAGGACAGTGACCTCATACACAGTGCCAAGAGCAGGACAGTGACCCCATACACAGTGCCCAGAGCAGGACAGGGACCCCATACACAGTGCCCAGAGCAGGACAGTGACCCCATACACAGTGCCCAGAGTAGGACAGTGACCTCATACACAGTGCCAAGAGCAGGACAGTGACCCCATACACAGTGCCCAGAGCAGGACAGGGACCCCATACACAGTGCCCAGAGCAGGACAGTGACCCCATACACAGTGCCCAGAGTAGGACAGTGACCTCATACACAGTGCCAAGAGCAGGACAGTGACCCCATACACAATGCCCAGAGCAGGACAGTGATCCCATACACAGTGCCTAGAGCAGATCACTGACCCCACACACAGTGCCCAGAGCAGGACAGTGACCCCATACACAGTGCCTAGAGCAGATCACTGACCCCACACACAGTGCCCAGAGCAGGACAGTGACCCCATACACTGTGCTCAGAGCAGGACAGTGACCCCATACACAGTGCCCAGAGCAGTGACCCCATACACAGTGCCTAGAGCAGATCACTGACCCCACACACAGTGCCAAGAGCAGGACAGTGACCCCATACACAGTGCCCAGAGCAGGAGAGTGACCCCATACACAGTGCCCAGAGCAAGACAGTGACCCCATACACAGTGCCCAGAGCAGATCAGTGACCCCATACACAGTGCCCAGAGCAGGACAGTGACCCCATATACAATGCCCAGAGCAGGACAGTGACCCCATACACAGTGCCCAGAGCAGGACAGTGACCTCATACACAGTGCCCAGAGCAGATCAATGACCCCATACACAGTGCCCAGAGCAGGACAGTGACCCCATACACAGTGCCCAGAGCAGGACAGTGACCCCATACACAGTGCCCAGAGCAGGACAGTGAATTCATACACAGTGCCAAGAGCAGTGACCCCATACACAGTGCCCAGAGCAGATGAATGACCCCATACACAGTGCCCAGAGCAGGACAGTGACCTCATACACAGTGCCAAGAGCAGGACAGTGACCCCATACACAGTGCCCAGAGCAGGACAGGGACCCCATACACAGTGCCCAGAGCAGGACAGTGACCCCATACACAGTGCCCAGAGTAGGACAGTGACCTCATACACAGTGCCAAGAGCAGGACAGTGACCCCATACACAGTGCCCAGAGCAGGACAGGGACCCCATACACAGTGCCCAGAGCAGGACAGTGA
Source organism: Aquarana catesbeiana (assembly GCF_042186555.1). Lineage (NCBI taxonomy): Eukaryota > Metazoa > Chordata > Amphibia > Anura > Ranidae > Aquarana > Aquarana catesbeiana. The sequence continues at coordinate 43,532,726 of NC_133324.1, forward strand.
CCCCATACACAGTGCCCAGAGTAGGACAGTGACCTCATACACAGTGCCAAGAGCAGGACAGTGACCCCATACACAATGCCCAGAGCAGGACAGTGATCCCATACACAGTGCCTAGAGCAGATCACTGACCCCACACACAGTGCCCAGAGCAGGACAGTGACCCCATACACAGTGCCTAGAGCAGATCACTGACCCCACACACAGTGCCCAGAGCAGGACAGTGACCCCATACACAGTGCCCAGAGCAGATCACTGACCCCCATACACAGTGCCCAGAGCAGGACAGTGACCCCATACACAGTGCCCAGAGCAGGACAGTGATCCCATACACAGTGCCCAGAGCAGAACAGTGACCCCGTACACAGTGCCCAAAGCAGGACAGTGACCCCGTACACAGTGCCCAGAGCAGGACAGTGACCCCGTACACAGTGCCCAGAGCAGGACAGTGACCCCGTACACAGTGCCCAGAGCAGGACAGTGACCCCGTACACAGTGCTCAGAGCAGGACAGTGACCCCGTACACAGTGCCCAGAGCAAGACAGTGACCCCATACACAGTGCCCAGAGCAAAACAGTGACCCCATACACAGTGCCCAGAGCAGGACAGTGACCCCATACACAGTGCCCAGAGCAAGAGAGTGACCCCATACACAGTGCCCAGAGCAGGACAGTGACCTCATACACAGTGCCCAGAGCAAGACAGTGACCACATACACAGTGCCCAGAGCAGGACAGTGACCTCATACACAGTGCCCAGAGCAGATCAATGACCCCATACACAGTGCCCAGAGCAGGACAGTGACCTCATACACAGTGCCCAGAGCAGGACAGTGACCTCATACACAGTGCCCAGAGCAAGACAGTGACCTCATACACAGTGCCCAGAGCAGGACAGTGACCCCATACACAGTGCCCAGAGCAGGACAGTGACCCCATACACAGTGCCCAGAGCAAGACAGTGACCCCATACACAGTGCCCAGAGCAGGACAGTGACCCCATACACAGTGCCCAGAGCAGGACAGTGACCCCATACACAGTGCCCAGAGCAGGACAGTAACCCCATACACAGTGCCCAGAGCAGGACAGTGACCTCATACACAGTGCCCAGAGCAGGACAGTGACCACATGCAGGACAGTGACCCCATACACAGTGCCCAGAGCAGATCAATGACGCCATACACAGTGCCCAGATCAGGACAGTGACCCCGTACACAGTGCTCAGAGCAGGACAGTGACCCCGTACACAGTGCCTAGAGCAAGACAGTGACCCCATACACAGTGCCCAGAGCAAGACAGTGACCCCATACATAGTGCCCAGAGCAAGACAGTGACCCCATACACAGTGCCCAGAGCAAGACAGTGACCCCATACACAGTGCCCAGAGAAGGACAGTGACCTCATACACAGTGCCCAGAGCAGGACAGTGACCCCATACACAGTGCCCAGAGCAGGACAGTGACCCCATACACAGTGCCCAGAGCAGATCAGTGACCCCATACACAGTGCCCAGAGCAGGACCGTGACCCCGTACACAGTGCCCAGAGCAGGACAGTGACCCCGTACACAGTGCCCAGAGCAGGACAGTGACCCCGTACACAGTGCCCAGAGCAGGACAGTGACCCCGTACACAGTGCCCAGAGCAGGACAGTGACCCCGTACACAGTGCCCAGAGCAGGACAGTGACCCCGTACACAGTGCCCAGAGCAGGACAGTGACCCCGTACACAGTGCTCAGAGCAGGACAGTGATCCCATACACAGTGCCCAGAGCAAGACAGTGACCCCATACACAGTGCCCAGAGCAAAACAGTGACCCCATACACAGTGCCCAGAGCAGGACAGTGACCCCATACACAGTGCCCAGAGCAAGACAGTGACCCCATACACAGTGCCCAGAGCAGGACAGTGACCTCATACACAGTGCCCAGAGCAAGACAGTGACCCCATACACAGTGCCCAGAGCAGGACAGTGACCTCATACACAGTGCCCAGAGCAGGACAGTGACCTCATACACAGTGCCCAGAGCAGGACAGTGACCCCATACACAGTGCCCAGAGCAGGACAGTAACCCCATACACAGTGCCCAGAGCAGGACAGTGACCTCATACACAGTGCCCAGAGCAGATCAATGACCCCATACACAGTGCCCAGAGCAGGACAGTGACCACATACACAGTGCCCAGAGCAGGACAGTGACCCCATACACAGTGCCCAGAGCAGATCAATGACCCCATACACAGTGCCCAGATCAGGACAGTGACCCCGTACACAGTGCTCAGAGCAGAACAGTGACCCCGTACACAGTGCCCAGAGCAAGACAGTGACCCCATACACAGTGCCCAGAGCAAGACAGTGACCCCATACACAGTGCCCAGAGCAAGACAGTGACCCCATACACAGTGCCCAGAGCAAAACAGTGACCCCATACACAGTGCCCAGAGCAAAACAGTGACCCCATACACAGTGCCCAGAGCAGGACAGTGACCCCATACACAGTGCCCAGAGCAGGACAGTGACCCCATACACAGTGCCCAGAGCAGGACAGTGACCTCATACACAGTGCCCAGAGCAGGACAGTGACCCCATACACAGTGCCCAGAGCAGGATAGTGACCCCATACACAGTGCCCAGAGCAGGATAGTGACCCCATACACAGTGCCCAGAGCAGGACAGTGACCCCATACACAGTGCCCAGAGAAGATCAGTGACCCCATACACAGTGCCCAGAGCAGATCACTGACCCCATACACAGTGCCCAGAGCAGGACAGTGACCCCATACACAGTGCTCAGAGCATGACAGTGACCTCATACACAGTGCCCACAGCAGATCAATGACCCCATACACAGTGCCCAGATAGGACAGTGACCCCATACACAGTGCCCAGAGCAGATCAATGACCCCATACACAGTGCCCAGAGCAGGACAGTGACCACATACACAGTGCCCAGAGCATGACAGTGACCCCATACACAGAGCCCAGAGCAGGACAGTGATCCCGTACACAGAGCCCAGAGCAAGACAGTGACCCCGTACACAGAGCCCAGAGCAAGACAGTGACCCCATACACAGTGCCCAGAGCAAGACAGTGACCCCGTACACAGTTTCCATAGCAGGACAGTGACCAAATACACAGTGCCCAGAGCAGTTCAATGACCCCATACACAGTGCCCAGAGCAGGACAGTGACCCCATACACAGTGCCCAGAGCAGATCAATAACCCCATACACAGTGCTCAGAGCAAGACAGTGACCTCATACACAGTGCCCAGAGCAGTGACCCCATAAACAATGCCCAGAGCAGGACAGTGATCCCATACACAGTGCCTAGAGCAGATCACTGACCCCACACACAGTGCCCAGAGCAGGACAGTGACCCCATACAAAGTGCCCAGAGCAGGATAGTGACCCCATACACAGTGCCCAGAGCAGATCAGTGACCCCATACACAGTGCCCAGAGCAGATCACTGACCCCATACACAGTGCCCAGAGCAGGACAGTGACCCCATACACAGTGCTCTGAGCATGACAGTGACCTCATACACAGTGCCCACAGCAGATCAATGACCCCATACACAGTGCCCAGATAGGACAGTGACCCCATACACAGTGCCCAGAGCAGATCAATGACCCCATACACAGTGCCCAGAGCAGGACAGTGACCACATACACAGTGCCCAGAGCATGACAGTGACTTCATACACAGAGCCCAGAGCAGGACAGTGACCCCGTACACAGAGCCCAGAGCAAGACAGTGACCCCATACACAGTACAGGACAGTGACCCCATACACAGTGCCCAGAGCAGGACAGTGACCCCATACACAATGCCCAGAGCAGGACAGTGATCCCATACACAGTGCCTAGAGCAGATCACTGACCCCACACACAGTGCCCAGAGCAGGACAGTGACCCCATACACAGTGCCTAGAGCAGATCACTGACCCCACACACAGTGCCCAGAGCAGGACAGTGACCCCATACACAGTGCCCAGAGCAGATCACTGACCCCATACACAGTGCGCAGAGCAAGACAGTGACCCCATACACAGTGCCCAGAGCAAGACAGTGACCCCATACACAGTGCCCAGAGCAAGACAGTGACCCCATACACAGTGCCCAGAGCAAGACAGTGACCCCATACACAGTGCCCAGAGCAAGACAGTGACCCCATACACAGTGCCCAGAGCAAGACAGTGACCCCATACACAGTGCCCAGAGCAAGACAGTGACCCCATACACAGTGCCCAGAGCAGGACAGTGACCCCATACACAGTGCCCAGAGCAGGACAGTGACCCCATACACAGTGCCCAGAGCAGGACAGTGACCAAATACAAAGTGCCCAGAGCAGTTCAATGACCCCATACACAGTGCCCAGAGCAGGACAGTGACCTCATACACAGTGCCCAGAGCAGATCAATAACCCCATACACAGTGCCCAGAGCAGGACAGTGACCCTATACACAATGCCCAGAGCAGGACAGTGACCATATACACAGTGCCTAGAGCAGATCACTGACCCCATACACAGTGCCAAGAGCAGGACAGTGACCCCATACACAGTGCCCTGAGAAGGACAGTGACCCCATACACAGTGCCCAGAGCAGGACAGTGACCCCATACACAGTGCCCAGAGCAGGACAGTGACCCCATACACAGTGACCCCATACACAGTGCCCAGAGCAGGACAGTGACCTCATACACAGTGCCCAGAGCAGATCAACGACCCCATACACAGTGCCTAGAGCAGGACAGTGACCCCATACACAGTGCCCAGAGCAGGACAGTGACCCCATACACAGTGCCCAGAGCAGGACAGTGACCCCATACACAGTGCCCAGAGCAGGACAGTGACCAAATACAAAGTGCCCAGAGCAGTTCAATGACCCCATACACAGTGCCCAGAGCAGGACAGTGACCTCATACACAGTGCCCAGAGCAGATCAATAACCCCATACACAGTGCCCAGAGCAGGACAGTGACCCTATACACAATGCCCAGAGCAGGACAGTGACCATATACACAGTGCCTAGAGCAGATCACTGACCCCATACACAGTGCCAAGAGCAGGACAGTGACCCCATACACAGTGCCCTGAGAAGGACAGTGACCCCATACACAGTGCCCAGAGCAGGATAGTGACCCCATACACAGTGCCCAGAGCAGGACAGTGACCCCATACACAGTGACCCCATACACAGTGCCCAGAGCAGGACAGTGACCTCATACACAGTGCCCAGAGCAGATCAACGACCCCATACACAGTGCCTAGAGCAGGACAGTGATCCCATACACAGTGCCCAGAGCAGAACAGTGACCCCATACACAGTGCCTAGAGCAGGACAGTGACCCCGTACACAGTGCTCAGAGCAGGACAGTGACCCCGTACACAGTGCTCAGAGCAGGACAGTGACCCCGTACACAGTGCCCAGAGCAAGACAGTGACCCCGTACACAGTGCCCAGAGCAAAACAGTGACCCCATACACAGTGCCCAGAGCAGGACAGTGACCCCATACACAGTGCCCAGAGCAAGACAGTGACCCCATACACAGTGCCCAGAGCAAGACAGTGACCCCATACACAGTGCCCAGAGCAAGACAGTGACCCCATACACAGTGCCCAGAGCAGATCACTGACCCCATACACAGTGCCCAGAGCAGGACAGTGACCCCATACACAGTGCCCAGAGCAAGGCAGTGACCCCATACACAGTGCCCAGAGCAGATCACTGACCCCATACACAGTGCCCAGAGCAGATCACTGACCCCATACACAGTGCCCAGAGCAGGACAGTGACCCCATACACAGTGCCCAGAGCAGATCAATGACTCCATACACAGTGCCAAGAGCAGGACAGTGACCCCATACACTGTGCTCAGAGCAGGACAGTGATCCCATACACAGTGCCCAGAGCAGAACAGTGACCCCGTACACAGTGCCCAGAGCAGGACAGTGACCCCGTACACAGTGCCCAGAGCAGGACAGTGACCCCGTACACAGTGCCCAGAGCAGGACAGTGACCTCATACACAGTGCCCAGAGCAGGACAGTGACCTCATACACAGTGCCCAGAGCAGGACAGTGACCCCATACACAGTGCCCAGAGCAGGACAGTGACCCCATACACAGTGCCCAGAGCAGGACAGTGACCCCATACACAGTGCCCAGAGCAAGACAGTGACCTCATACACAGTGCCCAGAGCAGGACAGTGACCCCATACACAGTGCCCAGAGCAGGACAGTAACCCCATACACAGTGCCCAGAGCAGGACAGTGACCTCATACACAGTGCCCAGAGCAGATCAATGACCCCATACACAGTGCCCAGAGCAGGACAGTGACCACATACACAGTGCCCAGAGCAGGACAGTGACCCCATACACAGTGCCCAGAGCAGATCAATGACCCCATACACAGTGCCCAGATCAGGACAGTGACCCTGTACACAGTGCTCAGAGCAGGACAGTGACCCCGTACACAGTGCCTAGAGCAAGACAGTGACCCCATACACAGTGCCCAGAGCAAGACAGTGACCCCATACACAGTGCCCAGAGCAAGACAGTGACCCCATACACAGTGCCCAGAGCAGATCACTGACCCCAAACACAGTGCCAAGAGCAGGACAGTGACCCCATACACAGTGCCCAGAGCAGGACAGGGACCCCATACACAGTGCCCAGAGCAGGACAGTGACCCCATACACAGTGCCCAGAGCAGATCAATGACCCCATTCACAGTGCCCAGAGAAGGACAGTGACCCCATACACAGTGCCCAGAGCAGGACAGTGACCCCATACACAGTGCCCAGAGCAAGACAGTGACCCCATACACAGTGCCCAGAGCAAGACAGTGACCCCATACACAGTGCCCAGAGCAAGGCAGTGACCCCATACTCAGTGCCCAGGGCAGATCACTGACCCCATACACAGTGCCCAGAGCAGATCACTGACCCCATACACAGTGCCCAGAGCAGGACAGTGACCCCATACACAGTGCCCAGAGCAGATCAATGACCCCATACACAGTGCCAAGAGCAGGACAGTGACCCCATACACTGTGCTCAGAGCAGGACAGTGATCCCATACACAGTGCCCAGAGCAGAACAGTGACCCCGTACACAGTGCCCAGAGCAGGACAGTGACCCCGTACACAGTGCCCAGAGCAGGACAGTGACCTCATACACAGTGCCCAGAGCAGGACAGTGACCTCATACACAGTGCCCAGAGCAGGACAGTGACCCATACACAGTGCCCAGAGCAGGACAGTGACCCCATACACAGTGCCCAGAGCAAGACAGTGACCTCATACACAGTGCCCAGAGCAGGACAGTGACCCCATACACAGTGCCCAGAGCAGGACAGTGACCCCATACACAGTGCCCAGAGCAAGACAGTGACCTCATACACAGTGCCCAGAGCAGGACAGTGACCCCATACACAGTGCCCAGAGCAGGACAGTAACCCCATACACAGTGCCCAGAGCAGGACAGTGACCTCATACACAGTGCCCAGAGCAGATCAATGACCCCATACACAGTGCCCAGAGCAGGACAGTGACCACATACACAGTGCCCAGAGCAGGACAGTGACCCCATACACAGTGCCCAGAGCAGATCAATGACCCCATACACAGTGCCCAGATCAGGACAGTGACCCCGTACACAGTGCTCAGAGCAGGACAGTGACCCCGTACACAGTGCCTAGAGCAAGACAGTGACCCCATACACAGTGCCCAGAGCAAGACAGTGACCCCATACACAGTGCCCAGAGCAAGACAGTGACCCCATACACAGTGCCCAGAGCAAGACAGTGACCCCATACACAGTGCCAAGAGCAAGACAGTGACCCCATACACAGTGCCCAGAGCAAGACAGTGACCCCATACACAGTGCCCAGAGCAGGACAGTGACCCCATACACAGTGCCCAGAGCAGGACAGTGACCCCATACACAGTGCCCAGAGCAGGACAGTGACCTCATACACAGTGCCCAGAGCAGGACAGTGACCCCATACACAGTGCCCAGAGCAGGACAGTGACCCCATACACAGTGCCCAGAGCAGGATAGTGACCCCATACACAGTGCCCAGAGCAGGACAGTGACCCCATACACAGTGCCCAGAGCAGATCAGTGACCCCATACACAGTGCCCAGAGCAGATCACTGACCCCATACACTGTGCCCAGAGCAGTACAGTGACCCCATACACAGTGCTCAGAGCATGACAGTGACCTCATACACAGTGCCCACAGCAGATCAATGACCCCATACACAGTGCCCAGATAGGACAGTGACCCCATACACAGTGCCCAGAGCAGATCAATGACCCCATACACAGTGCCCAGAGCAGGACAGTGACCACATACACAGTGCCCAGAGCATGACAGTGACCACATACAAAGTGCCCAGAGCAGGACAGTGACCCCGTACACAGAGCCCAGAGCAAGACAGTGACCCCATACACAGTGCAGGACAGTGACCCCATACACAGAGCCCAGAGCAAGACAGTGACCCCATACACAGTGCCCAGAGCAGGACAGTGACCAAATACACAGTGCCCAGAGCAGTTCAATGACCCCATACACAGTGCCCAGAGCAGGACAGTGACCCCATACACAGTGCCCAGAGCAGATCAATAACCCCATACACAGTGCCCAGAGCAGGACAGTGACCCCATACACAGTGCCCACAGCAGGACAGTGACCTCATACACAGTGCCCAGAGCAGTGACCCCATACACAATGCCCAGAGCAGGACAGTGATCCCATACACAGTGCCTAGAGCAGATCACTGACCCCACACACAGTGCCCAGAGCAGGACAGTGACCCCATACACAGTGCCTAGAGCAGATCACTGACCCCACACACAGTGCCCAGAGCAGGACAGTGACCCCATACACAGTGCCCAGAGCAAGACAGTGACCCCATACACAGTGCCCAGAGCAAGACAGTGACCCCATACACAGTGCCCAGAGCAGATCAATGACCCCATTCACAGTGCCCAGAGAAGGACAGTGACCCCATACACAGTGCCCAGAGCAGGACAGTGACCCCATACACAGTGCCCAGAGCAAGACAGTGACCCCATACACAGTGCCCAGAGCAAGACAGTGACCCCATACACAGTGCCCAGAGCAAGGCAGTGACCCCATACACAGTGCCCAGAGCAGATCACTGACCCCATACACAGTGCCCAGAGCAGATCACTGACCCCATACACAGTGCCCAGAGCAGGACAGTGACCCCATACACAGTGCCCAGAGCAGATCAATGACCCCATACACAGTGCCAAGAACAGGACAGTGACCCCATACACTGTGCTCAGAGCAGGACAGTGATCCCATACACAGTGCCCAGAGCAGAACAGTGACCTTAGACACAGTGCCCAGATCAGGACAGTGACCTCATACACAGTGCCCAGAGAAGGACAGTGACCTCATACACAGTGCCCAGAGCAGGACAGTGACCTCATACACAGTGCCCAGAGCAGGACAGTGACCCATACACAGTGCCCAGAGCAGGACAGTGACCCCATACACAGTGCCCAGAGCAAGACAGTGACCTCATACACAGTGCCCAGAGCAGGACAGTGACCCCATACACAGTGCCCAGAGCAGGACAGTGACCCCATACACAGTGCCCAGAGCAAGACAGTGACCTCATACACAGTGCCCAGAGCAGCACAGTGACCCCATACACAGTGCCCAGAGCAGGACAGTAACCCCATACACAGTGCCCAGAGCAGGACAGTGACCTCATACACAGTGCCCAGAGCAGATCAATGACCCCATACACAGTGCCCAGAGCAGGACAGTGACCACATACACAGTGCCCAGAGCAGGACAGTGACCCCATACACAGTGCCCAGAGAAGATCAATGACCCCATACACAGTGCCCAGATCAGGACAGTGACCCCGTACACAGTGCTCAGAGCAGGACAGTGACCCCGTACACAGTGCCTAGAGCAAGACAGTGACCCCATACACAGTGCCCAGAGCAAGACAGTGACCCCATACACAGTGCCCAGAGCAAGACAGTGACCCCATACACAGTGCCCAGAGCAAGACAGTGACCCCATACACAGTGCCCAGAGCAAGACAGTGACCCATACACAGTGCCCAGAGCAGGACAGTGACCCCATACACAGTGCCCAGAGCAGGACAGTGACCCCATGCACAGTGCCCAGAGCAGGACAGTGACCCCATACACAGTGCCCAGAGCAGGACAGTGACCTCATACACAGTGCCCAGAGCAGGACAGTGACCTCATACACAGTGCCCAGAGCAGGACAGTGACCCCATACACAGTGCCCAGAGCAGGACAGTGACCCCATACACAGTGCCCAGAGCAGGATAGTGACCCCATACACAGTGCCCAGAGCAGGACAGTGACCCCATACACAGTGCCCAGAGCAGATCAGTGACCCCATACACAGTGCCCAGAGCAGATCACTGACCCCATACACTGTGCCCAGAGCAGTACAGTGACCCCATACACAGTGCTCAGAGCATGACAGTGACCTCATACACAGTGCCCACAGCAGATCAATGACCCCATACACAGTGCCCAGATAGGACAGTGACCCCATACACAGTGCACAGAGCAGATCAATGACCCCATACACAGTGCCCAGAGCAGGACAGTGACCACATACACAGTGCCCAGAGCATGACAGTGACCACATACAAAGTGCCCAGAGCAGGACAGTGACCCCGTACACAGAGCCCAGAGCAAGACAGTGACCCCATACACAGTGCAGGACAGTGACCCCATACACAGAGCCCAGAGCAAGACAGTGACCCCATACACAGTGCCCAGAGCAGGACAGTGACCTCATACACAGTGCCCAGAGCAGATCAATGACCCCATACACAGTGCCCAGAGCAGGACAGTGACCACATACACAGTGCCCAGAGCAGGACAGTGACCCCATACACAGTGCCCAGAGAAGATCAATGACCCCATACACAGTGCCCAGATCAGGACAGTGACCCCGTACACAGTGCTCAGAGCAGGACAGTGACCCCGTACACAGTGCCTAGAGCAAGACAGTGACCCCATACACAGTGCCCAGAGCAAGACAGTGACCCCATACACAGTGCCCAGAGCAAGACAGTGACCCCATACACAGTGCCCAGAGCAAGACAGTGACCCCATACACAGTGCCCAGAGCAAGACAGTGACCCATACACAGTGCCCAGAGCAGGACAGTGACCCCATACACAGTGCCCAGAGCAGGACAGTGACCCCATGCACAGTGCCCAGAGCAGGACAGTGACCCCATACACAGTGCCCAGAGCAGGACAGTGACCTCATACACAGTGCCCAGAGCAGGACAGTGACCTCATACACAGTGCCCAGAGCAGGACAGTGACCCCATACACAGTGCCCAGAGCAGGACAGTGACCCCATACACAGTGCCCAGAGCAGGATAGTGACCCCATACACAGTGCCCAGAGCAGGACAGTGACCCCATACACAGTGCCCAGAGCAGATCAGTGACCCCATACACAGTGCCCAGAGCAGATCACTGACCCCATACACTGTGCCCAGAGCAGTACAGTGACCCCATACACAGTGCTCAGAGCATGACAGTGACCTCATACACAGTGCCCACAGCAGATCAATGACCCCATACACAGTGCCCAGATAGGACAGTGACCCCATACACAGTGCACAGAGCAGATCAATGACCCCATACACAGTGCCCAGAGCAGGACAGTGACCACATACACAGTGCCCAGAGCATGACAGTGACCACATACAAAGTGCCCAGAGCAGGACAGTGACCCCGTACACAGAGCCCAGAGCAAGACAGTGACCCCATACACAGTGCAGGACAGTGACCCCATACACAGAGCCCAGAGCAAGACAGTGACCCCATACACAGTGCCCAGAGCAGGACAGTGACCAAATACACAGTGCCCAGAGCAGTTCAATGACCCCATACACAGTGCCCAGAGCAGGACAGTGACCCCATACACAGTGCCCAGAGCAGATCAATAACCCCATACACAGTGCCCAGAGCAGGACAGTGACCCCATACACAGTGCCCACAGCAGGACAGTGACCTCATACACAGTGCCCAGAGCAGTGACCCCATACACAATGCCCAGAGCAGGACAGTGATCCCATACACAGTGCCTAGAGCAGATCACTGACCCCACACACAGTGCCCAGAGCAGGACAGTGACTCCATACACAGTGCCTAGAGCAGATCATTGACCCCACACACAGTGCCCAGAGCAGGACAGTGACCCCATACACAGTGCCCAGAGCAGATCACTGACCCCATACACAGTGCCCAGAGCAAGACAGTGACCCCATACACAGTGCCCAGAGCAAGACAGTGACCCCATACACAGTGCCCAGAGCAAGACAGTGACCCCATACACAGTGCCCAGAGCAAGACAGTGACCCCATACACAGTGCCCAGAGCAAGACAGTGACCCCATACACAGTGCCCAGAGCAAGACAGTGACCCCATACACAGTGCCCAGAGCAAGACAGTGACCCCATACACAGTGCCCAGAGCAAGACAGTGACCCCGTACACAGTTCCCAGAGCAGGACAGTGACCCCATACACAGAGCCCAGAGCAAGACAGTGACCCCATACACAGTGCCCAGAGCAGGACAGTGACCCCATACACAGAGCCCAGAGCAAGACATGACCCCATACACAGTGCCCAGAGCAGGACAGTGACCAAATACAAAGTGCCCAGAGCAGGATAGTGACCTCATACACAGTGCCCAGAGCAGATCAATGACCCCATACACAGTGCCCAGAGCAGGACACTGACCCCATACACTGTGCTCAGAGCAGGACAGTGACCCCATACACAGTGCCCAGAGCAGGACAGTGACCTCATACACAGTGCCCAGAGCAGTGACCCCATACACAGTGCCCAGAGCAGGACAGTGACCCCATACACAGTGCCTAGAGCAGATCACTGACCCCACACACCGTGCCAAGAGCAGGACAGTGACCCCATACACAGTGCCCAGAGCAGGACAGTGACCCCATACACAATGCCCAGAGCAGGACAGTGACCCGATACACAGTGCCCAGAGCAGGACAGTGACCTCATACACAGTGCCCAGAGCAGATCAATGACCCCATACACAGTGCCCAGAGCAGGACAGTGACCCCATACACAGTGCCCAGAGCAGGACAGTGACCTCATACACAGTGCCCAGAGCAGGACAGTGACCTCATACACAGTGAGCAGAGCAGATCACTGACCCTATACACAGTGCCCAGAGCAGGACAGTGACCCCATACACAGTGCCCAGAGCAGGACAGTGACCCCATACAAAGTGCCCAGAGCAGATCACTGACCCCACTCACAGTGCCCAGAGCAGATCACTGACCCCACACACAGTGCCAGAAGCAGGACAGTGACCCCATACACAGTGCCCAGAGCAGGACAGTTACCTCATACACAGTGCCCAGAGCAGTGACCCCATACACAATCCCCAGAGCAGGACAGTGACCCCATACACAGTGCCTAGAGCAGATCACTGACCCCACACACAGTGCCAAGAGCAGGACAGTGACCCCATACCCAGTGCCCAGAGCAGGACAGTGACCCCATACCCAGTGCCCAGAGCAGGACAGTGACCCCATACACAGTGCCCAGAGCAGGACAGTGACCCCATACACAGTGCCCAGAGCAGATCAACGACCCCATACACAGTGCCTAGAGCAGGACAGTGACCCCATACACAGTGCCCTGAGCAGGACAGTGAACCCATACACAGTGCCCAGAGCAGGACAGTGATCCCATACACAGTGCCCAGAGCAGAACAGTGACCCCATACACATTGCTCAGAGCAGGACAGTGACCCTGTACACAGTGCCCAGAGCAAGACAGTGACCCCATACACAGTGCCCAGAGCATGACAGTGACCCCATACACAGTGCCCAGAGCAAAACAGTGACCCCATACACAGTGCCCAGAGCAGGACAGTGACCCCATACACAGTGCCCAGAGCAAGACAGTGACCCCATACACAGTGCCCAGAGCAAGACAGTGACCCCATACACAGTGCCCAGAGCAGGACACTGACCCCATACACAGTGCCCAGAGCAGGACACTGACCCCATACACAGTGCCCAGAGCGGGACAATGACCCCATACACAGTGCCCAGAGCAAGACAGCGACCCCATACACAGTGCCCAGAGCAGATCAGTGACCCCATACACAGTGCCCAGAGCAGATTTCTGACCCCATACACAGTGCCCAGAGCAGGACAGTGACCCCATACACAATGCCCAGAGCAGGACAGTGACCCCATACACAGTGCCCAGAGCAGGATAGTGACCTCATACACAGTGCCCAGAGCAGATCAATGACCCCATACACAATGCCCAGAGCAGGACAGTGACCCCATACACAGTGCCCAGAGCAGGATAGTGACCTCATACACAGTGCCCAGAGCAGATCAATGACCCTATACACAGTGCCCAGAGCAGGACAGTGACCCCATACACTGTGCTCAGAGCAGGACAGTGACCCCATACACAGTGCCCAGAGCAGTGACCCCATACACAGTGCCTAGAGCAGATCACTGACCCCACACACAGTGCCAAGAGCAGGACAGTGACCCCATACACAGTGCCCAGAGCAGGAGAGTGACCCCATACACAGTGCCCAGAGCAAGACAGTGACCCCATACACAGTGCCCAGAGCAGATCAGTGACCCCATACACAGTGCCCAGAGCAGGACAGTGACCCCATATACAATGCCCAGAGCAGGACAGTGACCCCATACACAGTGCCCAGAGCAGGACAGTGACCTCATACACAGTGCCCAGAGCAGATCAATGACCCCATACACAGTGCCCAGAGCAGGACAGTGACCCCATACACAGTGCCCAGAGCAGGACAGTGACCCCATACACAGTGCCCAGAGCAGGACAGTGAATTCATACACAGTGCCAAGAGCAGTGACCCCATACACAGTGCCCAGAGCAGATGAATGACCCCATACACAGTGCCCAGAGCAGGACAGTGACCTCATACACAGTGCCAAGAGCAGGACAGTGACCCCATACACAGTGCCCAGAGCAGGACAGGGACCCCATACACAGTGCCCAGAGCAGGACAGTGACCCCATACACAGTGCCCAGAGTAGGACAGTGACCTCATACACAGTGCCAAGAGCAGGACAGTGACCCCATACACAGTGCCCAGAGCAGGACAGGGACCCCATACACAGTGCCCAGAGCAGGACAGTGACCTCATACACAGTGCCCAGAGTAGGACAGTGACCTCATACACAGTGAGCAGAGCAGATCACTGACCTCATACACAGTGCCCAGAGCAGGACAGTGACCCCATACACAGTGCCCAGAGCAGGACAGTGACCCCATACACAGTGCCCAGAGCAGATCAATGACCCCATACACAGTGCCCAGAGCAGGACAGTGACCCCATACACAGTGCTCAGAGCAGGACAGTGACCCCATACACAGTGCCCAGAGCAGGACAGTAACCTCATACACAGTGCCCAGAGCAGTGACCCCATACACAGTGCCCAGAGCAGGACAGTGACCCCATACACAGTGCCTAAAGCAGATCACTGACCCCACACACAGTGCCAAGAGCAGGACAGTGACCCCATACACAGTGCCCAGAGCAGGACAGTGACCTTAGACACAGTTCCCAGATCAGGACAGTGACCTCATACACAGTGAGCAGAGCAGATCACTGACCCCATACACAGTGCCCAGAGCAGGACAGTGACCCCATATACAGTGCCCAGAGCAGATCAGTGACCCCAAACACAGTGCCCAGAGCAGATCACTGACCCCAAACACAGTGCCAAGAGCAGGACAGTGACCCCATACACAGTGCCCAGAGCAGGACAGTGACGCCATACACAGTGCCCAGAGCAGGACAGTGACCTCATACACAGTGCCCACAGCAGATCAGTGACCCCATACACAGTGCCCAGAGCAGGACAGTGACCCCATACACAGTGCCCAGAGCAGGACAGTGACCCCATACACAGTGCCCAGAGCAGGACAGTGACCCCATACACAGTGCCCAGAGCAGGACAGTGACCCCATACACAGTGCCTAGAGCAGATCACTGACCCCACACACAGTGCCAAGAGCAGGACAGTGACCCCATACATAGTGCCCAGAGCAGGACAGTGACCCCACACACAGTGCCCAGAGCAGGACAGTGACCCCACACACAGTGCCTAGAGCAGATCACTGACCCCACACACAGTGCCCAGAGCAGGACAGTGACCCCATACACAGTGCCCAGAGCAGGACAGTGACCCCATAGACAGTGCCCAGAGCAGGACAGTGACCCCATACACAGTGCCCAGAGCAGGACAGTGACCCCATACACAGTGCCCAGAGCAGATCAGTGAACCCATACACAGTGCCCAGAGCAGATCACTGACCCCAAACACAGTGCCAAGAGCAGGACAGTGACCCCATACACAGTGCCCAGAGCAGGACAGGGACCCCATACACAGTGCCCAGAGCAGGACAGTGACCCCATACACAGTGCCCAGAGCAGATCAATGACCCCATTCACAGTGCCCAGAGAAGGACAGTGACCCCATACACAGTGCCCAGAGCAGGACAGTGACCCCATACACAGTGCCTAGAGCAGGACAGTGACCCCATACACAGTGCTCAGAGCAGATCAATGACCCCATACACAGTGCCCAGAGCAGGACAGTGACCCCATACACAGTGCCCAGAGCAAGACAGTGACCCCATACACAGTGCCCAGAGCAGGACAGTGACCTCATACACAGTGCCCAGAGCAGTGACCCCATACACAGTGCCCAGAGCAGGACAGTGACCCCATACACAGTGCCTAGAGCAGGACAGTGACCCCATACACAGTGCCCAGAGCAGGAGAGTGACCCCATACACAGTGCCCAGAGCAGGACAGTGACCATAGACACAGTGCCCAGATCAGGACAGTGACCTCATACACAGTGCCCAGAGCAGGACAGTGACCTCATACACAGTGAGCAGAGCAGATCACTGACCCCATACACAGTGCCCAGAGCAGATCACTGACCCCACACACAGTGCCAAGAGCAGGACAGTGACCCCATACACAGTGCCCAGAGCAGGACAGTGACCCCACACACAGTGCCCAGAGCAGGACAGTGACCCCACACACAGTGCCTAGAGCAGGACAGTGACCCCATACACAGTGCCCAGAGCAGGACAGGGACCCCATACACAGTGCCCAGAGCAGGACAGTGACCCCATACACATTGCCCAGAGCAGATCAATGACTCCATACTCAGTGCCCAGAGAAGGACAGTGACCCCATACACAGTGCCCAGAGCAGGACAGTGACCCCATACACAGTGCCCAGAGCAGGACAGTGACCCCATACACAGTGCCCAGAGCAGATCAGTGACCCCATACACAGTGCCCAGAGCAGGACAGTGACCCCATACACAGTGCCCAGAGCAGGACAGTGACCCCATACACAGTGCCCAGAGCAGGACAGTGACCCCATACACAGTGCCCAGAGCAGGACAATGACCCCATACACAGTGCTCAGAGCAGGACAGTGACCCCATACACAGTGCCCAGAGCAGGACAGTGACCTCATACACAGTGCCCAGAGCAGTGACCCCATACACAGTGCCCAGAGCAGGACAGTGACCCCATACACAGTGCCTAGAGCACATCACTGACCCCACACACAGTGCCAAGAGCAGGACAGTGACCCCATACACAGTGCCCAGAGCAGGACAGTGACCCCATACACAGTGCCCAGAGCAGGACAGTGACCCCATACACAGTGCCCAGAGCAGGACAGTGACCCCATACACAGTGCCCAGATCAGGACAGTGACCCCATACACAGTGCCCAGATCAGGACAGTGACCTCATACACAGTGCCCAGAGAAGGACAGTGACCTCATACACAGTGAGCAGAGCAGATCACTGACCCCATACACAGTGCCCAGAGCAGGACTGTGACCCCATACACAGTGCCCAGAGCAGGACAGTGATCCCATATACAGTGCCCAGAGCAGATCAGTGACCCCATACACAGTGCCCAGAGCAGATCACTGACCCCAAACACAGTGCCAAGAGCAGGACAGTGACCCCATACACAGTGCCCAGAGCAGGACAGGGACCCCATACACAGTGCCCAGAGCAGGACAGTGACCCCATACACAGTGCCCAGAGCAGATCAATGACTCCATACTCAGTGCCCAGAGAAGGACAGTGACCCCATACACAGTGCCCAGAGCAGGACAGTGACCCCATACACAGTGCCCAGAGCAGGACAGTGACCCCATACACAGTGCCCAGAGCAGATCAGTGACCCCATACACAGTGCCCAGAGCAGGACAGTGACCCCATACACAGTGCCCAGAGCAGGACAGTGACCCCATACACAGTGCCCAGAGCAGGACAGTGACCCCATACACAGTGCCCAGAGCAGGACAGTGACCCCATACACAGTGCCCAGAGCAGGACAGTGACCCCATACACAGTGCTCAGAGCAGGACAGTGACCCCATACACAGTGCCCAGAGCAGGACAGTGACCTCATACACAGTGCCCAGAGCAGTGACCCCATACACAGTGCCCAGAGCAGGACAGTGACCCCATACACAGTGCCTAGATCACATCACTGACCCCACACACAGTGCCAAGAGCAGGACAGTGACCCCATACACAGTGCCCAGAGCAGGACAGTGACCCCATACACAGTGCCCAGAGCAGGACAGTGACCCCATACACAGTGCCCAGAGCAGGACAGTGACCTTAGACACAGTGCCCAGATCAGGACAGTGACCTCATACACAGTGCCCAGAGAAGGACAGTGACCTCATACACAGTGAGCAGAGCAGATCACTGACCCCATACACAGTGCCCAGAGCAGGACTGTGACCCCATACACAGTGCCCAGAGCAGGACAGTGATCCCATATACAGTGCCCAGAGCAGATCAGTGACCCCATACACAGTGCCCAGAGCAGATCACTGACCCCAAACACAGTGCCAAGAGCAGGACAGTGACCCCATACACAGTGCCCAGAGCAGGACAGGGACCCCATACACAGTGCCCAGAGCAGGACAGTGACCCCATACACAGTGCCCAGAGCAGATCAATGACCCCATACTCAGTGCCTAGAGAAGGACAGTGACCCCATACACAGTGCCCAGAGCAGGACAGTGACCCCATACACAGTGCCCAGAGCAGGACAGTGACCCCATACACAGTGCCCAGAGCAGATCAATGACCCCATACACAGTGCCCAGAGCAGGACAGTGACCCCATACACAGTGCCCAGAGCAGGACAGTGACCCCATACACAGTGCCCAGAGCAGGACAGTGACCCCATACACAGTGCCCAGAGCAAGACAGTGACCCCATACACAGTGCCTAGAGCAGGACAGTGACCCCTGTTGTGGAAATTTTATATTAATGTGTTGTCATAAGAGTCTCCCAGTGTCTGATCAACCACAGCCCGCTCTAATAGCTGACTGGGGCAGACCAACCCTGGTTGATATCCGTTTGGTAGTGAAAAGCTCTTTGGGGATGTAGAGAAATGTTTGTGTGGTGGGGACATTTCCGCCAGCTAAGGGCCCCTGTGCGATACTCAGAACGATCGTCTGGTGGGGATGCGTTCGCTCTGCAAAGACATTATCGGTTTAGAGGTGTTTTGCTCTTGTCGCCCCTGGTATGCCTGATCAACATGTTAGGGGTGCCATGACCTACACCTGCAGATAATCTCTCATCCATGCACAAGGAACTTTAGTCATCGTCATTTAGTATATTGTATCATGTCCTGTAGTCATTGTTCATTGGTTGTTTTGTATTCTGTTGTTATATCCTTATATGGTCACTTACATCCTGTGAGGTCACACCCTGTGAAGGAAACGATTGGCTGTTGGGGCCAGGGCTTCCTGTTTGTGATTGCTTTTGTGGTCTTTTGAATAAAGGAGGCAGACAGAGCTGTAAAGGCCAGTCTTGCTGAGATGAGAATGTAAGAACCATGTGTTTTGTCTTGTTGGATGGCTGGGGCACACACCAGAGGATGGATACGATCAAAAGGTGAGATGCACTGCATTTATTTCATTAGACGAAATTGCTATTATGATTAGAAACAGGAGATTTGGCTGTGTGCTTCGCGTACAACCAAATTTCGATAACAGCATGGCGAGCCAGGTAGGAGTGAACAGAACCTCCTTCAGAATCGGATCATTAAAATGTGCGGGGGAGGGTCTGCTTCGCAAAAAGAACAAATTTTTCGTCTTTTGAAATAATGCTGGAAGTTTGATCGTATGTCTGGTGTGTACCTGTGTGTGTGTGTGTGTGTGTGTGTGTGTGTGTGTCTGTGTGTGTGTGTGTGTGTGTGTGTGTGTGTGTGTGTGTGTGATTTGTATTTCGAATCTTTGTGTAAGGAGACTGTGCCTGTGTGTGTGTGTGTGTGTGTGTGATGCTGTGTAATAATGCAGATGTTTGAAATAGAAATGTATGAATTGATATTATTTGCAGCCTGCAATGTGTGTGTGGAGTAGTTTTGTAAGTAGCATTGAGTTTAGTGAAGGGGCAGGCATTGTTGTTTTTGTATTGAAAGGGTCTACGCCCTGGGGGAAGGGAACTCTAATGTTGTGAACAGACATACAAGCATTCACTGTCTGTATCTTTCAATGTTTTGGTTCCTGTGAAAGCTGATGTGAACTGAGTTTGAGGGTATGTTTCAGCCGTGTAATTGTGGGTTATGTGGCTTGGTTGTTTCGTTGGATAGCATGTGTTCCGAAGTTGTGCTTTTTGTAACTTTAACACTTTTAAATGTTTGTCTAAGAGTTCAATTAGTATCTCAAATGTGTAAGTTTTTGGGGAGAAATTTTTGGTTTTGGCAGGAAAATGGTTTTTGTCTGCTACTTCCTTTTGTTGTCTACCATGTGACTACGGTCGGCCATTTTCTTTTCCTTTGTGTGTGAACTTTAAAATGTTTATCCATCTTGGTCAGTTTTGGCGGGAAAATGCGCCATTTTGTTGGGGTCTGGCCTTTGTTGTGGTCACCATGTGCATCGGCGGCCATTTTGAAGACCTGTGAGCTCCCCCTGGAGCTGCTCCATTGTGTATTCATTTGTGTGTGCAAAGCCATGTGCTTTAAGCTACAATCTGGCTTTTAGGCACCATTTTGTGAATTATTGGTTTTAAGTTGAAATGACTGTCGCATATCCAAGTGCCCATGCATTGTTGGGACATCACAACAGGAGCTGTTTACACCCTGTGGGGGTCTCTGGTTTCTAGGTAATAACATGGGGGGAGTTCTAACTCTGAGTCAAATATTGGTTGTATTTGCGACAAGCGTGTATTGTTTAAGATGTTTTATGTAACTTTGTCTCTTGTCATTCGTTAATGTCGGCCATTTTTCTGTAGTCCTGGTTTCATTCACCATTTTGCCGTAGACCGATTTTCGATTTGCTGCAACTGCCTTTTTGTTTATGCTGATTTTAGACTCCAGCGAAATATCTCTGGTTTTGTACTGAATTCCATTTCCAGTAGAATCATTTAGGTTTTTATTCCAGTTGTTTTAAAGAAGTTTATGTTTCTAGTGAAGATTTCTAATGTCTTGATAGAAAAAAATATGAAGCTATTTGAGGCTTCCCCTCCCACTCCCTCTTCCTACTCAGGTGTGCAACAGGAAGTTGGTGGGAGGGGCTTGGGGTCTTTTGACTTGTGTTTGGAAGGACGAAATCATTTTTATTTTTAAATTATATTAAGGTTCATACTGTAATACAGTTTTGGGTAGAGAGTAAACAGGAGGCATCCAAGTTATTGTTGTAATATCTGGGTACAGATAGAAGCCATAAGTTTGTTTTTGTTTTGAATAGCGGAGGATTTCATGGTGTTTTTGTAGTTGTCGGACAAACACGTTTAGAAGGCTGTATATCGTGAGACTGGTCGGGCCATGTATAATAGTCGGAATTCCAGTTCGCGATTGTATTAGCATAAACGTGAGGAGTAGTACGCTAACAGCCCCGCTCAGGCCGTGTATAATAATCGGAATGCGGGGGTCGATTATGGTGATAAAGGCGCAAACCATAATAGCTCCGAAAATAAAGCGCAGGGTTCTCTGAACGCAGAGTTCGCCAAAAAAAAGCGATTTGAATCGTCATGGGCAATAGGTCGTCCATGCACCCCAGTCAGACAGCTACATAATACATGAAATCTGAGTTCTGAGGAAAAGACCATTAAACCCCGGAAAGATTGAAATAGGTGGTCCAAGGATACTATTTTGGGTATCCCTCTGGAGTTGATGTAGCGCGACTGTGGCTTCAGAAATCTGTAATGTTGAGTGAGTTGAGGGATGCGTAGTACAAATTTGTGTGATTAAAAATACACAGGCCTGTTTTTGAACTTTGTGTGGCTGGTCCATGCAAAGATTTTGAAATGCTCTCGTGCCTTTCAAATTGTATTCTTTTTCTATCGCTAAAAGAGCGAAGGCAGCATTCCATCTGGTCGTTTTTGTTTTTATTTTTCATTTTTTGTTTTTGGGAACTATGAAATATCTCCCCCACATTTGTACCTAAATGTTTGTCTTTGTTTCAATGTTTGTATGTGGTAACAAGATGTTTGAACCTCCCGTGACAGCCCTCTTGCGTGTCGCGGCTGTTGTATTTTAGGAAAAAAAAAAAAAAAACGTGAAAGTAAGATTTACAGAGGGTTTAGTTATTATCGGTTTTGTGGAATGTCGGTGACAATTTACCAATGTACATGAATGTTGTATTGTTTACCATTCTTTGAAGGATAGAGTAATAACCTTTGTTTATAAGTATCTTTTCAGGTCCAGTTTCTGGAAGTGTGTGTACAGGTGTATAAGAAGGTAAAAGTATCATAGGCTATTTCACTGTTTTATTCTGCACCATTCCAAACCCTGCATGTCTTCCTCCAGTTTGTAATGAGGAGGGAAGAAAAGGGGGGATGAGAGTGGTGAGAATAACACATTTTCAAACCAATAATACTAACCACTCTAATTCTAACCAAGATTGTGCCAAGACTGTCTTTCTTTGATGGAATTTGAATCAGCAAGCAGCAGTCTGGTGAAAGAGGCTCCCATCCCAGATGCTAAGAACCTTTTTGTCACTGGTTCCAGGTATTACACCCCGGATGGTAAGCCACACACAGGTTATGCAGTGACCACAGTCCCGATGTCTGGGTTATTGTCATATGAGGTTTGTTTGAAGGTCAACCAAAAACAGAATTGTACTTTCCTCATTAGCTGTCACCTACATTCTCAGCTGATGGGGTGGGTGCAATCACTGTAACATGAACTTCAAAAGGTCCACCACAGGGTTCACGAGTCCATCCTGGACCCTGACACAATAACCAGTTTACATTCTTTCCAACCAGGTGACTGGGTCATTATAAAGAAGCTTGAGGGATGAGACCACGCCAGCCACTGCAAGAAGCTGATCAACCACAAAAGAGTAGAGGAGTATCTTTGTTCATTTATATTTTTTTGTTTAATAAATTTTGGCAAGGGTAACGATGAAAAGCATCCCAACTAGCTAAGAAAGAGAACAGGACACATGGTCGGGTACTAGTGCCCCAGCGATGACGGCGGTACATGCTATATGTGACATTCATATTGGTGTGAGGAGTTTTGACAAACTAGTAAAATCCAAACAGACACCTGTCAAAAGAACTTAACAACAAAACATTTCTAGAGGGTAAAATTAGTTATAATTTTAACAATAGCTCTGGTTCTTGCCAGCTTTGGTATCGGGATAACGAGGTAGCCCACAAGTGTGCTACAACTGAAGTTTGGTATTAATGTGGATCTACAGCTTTATAAGGTAATTTCCCGTAAAGCAAGAGGTTCATGTGTGCTGATGAAACTCGTCCCAGCATCTTATGTCGTGGCCGATCGTGAGGATCTGATGGCACGAGAGAAGGTAAGAATGGCAGGGACAGCTGGAAGGGAATTGCTTATACACGGTGGGGGCTTGAGCTTATGAAACGCTTGAACAATTTCTCATCCATTGAGGATGGGATGTTTCATGTAACTGTTGAAGCTACAAGGAAGTTCCCACAGTCCAAGGGGGTTTCTGGGAATTCATAAGTAAAGATTGTTATATCTGGATCAGGGATAGTAGTGACAAAGTTCAGGCCCATATGGATAAGGTTTAGATCCCTGCAAGGCAAAGCCAGAGCTATAGATAGTGAAGGTTGGAATCCTTTTTAAGGGTTTGGGAATCGTTGGAGATTTAATTTTTATTTTGCAGCGGATCATAGTGAAGGAAGTAGGGGTATATATACTTGATAAGGTTGGAAATAATAGGTTGGAGTTCTACTTAAGTTGTTTTTCATTTTTCTACATAATGTGTGCGTGTCAGTTGTAAGACGTAGCTTAAGTCTTTCCAGATGTGTCCAGCGTCATGTATGTTGAAATTATACTGCTTGTTACCTTATATGGAAATTTGCTCAAACTGATGCTTGTGTAACCAAGCCTTATAAAAAGCCCCAATAAAGAGCCGACAGGTTCAGTTGAGAGTACGGGACCTTTAAGGCTCGGATCTGATATACAGAAATCTATATTCTGTGTCTTATTTCTTTGATAGCTAAATTTGGCAAAGCAATATAAACTAGAAGCAGTTAAGTTGAAAACTGCACTTAACATTTCTGGCGCCCGAACAGGGACACACCGATGACACTTCAAGAGGTGGATGAATTGGACTGACGGAACAAAAGGTCAGGCATTCCGGGAACCACAGATTGAAAAACCTGCGCAGGTAAGAAAAAGCTTTATTTTTCTTATATTCTGTGCTCCCCTGATTTGTGCCTATCCGTTCTGTCAGTTACGGTTCTCCTGGTTTTAAAACACCAGCCTCTGTAGTGGTGAGTCTAGAATTACTGCATATTGTGGTTTATATTGCTGGAATTAATTGTTGTTTGTTGTCTGTCTGTCTTGTTGAGAAAGTGAATGAGCCTTGCCTAGGTTGGTATGAATTGAAAGAATATCATCCCAATGAGCAGTAGAATGCGTCCTTAACCTCGCAAGAGGACTTTGGGGGTCTGCCGCTTAAGTTTGATATTCAATTTAATTCATAAACCATAGACGGGTTGAAAGTATAAGCCCTGTCTGCTCCATAAAGCAGGGATAAGAGTGTATGAGAGGGATTCCCAGATACAGGGGGAATGAGGTCTCCATAAGCCCGGAGATCTAGTCGGATACCTGGTCACTTAAAGGAATGCTTGTATATGTGTAGCTGCCATTCTGGTCATAATATTTGTGAGTTGGCTAGCATATAAAGTAATTCGATTTCAGAAATCTCATCCTGGAGAGGTTTTTAGTATTCTGGCACCCTAGGAGGAAGGCAACGAGGAACTAGTGTAGCTTTTTTAGTATTTAGTACTGTACACTAAGTGTCCCACACGCTACCTAGGCACGGACTGTCAGAATGGGCCAGCAGAACACGAAACCCCGTCAGGGAATTGTGGTGCATTATACGGTGCCACAGATAATTAAGAACATCTATGGGAAAGATGAAGCATAGGACTTAAAGGATGTCCTTCGTAAATTTAAGGTGAAAGGAGCAGCGGGTTTAGACCTGGATGTATGGAGTGAAATAAAAAGGGACAGACAAGGAGAGGTGTTAGAGAAGCAATGGATGCATCAGATTCAATGCTTAATTAAGGTCTCAAATAGAGCAAAAGAAGAGGGGTGGAAATATAATTCAGATTGTGATGGTTGGGATATGAAAGACAGAAGAATAAAAAAAAAAAAAAAAAAAAAAAAAAAAATGTTGAAATTTTAAATAATCTTAGTTCAGCCATCCCACCCCCATATACTGACATAGTACGTAAACTACACAAGATATATCCTAAAATTGAGGGTAGAGGATGGGTTTTGTATAGCAAAGCCAGCTGCTTTCTGTAGATTTTTTTTTTTTTTTTTTTTTGTGACACAGTTAATGAATACACATGAAGCAACCTGGCAGGATGGGGAGGATTTATGCAGACATAAAATGACTCTGACCCTGTTTAAACTAGTTTATGACCGACCTGCAGACCGAGCTGAGGGGGGGATGGCAATTTAGAGACAGGAGGTCAGACACATAGACTCAAGGGCCCCTTTTATTGCTAGATTAGAAGCTTTCTCTCAGGCAAAACAACAGGAGAGAGGGTCAATATCACTCATGAAACAAATGCCAGGAGAGACTGTATCAGAATTTTACTTATCTATGGAAAGTATGATGGCAGATGAGGGATTGGATTTGGCTCTGCCAGTCACGATCTGAGCCTTCAATAGACAGTTTATGGAAGGATTAATTCCACAGATAAGTGAAAGACTGAAAGCCTGCATACCACCCTTAATTTGTTGCGATTTTTGGCAGAAAAAGGTTGCAAGGTTAATAAGAAAAAGTTGCAAGTGTGTCAGAAAAAGTTATCTTTTTGGGACATTGTATATCACAGGGTACGAGACATCTCACTGAGGAGAGGGTTCAAGTGATAAAGGGAATGTTACCCCCACGGAATTTCAAACAATTGCACATGTTTTTAGGTATTGTGTCATATTGTAGACAATGGATACCACATGCTAGCGCTTTGATGCAGCCATTATACGATTGTTTGAAAATTGTACCGTATATGCTTACAGAAGTAGCTTATGAGTCGTTTGTCACTTTGAAAAGGTTATTGATTTCTGCCCCGGTTATTGGTATTCCAGATTACACCAAGATATTTTATTTGTACATTGCTGAAATCACTGGACACGCCACAGGTGTTTTGACACAGGCACATGTAAAACAAAGATCCGTTGCTTAATTTTCAGCAGCATTAGATCCAGTGTCCAGAGGTTCACCGTCCTGTGTACGGGCGATAGCAGCGGTGTCGATAATCCTAGATAAGTCATCAGAAATTGTTCTAGACAATCCAGTTGTAGTGCACACCACACATGACATACATGCAATCTTGTCTCAGGTACAGCCCAAACACATTTCAATGGCTAGGCAATTAAGGTTACAGTGTACTTTACTTTTACCTCCAAATGTTACTTTTCAGCGCTGTACAACTTTAAATTTGGCTACCTTTTTGCCTCTTCAGTCACCAGATTTGGCAAGGGGGAATAATAGTGCTAATAAGGAAGAAGAAGAGGAAGAAAAAAAAAATTCTCGAGAACTTCTGATAAGAGAGGACATTCTAAAAACAATGGACTTTTTAGTTTTTTTGACTACTGATGAAATAATTTATCCATCAGATATGTTGCAGTTTTTATATATCATTTTTATGTGACAGGACATGTTTATTATATCAAGATGAGATATTTTTTACACATCATTTTTTACATTCATATATAGTGTATTTTCAGAGTTGAAAGGGTTAAACATCCCTACAATAGAGTCATTCTAGTTAGAAGGAACATCTGGTGATAATTAAGACAGAGTACATTTTTTCTTAAAGGTACATGTTACAGATACACCAATCTTAAATGCTGAGCACACTTTGTACATAGATGGTAGTAGGTTTGCTGATGACAAGGGTAAATATCACACAGGGTATGCCGTAGTGACTGATACACAGGTGATTGAAGCACAGCCCTTACCAGCCCACATGTCAGCACAAGAAGCAGAATTAAAAGCTTTAGAACAAGCCCTAGAATACTTAAAAGGACGAGAAGGGAATATTTACACTGACTCTGCCTACGTTTATGGTGTAGCGCACAATTATGGCCATATATGGAAGGCTAGAGGTTATCTGACAGCAGCAAGTACACCTGTAAAATATGGAGAAGGGATTAAGAGAGTTCTGAACAATCTTCAAAAAGGTTAAACGAGTGTCCATTATGAAGATAGCGGCACACACGAGCGCAAAAACAATTGAGGCAAAAGGAAATGCATTTGCAGATTTGACTGCAAAACAGGCAGCTCTAGGGGAAGGAAGCCCTGAGACCTTAGCAGCGGTAGAGGTGAGTATCCCAGAACCAACATGGCAGCAGTTGAGTAAATTACAGGAGCAAGCAGGGGAGAGCGAGAAAGATAAGTGGGTCAGGATGGGAGCAGCACCAGACCTTGACAATGTATGGAGGGAAGGGGGCAAAGTATGCCTGCCTGCCTCTCTGTACCCAGCAATGGCAGCGGCAGTTCACCTACCCACACATGTCAGTTCCAATTCCATGTATAGGATTGTGAACCAAGGATGGCTCGCCCCTGGATTCAGTAGTACTGCAAGAAACTACTGTGCAGCCTGCCAAATCTGTCTCCTGAATAACCCAGGATAGAGAGTAAAAACCCCACGGAAACACCAGGTTCGGGCCCAATACCCCTTCCAGAGACTGCAAATTGACTACATACAAATGCCTAAGAGCGGCCCCTTTGAATTTGTCCTCGTGTGTATCGATTTATTCTCAGGTTGGCCCGAAAGCTATCCAGTAAAATCAGCCACAGCAAAAGCCACAGCCAAGAAACTGATCACTGAGTTAATACCTAGGTTTGGTCTTCCTGAAACTATAGAATCAGATAGGGGGATACACTTTACAGGAGAAATCATGCAGAATGTGATGACCATGTTAGGGGTTCAACAAAGTTTTCACACCCCTTATCATCCACAGAGTTCAGGATCAGTGGAAAGAGTAAATGGGACAATAAAGTTGAAAATACAAAAAGCCATGCAAGAGTTAAACAAGCCATGGCCAGAATGCCTGCCTTTTGCTTTGTTCTCTATAAGATACACTCCAACAGGGAAAACAGGATTATCCCCATATGAAATACTTTTTGGGAATGCACCTAGATTAGGTCTATACTTTCTACAGAGTATGCAATTGCAATGTGATAGTTTGACTGCATATGTGATACAATTACAACAACGTCTAACTAAGATCCACAAAAGTGTGTATTCTTTTCTTCCAGACCCTAACTCAATAGCAGGTACACATACACTGCTACCAGGAGATTATGTATATGTTAAGAAACACACCAGAAAGACATTGGAACCTAGATTTGAAGGTCCTTATCAAGTGCTTTTGACTACAGCCACTTCAGTGAAATTGGAAGGAAAAGCAGCCTGGATCCACGCATCACACTGCAAAAAGAGTCTTGAACCAAGAGAAACAGAATGAAGATCCTTCTAACTATGATAATAGTGCTTGAATGTTTTCAAATGTTTGTTTATACATGGACTCCGGGTATCAATGTAACAGTTCATGAAAATAGTACTGATCTTAGATGGGTAAATCAGGATAAGAGTATAACACAATATCATTACTACGAATGGTATTTTGTACTAGTAAGGAAATGGGAAGCACAACAGGAGGATATATATACAATGGCAACATTATGGTTTCAATATAAAAATAGAAGACGCTCTACCCACCATCTTCGAATCTTCTCTATTAACTCCTATTCCTAGATCTTGCATAAATGTTTCGGTATCAACAGAAAACAAAAATCAAATTTAATGTAACTTTTCCCCAGCTACCAGAATGTAGGTATCGCCGAGAATGGTATGATACAGTTCTGGGAGCTGCAGGAACTGGAATGGGAATAATGAATGGGATACAGATGGAAATGATACAAAATAAGTGGAAATGTGCAGGAAGTCACATAGCTGATAGTTTAATAATTACAAGCAAATGGTTACCTACAACATTCGAAACACAAATTAGCTAGGTACAATTAACTAAATATCTCAATATTATGGTTAATCACACAGCACTAGCCAGTCTGAAGTTGTGGAAAGAAAATCAGGAGTTTATAAACATTACTCAATGTGCTTTTTCTACACTATCTTATCACATTCAAATTAATAGAGCTTGAGATGAGCTACGATTAGGGAATTATCACACTTGGATGAACTATTTCAAGGGTTTAAATTTAGAAAGTACATGGTTTGAAGTACCAGGAAAAGAAGTTGAATGTGAGGAAAGATGGTGTGCTGGAAGGTTTGATGTATACAAAGTGGAGGAGGTCCAGGTAATGTGTAAGTTAATAGTGATGCCACTCCTGATAGGAAAGGATCTACCTGAATTTTGGTATTCTGACATTTATGTAGATACACAAAACATGACTCATGATCTAAGTTTATATGTGCTAAAACTAATAAGGGAATAGTCTGTGGAAGAAGTTCTCCAGTCTATGAACTTTGCTTATTGAAACATCAATCTAACATATGTAGGTTTCAGAGATTACCAGCAGGTGTAGGAAACAGATTTATGGAGATAGGACCACAACATATTTGTTTAGTCACAAATGATCAGGAAACTATGGAAAGTTTAAATAAAACGGCCCCTTTTTCAGGATGCGTAAAGAATGTTAAAATGCTTAAATGGCAAAATGACACTTTCCTTTTTGAACCAGATGCACATAGAATATTTAATCCAGAATGGACGGTAGATAATCTTACTGATACTACTCCTTTTATAATATCATTAGAGCTCTTACAGCAAATCTTAAATGAGTCCGAAATACTTAGAAAACACATAGAGACACAAGAACATACCCTTCAAAATAATCTAATATCTGCGGTTATAGATAAAGGGAAATTAATACATTTATCCTCACAAATAAGAGATGAAACAACACATCATTGGTATGATGTATTTGCTGGATGATCACCCACTGCTACGGCAATTTTTTTAATTGGATGCTCAATCCGATACTTATTCTAATTTTAGTTTTTGTACTGCTTACTGTGATAAACTGTTGCTTATATAGGAAGATTAAGGTATGAACAGATAGAATGGAAAGAGAAAGGTATTAGGAACTCCAATGACAAAAAGGGTAACTTGACATCACCCCTTTTCTATTCTCTTTGCTTATAAGATGCTGGTATGGATTTGAGGGATGAGGGTAAATAAAGAAGACTTATCCTCCTCTGACAACCCGCGGTCAGGGATAGTACTCTTTGAAGTATCGGCTGTTCACTTGTTTGCAAGGACCCAGAATCGTGGAGGGGATGATGTCAAAGGGGGAAATTGATAAGGTTGGAAATAATAGGTTGGAGTTCTACTTAAGTTGTTTTTCATTTTTCTACATAATGTGTGCGTGTCAGTTGTAAGACGTAGCTTAAGTCTTTCCAGATGTGTCCAGCGTCATGTATGTTGAAATTATACTGCTTGTTACCTTATATGGAAATTTGCTCAAACTGATGCTTGTGTAACCAAGCCTTATAAAAAGCCCCAATAAAGAGCCGACAGGTTCAGTTGAGAGTACGGGACCTTTAAGGCTCGGATCTGATATACAGAAATCTATATTCTGTGTCTTATTTCTTTGATAGCTAAATTTGGCAAAGCAATATAAACTAGAAGCAGTTAAGTTGAAAACTGCACTTAACATACTTATGTTGTTTTTGTTTCTATTCCTTCTATATGCCATGATGAGGTGCTCCTGTTGCCTGATTGGACGCGTGACCAGAGCCTGAGCAGATGACCACATCTTCCCTGATGAGATGCCCCGAAGCCCGACCCACGTACAAGACACAGAGGATCCCAGACAGACCGGCGACTACTACAGCTCACCATGTCATCTCCAACAGAGTCTACATGTCAAGCCGTGTTTTACTTTTTATGGACTAAGAAGAAGATCAGGATTCATCGAGGGACACATGGGATCATATGACAAGAGGAGGGACTGTTGTGGAAATTTTATATTAATGTGTTGTCATAAGAGTCTCCCAGTGTCTGATCAACCACAGCCCACTCTAATAGCTGACTGGGGCAGACCAACCCTGGTTGATATCCGTTTGGTAGTGAAAAGCTCTTTGGGGATGTAGAGAAATGTTTGTGTGGTGGGGACATTTCCGCCAGCTAAGGGCCCCTGTGCGATGCACAGAACGATCGTCTGGTGGGGATGCGTTCGCTCTGCAAAGACATTATCGGTTTAGAGGTGTTTTGCTCTTGTCGCCCCTGGTATGCCTGATCAACATGTTTGGGGTGCCATGACCTACACCTGCAGATAATCTCTCATCCATGCACAAGGAACTTTAGTCATCGTCATTTAGTATATTGTATCATGTCCTGTAGTCATTGTTCATTGGTTGTTTTGTATTCTGTTGTTAAATCCTTATATGGTCACTTACATCCTGTGAGGTCACACCCTGTGAAGGAAACGATTGGCTGTTGGGGCCAGGGCTTCCTGTTTGTGATTGCTTTTGTGATCTTTTGAATAAAAGAGGCAGACAGAGCTGTAAAGGCCAGTCTTGCTGAGATGAGAATGTAAGAACCATGTGTTTTGTCTTGTTGGATGGCTGGGGCACACACCAGAGGATGGATACGATCAAAAGGTGAGATGCATTGCATTTATTTCATTAGACGAAATTGCTATTATGATTAGAAACAGGAGATTTGGCTGTGTGCTTCGCGTACAACCAAATTTTGATAACACCCCATACACAGTGCCCAGAGCAGGACAGTGACCCCATACACAGTGCCCAGAGCAGATCAATGACCCCATACACAGTGCCCAGAGCAGAACAGTGACCCCATACACAGTGCCCAGAGCAGGACAGTGACCCCTTACACAGTGCCCAGAGCAGGACAGTGACCCCATACACAGTGCCCAGAGCAGGACAGTGACCCCATACACAGTGCCCAGAGCAGGACAGTGACCCCATACACAGTGCCCAGAGCAGGACAGTGACCCCATACACAGTGCCCAGAGCAGGACAGTGACCTCATACACAGTGCCCAGAGCAGGACAGTGACCTCATACACAGTGCCTAGAGCAGTGACCCCATACACAGTGCCCAGAGCAGGACAGTGACCCCATACACAGTGCCCAGAGCAGGACAGTGACCCCATACACAGTGCCCAGAGCAGTGACCCCATACACAGTGCCCAGAGCAGGACAGTGACCCCATACACAGTGCCCAGAGCAGATCACTGACCCCAAACACAGTGCCCAGAGCAGGACAGTGACCCCATACACAGTGCCCAGAGCAGGACAGTGACCCCATACACAGTGCCCAGAGCAGGACAGTGACCCCATACACAGTGCCCAGAGCAGGACAGTGACCCCATACACAGTGCCCAGAGCAGATCAATGACCCCATACACAGTGCCCAGAGCAGGACAGTGACCCCATACACAGTGCCCAAAGCAGGACAGTGACCCCATACACAGTTCCCAGAGCAGGACAGTGGCCCCATACACAGTGCCCAGAGCAGATCAGTGACCCCATACACACTGCCCAGAGCAGATCACTGACCCCATACACAGTGCCCAGAGCAGGACAGTGACCCCATACACAGTGCCCAGAGCAGATCAATGACCCCATACACAGTGCCCAGAGCAGA
This sequence comes from Aquarana catesbeiana, assembly GCF_042186555.1. NCBI lineage: Eukaryota > Metazoa > Chordata > Amphibia > Anura > Ranidae > Aquarana > Aquarana catesbeiana. The sequence continues at coordinate 43,565,984 of NC_133324.1, forward strand.
CCAGTGACCCCATACACAGTGCCCAGTGCAGGACAGTGACCACATACACAGTGCCCAGAGCAGGACAGTTACCCCGTACACAGTGCCCAGAGCAAGACAGTGACACCATACACAGTGCCCACAGCAAGACAGTGACCCCATACACAGTGCACAGAGCAAGACAGTGACCCCAAACACAGTGCCCAGAGCAGGACAGTGACCCCAAACACAGTGCCCAGAGCAGGACAGTGACCCCATACACAGTGCCCAGAGCAGATCAATGACCCCATACACAGTGCCCAGAGCAGATCAATGACCCCATACACAGTGCCCAGAGCAGGACAGTGACCCCATACACAGTGCCCAGAGCAGGACAGTGACCCCATACACAGTGCCCAGAGCAGGACAGTGACCCCATATACAGTGCCCAGAACAGATCAGTGACCCCAAACACAGTGCCCAGAGCAGGACAGTGACCCCATACACAGTGCCCAGAGCAGGACAGTGACCCCATACACAGTGCCCAGAGCAGATCAATGACCCCATACACAGTGCCCAGAGCAGGACAGTGACCTCATACACAGTGCCCAGAGCAGGACAGTGACCTCATACACAGTGCCTTGAGCAGTGACCCCATACACAGTGCCCAGAGCAGGACAGTGACCCCATACACAGTGCCTAGAGCAGATCACTGACCCCACACACAGTGCCAACAGCAGGACAGTGACCCCATACACAGTGGCCAGAGCAGGACAGTGTCCCCATACACAGTGCCCAGAGCAGGACAGTGACCCCATACACAGTGTCCAGAGCAGGATAGTGACCCCATACACAGTGCCCAGAGCAGGATAGTGACCCCAAACACAGTGCCCAGAGCAGATCAGTGACCCCAAACACAGTGCCCAGAGCAGGACAGTGACCCCATACACAGTGCCCAGAGCAGGACAGTGACCCCATACACAGTGCCCAGAGCAGATCAATGACCCCATACACAGTGCCCAGAGCAGGACAGTGACCTCATACACAGTGCCCAGAGCAGGACTGTGACCCCATACACAGGGCCCAGAGCAGGACAGTGACCCCATACACAGGGCCCAGAGCAGGACAGTGACCCCATACACAGGGCCCAGAGCAAGACAGTGACCCCATACACAGTGCCCAGAGCAGGACAGTGACCCCATACACAGTGCCCAGAGCAGGACAGTGACCCCATACACAGTGCCCAGAGCAGGACAGTGACCCCATACACAGTGCCCAGAGCAGGACAGTGACCCCATACACAGTGCCCAGAGCAGTGACCCTATTCACAGTGCCCAGAGCAGTGACCCCATACACAGTGCCCAGAGCAGGACAGTGACCCCATACACAGGGCCCAGAGCAGATCACTGACCCCATACACAGGGCCCAGAGCAGGACAATGACCCCACACACAGGGCCCAGAGCAGATCACTGACCCCGTACACAGTGCCCAAAGCAGATCACTGATCCCGTACACAGTTCCCAGAGCAGGACAGTGACCCCGTACACAGTGCCCAGAGCAGGACAGTGACCCCGTACACAGTGCCCAGAGCAGGACAGTGACCCCATACACAGTGTTCCTTCAGTCAGTGCCTGTGTCTAACAACATGTTGCCATAGATCAGATGACTGGAAAGCTGCCCCTCCCCCTTTCCACGCTCAGCAACTCCATTAAGAACAGTACAATGCCTGCAGCAATGATGAACCATCCTAGCTCCTCCTCAGCCTTCCTCCTCGGAGCACACCACCTGCACGACAGGAAATACCCCCCCACACACACACACACACACTGCTCTTGTCCTCAGACTGACAGGCTCAGTCTGCCCTGCAGAGTGCAATGCACTGAGTGCAGCAGCTCCTTTCCCTCCTCCACTACATAAGGACACATTGCTGCTCTCCCCCTCTCTCTTCTTAGCTTACCTGCTTCCTCCAGGCTCCTAGGGCAATGCACGGGGCTGAGCTCTCTCTGCTGCTTCTATCCCATTTGTCTTTTGGCAGCAAATGCAGGAGGCATCTCATGTCACCGCCAGTGCTTTTATAAGGTAGTACCAGCACTGGATCAATCCACCAGTGATGCTGCCTCACCAGCCAGCCCCTGCCAGGTTTAACTGATCAGTAACGGCTTATTCGGCTGTATCCCTCCACTTCAGAAAAGAGTCCCTAGCCATTTGCAGAAAAGATCCATATTAGGTACCAGGTTATTTAAAAAAAAAGTGTGACTGCACTGCAATACCACTGTGGAAATTTTGGGGGTGCTATGAGGGTGCTTGAAGACTTTTTGGGGGAGCTTCAGCACACCCAAGCACCCCCCTGGAAGAAGGTGTTCGGGTTCCTTTAGAACTGGACTGACTTCTCAGTCGGTTACCGGCACTTTAGCAGGGACCGACTGCACTCACTGTAAATAGGGAGGGTGCAGCTCTGTCGGGAGAGAAGATGGCCAGAAAGTTAGAGGTGCTTTTAAACTGGGTGTTGAGGGAACAGATGTAATGCTAGCCAGCAACGAGCAAGGTTCAGTGGGCAATATTGGGGGCATTGGTGGTAGGGTGGCTAGAATACCAAAACACAAGGTAACTAAGTTGGCAAATCCTAATTGCAGTCCCGTATCAACTAACAAGGAAATAGTATGTGACAGGACAAAATTAAGAGCCATGTACACAAATGCTAGAAGTCTAGCTAACAAAATGGGAGAACTGGAGCTGCTAATTTGCGAGGAGGATTTCGATATGGTGGGAATTTCAGAAACTTTGACAGCTCACATGACTGGCTGGCAATCATTCAGGGGTATTCTCTTGACTGTTGTATAACAGATGTGTTTAACTCCCCCATAAACTATACTACCCCACCTTATAACCGTATTCATTAACCGAGACCACACCGTACTCTTGGGGTAACAAAGGCCGTAGCAGCCTACTTTATTTAACAAATATAATGACTCAAATATCAAAAATATAAAAAACTTATAAATGGAAAAAACATATCTGTTATAAAACCTTTGAAATCTAACGTTGGTCTGAGCAGGAAATCAATAAACCTCTGTGTTAATAAACCTTCTTGCACTGCAGTCCCTCTCAAATGTATTATCCCTGCCTCAAGCCGACAAGCTGGCTCAAAGACTACCCCTGACTGCAGTGCCCCATTATCCCTTCCTGGCTAACCTCCGTCAACCGGGAACCACCATCAGGACCCCTCCAACGATAGTCCCGATCTCATCCTTCTGATGTCTTCTTTTCCTGCACAGACCAACGTCCGCCACCGCTACGACATCACATTGCCAGTACCTGTGAAGAAAAACAGAAAAAACACTTCCCAAACAACCAAAAAACTGCTAACCATAGGGAGGGTGGGTGGGAACTTTCCACCACGCTTTGGTGACTCATCCCAGGCGGGGCCCCCTTATCAAAGCTCCACCAGCCCCTCCCCCTCGGCTCTATACTCACCACCCCTTAGAAACTAGTTAAATCCCTGTTAACCCCGTCATGCCCGCCCTGCGCTTATTCTCCTGTCTGATATTGCTCCGGGCTTTCTTGACTGTTGTATAACAGATGTGTTTAACTCCCCCATAAACTATACTACCCCACCTTATAACCGTATTCATTAACCGAGACCACACCGTACTCTTGGGGTAACAAAGGCCGTAGCAGCCTACTTTATTTAACAAATATAATGACTCAAATATCAAAAATATAAAAAACTTATAAATGGAAAAAACATATCTGTTATAAAACCTTTGAAATCTAACGTTGGTCTGAGCAGGAAATCAATAAACCTCTGTGTTAATAAACCTTCTTGCACTGCAGTCCCTCTCAAATGTATTATCCCTGCCTCAAGCCGACAAGCTGGCTCAAAGACTACCCCTGACCGCAGTGCCCCATTATCCCTTCCCGGCTAACCTCCGTCAACCGGGAACCACCATCAGGACCCCTCCAACGATAGTCCCGATCTCATCCTTCTGATGTCTTCTTTTCCTGCACAGACCAACGTCCGCCACAGCAAACAAGGGTAATTCCCTTACCCTTGGATGCCCCTCCACACCCGAAGTGCTCGTTGTATACCGTCTTGAAGGCCCAAAGCCCACATGTCTATGCCTACCTCGTTTAAATGAACCCCATCCTTTTTTAAATATCTCCAGGTTTCAAATTCCAACTCTAGATGACGTATTACCAACCCTCCCTTCCGTACCATGAATTTGGTCACCTCCCTATTAATCTTCCTCCTGGCTCTATTAATACCTTCCACTGATCTGGCCATTCTCCATGTCGTACGCGCCACTATATCAGACCATACAACGATCATATCAGGAAATTGCTCCATCAAGCGGTCAATATCTGATTTGATGTCTCGTGTAATGTCTAACATGGACCTAATCCCCAAATCATTGCCGCCCACATGTAGTACTAACACATCAGGCGGTCTGTCCCTAGCTGTATAATGCTGCACCTCAGGAACCAACCGGCCCCATAACATTCCCGGGACTCCAAACCATTTTATGTAGGCTTCCTTTCTGTCAAAACCCAACTGCCTACCATCGTACCTCACGTCCCCTCTCCGTGCCCCCCAGCAGACATAGGAATGGCCCATGATCCAGACCATCCCGGTCGCCGAACCTGAAATTAAAAGAGGAAAAAACAACATACACTATAACATGACCATCATTTTCAAAAATCATACCCGGGCAGACTGAAGAGTCCTGCCCACTTGATTACCTCACAAACCTACTACCAGGTGGGGCCTAACGTAAGACCTGAACCTGTTGGACTCCCACCGCCCAATCCGTTTCACTGCCTCCATATCCATCCCTTGCCTCGCTGCTTCCGTTGCTGCTCCTATCCTGAATGAGTGGGATGAAAATGCTTTGCCCTCCAAACCCAACTGCTCCAGGCATTTTCTAAATATAGCCCCAAACTGAAAACGTGACAACGGCGTTCCATCCTCGTGTACCAAAAACGCGCCTAGCCCCACCGGGCGAACCTGCATAAAAACCCTTACCGCTTCCAGTGGGCATAAAGGCGAACCCGGGATCGGAAACACCTGTACCAGCTTCCCCCTGCCCTCCTGATCTGTTTTTGATTTTTTTAACCACAAGGACAGCCTTCCCCTACTGCACTCCACTTCCTGGCTTCCAATTCCCCCTTGTACTTTCTTTGAAGGACTGACCAGTTCCCCAATTCTGAATGCCCCAAAAAACGCCAACAAAAATGCTACTGTAAACAATTTTATCTCAAATTCCGATGCACACACCTCCCTCAATTTAGCTATTATACCCTCGAGAATCTCGAATGTCACGGGCTTCCTGGTATCCTTCCGAACCACCGATCGCCTGTAACCTTTTACGGCCTGTCGCACCCAGAAATCTTTGGTAAAATCAGGCCGCCCCTGTAATTTGAACAGGAAGGCTAGACCTGACAGTTGTGCATTCACTACCGATGCAGACACCCCCTCTTCCATTTTCCTGGCTACGTAATATAAAACGAGTAAACGTCCTGCTCGCCCCTTCGGCTCTTCACCCACCTCTTGCACAAACGCCAACCACTCCTTCCAAACCCTCTTGTATGCTGACCACGTAGACCCACTTACCGACCGCTTTATCCATCCCGTGATGATTCCAATGCAATCCCCCACAACCATTCTGGACAAGGCACTCCTTGTTGCTCCGCCTCCGGCGCCAACTGTCGGAACCTGTCCCACTGGAAGCGAGATAATGCATCAGCTATCACATTCTCCACTCCTGGCAGGTGTACAGCGTGAATGAAAACATTCAGTTGTAAGCATCTCAGCACCAAATGTTGAAGTAATCTAATAACCGGCGGAGAAGACGCCGTGTTCTTATTGATTACCTGCACCACCCCCAAATTGTCCCCATGGAAACGCACCTTCAGATCCCTGAAAGATGCTCCCCACAACTCCACTGCAAGCACTACTGGAAATAATTCCAACAGCACCAAATTCTTCGTGAAACCCGCCGCTATCCAGGACAGTGGCCAGGGGCCCGCACTCCATTGTCCCTGGAAGAAAGCTCCAAAACCTGAAGACCCTGCTGCATCCGTAAAAAGCTCCAGGTCGAAATTACTGACCGGTCCTGCCATCCATAACGCTCGGCCATTGAATGACTCCAAAAAGGTATGCCATACCCTCAGGTCATCCCTATGTGCCTTAACCAAGCGTACAAAATGTCTCGGGGACTTAATACCACTCGTACTTGCTGCCAGACGCCGACTGAACACCCTCCCCATAGGTAAAATGTGGCAAGCAAAATTAAGCTTGCCTAATACCGATTGCAATAGGCGCAGTTGCACTTTTCGCAATCCAATCAGCCTCGCGATCTCTGTTTTCAGGTCCGCCAACTTTGCCTCCGGTAACCTGCATTCCATGGCCTCCGAATCCAGGACGATGCCTAGAAACGTGATGACCGTACAAGGTCCCTCAGTTTTTTCAGGCGCCAGTGGAATGCCGAACCTGTCTGCTATGTGTTCCAGCGTCGCCAAGAGCATCGCGCAGATCCTGGACTCGGCCGGTCCTATGCATAGGAAGTCGTCCAGGTAATGAATTAAAGAATTCACACCCGAAACCTCCCTTACCACCCACTCTACAAAAGAGCTGAATTGCTCGAATATCACACATGATATAGAGCAACCCATCGGTAGGCATTGGTCGACGTAGAACTCATCGTCCCAATGGCATCCCAGCAACCTAAAACTTTCAGGGTGCACTGGTAGCAGCCTAAAAGCCGATTCTATATCTACCTTAGCCATCAGTGCCCCTTTTCCATACCGGCGCACCCACCCTACGGCTGCATCAAACGACGTATATGTCACTGAGCATGCTTCTTGATCTATGGCGTCATTCACCGACCCCCCTTTTGGAAAGGACAGGTGGTGGATGAGCCTAAATTTATTGGGTTCCTTCTTCGGCACTACCCCCAGTGGTGACACCACCAGGTCAGCCAAAGGTGCCGACGCGAATGGCCCCGCCATCCTTCCCATTGCAACCTCCTTACGTAGTTTTTCACCAACTACGTCCGGGTGTTGCAAAGCAGACCGGAGGTTGGGTGGAACGGGAGGAACTACCGCCAGTGCACAGGGTATTCGGAAGCCCACTGAGAAACCTTCTTCCAATAATTTTGCCGCTTTCCTATCCGGATACCTACCGAGAAACGGCCGCATCCTTCCCACTCTCACCGGAGTCCTCCCTCTTGTGTCCAGCTTCCCCTGAACGACCTTTTGCCTGCTTGAAGCATCTGGATGCCGAATGGGCTCCGTTGCACCCCGAACACTCATGCTTGAATCTACATGAACTTCCGAACTTGCATGCCCCTGAGTTATATTGCCAGCACACCCCTTTTTTGTTTCCGGCCGACTGTCCTTGTGCTGAAGTTCCGCCGCCCCCCCCCTGAAAAAACTGGTTCGGTGCCCGCGCAGACGTCATTAAACGCATCCAGAGGCTGATATCTTTGTGGTCCCAACGCAGCTCTTTCCGGACTGCCCTCCGTTGCCGAAACTGCTCATCATACCTCAGCCACGCAGTCCCACCATAAACTCTGTACGCTTCCCCAATAGAATCCTGATAGCAAAACAGCGCCGAACAATGTTCGGGCTGTTTTTCCCCTATAACACTTGCCATTATGGCGAACGCCTGCAGCCAATTGGTAAATGTACGCGGGATTAACCGGTATCTCCTTTTTTCTTCGTCCTCTTTTTTGGAATCGTCAGGTTTTACTCTATCTAGATTGAATTTTTCCAGAGGGAGTAAAGAAAAGATCTCCACATACTCACCTTTCCACAGCTTCTCTCTGACTTCCTGCTTCAAATGTGCTCCTAACGGCCCTTCATAACACACATATACTTCACATTTAGCTGCATCCGCAATTCTAACTATATCTTGCCTTGCCACCGTCTCACTGGTCACAGCCGTCTTGCCTGTCCCCTGCGCAACGACCGTCCCCTCCCCTTCCTTGGCTGGCACCGTGCCGGCCGCTGCGACCGCCGGCATCTCTGTACTTACCCCTGACCCTGCATTTTCCCCCGCTCCTGCTATCGGCAGGACCCAAGCTGCCGCTGGCCCCACTGCTGTTTTGCCGGCCTGTTCGAACTTCCGAACTAGATCTTTAATTCCTTCCAAGAAGCCCAACAAACCTACCGCACCCCCGGAGGTCTCCCCTGTCCCCCCCCTTTCTGTCCCAGACCCTGACCCTCTGCTAGGCCCACTGCACTCTTGCAAACATGGTACAATAGTTGCTGACTTACCGGGCTGCATAGGTGTCGCCCCATCAGCCGATCATCTGCCGTCCACCTCTGCTGTCCTCCCTGAACGCAGGGCCTCCTCTTCTTCTGACTCTGATCGATCGTCCGCAAGGTCCAGCACCAAATCTTCCTCCTCTGCGGATGAGAGCCCACCTGGCCCGCTGGCTGTTACTGCCTCAGGCATACTCTCCCTCCCCTGAGCAGCGCGTCCGTGTGGCGACTTTTTGACAGCCTTACCAGGACCGGTGTGCTGTACCTCAGTCCTGGGGGCCTCTGTTCTCCCCTTTCTCTGCCCCCCCAGTCCTAGGTCAGGGCGCTGTGTGTCTCCTGCCGCTGGAGGCCCGGAGCTCCGGTCTGCAGTCCTACTCTGTATCTGTCCCCGCTCTGTCTCTGGTAGCCTGGGGGAGGGGCCAGCGCGCTCGCGCTCCCCGCGTCTGCTAGGCCTCGATGCGGCCCTGTCTTTTCCCTGCCTGGTGCTGCCTGCTCCGGGTTCTCGGGTGTCCGTTCTGGCTGGGCTGCCGCTGAGGAACCGGGCCGTCCGTTTGGGGGGTGGGCCCGCTGTAGATACCCCCCGGCTCCCCCCCGCCTGCCGCTGTACCTCCGCACGCTGCTCCGGCGAGTACCGCTCTGGAGGTCTGGCCCTGCGGGCTCTGGTAACGCTCTTGGCCGCCTGCTCAGGCGCCGCATCAGTCCCCCTGAGTGCCGAACCTAACGCCGCCTGTAGCCACTCAGGATCCCGCACTGCTGCCTCCTCTCTGAGCTGGGCCAGGATTCTTTCCACCTCTGCCATGCTGCTGCTCTCAACTAAACTTTCCACCATGCTTTGGTGACTCATCCCAGGCGGGGCCCCCTTATCAAAGCTCCTCCAGCCCCTCCCCCTCGGCTCTATACTCACCACCCCTTAGAAACTAGTTAAATCCCTGTTAACCCCATCATGCCCGCCCTGCGCTTATTCTCCTGTCTGATATTGCTCCGGGCTTTCTATATCATAGGTACAGGGAGGGTAGGATAGGGGGAAGGGTAAGCCTGTATATCAAGAATGATTTGCAAGCGAATGTGAGGGATGATATTACTAATTGAGCAAGAAAAGAGGTGGAATCCTTGTGGGTGGAGCTCCAAAGGGAGTAAACTAATGGGAAAGTAATAGTGGGTGAATGCAACAGGCCCCCTAACCCGTGGAATGAGGTGGAGTCGGACCTCCTACCGTGGTTAGGTACGGTGGCAAGGCAGGGCAATGTTAGGGGGATTTCAATTTTCCAGATATTGACTGGGCGGAAGGAATCGCTCATTCCTTGTTTACATGTGATCAGCTGTGATTGGACACAGCTGATCACCTGGGTAAAGAGCCGCGTCATCAGCTCTTTACCAAGATTGGGCACGCGCCGTGTCCCAGGGACACAGTGCGCCGCTGATCAACTATGCTGGGCACTCCCAGTAGGGTGGGTAGTGCTTGAAATCATTGTTCTTCCTCTGTTAACCATGGTCACCTGTAAGGAAACATGTGCAGTCATAATTGCTATGCTCAAAAAGGGATTTACAGGCAAAAATATTGAAATATCGCTGCTACTAAGATTTCACCTAAATCAACCATTTAACGGAACTTCAATTGTTGTGAAGAAGGCTTCAGGGTGCCCAAGAAAATCCAGCAAGTGCCATGACTCCTACAGTTGATTCCGTGGGATCAGGGCACCACCAGTGCAGAACTTGCTCAGGAATGGCAGCAGGCAGGGGTGAGTACATCTACATGCACAGTGAGGAGAAGACTTTTGGTGGATGGCCTGGTGTCAAGAAGGGCAGCAAAGAAGCCACTTCTCTCCAGGAAAAACATCCAGGACAGACTGATATTCTGCAAAAGGCACAGGGATTGGACTGCTGAGTACTGGGCTAAAGTCATTTTCTCTGATGAATCCCCTTTCCGATTGTTTGGGGCATACAGCAAAAACCTTGTCTGGAGAAGAAAAGGTGAGCGCTACTATCAGTTCTGTGTCATGCCAATAATAAAGCATCCTGAGACCATTCATGTGTGGGGTTGCTTCTCAACCAAGGGAGAGGATTCACAATTTTGCCTAAGAATACAGCCATGTATAAAGAATGGTACAAAAACATCCTCCGAGAGCAATGTCTCCTAACCATCCAAGAACAGTTTGCCTTTTCCAGAATGATGGAACACCTTGCCATAAGGCAAAAGTGATAACTAAGGGGTTGGGGAACAAAACATTGAAATTTTGTGTCCATGGCCAGGAAACTCCCCAGACTTTAACCCCTTTAACAATGTGTTGGTTAATCCTCAAGAGGAACAAAAAAAATAATGTTCTTCTGACATATGGGCTGCAAACAAACAGGTTGTGGCCCAGAAGTTGATTGACAGCATGCCAGGGATAATTGCAGAGGTCCTGAAAAAGAAGGCTCAACACTGCAAATATTGACTCTTTGCATAAAGTTAATGTAATTGTCAATAAAGGCCATTGACACTTATGAAATGCTTGTAATTATACTTCAGTATACCAAAGTGACAATTGGCAAAACAATCTAAAAACACTGAAGCAGCAGACTTTGTCAAAATTAATATTTGTGTCATTCTCAAAACTTTTCGCCAGGACTGTACTGCTCGAGGTACCTTACTGCCATCAGGAAATGTTTAACTAAAGAATAGATCATGGATAAAGAATTGTTCCTCTTAGATCTACCTGTGTGTTCTTCACAAGTAATGCAAGTAGTACACAGTACAAATGATGACAGCAACTTTTTGTGTGGACTGTAGGTTACTTCCCACCCGCTTTCTGTAGATTTAACATACTTCCTGACGTAGGATAATGTTGGTTCTCCATAGATCTAGCACAGTGTTGTCATCCTAAGGCAAGAAGTGTGTAGCTAGTGGCATCTCCAGAGGTAAAAATAAAGGGAAAAACATGAAAACAAGAAAACTATGAAGCCACCATATCTAAAACTTAGTAAGTCGCAGTTACATCATTTTTTGCTTTTGACTTTAGATACGCTTTAACTATTCAACAATCAGACTGCTCAAAACAATACTTTCCACTCTTGCCTCACACTTACTTTATTATGGCCGTGGTTCCATTTTATGGCTTGTGAGTTAATGAGAAGTTGCTTGTCCTCTGCAGCCCATGGGGTATAGTTTCCAACATTAACAATAACAGGAGGAGGTTTAAGAGGGTGTATGCAATTTATTATTTCATACTGCCAACCAAATTCCCCTTGTTTATCAAAAAAAGTGCTTTGCTCTAATATATGAAAGGAATTCTTCATAGTTTTCACATATCTATTTAACTAGAAAATAAATAGAGGTTTCCATTAAAGATTTCTAAAATAAATATTGCAGATTGTTTTTATGCTTGTAAAATCTTACTTTAGCCAGACCATTCATATTCGCAGAAATCTTCCTCTATGATTATATGTCCATTTAACTTGCATTATTTACCTTTTAAAGCCTCCTTTGTGTTGACATCCAAAGGCCATGATACTGCTGCAGCGCCATCTTGGATATGATGTCAGCAGCCCTGGCAGGCAGGGCCGTCTTTACCTCAGGGCAAACGGGGCAGCTGCCCAGGGCCCTGTCACTTTTTGGGGCCCAAAGCAGAGTTGCCCGTTAAGCCCACGTGCTGCCCGCAAATCGGCGCTAAAAATCTCCACACACAAACAGACAGTCTGTCAGGGCCAATCCCAGGCAGGTGCAGTGCACCCGGGCACCATAGAGGTGGGGGTGCTGAAGTGCCAGAGTGCTCTCCTCTCCTTGTCCGTGTCCAGAGGCGGTGTTCTCTCTGCCAGTCACCGCCGCCACCTTGTTTCCTGCACAAGCCCATCCCCCCTTCCTCCTCCTGTCAGAGAAGAATAAGGAAGCAGCCGGAGATCAGAGATCAGCCATGCAGTGACCTCACGGGGGGGAGTGGTCCGTGCCTGACATGTGTTCTCCTCCTCTCTAACTAACTCCTGTCTGCTGCGATCTGTTCTCCACCCGGGCGGCACGGCTGCACACTGTCCTCTCCTCTCCAGCTGCAGCTGGGTGTTTTTATGTACCCTAATGAAGGGGGGTTGTTTGTCCTGTGGGGGTGGGATCTGCACTAATGGTGGGGGTGGTTGTCCTGGGGGGTGGGATCTGCAGTAATGGAGGGGGGGTTGTCCTAAGGGGATCTGTACTAATGAAGCGGGGTTTGTCCTGGGGGGATCTGTACTAATGGAAGGGGGGTGGTTTGTCCTAGGGGGATCTATACTTAGGCCCCTTTCACACTGGGGTGGTGGGGGCGTCGGCGGTACAACAGCGCTATTTTTAGCACTGCTGTACCGTCGTTCTTGCAGCTGTATTCGGCCGCTAGTGGCGGTATTGCCGCGGTATAGCCGCGCTGTCCCATTGATTTCAATGGGCAGGAGCGGTTTAGGAGCGGTGAATACACCGCTCCTTCACCGCTCCAAAGAAGCGGTTTGCAGGACTTTTTTCACCGTCCTGCCAGCGCACCGCTTCAGTGTGAAAGCCCTCGGGCTTTCACACTGAACAAACAGCGGAGGCTGTTTAGGGGCGGTTTGCAGGCGGTATTTTTAGCGCAATACCGCCTGCAAACCGCCCCAGTGTGAAAGGGGTCTAATGGAGGGGGGGTTGTCCTGGGGGATCTGTACTAATGAAGGGTGGGTGGTTTGTCCTGGGGGGATCTGTACTAATGGAGGGGGGCGGTTTGTCCTGGGGGGCTCTGTACTAATGGAGGGGGGGTGGTTTGTCCTTGAAGGATCTGTACTAATGGAGGGGGGGTGGTTTGTCCTGGGGGTCTGTACTAATGGAGGGGGGTGGTTTGTCCTGGGGAGGTCTGTACTAATGGAGGGGGGGTGGTTTGTCCTGGGGGGTCTGTACTAATGGAGGGGGGGTGGTTTGTCCTGGGGGGTCTGTACTAATGGAGGGGGGTGGTTTGTCCTGGGGGGAATCTGTACTAATGGAGGGGGGGTGGTTTGTCCTGGGGGGGTCTGAACTAATGGAGGGGGGTGGTTTGTCCTGGGGTATAGTTGCCAACATTGTAAAAAAAAATTTAGGGACACTTTTTTGGCTGTAGGTGAAGTCACATTATAATTATGGGCGGGGCATGCTTTTGTAGGCGTGGCATAAGAAAAAACGAAAGATGCGGCGCGCAAAGCCAAAAACGGGCGTGGTTTATGCGGAATAGTGGGCGTGGCTTAAATGGGCATGGCTTAAAGGGGTGTGGTTAGAGTCTGAGATGCATGAGGGATGGAGAGGGAAAGGGGGAAAGGGGGGGAGGGAGAGGGATGGAGGGACAGCAGCCCCAGATCCTACACCACAATAGAAATATGTGTATTCCAGAGTTTAACAATTAGCAGATAAAGATACTCCAAACACCTGGTGTTAGCGCTTCAATCATCCCGACACCATGGTTGTTTAATAGGTTGAACTTGATGGACTTGTGTCTTTTTTCAACCTCACCTACTATGTAACTATGTAAGGATGATTGAAGCGCATTATTTCTATTATTACATTGTAATATAAAATTAAATCATTCAACTCACCATCAAGCAGAATCAGTGGGAGCCCTAAGTGTGTCACCTGCCACCGTTGCCTGCCACCAGATGCCATCAGGTGTCCCCAGCGGAGTGCTTCCTTACATCTCAGGTGTCCCCAGTGGAGAGCCTCCTTACATCTCAAGTGTCCCCAGCAGAGTGCCTCCTTACATCTCAGGTGTCACTGTCCCCAGCCAGCGGACTGGTTCCTTACATCTCAGGTGTCACTGTCCCCAGCCAGCAGAGTGCTTCCTTACATCTCAGGTGTCACTGTCCCCAGCCGGCGGAGTGCTTCCTTACATCTCAGGTGTCACTGTCCCCAGCCAGCGGAGTGCCTCCTTACATCTCAGGTGTCACTGTCCCCAGTGGAGTGCCTCCTTACATCTCAGTTGTCACAGAGTCCAGGACTCTACATTGTATGTATTGCAGTCACTATCTGGGTGTATAATGGAGTTCGAAGCTGAACTGGACATTTTACTTGTTACTATTTGGGTAATGTGGGCGTTGGTGACACAACATGGCGGCTGGCAGACTTGACTCATCAGAGGGGGCGGGGAAGTAGGAGGAGCTTAGTGTGTTTATCATGTCCCCAGTCACATGACCCCCCCGCTCCATGCCCCGCCCCAATACAACTCCACTTGGTGTCAAATCTCTATGCCAGTGGTTCTCAACTCCAGTCCTCAGGACCCACCAACAGGCCAGGTTTGCAAGATAGCTGAAATACATCACAGGTGATATCATTTGCTGCTCAGTGATTGCAGTATTCTAGTCTGCATCTCCCCAAGGTAATACTTAAAATCTGTCCTGTTGGTGGGTCCCGAGGACTGGAGTTGAGAACCACTGCTCTATGCCCAGCGGACGAGGCTCTGCAGGCGGAGACATTTTGAAAGTCCTGCTGCCGCTCCCAGCCGCTCTGCTCCCCCTGTCACCTGGTCTTCTGGAAAATGCCGGCGGAGACATTATCTCCGCCAGCCGTGGATCTCCCTGGAAAAAAGGGATTTCCTGGGACATTTCCCAGGAAACACTAAAATCTGTCTGTCACTGTCATCAGTGGCGTGCGCACAGTGCAGCAGTGCCAGTGTTGCATTTTCTCGATCGAGGAGCGGGCCACGGGTGGGGGGGACCTTGAGCTCCACTGATGCTCTGGCCCTGCTCCTTGCTATGCGTGCACAGTGTACTTGATCGGAGGAGCATAGGCCTCAGTAGGAGGAGTCAGACCGTGGCGCGGAGTGGAATGCTGCTTGGTGCCTGGTCAAGTGAAACTAGCAGTGTTTGTAGAGAATTGATCGGAGCTGACTTTGCCAGGACAAGGTAGGTCTTCATTCTCCTCCCCTGTCTCCAGCTCCCCATCCCCATGCCATGTGTAAAATAGTAGAGAGTTGAAAAACGCTGACTAGACCTGCAGTCCAGGCTGAGTGAGGCTGTGGCTATATTTTTTATTACAGAGCACACAGCATAATTTACAGCACATGGCATTACTGTCTGTATTTAACTGTTTGATGGGCTTATTTTGGGCCTGGCTGGTTCACATGTATGTGTTTTGGTGGCCCACATTTGCGCAGGCACAGCAACCCATTCATTTGAATGGGCTGCCGTGCATGCGTTTCCTGCAAAAAAAGGTGCATGCATCATGTAATAGGCCCATCAAGCAATGAAATACAGCACTGTCTGTCCATTTTGCTTTTGCACCATGTGACTTACCTGCAGTTCCTGCACCGGCAAACTTGTTGCATTTTTAGATGTTTAGGCCACGCTTTTAAAAACACAGTGCATTTGTGTGCGCAGGAACTGCAGGTAAGTCGCAAAAGCAGAATGGATTTCAAGGCCACTGCAATTTTAAACTGCTGCATGCACCTTTTTTCTGCAGGAAATGCAGGATTGGCAGCCCATTCAAATGAATGGGCTGCAAAACACATACATGTACAGTTGAGACCTCATCCCTTTAACCTAAACACATATTGATTACACAGGTTCTGTGGCTGATTAAGGTAGTAATTAAACTCACTTGGTGCCTTAGCTGCATTAAATTAGCCTCAGAACCTGTGAAATTCTTATGTGTTTGGGTTTAAAGGGATGAGGTGGCAACCCTACATACATGTGAATGTGTAATGTGACAATGGCTTCAATGTAATGGGGCACTGTGACATGAAAGGGAAATGAGGACTGCTGTGAAGGGGGTCTGCAAAGTTTTTCTTTTTAGATAATTCTATGTGTGTGTCTGTTTTTTGAGATGTTGGGGTGAAGAGCAAAATTGCATTGGGGGGGCCAAAAAAAAAGTTTGCCCAGGGCCTAAACCATATTAAAGACAGCCCTGCTAGCAGGTTTGAATCTGTCAATCTATTCCTTTACCCAACTTGTCCAGCCATGGGTGCAGGCCCTTTTAACTTCTTTTCACATGATCCAGTGGAATCCCAGAACCCCTTGGCCTATACAATCCTTATGATTATTGGACATGACTAAGGGATAAAAATTCCACTGCTTCCAGCCCTCAAGTGCTCAGAGAGACTTGCCTGATGGGACAGTACATATTGGGTATGTTAGCTGACATCAGGTGGGGCATCCCCCTTAGTTGTTTCTGCCGTGTGGGCCACCAGATGAGAAGTCAAGAGCGTACAGCTTCAACTCATGTTCGACTCGAACATTTGCTGTTCGCAAGCTCGCCGAACAGCAAACAATTTGGGGTGTTCGCGGCAAA
Source organism: Aquarana catesbeiana (assembly GCF_042186555.1). NCBI lineage: Eukaryota > Metazoa > Chordata > Amphibia > Anura > Ranidae > Aquarana > Aquarana catesbeiana. The sequence goes on from NC_133324.1 coordinate 43,582,426, forward strand.
TTCGAATGCCGCGGAACACCCTTTAAAAGTCTATGGGAGAAATCAAAAGTGCTAATTTTAAAGGCTTATATGCAAGTTATTGTAATAAAAAGTGTTTGAGGACCTGGGTCCTGCCCCAGGGGACATGGATCAATGCAAAAAAAAGTTTTAAAAACGGACGTTTTTTCAGGAGCAGTGATTTTAATAATGCTTAAAGTCAAACAATAAAAGTGTAATATCCCTTTAAATTTCGTAGCTGGGGGTGTCTATAGTATGCCTGTAAAGGGGCGCATGTTTCCTGTGTTTAGAACAGTCTGACAGCAAAATGACATTTCGAAGGAAAAAACCCATTTAAAACTACTCGCGGCTATTGCATTGCCGACAATACACATAGAAGTTCATTGATAAAAACGCATGGGAATTCCCCCGAACCAAAATTAAAAAAAAAAAAATGACGTGGGAGTCCCCCTAAATTCCATACCAGGCCCTTCAGGTCTGGTATGGATATTAAGGGGAACCCCGGCCAAAATTAAAAAAAAAAATGATGTGGGAGTCCCCCTAAATTCCATACCAGGCCCTTCAGGTCTGGTATGGATTTTAAGGGAAACCCCGTGCCAAAAAAAAACAAAAAAACGGCGTGGGGTTTAACAAGGGGACCCCCAGATCCCGCCCCCCCCACGTGTGAAATGGTAAGGGGGTACTTACCCCTACCATTTCACTAAAAAACTGTCAAAAATGTTAAAAATGACAAGAGAGAGTTTTTGACAATTCCTTTATTTAAATGCTTCTTCTTTCTTCTATCTTCCTTCATCTTCTTCTTCTGGTTCTTCTGGCTCTTCTGGTTGTTCCTCCGGCATTCTTGTCCAGCATCTCCTCCGCGGCGTCTTCTATCTTCTTCTCCTCAGGCCGCTCCGCAACCATTGCATGGGGGGAGGCTCCCGCTCTTCTCTTCATCTTCTTCTCTTCTTCCTTCTTCTCTTCTTCTCTTCTTCATTTTCTTCTCCGGGCCGCTCTGCACCCATGCTGGCATGGAGGGAGGCTCCCGCTGTGTGTCTTAAATAACGGGGGGGGCGGGGCGGGTGACTTGACGGACTTCCCTGTGACGTCACGGGGAATGCCACAGGGAAGTCCTGTCATGTCCCGTGCGTCAGAGGGGGGCGGGGTCACCTGGTGGCCCCCCCCCCATTATTTAAGAACCGTCAGACGAGGAGACGCCATCACAAAGCGGGGGCCTCCCTCCATGCCAGCATGGGTGCGGAGCGGCCCGGAGAAGAAAATAAAGAAGAGAAGAAGGAAGAAGAGAAGAAGATGAAGAGAAGAGGGGGAGCCTCCCCCCATGCCATGGGTGCGGAGCGGCCCGAGGAGAAGAAGATGGAAGACGCCGCGGAGGAGATGCTGGACGAGAACGCCGGAGGAAGAACCAGAAGAAAAAGAAGATGAAGGAAGATAGAAGAAAGAAGAAGCATTTTAAATAAAGGAATTGTCAAAAACTGCCTCTTGTCATTTTTAACATTTTTGACAGTTTTTTAGTGAAATGGTAGGGGTAAGTACCCCCTTATAATTTCACACAGGGGGGGCGGAATCTGGGGGTCCCCTTGTTAAAGGGGGCTTCCAGATTCCGATAAGCCCCCCCTCCCACAGACCCCCACAACCACCGGCCAGGGTTGTGGGGATGAGGCCCTTGTCCTCATCAACATGGGGACAAGGTGTTTTGGGGGGCTACCCCAAAGCACCCTCCCAATGTTGAGGGCATGTGGCCTGGTACGGTTCGGGGGGGGTGCGCACTCTCGTCCCCCCTCTTTTCCTGCGGCCTGCCAGGTTGCGTGCTCGGATAAGGGTCTGGTATGGATTTTTGGGGGGACCCCACGCCGTTTTTTTTTTTTTTTTGGCGCGGGGTTCCCCTTAAAATCCATACCAGACCTGAAGGGCCTGGTATGGAATTTAGGGGGACTCCCACGTCATTTTTTTTTTTTTATTTTGGTTCGGGGTTCCCCTGTGGGGAATTCCCATGCCGTTTTTATCAATGAACTTCTATGTGTATTGTCGGCAATGCAATAGCCGCGAGTAGTTTTAAATGGGTTTTTTCCTTCGAAATGTCATTTTGCTGTCAGACTATTCTAAACATGGGAAACATGCACCCCTTTACAGGCATACTATAGACCCCCCCAGGTACGATATTTAAAGGAATATTACACTTTTATTGTTTCACTTTAAGCATTATTAAAATCACTGCTTCTGAAAAAACGCCCGTTTTTAAAACTTCTTTTTGCATTGATACATGTCTCCTGGGGCAGGACCCGGGTCCCCAAAACTTTTTAAGACAATACCATGCATATAAGCCTTTAAAATTAACACTTTTGATTTTTCATGTTCGTGTCCCATAGACTTTAACGGTGTTCGCGTGTTTGCACAAATTTTTTGCCTGTTCACATGTTCTGGTGTGAACTGAACGGGGGGGTTGTTCAGCTCATCCCTAGTCAGAAATATACCGGAGGTGGTTGTCAGAAACCATGAAATCAGACCGAGACAGAAGTACAGTTTCATCACACTTGTTTAATAATAAAAGTAAAAAGAACAAACATAGTCAAAACATAGCCAAAGTTAAGTAACCGGAATGGATAGTCAACCAAGCTAGAAGTCAGGGATCAATGTAGGGGAACAGCAAGCAGGGATGTCAGCAAAGAAAGTCTTTAAACAGGAACACAGGAGATAGACTCTGTGATGTTGACCAAGGCGAAGGCAGAGATCCTTTGGGCTGGACGGCTTAAGTAGGCAGGACTGATGATCAGGATATCATCAACAGCTGAATAACTGTGGAGAAATAGGAGCTGGCAATTAGCCGACAGGTGAGCGGCCAGCTCTGAGAAGGCAGTACCCCCTCCTCAATGACCCCTTCCCCTCAGGGGACCACCAGGCTTGAGGGGAAAACGTCTATGGAAATCACGGAGGAGGACAGGGGCATGTATGTCTGAGGATTAGACCCATTCCTCCGGACCGTACTCCTTCCAATGCACCAGGTATTGTATATGCCCACAGAACCTACGGGAGTCAACAATGGACTGTACGTCATACTCCTCATGGTTCTCAACCTGTACAGGGTGTGGACGTGGCACCGAGGTGGTAAAGCGGTTGCAGACCAAAGGTTTTAATAAGGAGACATGAAATACATTTGAAATACGCATGTTAGAAGGCAGGTCTAATGCGTAAGCCACTGGGTAATCCTGCAAAGAATACGGAAAGGCCCAATAAACCGAGGTGCGAACTTCAGTGAGGGAACACAAAGTCGGAGGTTGCGAGATGACAGCCAGACCCTGTCCCTAACCTGGTAGGAAGGCACGGGCAGGCGTCTGCGGTCAGCATGGAGTCTGTAACTATCATTAGCATGTCGCAAAGCATCCTGGACTTGTGCCAAAGTGGAACAAAGACCACGGAGATGCTCCTTTAATGCAGGAATACTCTGTGGAACAAATGAGTCAGCAACATGGAAGGTTGGAAACCATAGTTCGCCATAAACGGGGACAATTGGGAAGCAGAATTCAAGGCACTACTGTGAGCAAAGTCTGCCCACGGTAATAGGTCTGACCAGTTGTTATGATGGTCAGAAATATAGCAACGTAGGAATTGCTCCAAGGATTGATTGGCTAGTTCTGAGGCCCCATTAGACTGCGGGTGATACGCAGAGGAAAAAGCAAGCTGAATTCTCAACTGTGCACAAAAGGCTCGCCAGAACCGGGACACAAACTGACGACCCCTGTCCGAGACAATCACCTTGGGTAGTCCATGCAAGTGAAAGATCTCCCGAGCAAAAATGGAAGCCAGTTTCTTAGAAGTGGGTAACTTCTTAAATGGAATACAATGAGACATTTTTGAGAACCGGTCAACCACCATAAGGATAACTGTGTTGCCCTGAGAGTTGGATAACTCCACAATGAAATCCATGGACAGGTGGGTCCAGGACCTCTCTCCATTGGGTATGGGTTGTAGGAGGCCCACTGGCAGATGTCGTGGAGTCTTACTCTGAGCACACACGGAACAGGCAGCTACAGTTACATCAGCACGTAGACTAGACCACCAGAATTGTTGGGAAATGACCCAAAAGAGTTGATTCTTCCCAGGGTGGCCAGCAGCCTTGGGAGAATGGTAAGTCTGGAGCACAGCAGTACTGAGACTCTCTGGGACAAAGCAGCAGTCACAAAGTTTCTCAGGAGGAGCATGGACCTGAGCAGCAAGAATTTTGTCACCCAAAGGAGAAGTGAGACTGGAGCAAACCGCAGCCAGAATACGATCAGGAGGGATCACAGGAACCGCAACCGACTCCATCTTGGAAGTGGAGGAAAATTGTCGTGACAAAGCGTCAGCCCTTAGATTCTTAGTACCGGGTAAGAATGAGACAATGTAATTGAAACTTGAGACAAGAAAAGAGCCCATCGCGCCCTTCTGGGAGAGAGCCGTTTAGCCTCAGACAAGAATGTGAGATTCTTCTGGTCTGTAAGAATGAGAACCAGCACAGTGGTACCTTCGAGGAGATGTCTCCATTCTTTCATGGCTAAAATGATCGCCAACAGCTCTGTGTCACCAATCTCGTAATTGCACTCCGCAGGTGACAATTTCTTTGAAAAGTAGCCACAAGGATGCATAGCGCTCTCAGAAGTAGGATGTTTAACACCAGTCTTAGAAGCATCAAAATCAAGAATAAAAGGTAGGATCAGGATGTGCCAACACAGGAGCAGAAACAAAGGCAGCCTTGAGACTCTCAAAATCCTTAACGGACTCTGGAGATCAACTCCGTGGGTTACCGTACTTTATGGTCATATCAGTCAGGGGCTTGACCAGAGACGAATAAACTTCCGATAATAGTTGGCAAAGTCCAGGAAACGCTGCAGAGGATGTAAACCCATGGGTCGGGGCCACTGTAGGACAGCTGAAAGTTTCTCTGGGTCCATCGAAAAACCAGCAGTGGAAATGACATAGCCCAGGAATTTAACCTGTTCACGATGAAAAATAAAAAAGTGTAGCGCTATATACACTGAACAAAGAAACGTGCCTAGAGGCAGTGAAATAAAACCTGAACAACCTTTCTCTCAATGGTCAGGTCTAAAAAATGGACTGAAGTTGTACTTGCCTCAAAGGACAAAACAATGCCCCTATCATTATCATTGAGGGTCGCGACAAAGTTAGTGAGACCCTCATGGCTACCAGTCCATAGGAGGAGGATGTCGTCTATGTACCGGGCCCACAACAACAGGTGTGGGTTTTCTATGGTATAGATGACATCCTCCTCCCACTTGGCCATGAATAGGTTGGCCAGACTGGGAGCAAACTTTGCTCCCATTGCCATCCCCTTATGCTGACGATAGAAACTGCCATTGAACCAAAAATAATTCCGTTGCGTGGCAAACTCAATCAAATCAACAATAAAGTTTACCTGGGGTAGGGCAAGAGAGGCATCCGTATTGAGAAAACAATTGACAGCATCTATACCCTTACGGTGCGGAATGCAAGTATAGAGGGATGCCACATCGGCAGTGGCCATAATAAGATCACCAGAGTGGAAGACATTTGATAATAGTCTAATCACATCCTTCGTATCCTTAAGATAGGACGGCATCCTCTGTACAGATGGCTGGAGAAAAAAGTCTATATATTTCCCGATTTTGGAAGTGATCGAATTAATGCCACTAATTATTGGCCGGCCTGGGGGATGTAAGAGGTCCTTGTGGACCTTAGGCAGGTAGTATATAACAGGAATACGCGGGACAAGGGGAACTAAGAATGATCTTTCCTTGTTATTTAAAATACAGGAATCAAAACCCTTAGATACCAATTTTTGTAATTCCCTTTTGTATTTTTGTATTCAGTACCTATTTTAAATCCACCGATCGAAATGGGTATATATCAACCGATAGTTGCCATCATGCATCTTGGATCAGGTCAGTCCCTAAAAGTCAATTCCTACGGTTACGTAGGAACTGTACTGATCTGGATACCTTTAAGGCCCAGGCTGTTACCCTAAAAGACAGGTTTTTAGAGAAGGGCTACAACCCTTCCGATCTAGATAGGGAGATTGAAAATGCTTGTATGATTGATCGTCAACCTTTGTTGGAGGATAAACCTCGACAATGAAGTGATGATTTCAAATGGTCTTTTGTGACATCTTTTTCCACTCAGTATAAGCACGTTAAAAGAATTTTTAAACATCATTGGGATGTCTTAAGGACGGATAAGGTTTTGGGCCCTTTGCTGCCCAGCACTCCTAAGGTGGTTTTTAAAGGTGCCCCTTCACTTAGAAACAGGTTGGCACCCAATGTTATTAACCCCCCTAGCAAACCTTCCTTTTTTCATGACTGGACTGGCTTTCACTCTTGCAAAAAGTGTCTAGTTTGCCAGTTCAACATCTGTGGTAGAAGGGTAAGTCATAGTTTTTCCTCTACCGTGACTGGTCGTACCTATAAGATCAAACAGTTTTGTACTTGCGCTACTACAGGGGTTGTTTACCTTCTGACTTGCCCATGTGGTAAGCAGTATGTGGGATGGACCATTAGATCTTTTACAACCCGGGTGTCCGAACACATTAATCTTATTAAAGCAGGTAGTACTAAACATACTGTGCCTCGACACTACAGGGAATCTCATGATCGAAACCCTGCGGGCACACAGTTTCTTATTATCGATAAGTATGTTGCCCCTTGGTGGGGGGGTCGACCCTTAGGGGCGTCTCCCGTTTGGAGACGTACTGGATTTATGAATTGGGGTCCCACTTTCCAAAAGGTATTAATGTAGAGTGGGACATCAATTCTTTTATTAATCAAGCTTAGTTCGTTTTATTTATTTTTTCTGCTTTATAGGTTGTTGTAGCAGTTTATATGTAGCCAATGTCATTCAAGATACCTATATACATAATATTGGGGTTTGGTGACCTTTTAAAAATTATATATGTGGTCATATGTAGTTATTGATATCTAAGATATGTATTTATGTACTATTGTCTGGTTGATGCCCCTTCATGAATTTGATGAGGTTTCTTCCAACCTTGTATTAATATATGATGCCCCTTATTGGTAGTGTCATCTCCAATTTTCTATTTTTATTTTTCATTATTTTAACATTTTTATCAATCATCAATTTTGGGTGCCTTGTTTTTAATCAATTTCTTTTAATTTTCAATCAAACTTGACGATGGTTGGCATTTTTGTATACCCAACCATCTCTGCTGACACCTATGGTGGATGCTTTTAGACTGAGGTTGCTTCCGGTTCAGCGGAGTGCCGCAACGTCCCTTATGTGGGACGTAATACTGGATGAGTGAACGAGAGTGAGGCTTGGCTTGAAGGTGGAGCGCATCGACGCCGCACTGGGAATGCGGAGATGACGTCATTGCGCTCACACTGACAACGAGGCTTGGCTGGGGAGGTGGAGTGCGGCGGCGCTGCTTTACCCCCATAGCCAATGAAGGTTGGTTACAATGAAAGTGAGGCTTGGTTTGCGTTCGGGATACTTCCAAACTAGCAAGCCAAGGCTTCACTGTAAACACTACACATAACTTTCTGCAATAAGCGGGGGGCAGTCTTCATTAATTACCACTTATTAAATGTTTACTTTTGTGGGATTTCTAACATTTATTAAACTTTTACCTAAACCGGAAGTGGTTTTGAGGCCACACTTCCGGTATTGTGACACTCCCAGTGGGGGTCATACTTTGTTTATTAAGCGGTGAGGTGGGGGGCTCCACACCCCAGATGACGGCTGTGTAGCTGAAACATGTCGGGTGGATCCCTCACGATTACCGCTATTTGACCATTTTTGAGCTGTTTTGATCTCCGAAATATGTGAGTGCATAGTTTACTCTTTTACTTAATAAATTGAAGTTTTAAACGTTATCACGATATGTGAGCCTTATTTCTCGCATGATATATGAAACTTTCGCTTGGCCCTATTGGATCGTTGGTGGACGTGGAAAGCTTTGCTGATACCCCTCTTTTTATTGCGAGCTGAAGATTGGTGACGAGTACCCTGTCCAGACCGGTTGGTCAACAAGCCTTTTTGACTTGTAAGACGTAGGTCTTTTCAAGTCACAAAGTTCCGGTAAGCCTCCTGATGTTTCGGTGACGGTACTGCCACCCATCTAGATCCCTTGTTCACCAGTGGTCCCTCCGTTATCCATTAACTTGTTGGATGTAACAAATTTCATTTCCGTGTGAAGTTGGAAGTAATTTTCCACCATTTCCAAATGCATAACCCCCATAGACTTTCGGTGGTGGTTTTCTTCTTTTTTTTTTTTTTCACAAGTTTATTATTTATTTCTATTTTGGACTTTATATATGAATTTGAGTGGCTGATCTGCCATACTTTCACAGTTTTTCAGATTTACTGTATTTACTTAATTTAGTATATTTTTTGGTCACTATTTTTTGGTCACTATTTTTCATATGGTATTTCAAATTGATGTGTTGAATCATATAGTGTCACTTTGTTTCACTATTTATACCTTTGTCTATAAGGGTTGTTCAGGTTTTATTTCACTGCCTCTAGGCACGTTTTTTGTTCAATATATATAGCGCTACACTTTTTTATTTTTATTCTTTGAACTTCAACCTAAGTCTATAGGTCTGTTAGCTGCTAATTGGTATATACATTTGTGTAATTTTTGGCGCAGCGCTGTACTTACCTTCACATCTTTGTATTATCCATTAGACACCTAGTATAGCTGCAGCGTATTATTCCATCTAAACATGGATGTATTCGACTACCGTGCATCCAGAGTAGTCAATACTGAGGGTGTATTTGTTGCCACCTCTAGCGATACAGAAATTGGTGGACTATTTGAGGCTAAAAAATGTTATGGTCTCTGAACTCCATCTTCAATGGGATCTTGCATTTTTGGAACAATATGTGGCAGAAGGCATGATCCCACGGAGTCTCAGATGGGACGTCCATCCTCAACAGGGTGAATCTGAGCTTGACTCGTGGTTTACATATTTTAACAACACTGGCATAAAATTCCTTGATATTCTCATTACGAGGAAACGTACCCGTCTTTCCACTTTAGATCGGGAGATTAAGGAATTGAAGGATAAATTAATCACTTTTAAAAACTCAGTTGAATATAACACTTTGTCCTCGAATTTGCAAGCGCACCTTGTAAAAGAGGATAAAGAACAAAAAACCAAGAAGCACAAAAAATATTCTCGTGACATTGGGGACTACAAGGCGGGTAGGGTATTTGGATGGCAGAAATCCATCACAGTACCCACCGTGGAGTCAGCAATGGAGACCAATGTCCAGGGTGCGAGTACCGTGACTCCTCCTATGGAGCCCTCTGTTCGCCCCAAACCCTCCGTTGATAAGAGATGACTCCAGGGTGGAGGTTCGTCTTCACAGAGAGGTCGACACCCAAGTTCACATACTCCTAGGCATCAACAAAGGGGTAGGGGTCACTACTCTAGGAGTAGAAGTAGAGGTGGAAACAGGGGCGAATATCGCGGTCAGGGCGAATACCAATATTATGAACGGGAAAACTCCCACCATAGAGATTCCCTGGATCGCCATCGTGATTCTCCCCACTATTCTTATCACCCGAATCCACCTTACTATAGACACCCTCCGGTTTCTACATATAACAGATATTCCCCTTTACGGGATCATTATAATGAGAATGTCTACCCATTTCCCAATGCTGGGTACGGTCCATCCCCCTATAAACAACCTCACTCTGGCCCACGGACTACTCAGGGTTTTCACGAGGACCCTCAAAACAAAAAAAGAGGTCCGGAAACAAGAGAGGGTCCAGAGGAGGGAGGAGGATCCAGAGACGAAAAGAGAAAAAGAGTCTAACTTGTGAAGGGGTATTTAACCTGAGTGATACGATTCTCACTCAGGAAGAGAAAGTCATCTTAAATAAGGGTCGCCCTACCGTGCAAACTTAACAAGTTTGACACTTTTATCGACATTCATAAATTTATTAGGAAAATCAACGTTCAGAGGTATATCATTTCAAACCCTACCAGGAATGTGGCCAGGGCGGCAACGTCGGGCACGGTTCATTCAGGTTTATCCAATCCCTCTCTGTTTAGTCCCCAACACAACTCCCACCAGATATTAATCTGTTTAAAGATTTAGTGTTGGGTGATCTAGCCAACATTCCATTGAAACGTAGATTTTATAACCCTTTGCCATCAGCAGGCCTAAAAAGCTTATGTGATAACAAAAATTTGGTCATCCGCACCGCCGACAAAGGCGGTGGCATTGTTTTATTGAATAAATCAGATTATATGGATGAAATGTACCGCATCTTGGGAGATCGTGAGACTTATATCGAATTATCCAACAATCCCAAACAAAAATACAAAAGGGAATTACAAAAATTGGTATCTAAGGGTTTTGATTCCTGTATTTTAAATAAAAAGGAAAGATCATTCTTAGTTCCCCTTGTCCCCCGTATTCCTGTTATATACTACCTGCCTAAGGTCCACAAGGACCTCTTACATCCCCCAGGCTGGCCAATAATTAGTGGCATTAATTCGATCACTTCCAAAATCGGGAAATATATAGACTTTTTTCTCCAGCCATCTGTACAGAGGATGCCGTCCTATCTTAAGGATATGAAGGATGTGATTAGACTATTATCAAATGTCTCCTACTCTGGTGATCTTATTATGGCCACTGCCGATGTGGCATCCCTCTATACTTGCATTCTGCACAGTAAGGGTATAGATGCTGTCAATTGTTTTCTCAATAGGGATGCCTCTCTTGCCCTACCCCAGGTAAACTTTATTGTTGATTTGATTGAGTTTGCCAGGCAACGGAATTATTTTTGGTTCAATGGTACTTTCTATCGTCAGCATAAGGGGGTGGCAATGGGAGCAAAGTTTGCTCCCAGTCTGGCCAACCTATTCATGGCCAAGTGGGAGGAGGATGTCGTCTATGCCATGGAGAACCCACACCTGTTGTTGTGGGCCCGGTACATAGACAACATCCTCCTCCTATGGACCTAGTAGCCATGAGGGTCTCACTGACTTTGTCGCGACCCTCAATGATAATGATAGGGGCATTGTTTTGTCCTTTGAGGCAAGTACAACTTCAGTCTATTTTTTAGACCTGACCATTGAGAGAAAGGAACATCAATTTGTATTCAGTACCTATTTTAAATCCACCGATCGAAATGGGTATATATCAACCGATAGTTGCCATCATGCATCTTGGATCAGGTCAGTCCCTAAAAGTCAATTCCTACGGTTACGTAGGAACTGTACTGATCTGGATACCTTTAAGGCCCAGGCTGTTACCCTAAAAGATAGGTTTTTAGAGAAGGGCTACAACCCTTCCGATCTAGATAGGGAGATTGAAAATGCTTGTATGATTGATCGTCAACCTTTGTTGGAGGATAAACCTCGACAATGAAGTGATGATTTCAAGTGGTCTTTTGTGACATCGTTTTCCACTCAGTATAAGCACGTTAAAAGAATTTTTAAACATCATTGGGATGTCTTAAGGACGGATAAGGTTTTGGGCCCTTTGCTGCCCAGCACTCCTAAGGTGGTTTTGAAAGGTGCCCCTTCTCTTAGAAACAGGTTGGCACCCAATGTTATTAACCCCCCTAGCAAACCTTCCTTTTTTTATGACTGGACTGGCTTTCACCCTTGCAAAAAGTGTCTAGTTTGCCAGTTCAACATCTGTGGTAGAACGGTAAGTCATAGTTTTTCCTCTACCGTGACTGGTCGTACCTATAAGATCAAACAGTTTTGTACTTGCGCTACTACAGGGGTTGTTTACCTTCTGACTTGCCCATGTGGTAAGCAGTATGTGGGACGGACCATTAGATCTTTTACAACCCGGGTGTCCGAACACATTAATCTTATTAAAGCAGGTAGTACTAAACATACTGTGCCTCGACACTACAGGGAATCTCATGATCGAAACCCTGCGGGCACACAGTTTCTTATTATCGATAAGTATGTTGCCCCTTGGCGGGGGGGGTCGACCCTTAGGGGCGTCTCCCGTTTGGAGACGTACTGGATTTATGAATTGGGGTCCCACTTTCCAAAAGGTATTAATGTAGAGTGGGACATCAATTTTTTTATTAATCAAGCTTAGTTCATTTTATTTATTTTTTCTGCTTTATAGGTTGTTGTAGCAGTTTATATGTAGCCAATGTCATTCAAGATACCTATATACATAATATTGGGGTTTGGTGACCTTTTAAAAATTATATATGTGGTCATATGTAGTTATTGATATCTAAGATATGTATTTATGTTCTATTGTCTGGTTGATGCCCCTTCATGAATTTGATGAGGTTTCTTCCAACCTTGTATTAATATATGATGCCCCTTATTGGTAGTGTCATCTCCAATTTTCTATTTTTATTTTTCATTATTTTAACATTTTTATCAATCATCAATTTTGGGTGCCTTGTTTTTAATCAATTTCTTTTAATTTTCAATCAAACTTGACGATGGTTGGCATTTTTGTATACCCAACCATCTCTGCTGACACCTATGGTGGATGCTTTTAGACTGAGGTTGCTTCCGGTTCAGCGGAGTGCCGCAACGTCCCTTATGTGGGACGTAATACTGGATGAGTGAACGAGAGTGAGGCTTGGCTTGAAGGTGGAGCGCATCGACGCCGCACTGGGAATGCGGAGATGACGTCATTGCGCTCACACTGACAACGAGGCTTGGCTGGGGAGGTGGAGTGCGGCGGCGCTGCTTTACCCCCATAGCCAATGAAGGTTGGTTACAATGAAAGTGAGGCTTGGTTTGCGTTCGGGATACTTCCAAACTAGCAAGCCAAGGCTTCACTGTAAACACTACACATAACTTTCTGCAATAAGCGGGGGGCAGTCTTCATTAATTACCACTTATTAAATGTTTACTTTTGTGGGATTTCTAACATTTATTAAACTTTTACCTAAACCGGAAGTGGTTTTGAGGCCACACTTCCGGTATTGTGACACTCCCAGTGGGGGTCATACTTTGTTTATTTTTTTTTTTTTTTTTTTTTTTTTTTTTTGTTAAAACACTTTATTGGATTTTCATAAAGTACAGAAGGCAGTACAGTGGTGGATTTACACGAAAGAAGTATTCCACGTTCAGTATAAGGTAACAGAACTAGGGTAAATTATTCGGTACCAATTGAAAGAGAACTTCAAACAAAATTACAGAGGTCTACAGAGGTATTGCGTTGTCAAGTACATTGTACATTACAAAGGTAAAAATGAGAAAGGACAGGAGCATATCCAACGTTCTACATGGGATTCTCTGGTTACGTGTAATGAGCGTATCAGGTGTGAGGTGGATTTTCTAGAAATCGCAAGAGGATGTAAGACAGTTTGCAGATACTAGCGTGGTGTAAGGTATTGGTGTTGTAGTCGATCTGGACCGACGGTAATAGTGTTACCCGCAATCCTGGGCACCCCTATGGGGTACTAACTGTGCCCAGTGTAGGTACAGAAGTGTGCTTATTAGTGGGGGATGTCGGTATTATGCATCGCGTAGATTGCTAGTCATGACAGTGTCGATATGGGTGTCTTATAAAGGGGGGGAATGGGCTATGTAGTAGGCTCGTGTTTACAGGAGGCCGAGGAAAAAAAGGGGGAAAAAGGGGGGGTGATAAGACGGAGGTTTAAAACGACATGTATATTGGTTGGTGCGTTAACTGGCTATCAGGCCGGTGTCGTCTCTCGAGGTAGAGGTAGGTGGGTTGGTGTGCGTGTCGGTGGAATACGATGTCCTGAAATGGGTCCAACATGCCCATGTATCAATGTATTTGGATGGTGAGTCGGAGGTTTGGTGTATGAGATTCTCTATGTTAGCTATCTTGTCTACTCTCCGGATCCATTCCGAGATCGAGGGGGGTGTTGTGCTTCTCCAATGTACAGGGATGCATAAGTTTGCCGCATTAATAAGATGTAGAGTTAGTGACTTCCTGTATACACGTTGAGGGATTGAGGTATGATGGAGTAAGTATTGCGCTGGTGTATAGTCAGGTGCGTATGTTGTGATCTGAGTGATTAGGTTGTGAATTGCAGCCCAATAGGTTTGAATGAGTGGGCAGTCCCACCATATGTGAAGGAGAGAACCCCGGGCTGTGTTACACCTCCAGCAATTTGGGGATATAGTAGGTAGGAATTTGTTAATTTTATCGGGAGTTCTATACCATTTTGAGTAGATTTTGAACCTGCATTCTTGCGTCGCTACGTTGTCCGAACCTTTGTGAATATGGTAGAACACATTCCTCCAATCGTCCGTGGTTAAGGTTGTGTTCAGATCAGTCTCCCATTGCCTTAGTGGCGTATCGTTTGTGATGTTGGGGTGTGTGGAGAAAAGTGTGTGGATGGTCGAGATGAGGTGTCTTTGGGGTTCATTCTTAGAGCAGAGCAGCTCAAAGGATGTAGGTTCCCTATGAATGTTGTCTTTGTGTGGGAGGCTTTGTAGGAAGTGACGGATTTGCAGATAGTTGTAGAAGGGAATGCGATATTCCGGAAATTTAATGGTCAGCTCTGAGTATGGTAATAGAGTTCCGTGGTGGAATAGTTGTTGTGCTAGAAGCCGGGGTCTATGTGGTTCCTTGGTTGGGTGGGTTAGGTTGACGCTCGGTGGGAATTCCGGGTTATCTTCGATAGGTGTCATTGGTCCCAACGTAGGTTGGAATTTGAGAATTTTGCATGATTTCGTGAAGTTGATTAAGGTGGAGTTTATTAGGGGATTCGCAGTGGCGGTTTGCGGGATGAATTTTGGGTTGATCCAGGGAAGAAGTTGCAAAGGGGTTTTGGTAAAAGTATTTTCCAACTGCACCCAATCTTTTTCCTTGCCGTGTACGTGCCAATCCACAATTCTAACTAGATGGCAGACCTGATAGTAGATTTGTAGATCAGGAACTTGCAATCCTCCCTGTGATTTGGAGGTTGTCATTCTGTGCCAATTCAGTCTAGGCTGTTGGGATAGCCAGATGAAATTTCTACAAATCTTTTTGTACGAGGCAAAGAAGGAGTGAGGGAGCAATATCGGTATGGTTTGTAGAAGGTAGAGCAATCTAGGCAGAACGTTCATTTTCAAGATAGCAATCCTTCCAAACCATGAGAATGGACCAGTCTGCCACCTCTGGAGATCACCCTCGATGGTTTGTAGGATCGGTAGAAAGTTAAGCCTAAATAAATCTGGTAAAGCCGTGGGTATGTTAATGCCAAGGTATTTTATGGCTTGCGTTTCCCATCCAAAGGGAAAATTTTGTTTGCATTGTGTGACCGTCTCTTGTGTTAGTGAGATGTTGAGCGCCTTGGATTTGGAGAAATTTATTTGCAGGTTCGATAAGGATTTAAAGAGGGCAAAATCTTTGAGTAGATTCGGGATGGTAGTGATCGGTTCTGTGAGGAAGAGGAGAATATCATCCGCGTAGGCAGCTACTTTGTAGTGTGTTTGATTGATTTGGACGCCTTTGATGTCAGGGTTTTCTCTAATTTTGCGCAACATGGGTTCCATTGTAAGTACGAAGATCAAGGGGGATAGAGGGCATCCCTGTCTAGTACCGTTGGACACGGAGAAGGCGCCCGACAGTCCACCGTTCACTCGGACTTTGGCTGTGGGAGAGGAATAGAGGACCATAATCATATTGATGAGTCTCGACGGGAGGCCTACGGATCTCAGGGTAGCTTCCATGAAATCCCATGCCACCCTGTCGAACGCCTTCTCCGCGTCCAAGGATAGAAAAAAGCCCTTAGTACCAGTGGAAGTCAGCCAATGGTGTATGTTTAAAGCCTTGGTAGTATTGTCTTTAGCTTCTCTGCCGGGGACAAAACCTACTTGATCTGTGGTGATTAAATTTGGGATCAGGGGTAAGAGGCGATTTGCTATGGCTTTGGCGTATAACTTAACATCTACGTTGAGTAGAGAAATGGGGCGGTAATTAGAGACCAATTTGTCATCCTTACCTGATTTGGGGATAAGGGTGATATGGGCCTCCAAGAGATCTGTGGGGGCCGTATTGGTAGGTGAGAGGTTGTTAAAGGCCGTGACCAAGTGAGGCAAGAGTATATCAGGGAATGATTTGTAGTACCCGACCGTCAGCCCATCTGGACCGGGGCTTTTGCCCGGTTTCATCTGTTTTAGTGCAAGAGTCATCTCTTCCGCCGTTAAGGGGGCATCAAGAGAAGCGGAATCTTCGGTCAGGATGGGCGAGGGTGCGTATTGAGATAAGAAGTTATGTATTGCCTCTTTCCAGTCTGACAGAGTGAGGGACGATGGGGGGGTGCGAATGTTGTACAGTTTGGTGTAGTAGCGCACGAATTGTTCCGCTATGTCATCAGATTTTACCATAGTTTTACCCGAGGGGTCTACGATGGAGTGTACGGTGTGGGCTGCTTTTTTCGCTTGCAATGCTTTAGCCAGCATTTTCCCTGATTTGTTGCTGTATTCGTAAAAGCATTTTTGTGTAAGCATGTATTTCCTCTTGATGTTGTTGTGTAATTCTTCTAGGAGTTCAGTTCGTAGGTGTGTCAGTTCGGACATCGCTTCTAGAGCTAGAGATGCCTTGTGTTTACGTTCTAGAGCGGAAATACGTGCGGTTAGGTTCTCCAATTTTGCTTTCCTTAGACGGTTTCTATGCGCGGCCTGTGATAAAAATGTGCCTCTTATGACACATTTGTGTGCGGCCCAGATTATTTCTGGAGCAGTGTCGTCCCGTCTGTTTTCTGAGAAATAGTTATTTAAGTGTTCGGAAATCTTGTGGGAAATTTCAGTGTCTGTGAGTAGGGAGTTGTCCAGGCGCCATATTTGAGAGCGGGTAGTTTTATTGGGAACGTGAAGGGTTATAGAGATCGGGTTATGGTCTGCAAGTATCATCGGTTCAATTGCGGACTTGTGGAGTATAGGGAGATCGGATTGGGAGATGAAGAAATAATCTATTCTGGAATATTTGGAGTGTGGTGGGGAGAAGAAGGTAAAGTCCTTTACCGTGGGATGAAGTGTGCGCCAGGCATCGTGTAATAATAGTTCTCTGAATTGCGTTTTGATCGCGCGTAAAGCCCTGTAGGTGGAGGATGAGGTGCCGTTGGATGTGTCGAGGGAGGGGTCAAGAGGTACATTGAAGTCGCCTCCTACTATAAGGCTGCCTGTGGTAAAAGTCGTGAGGAGTTGTAGTGTATGTCGGAAGAATGGTACTTGTCGAGAGTTTGGAGCGTATAGGTTAGCAATGGTGAAGGTCTTGTTGTGCAGAGAGCCCTTGAGGAACAAGAATCTCCCCAACGGGTCGCGGTGTACGTCAGTGACAACGAATGGGCAGTTTTTCGATATGAGGATGCATACTCCTTTCGATTTGGCTTCATTATTGGTTGCGTGATACACAGTTGGGAAGTGTTTGTTCTGCAGCTTGGGGACTGCATCGGATCTGAAGTGTGTTTCTTGGATGAGTGCGATATGGGTGTTTGATTTTTGCAAGGAGGTGAGTAAGAGAGACCTTTTTTCGGGCGTGTTAAGGCCCCTTATGTTCATAGAGCGCAGTGTGAGTGTGGAGTGTAGAGGAGCTTGGGCCGCGGTGCAAGCAGTATGGTCCATGGCCTCCGTCAGGGTGGGGGGGAGGGTATACATTTAGGGATTAAGTGGTAAGGGGGTGCACCAATCAGCGTTTCAGCAGTAGCTTAAGTTGTTTCAAACGTGTCGTAGGGGGGGGACCGATGAGGCAGCAGAGGGATCTGTACAATCCGCTGCTTCTGAAGGATAGTAGATTCGGACAGGTACAGCGCACTGATGGTCCCCAATCCGTAGAATCCGGATTAGCGAACCTCACCGCAGCCGTGTGGGGGTTGGCGAAGATCTGGCACAAGTGGGTTAACGGGTTGTTAAGATATGGAGACAGGTGTAACCTGACATCCTATGACCAGTGAAGTTTTAGTAAGGTGGTGCTTGTCATATGTCAAAGTCTCGGAGGAGCGTGTAAGGTCCAGTTAGGAGGTAGAGTGGGGTCGTGGTCGAGATAGAGGTCTATGAGCGATATGTGCGTCTATGTAAATATGTTGGTACTTAGAACGCACGTCTGAAAGTCGTGACAGCCATTTCAGTGATAGTGCTTTCATTAATAGGAGACTGGAGTTTTGTTTTCCAGTTCGGACTCCCATTTAGATGACCGCAGAGTACCCATCTCGATGGTCCTTCAGGGGTGTAATAGGAGAGTCTGGGTGTAGGGCCACCTGGAAGGGTCATATGAGGTGTATGGTGGGATAGGGGTCAGACAGACCTGAATGTACTGTAGTCGTTGCTAGGTACCCTGTAATGCTGTAAGTTGTGTAATGACATTACAAACATTTCGTAGTAGATAACCTGAGGTGTTAACTTACCCATGGGCGGAACATAACAAGAACTTAATTCTTAAAAATAAAAGAAAAGTTAATGCAGAGGTAAGATGTACATTAAGTAACGTGCAGGGGGCACGTACAGAAAGAGTTTTGATGTCCTGCAGGGCCATCTGCAGAGTCTCAGAAAGAGGCCGCGGGTGTCAGAGCAGAGTACCTGAGTGATGTGGGAAAGTCAGACCTCCGTATCTCCCATCGGGGTAGGTGTTGTTTGGCCTGGACGGAAGGCGTTTCCAGCTCGGGGGGTCCTCTTGCATCAGCGAGCCTGGTGTGATCTCGTATGATTGCGTGCCAAAATCGTCATCCAGCTCCGTTCTTGCGCGGAAGGGCGTGCAGCATGCAAGGTAAGAGATCCATTGGAGGGCAGCGGGGTGTTGGTAAGCTGTGTAGGGTCCGTTTCAGTCCCTGCTGTTGGAAGTCCGAGTCGGGGGAGTGGCTGCAGATCCGTAGGAGTCTTGTGATGAGCCGAGTGCGGGGGTCAATGGTGTCTGGTAGGAAGTGAAGCGACCCGTGTCCGGCGTTGAAAGCGGGTCGTCAGTGAACCTCGGTATCCGGCGTGGTGGTGATGACAGGTGCAAAGGGCGCCGGAAACTGGTGTGCTACCCGGAAGGTCACGGCCATGTACCGGAAGGCTCTCGCTAGCGCGGTGTATCCTGGTAGTTGTAGTAGGTCGAATCTGTTTCCGACCTCTGTGGCGGGAGGGAGGACATTATGTGGTGGTAAACCACGGGCATGGTGGATGGGAGATAGGGCGAATAGTCCCGCTGCTTTGCTCCAGGGGGGTAAAAGGCCCGGTATGGTAGTATGAAAGAGAGAAGAAAAACGAAGTAAAAACGTAAAAGTCTCAGGATCCAAAAAACAATGGAATAAAAGAACTGTGAAAAAGAAAAAGCTGTGTCTGGGTCATCAATTGCAGAGGGAGAGACAGGCAGTGGAGCCCAGACGGTTACAGCCTACTGTGGGGGGCATCAGCGTCCCCTCCTGGCTCTCCTGGAGGTGGGAGAGTGGGGGCTATGGTCGCGGCGATTGGAACGGTTCACACCCTGAGGCGGTGTGGTAGAGGGAGATCTTCTTCTCCGTAGGCCAGCATTAGAGGCTTCCATGGGTTCCTCATTTGGGTGTTCTCTGCGGATTGCGGAGCGCCGAAAATCAGCGTACCAGTTGGGTACCGCCACTCTCGGTATGTGCAGAGTGTCGCAGAAGGTTGGGAGATCCTCAGGGACTTTGAGGTAAGCTGTGCGGCCATGTGAGGAGGCGGCTAGACAGAAAGGAAATTTCCACTTGTAGGTGATGTTGTTGGCGCGCAGAGCATCTAGCAGGGGTTTCAGGTCACGGCGGTGTTGGAGGGTGATGCCTGACAGGTCCTGGTATATTTGGACGATCTTCCCCTCATGTACGATCTGTGGTAAGCCTCTAGCCTGCTTAAGTATCTCTTCTTTGACTCGAAAGTCCGTGAGGCAGCAGATGATGTCCCTAGGGGGATCCGTGTCTTTCCCTTTGGGTCGTAGGGCCCTGTGGATCCTCTCAAAGTTAATTGGCGTCTGTAGTGGTCTGCGTAAGAGGCCGTTGAATAGGCTGGTGGTAGATTGAGCAATCTGGTCGCCTTCTATGGATTCGGGCATTCCTCTGACCCTCAGGTTATGGCGTCGGCCGCGATTGTCAAGGTCCTCGAGGTGTCTCTGCATTTCCCTCATTTGAAGCGTGTGAGTGTCGACTTGCCTCGTAGTTTTTCGTAGCTGCAGGTCTTGACGGTCCGCCATTTGTTCCGCCGCTTGCACTCTGTCAGAGAGGGCGCGGATGTCAATGCGTAACTCGGAGATAGCGGCGGAGAGGGTGTCCTTTATGTCTGCGGCTATCATTCTTAAGTCCTGAATGTTCAGTTGGGGTACTGGACGGTCCTCCGTCGCGTTCCCGGTCATTTGGCTAGACGGCAAGGGCTGTGGTATAGGGCCCGGTTGTGAGGAGATCATGGCCTCTGAGGTGTGGTGGCGGGTAGGCGCCATGTTGCCTCTGCCGGACCGGAACATTTCAGGGATATTGGAGTGCCCTGCGGTGCCCGGTTGTTCCCTAGGAGAGCGGGATCGGGAGGTCGAGGTATTCCGGGATGCTGTCCCCATGTTTTATCCGAGCTAGGGGCGTTCGTATCACCGCTAATCAGATGAAAGGTCTTCGGATGGCAGGAGCTACAGAGTTAAGCAGCCATCTTCATGCCAGGTCAGGCCACGCCCCCATACTTTGTTTATTAAGCGGTGAGGTGGGGGGCTCCACACCCCAGATGACGGCTGTGTAGCTGAAACATGTCGGGTGGATCCCTCACGATTACCGCTATTTGACCATTTTTGAGCTGTTTTGATCTCCGAAATATGTGAGTGCATAGTTTACTCTTTTACTTAATAAATTGAAGTTTTAAACGTTATCACGATATGTGAGCCTTATTTCTCGCATGATATATGAAACTTTCGCTTGGCCCTATTGGATCGTTGGTGGACGTGGAAAGCTTTGCTGATACCCCTCTTTTTATTGCGAGCTGAAGATTGGTGACGAGTACCCTGTCCAGACCGGTTGGTCAACAAGCCTTTTTGACTTGTAAGACGTAGGTCTTTTCAAGTCACAAAGTTCCGGTAAGCCTCCTGATGTTTCGGTGACGGTACTGCCACCCATCTAGATCCCTTGTTCACCAGTGGTCCCTCCGTTATCCATTAACTTGTTGGATGTAACAAATTTCATTTCCGTGTGAAGTTGGAAGTAATTTTCCACCATTTCCAAATGCATAACCCCCATAGACTTTCGGTGGTGGTTTTCTTCTTTTTTTTTTTTTTCACAAGTTTATTATTTATTTCTATTTTGGACTTTATATATGAATTTGAGTGGCTGATCTGCCATACTTTCACAGTTTTTCAGATTTACTGTATTTACTTAATTTAGTATATTTTTTGGTCACTATTTTTTGGTCACTATTTTTCATATGGTATTTCAAATTGATGTGTTGAATCATATAGTGTCACTTTGTTTCACTATTTATACCTTTGTCTATAAGGGTTGTTCAGGTTTTATTTCACTGCCTCTAGGCACGTTTTTTGTTCAATATATATAGCGCTACACTTTTTTATTTTTATTCTTTGAACTTCAACCTAAGTCTATAGGTCTGTTAGCTGCTAATTGGTATATACATTTGTGTAATTTTTGGCGCAGCGCTGTACTTACCTTCACATCTTTGTATTATCCATTAGACACCTAGTATAGCTGCAGCGTATTATTCCATCTAAACATGGATGTATTCGACTACCGTGCATCCAGAGTAGTCAATACTGAGGGTGTATTTGTTGCCACCTCTAGCGATACAGAAATTGGTGGACTATTTGAGGCTAAAAAATGTTATGGTCTCTGAACTCCATCTTCAATGGGATCTTGCATTTTTGGAACAATATGTGGCAGAAGGCATGATCCCACGGAGTCTCAGATGGGACGTCCATCCTCAACAGGGTGAATCTGAGCTTGACTCGTGGTTTACATATTTTAACAACACTGGCATAAAATTCCTTGATATTCTCATTACGAGGAAACGTACCCGTCTTTCCACTTTAGATCGGGAGATTAAGGAATTGAAGGATAAATTAATCACTTTTAAAAACTCAGTTGAATATAACACTTTGTCCTCGAATTTGCAAGCGCACCTTGTAAAAGAGGATAAAGAACAAAAAACCAAGAAGCACAAAAAATATTCTCGTGACATTGGGGACTACAAGGCGGGTAGGGTATTTGGATGGCAGAAATCCATCACAGTACCCACCATGGAGTCAGCAATGGAGACCAATGTCCAGGGTGCGAGTACCGTGACTCCTCCTATGGAGCCCTCTGTTCGCCCCAAACCCTCCGTTGATAAGAGATGACTCCAGGGTGGAGGTTCGTCTTCACAGAGAGGTCGACACCCAAGTTCACATACTCCTAGGCATCAACAAAGGGGTAGGGGTCACTACTCTAGGAGTAGAGGTAGAGGTGGAAACAGGGGCGAATATCGCGGTCAGGGCGAATACCAATATTATGAACGGGAAAACTCCCACCATAGAGGTTCCCTGGATCGCCATCGTGATTCTCCCCACTATTCTTATCACCCGAATCCACCTTACTATAGACACCCTCCGGTTTCTACATATAACAGATATTCCCCTTTACGGGATCATTATAATGAGAATGTCTACCCATTTCCCAATGCTGGGTACGGTCCATCCCCCTATAAACAACCTCACTCTGGCCCACGGACTACTCGGGGTTTTCACGAGGACCCTCAAAACAAAAAAAGAGGTCCGGAAACAAGAGAGGGTCCAGAGGAGGGAGGAGGATCCAGAGACGAAAAGAGAAAAAGAGTCTAACTTGTGAAGGGGTATTTAACCTGAGTGATACGATTCTCACTCAGGAAGAGAAAGTCATCTTAAATAAGGGTCGCCCTACCGTGCAAACTTAACAAGTTTGACACTTTTATCGACATTCATAAATTTATTAGGAAAATCAACGTTCAGAGGTATATCATTTCAAACCCTACCAGGAATGTGGCCAGGGCGGCAACGTCGGGCACGGTTCATTCAGGTTTATCCAATCCCTCTCTGTTTAGTCCCCAACACAACTCCCACCAGATATTAATCTGTTTAAAGATTTAGTGTTGGGTGATCTAGCCAACATTCCACTGAAACGTAGATTTTATAACCCTTTGCCATCAGCAGGCCTAAAAAGCTTATGTGATAACAAAAATTTGGTCATCCGCACCGCCGACAAAGGCGGTGGCATTGTTTTATTGAATAAATCAGATTATATGGATGAAATGTACCGCATCTTGGGAGATCGTGAGACTTATATCGAATTATCCAACAATCCCAAACAAAAATACAAAAGGGAATTACAAAAATTGGTATCTAAGGGTTTTGATTCCTGTATTTTAAATAAAAAGGAAAGATCATTCTTAGTTCCCCTTGTCCCCCGTATTCCTGTTATATACTACCTGCCTAAGGTCCACAAGGACCTCTTACATCCCCCAGGCTGGCCAATAATTAGTGGCATTAATTCGATCACTTCCAAAATCGGGAAATATATAGACTTTTTTCTCCAGCCATCTGTACAGAGGATGCCGTCCTATCTTAAGGATATGAAGGATGTGATTAGACTATTATCAAATGTCTCCTACTCTGGTGATCTTATTATGGCCACTGCCGATGTGGCATCCCTCTATACTTGCATTCTGCACCGTAAGGGTATAGATGCTGTCAATTGTTTTCTCAATAGGGATGCCTCTCTTGCCCTACCCCAGGTAAACTTTATTGTTGATTTGATTGAGTTTGCCAGGCAACGGAATTATTTTTGGTTCAATGGTACTTTCTATCGTCAGCATAAGGGGGTGGCAATGGGAGCAAAGTTTGCTCCCAGTCTGGCCAACCTATTCATGGCCAAGTGGGAGGAGGATGTCGTCTATGCCATGGAGAACCCACACCTGTTGTTGTGGGCCCGGTACATAGACGACATCCTCCTCCTATGGACCTAGTAGCCATGAGGGTCTCACTGACTTTGTCGCGACCCTCAATGATAATGATAGGGGCATTGTTTTGTCCTTTGAGGCAAGTACAACTTCAGTCCATTTTTTAGACCTGACCATTGAGAGAAAGGAACATCAATTTGTATTCAGTACCTATTTTAAATCCACCGATCGAAATGGGTATATATCAACCGATAGTTGCCATCATGCATCTTGGATCAGGTCAGTCCCTAAAAGTCAATTCCTACGGTTACGTAGGAACTGTACTGATCTGGATACCTTTAAGGCCCAGGCTGTTACCCTAAAAGATAGGTTTTTAGAGAAGGGCTACAACCCTTCCGATCTAGATAGGGAGATTGAAAATGCTTGTATGATTGATCGTCAACCTTTGTTGGAGGATAAACCTCGACAATGAAGTGATGATTTCAAGTGGTCTTTTGTGACATCGTTTTCCACTCAGTATAAGCACGTTAAAAGAATTTTTAAACATCATTGGGATGTCTTAAGGACGGATAAGGTTTTGGGCCCTTTGCTGCCCAGCACTCCTAAGGTGGTTTTGAAAGGTGCCCCTTCTCTTAGAAACAGGTTGGCACCCAATGTTATTAACCCCCCTAGCAAACCTTCCTTTTTTCATGACTGGACTGGCTTTCACCCTTGCAAAAAGTGTCTAGTTTGCCAGTTCAACATCTGTGGTAGAACGGTAAGTCATAGTTTTTCCTGGTCGTACCTATAAGATCAAACAGTTTTGTACTTGCGCTACTACAGGGGTTGTTTACCTTCTGACTTGCCCATGTGGTAAGCAGTATGTGGGACGGACCATTAGATCTTTTACAACCCGGGTGTCCGAACACATTAATCTTATTAAAGCAGGTAGTACTAAACATACTGTGCCTCGACACTACAGGGAATCTCATGATCGAAACCCTGCGGGCACACAGTTTCTTATTATCGATAAGTATGTTGCCCCTTGGCGGGGGGGGTCGACCCTTAGGGGCGTCTCCCGTTTGGAGACGTACTGGATTTATGAATTGGGGTCCCACTTTCCAAAAGGTATTAATGTAGAGTGGGACATCAATTTTTTTATTAATCAAGCTTAGTTCATTTTATTTATTTTTTCTGCTTTATAGGTTGTTGTAGCAGTTTATATGTAGCCAATGTCATTCAAGATACCTATATACATAATATTGGGGTTTGGTGACCTTTTAAAAATTATATATGTGGTCATATGTAGTTATTGATATCTAAGATATCTATTTATGTACTATTGTCTGGTTGATGCCCCTTCATGAATTTGATGAGGTTTCTTCCAACTTTGTATTAATATATGATGCCCCTTATTGGTAGTGTCATCTCCAATTTTCTATTTTTATTTTTCATTATTTTAACATTTTTATCAATCATCAATTTTGGGTGCCTTGTTTTTAATCAATTTTCAATTTTCAATTAAACTTGACGATGGTTGGCATTTTTGTATACCCAACCATCTCTGCTGACACCTATGGTGGATGCTTTTAGACTGAGGTTGCTTCCGGTTCAGCGGAGCGCCGCAACGTCCCTTATGTGGGATGTAATACTGGATGAGTGAACGAGAGTGAGGCTTGGCTTGAAGGTGGAGCGCATCGACGCCGCACTGGGAATGCGGAGATGATGTCATTGCGCTCACACTGACAATGAGGCTTGGCTGGGGAGGTGGAGCGCGGCGGCGCTGCTTTACCCCCATAGCCAATGAAGGTTGGTTACAATGAAAGTGAGGCTTGGTTTGCGTTTGGGATACTTCCGAACTAGCAAGCCAAGGCTTCACTGTAAACACTATACATAACTTTCTGCAATAAGCGGGGGACAGTCTTCATTGATTGCCACTTATTAAATGTTTACTTTTGTGGGATTTCTAACATTTATTAAACTTTTACCTAAACCGGAAGTGGTTTTGAGGCCACACTTCCGGTATTGTGACACTCCCAGTGGGGGTCATACTTTGTTTATTAAGCGGTGAGGTGGGGGGCTCCACACCCCAGATGACGGCTGTGTAGCTGAAACATGTCGGGTGGATCCCTCACGATTACCGCTATTTGACCATTTTTGAGCTGTTTTGATCTCCGAAATATGTGAGTGCATAGTTTACTCTTTTATTTAATAAATTGAAGTTTTAAACGTTATCACGCTATGTGAGCCTTATTTCTCACATGATATATGAAACTTTCGCTTGGCCCTATTGGATCGTTGATGGACGTGGAAAGCTTTGCTGATACCCCTCTTTTTATCGCGAGCTGAAGATTGGTGACGAGTACCCTGTCCAGACCAGTTGGTCAACAAGCCTTTTTGACTTGTAAGACGTAGGTCTTTTCAAGTCACAAAGTTCCGGTAAGTCTCCTGATGTTTCGGTGATGGTACTGCCACCCATCTAGATCCCTTGTGCACCTGTGGTCCCTCCGTTATCCATTAACTTGTTGGATGTGACAAATTTCATTTCCGTGTGAAGTTGGAAGTAATTTTCCACCATTTCCAAACGCATAACCCCCATAGACTTTCGGTGGTGGTTTTCTTTTTTTTTTTTTTTTTCACAAGTTTATTATTTATTTCTATTTTGGACTTTATATATGAATTTGAGTGGCTGATCTGCCATACTTTCACAGTTTTTCAGATTTACTGTATTTACTTAATTTAGTATATTTTTCGGTCACTATTTTTTGGTCACTATTCTTCATATGGTATTTCAAATTGATGTGTTGAATCATATAGTGTCACTTTGTTTCACTATTTATACCTTTGTCTATAAGGGTTGTTCAGGTTTTATTTCACTGCCTCTAGGCACGTTTTTTGTTCAATGTATATAGCGCTACACTTTTTTATTTTTATTCTTTGAACTTCAACCTAAGTCTATAGGTGTGTTAGCTGCTAATTGGTATATACGTTTGTGTAATTTTTGGCGCAGCGCTGTACTTACCTTCACAACCTGTTCACGATGGAACTCGCACTTCTCCAGTTTACAATAGAGATTGTTCTCTCTTAGTTTCTGAAGCACACAACAGAAATCTGTGTAGTGGCTCTCCAGGGACTTGGAAATTATGAGGATATCATCGAGATAAACCACCACACATAACTGCAACAAATCCCAGAGGACATTGTTAATAAATTCCTGGAAAACTGCCGGGGTGTTACAAAGGCCAAAAGGCATTACGAGGTACTCATAATGGCCTGTTCTGGTATTAAACGCAGTTTTCCACTCATCGCCCTCCTTAATCCTCACAAGGTTGTATGCCCCTCTCAAATCAAGCTTTGTGAAAACCGTTGCTCCCTTGAGGCAGTCAAATAACTCCGTAATAAATGGAATAGGATAGGCATTCTTAATTGTGAAATGATTGAGACCCCTATAATCAACACAAGGTCTCAGTTCACCACTCTTCTTCTTCACAAAGAAGAAACCAGCACCAGCAGGAGACAAGGATTTGCGGATGAAACCTCGAGAAAGTTCGTCTGCAACATACTCCTGCATGGCCTTATCCTCCAAGACCGACAAAGGGTAAACCTGGCCACGAGGGGGTATGGCCCCAGGTTGAAGGTCAATTGTGCAATCATACGGCTGGTGTTAAGGCAAACTGCCGGCTTGACCTTTGTCAAAGACATCGCTAAAATCGTGGTACTCCTCCATCAGGGAGGAGAGTGAAAAGGTGCACAGGACCCTGCTACCTTCTCGAAGCATGACTTACTGCATTGTGGCGACCAGAAGAGAACCTCAACACAGAGCCAATCAAAAGAGGGGTTGTGCCTCTGTAACCAAGGATAACCAATAACCAGCGGAAACTTAGGTGTAACTTGGAATTGGATTATCTCATGGTGAAGAGCCCCTATGGACAAAGCAACCGTCTCATGAGTCACATGGGCAGGCTGTAGAGCCTCAATGGCAAGTGGAGTGTCACGCAACTGCAGCGGAATCAAGTGCTTCGATACAAAGGCAGCATCAATGAACAGGCCTGCAGCCCCAGAGTCGATTAGAGCCTGTATCTCGACGGACGACTCAGCCCAAGAAAGGGTGACTGAAGCCAGGGGCTTATCCTGCTGGATAACTGGGGATGAAACAACACCACCTAAGGTCTGTCCATGTAAAGGACCTCAAGGTTTGGGCATTCCCCAATCAAAAAAACAAAAATAGTTGTTTTATTGTTCTCTCTCTCTCTATTCTCTCTCTATTGTTCTGCTCTTTTTTACTGTATTCTATTATGCAATGTTTTATTGTTATTATGTTTTACCATGTTTGCTTTTCAGATATGCAATTTTTTTATACTTTACTGTGTTTTGTGGTAACCATTTTTTTGTTTTCAGGTATGCCATTCAGCTGCAGAGCGGATTTATTTATCTTGACAGCAACAGCGTTTGCTCCCACGATATATAAAGCCGTGACTCCAGCGCTGTCGGAGGTGATTTCACCACCACAGTTACATACTTCAGCATATATGCCGAAGCGTGGGGGCAGCAGTGGGTGGAGGAGCAATTTGCTCCTGCCTTTTGCGGGAGGATGCCCCCATGCTTCGGCATATATATATTTTAGGCACAGGTTGCGTTAAATGTTTTATTTTTTACTATGTTTTTTTTTGTATTTGCTTTGCAGGTATGGTAAGTTTTACTGTTATACTGTAATGTTACTTTGTTTTATTGTTAACCATCATTTGCTTAGCAGGTACGCCATTCAATTGCAGCGCGGATTTATTTATCTTGACAGCAACAGTGTTTGCTCCCACGATACATAAAGCCGTGACTCCAGCCGTAACTGTCGGAGGTGATTTCACCACCACAGTTACATACTTCAGCATATATGCCAAAGCGTGGGGGCAGCAGTGGGTGGAGGAACGATTTGCTCCTGCCTTTTGCGGGAGGATGCCCCCATGCTTTGGCATATATAAACGGTGCATGTATGCCCATCATTAGAAGTGGGTGGATGAAGGGAGGTATTCTAATGGTGGGCATACCCACTGATCAATATCTTTTTTTCGTTCAGCCCACAGGCTGCATGAAAAAAAAGTTTACAATATATGCCCAACAAGGACCAGCAACGTACTGGTATGTTGCTGGACTTTGAGTGGTTATACCAGAATGATGCCTGCAGGTTTAGGTATCTTCTTGGTATCATTCTTTTCAGCCAGCGGTCGGCTTTCATGTAAAAGCAATCCTAGCAGCTAATTAGCCTCTAGACTGCTTTTACAAGCAGTGAGAGGGAATCTCTCCTGTCCCAACAGGGAACCTGAGAATGCAGCTGGTGATTCGGCCAGCTGACCATAGAGCTGATCAGAGACCAGAATGGCTCCAGTCATCTCCATGGCCTAAGAAACCGGAAGCTACGAGCATTTCATGACTTTGATTTCGCCAGATGTAAACAGCGCCATTGGGAAATTGGGAAAGCATTTTATCACAACGATCTTGGTGTGATCAGATGCTTTGAGGGCAGAGGAGAGATCTAGGTTCTAAAAAAGAGTACCTGTCACTACCTATTGCTATCATAGGGGATATTTACATTCCCTGAGATAACAATAAAAATGATTAAAAAAATTTAAAAAATGAACGGAACAGTTTAAAATTGAGATAAAAAAGCAAAAAAATAATAAAGAAAAACGTGAACGCAAGCGTCGGTCTGGCGTCAAATGTAAACAGCAATTGCACCATGCATGTGAGGTATCACCACGAACGTCAGATCGAGGGCAGTAATTTTAGCAGTAGACCTCCTCTGTAAATCTAAAGTGGTAACCTGTAAAGGCTTTTAAAGGCTTTTAAAATCGCATTTAGTTTGTCTCCACTGCCCGTTTGTGCGCAATTTTAAAGCATGTCATGTTTGGTATCCATGTACTCGGCCTAAGATCATCTTTTTTATTTCATCAAACATTTGGGCAATATAGTGTGTTTTAGTGCAGTAAAATTAAAAAAAGTGTGTTTTTTCCCCAAAAAATGCGTTTGAAAAATCGCTGCGCAAATACTGTGTGAAAAAAAAAAATGAAACACCCACCATTTTAATCTGTAGGGCATTTGCTTTAAAAAAAATATATAATGTTTGGGGGTTCAAAGTAATTTTCTTGCAAAAAAAATTATTTTTTCATGTAAACAAAAAGTGTCAGAAAGGGCTTTGTCTTCAAGGGGTTAGAAGAGTGGTGATGATGTGTGACATAAGCTTCTAAATTTTGTGCATAAAATGTCAGGACAGTTCAAACCCCCCCCCAAATGACCCCATTTTGGAAAGTAGACACCCCAAGCTATTTGCTGAGAGCCATGTCGAGTCCATGGAATATTTTATATTGTGACACAAGTTGCGGGGAAAAAGACAAATTTTTTTTTTTTTTTGAACAAAGTTGTCACTAAATGATATATTGCTCAAACATGCCATGGGAATATGTGCAATTACACCCCAAAATATATTCTGTTGCTTCTCCTGAGTACGGGGATACCACATGTGTGAGCCTTTTTGGGAGCCTAGCCGCGTACGGGACCCCGAAAACCAAGCACCGCCTTCAGGTTTTCTAAGGGCGTAAATTTTTGATTTCACTCTTCACTGCTTATCACAATTTTGGAGGCCATGGAATGCCCAGGTGGCACAAAACCCCCCAAATGACCCTATTTTGGAAAGTAGACACCCCAAGCTATTTGCTGAGAGGTATAGTGAGTATTTTGCAGACCTCACTTTTTGTCACAAAGTTTTGAAATTTGAAAAAAGAAAAAAAAAACATTTTTCTTGTCTTTCTTCATTTTCAAAAACAAATGAGAGCTGCAAAATACTCACCATGCCTCTCAGCAAATAGCTTCGGGTGTCTACTTTCCAAAATGGGGTAATTTGGGGGGGGGGGTTGTGCTATCTTGACATTTTATGGCCTTCAAAACTGTGATAGGTAGTGAGGAGTGAAATCAAAAATTTACGCCCTTAGAAATCCTGAAAGCGGTGCTTGGTTTCGGGGCCCCCTATGCGGCTAGGCTCCCAAAAAATTCCCACACATGTATTGTCCCCGTACTCAGGAGAAGCAGCAGAATGTATTTTGGGGTGTAATTTCACATATGCCCATGGCCTGTGTGAGCAATATATCATTTAGTGACAACTTTGTGCAAAAAAAAAAGTCACTTTCCCGCAACTTGTGTCAAAATATAAAATATTCCATGGACTCAACATGCCTCTCAGCAAATAGCTTGGGGTGTCTACTTTCCAAAATGGGGTAATTTGGGGGGGTTTGTGCCATCTGGGCATTTTATGGCCTTCAAAACTGTGATAGGTAGTGAGGAGTGAAATCAAAAATTTACGCCCTTACAAATCCTGAAGGCAGTGATTGGTTTTCGGGGCCCCGTACGCGGCTAGGCTCCCAAAAAGTCCCACACATGTGGTATCCCCGTACTCAGGAGAAGCAGCTGAATGTATTTTGGGGTGCAATTCCACATATGCCCATGGCCTGTGTGAGCAATATATCATTTAGTAACAACTTTTTGTAATTTTTTTTTTTTTTGTCATTATTCAATCACTTGGGACAAACAAAATAAATATTCAATGGGCTCAACATGCCTCTTAGCAATTTCCTTGGGGTGTCTACTTTCCAAAATGGGGTCATATGGGGGGGTTTTGTACCCTAGTTTGTAGACGCTATAACTTTTGTGCAAACCAATAAATATACGCTTATTGACTTTTTTTTACCAAAGACATACGGCCGAATACATTTTGGCCTAAATGCATGACTAAAATTGAGTTTATTGGATTTTTTTATAACAAAAAGTAGAAAATATCATTTTTTTCAAAATTTTCGGTCTTTTTCTGTTTATAGCGCAAAAAATAAAAACCGCAGAGGTGATCAAATACCATCAAAAGAAAGCTCTATTTGTGGGAAGAAAAGGACGCAAATTTCGTTTGGGTACAGCATTGCATGACCACGCAATTAGCAGTTAAAGCGACACAGTGCCAAATTGTAAAACATTCTCTGGGGCTGAAGTTAAATTTCATAGCTGGGGGGTGTCTATAGTATGCCTGTAAAGGGGCGCATGTTTCCCGTGTTTAGTACAGTCTGACAGCAAAATGACCTTTCAAAGGAAAAAAGTCATTTAAAACTACTTGCGGCTATTCCATTGCCGGTCCGACAATACACATAAAAGTTCATTGATAAAAACGGCATGGGAATTCCCCACAGGGGAACCCCGAACCAGCATTTTAAAAAAAAATGACGTGGAGGTCCCCCTAAATTCCATACCAGGCCCTTCAGGTCTGGTATGGATATTAAGGGGAACCCCATGCCAAAATTTAAAAAAAAATGACGTGGGGCCCCCCCTAAATTCCATACCAGACCCTTCAGGTCTGGTATGGATTTTAAGGGGAACCCCGTGCCAAAATTAAAAAAAAAACAGTGTGGGGTCCCCCCAAAAATCCACACCAGACCCTTATCCGAGCACGCAACCTGGCAGGCCGCAGGAAAAGAGGGGGGATAGAAGATAGGAAGATAGAAGAAAGAAGAAAGAAGAAGCATTTAAATACAAGAATTGTCAAAAACTGTCTCTTGTCATTTTTAACATTTTTGACAGTTTTTTAGTGAAATGGTAGGGGTACCTTACCATTTCACAAAGGGGGGGCCGGGATCTGGTGGTCCCCTTGTTAAAGGGGGCTTCCAGATTCCGATAAGCCCCCCGCCCGCAGACCCCCACAACCACTGGCCAGGGTTGTGGGGATGAGGCCCTTGTCCTCATCAACATGGGGACAAGGTGTTTTGGGGGGCTACCCCAAAGCACCCCCCCATGTTGAGGGCATGTGGCCTGGTACGGTTCAGGAGGGGGGGCGCTCTCTCGTCCCCCCCTCTTTTCCTGCGGCCTGCCAGGTTGCGTGCTCGGATAAGGGTCTGGTATGGATTTTTGGGGGACCCCACGACGTTTTTTTTTTTTTAATTTTGGCGCGGGGTTCCCTCTAAAATCCATACCAGACCTTAAGGGTCTGGTATGGAATTTAGGGGGACCCCCACATCATTTTTTTATTTTGTAATTTTCGTTCGGGGTTCCCCTGTGGGGAATTCCCATGCCATTTTTATCAATGAACTTTTATGTGTATTGTCAGACCGGCAATGCAATAGCCGCGAGTAGTTTTAAATGACTTTTTTCCTTTGAAATGTCATTTTGCTGTCAGACTGTTATAAACACGGGAAACATGCGCCCCTTTACAGGCATACTATAGACTCCCCCCAGCTACGAAATTTAAAGGGATATTACACTTTTATTGTTTGACTTTAAGCATTATTAAAATCACTGCTCCTGAAAAAACGGCCGTTTTTAAAACTTTTTTTTGCATTGATCCATGTCCCCTGGGGTAGGACCCAGGTCCCCAAACACTTTTTATGACAATAATTTGCATATAAGCCTTTAAAATTAGCACTTTTTATTATTCATGTTCGTGTCCCATAGACTTTAACGGTGTTCGCGTGTTCGAACAAACTTTTTTCCTGTTCGCATGTTCTGGTGAGAACCGATCAGGGGGGTGTTCGGCTCATCCCTAGTGGCCACCTATATTATTCGACAAATGGTTAATTTACTAAGGTAGGATGCCATATTGGCCTCTACCATAGATTCAATCTTGAGGTGGTTCAGTTTATGTTCCTGGAGACCATCCCAGGGGGCTCCCAGAGGTGGCAACTGGGAGGCTATCATTCTACAGTGGGAGACCCTATGGATTGAGAGGCTCAATACCACAATTCCACCGGACCTCAATAAAGTACTGTCCTACACACCATTCCTGTGTTTGGATGCAGTGTGGGATGTCACTGCAACAGGATAATTGCTCTATTTACCTTTTTTATTATTTTTTTATTTCAGGCTGTTTGTATATAATTTGTCATAGGCCTGTGTTGAAGCATCGGATCTGTTGAGGTTGTGTGGTCCTTTGAGGGATTATTCAAAAAATCTGACTGGGCTAATGAATTTTGCCTGTTTATTATATTTAGTTTTATTAATTTGCATATCCAGTTAGCCTAGTATATAAGTATGTATAATTTTTAGTAATTTCTCCTAATTAGGCATCTATGGCTTTAAGGTGAACCCTGTTTGTTAGGATGACGGGCGTCAGCCTTGTCTCTTCTGTTTCCCAATGGGGGGACATATGATCTTCTGGGTGGGGGGGCGGTGTCAGCAAACCTTGCTTGGCCCACAGGCTCTGCCTGCAACATGACGCTGCGCAGCTCTCATAGCCCCGTCACGCGACTCAGATTGTGGCAGATCTGATTTGGTGGCGTCAGACGCGAGCGTCTGCCGTGTGTTATCTGATGCTGAGTTGGGGACTATATCTAGCGCCATTAGCCTGCTGGATGGTGTGGTCAACGGTCATCCAGGGGAGGTTATCTGTGGAGGCATTTTTCTAGGTAAGCAAGGGGAATACTATACTAGTCAGTACGAATGTTAGTGCATAGAGATTTTTATCCCTGCTGGGCTATTACATGAGTGGCTCCAGTGGCCTTTTTGATTATCTATCTGATTACCCATTTGATTTTTATTTCACCATCTGATGGGGGCTTTCCTTCCTTTTAGGTTACAGGTATCCATCAACTATGTCTATACTGCTAATCTTACAGTATTTTGGACGTACTTCCACGGCACTGGCTTTGGAGCTGTTTGTATGTATGTGGGGGAAATCATACCCCACCATAGTCTCTATTATGGGTTTTTCTATACTCTTTCACCTCCCCTGGGTTTAGACCTCTAGACTACGGATGAGCCGAACACCCCCCTGTTCAGTTCGCACCAGAACTTGCAAACAGGCAAAAAATTTGTTCGAACAAATGAAACACCGTTATGTCTATGGGTCTATGGGACACGAACATGAATAATCAAAAGTGCTAATTTTAAAGGGTTATATGCAAGTTATTGTCATAAAAAGTGTTTGGGGACCTGGGTCCTGCCCCAGGGGACATGGATCAATGCAAAAAAAAGTTTTAAAAACAGGCGTTTTTTTCGGGAGCAGTGATTTTAATAATCCTTAAAGTGAAACAATAAAAGTGTAATATTCCTTTAAATTTCGTACCTGGGGGGTGTCTATAGCATGCCTGTAAAGGAGCGCATGTTTTCTGTGTTTAGAACAGTCTGACAGCAAAATGACATTTCAAAGGAAAAAAAGTCATTTAAAACTACTCGCGGCTATTAATGAATTTCCGGTCCAACAATACACATAAAAGTTCATTGATAAAAACAGCATGGGAATTCCCCACAGGGGAATCCCGAACCAAAATTAAAAAAAAAAAAATGACGTGGGGGGTCCCCCTAAATTCCATACCAGGCCCTTTAGGTCTGGTATGGATATTAAGGGAACCCCGGCCAAAATTAAAAAAAAAATGGCGTGGGGCCCCCCAAAAATCCATACCAGACCCTTATCTGAGCAAGCAACCTGGCAGGCCGCAGGAAAAGAGGGGGGACGAGAG
The DNA here is from genome assembly GCF_042186555.1 of Aquarana catesbeiana. Lineage (NCBI taxonomy): Eukaryota > Metazoa > Chordata > Amphibia > Anura > Ranidae > Aquarana > Aquarana catesbeiana. Next base: position 43,617,665 of record NC_133324.1, read on the forward strand.
AGCTCCCCCCTCCTCCTGAACCATACCAGGCCACATGCCCTCAACAATGGGAGGGTGCTTTGGGGTAGCCCCCCAAAAACCTTGTCCCCATGTTGATGGGGACAAGGGCCTCATCCCCACAACCCTTGCCCGGTGGTTGTGGGGGTCTGCAGGCAGGGGGCTTATCAGATCTGGAAGCCCCCTTTAACAAGGGGACCCCAAGATCCCAGCTCTCTCCCTGTGTGAATGGAAAGGGGGTACAAAAGTACCCCTACCATTTCACAAAAAAACTGTCAAAAATGTTAAAAATGACAAGAGACAGTTTTTGACAATTCCTTTATTTAAATGCTTCTTCTTTCTTCTATCTTCTTTCTTCTATCTTCTATCTTCCTTTGGTTTCTTCCTCCATCTTCTTCTTCTTCTGGTTCTTCTGGTTCTTCCTCTGGTGTTCTCGTCTGGCATCTTCCTCCGTGGCACCGGCGTCTTCTTCCCTCCTTCTCCTCAGGCCGCTCCGCATACATGATGGCATGATGGGAGGCTCCCGTTGTGTGACGCTTCTCCTCTTCTGATGGTTCTTAAATAAAGGGGGCGGAGCCACCCGGTGACCCCGCCCCCCTCTGATGCATGGGGACTTGTCTCTTGTCATTTTTAACATTTTTGACAGTTTTTTTGTGAAATGGCCTATACCATTTCACACAGGGGAGAGGGCCGGGATCTGGGGGTCCTCTTGTTAAAGGGGGCTTCCAGATTCTGATAAGCCCCCAGCCTGCAGACCCCCACAACCACCGGGCAGGGGTTGTGGGGATGAGGCCCTTGTCCCCATCAACATGGGGACAAGGTGTTTTGGGGGGCTACCCCAAAGCACCCTCACATTGTTGATGACATGTGGCCTGGTACAGTTCAGGAGGGGTGCGCCCCCCTCTTTTCCTGCGGCCTGCCTGGTTGCGTGCTCGGATAATGGTTTGGTATGGATTTTTGGGGGGACCCCACGCCATTTTTAAAAAAAATTTTGGTGCGGGATTCCCCTTAAAATCCATGCCAGACCTGAAGGGTCTGGTATAGATTTTGAGGGGGACCCCACGTCATTTTTTTTTTATTTTGGTTCGGGGTTCCTTTGTGGGGAATTCCCGTGCCATTCAATGAACTTTTATGTGTATTGTCGGACCGGCAATTCATTAATAGCCGCGAGTAGTTTTAAATGACTTTTTTTCCTTTGAAATGTCATTTTGCTGTCAGACTGTTCTAAACACCGGACACATGCGCCCCTTTACAGGCATACTATAGACACCCCCCAGGTACAAAATTTAAAGGAAAATTACACTTTTATTGTTTCACTTTAAGCATTATTAAAATCACTGCTCTCGAAAAAGCGGCTGTTTTTAAAACTTTTTTTGCATTGATCCATGTCCCCTGGGGCAGGACCCAGGTACCCAAACACTTTTTTATAACAATACCATGCATATAAGCCTTTAAAATTAGCACTTTTGATTTCTCCCATAGACTTTTAGAGGGTGTTCCGCTGCTTTCGAATTTGCCGCGAACACCCAAATTGTTCGCTGTTCGGCAAACTGGCGAACAGCCGATGTTCGAGTCAAACATGAGTTTGACTCGAACTTGAAGGTCATCCCTACTCTAGACCTTGGTTTAAACAGGTCAGTTATATGGATTATTTACTGATCAATGTGCCTACATGGGACCTTGGATGGCCGTATGTGTGCACATGTTTATGTATGTGTATATATACATAAGTGTGTATGCATATATATATATATGTGTATATATACATATGTGTGTATGTGTGTGTGTGTGTGTGTGTGTGTGTGTGTGTGTGTGTGTGTGTGTGTGTGTGTGTGTATATATATATATATATATATATATATATATATATATATGTTAATGTTGATTTCTGTATAAACTTTTTACCATAGTGACTTACCAGCCCTAGCTATATTCATCACCGATCCAATCCCCATGTCCGCCGTAGGGAAATTTTGATGTCTTTGCTGTTTGGCTTTGATCCCCCATGGGTCTTCACTGGTCAGCAATGCAATTTCTATACTTCCTTATAGATTGTAGCTTAACATGTAAATCTTATCATCCTATTTGTAGACTGTATATTGTGCTCCTCCTGAAGAACCGGTTTATGGCCGCAAAACATGCTGGGGACGATCGTGCACCGCGGTAAATCATACAACTCACAATCACCATCATGGAGTTTATTTGAGTACCAGTGTCATGCTATCAATATGTACAATTCTGCACAGCTATTATCATTGTATCTATATACTCTATTTTAAGTGTGTATTAATAAAGAAATGTTATTTTTATCAGATGTATTTCCATTCGGGGTACCGCGATAGTCCATTTTTCCTCTTTTTCCCCCTTGCTTTGGAGACTCTCTTTTGGGGAACTGTCTCCTTGCACCCATTCATTCACTATTGCTATTTTGGATGATGGTATCCCCATAATAATATTTTACCTTACTTGGAGGTTTCCCTATCTATACTGAAGTTCATATTTAATTGTTTTACAGTGCTGGTACAAATCTTTATTTAAGACACTGAAAACGTTTTCATTTACCAGAATAAATAATTTTGAGTTAAATGGAAGATTTTTCCTTTGAAGATATAAATTCATATTGTGTAGAGCAGTGGCCATGGCTTCAACTGCATAATACACCCTGGATGAGACTGATCCTGACAAGTTTTCCATCATCTACTTCAAAACAACCTGTTCATGCTGTGCGTCCAAAATCCAAGCAAAAGATGTGATGTTTTTTAAATAATCACATTTCTCTTTTTGAGATGATGACCCGCAGTACAGCTTAACTACCCAATTTTCAACAAACCTCATTTCTGAGTATTTTGACATCTGTTCGTGATCAAACATCTTTTCAAACCCCGGAATCACAAACGAGAAATGTTCTACAGCTAAATATGCTGCATTTGCATTGAATTGTATATATGCAAAAAATTCTCCAGAGATCCAGGATGGCAGAAAAATAAAGACAATGTTTTTTTGGGGGATGTTGTGTTGGCTCAAATACATAGCGATCTTTCCAGTAAAGATTCCACAAAATATAACAACTTGAGATTTCTTAAAGTTCAGAATTGTATATTTCTTATAATCGATCCATTCCCTAAAGACCATGTTTATTATGAAGGCCACACAAATCCCGTGATCGCTCAGAAGTTTTGTTAGTATTTTTTTATCATCCTCTGCAGAGTCATCGTCTGATTGGAATATTCCAACCCAGGTCCAGCCAAAATGTTTTAACAATTTGCATATGGCTAAATAATAGACATTATTATTTTGAAGGGTTCGGAAAACGTGAATAGATGTGTCTGTCACTTAACGAGCAATCCGTAGATCCATAGCTAATCTAAAAAACAAAGGAGAAGACTTATGCCCCGTACACACGGTCGGACTTTGTTCGGACATTCCGACAACAAAATCCTAGGATTTTTTCCAACGGATGTTGGCTCAAACTTGTCTTGCATACACACGGTCACACAAAGTTGTCGGAAAATCCGATCGTTCTAAACGCGGTGACATAAAACACGTGTCGGGACTATAAACGGGGCAGTGGCCAATAGCTTTCATCTCTTTATTTATTCTGAGCATGCGTGGCACTTTGTCCGTCGGATTTGTGTACACACGATCGGAATTTCCGACAACGGATTTTGTTGTCGGAAAATTTTATAGCCTGCTCTCAAACTTTGTGTGTCGGAAAATCCGATGGAAAATGTGTGATGGAGCCTACACACGGTCGGAATTTCCGACAACAAGGTCCTATCACACATTTTCCGTCGGAAAATCCGACCGTGTGTACGGGGCTTAAAAGTGGTGTTCGACCCAAAAAATGTAATATATTGCAGCTTAACAATCCTTAGATGTGATGGCTGCATTCTTTTTCTCTTTTAGGCTTTTTTTCCTTTATTTTTACCTGGTGATCTGGCCAGTGACACACTTCTTGTCTTAGAGTGACTGCATTCTGGATAAAGTAGTAAAGCATGGTAACTTTGGAGGTGCCCAGAAAGCACCAAACTACAGCATGTGTTAAAATTGTACACATTTATTAATACAAAATGTAAAACATCTTCACATTCATGGCAATACAAATTTTAAACATGATATCCTGGCCAGAAATGTATCGGCAGGAATAAAAGACTCCCTCCTATTGTCGAGATCCCCTTGTTATGCCAAGCTGACAATTTGGAACTGACATACAGTATATCAATAAATGTAAGAGAACTGTTGTCGCGCTCCGGGCACACTCGTGCACGCATGCACACATAAGGGACTTTACGGATCGCAGACGTGCCAATGCGTGTGCGCAAAGGAGTGTGCGCATCCTTAGGAGCGCGTCCACATGCCCCATTGGCACCAGACGGCCTATTTAAGGGGCGCACGGACTTGTAACAGATGCTGACTGATCTTCAGCTGTTCTTGTACCCGTACCCTGTGATTCCTGCTTTTGCCTGCCTAATATCTGTTGCTGAACCCCTGGCTTTCCTTGACCTTGCTTCTGGACTCTCCTACATCTCTGATTACTGGTTCCTGATTCCGGCTTCCTATTTGACCCTGCTCCTGCCTGATGATTTGGTAGCTTGCTGCCCGCCTGCTTCCAAACCCGGCTATTCCTGTGATTTCGCTTCTGCCTCCTGTTTGGCTCCAAGTTGTCTGCCGTGTGTCTTCAACTCCACTCCTGCGACCTGCTGCGACTTCCTGCATCCCCAAAAGTCGCATCATCTGCCTCAAGTTTCCAGGGCTACATCTACAGGCACTTGTGTTCCTCCTATCCATTGGGTCCTTCTGTCTCCATCCTCAATGGGCCCCGGGTTGGAGATACAAGGGAGGCTGACCTTGTCAATTCAGACTCCAACAAGGTACGTGACAGTATCAGTCAGCCAGAAATGGAGTCTGGAAGGGAGGCCTCGCCTTTTATGGACATCTGCTGATCAATTACTGCACTAGCCCATACTATATGGGATCTCCAAGAGGACCTGGGCCGGATGGAAGATCGTCTACCGAACCTGCTTGATGTTCCACCTGCCTCTACCCACCTTGCTCTTGTGAGCTCTTTTGTGCAAACAGACTTTTGCCTGCTCAATTAAACCTCTCTTCCTCCTGAACCCAGAGTGCCTTTGCCTGAGTATTTTTCAGGGGATCGCAAACTGTTCCGTACATTCCAAAATGACTGTGAACTTTATTTTTACTTGTTACCCCGAACTTTCTCATCAAAGGGCATTAAAGTGGGATTCATCATCACACTCCTACGAAATGAGCCACTCTCCTGGGCTTATCGTCTTAGAGAACATCATGATCCGGCTTTGTCTACCACTGACTCCCTCTTCTCAGCCATGTCTCAACTTTATGCTGATCCCTTCCTCCAGCAGACTGCTGAATCCACACTTGGTAAACTCCAACAAGGCTTAAGATCTGTAGAGGACAATGTAACTGATTTCCGTGTTTGGAGTTTAGATACTCGGTGGAATAAAGCTGCTCTCCACCATCAATTTCATCTTGGACTCTCTGACACATTAAAAGACGAATTTGCCCGTGTAGGAGTACCCTCATCCCTGGAAGATCTGATCCATCTTGTCATCCAAATCGACCATCGGCTGCGTGAAAGGCAATCCGAGAGGGCTAATACCAAGCCACCTACAACCTCAAGAATTTTTGCTTCTGTTTCTGCAGTCACTTCCAGAACACCAAGGGGACCCCACAAGAATAAGGAGCACCTTGAGTCTCCCCACAGAAGTTTACTAAGACCATCTCTGTCTTCTTCTGAACGCCTCCGGCGTACATGACAGGCTGTGCTTTTACTGCAGAGTGGCAGGCTATTTTATTCAGACTTGTCCTTTAAGACCTGCCAAGCCCGCTCCTACACCACCTCACATGATGCATCTTCCTGGGAGGGATCTGCTACACCTCCCTGATTCACTCCAGCTCCAGTTGCCGGGAAGGACTATTCTTGTAACTGCAATTATAGACTCTGGAGCCTGCAGTTGTTTTGTGGACTCAGCCTTTGTTACCCTTCATCAACTTCCTGTATGCACCAAGAGGCAGGGATTTACTGTGCATCTTGCGGATGGCTCTGGTTTCAAGTCTGGGCCTGTTACACAAGAGACTGTACCCATTCTCTGCCAGACTACCTCGGAACATCAAGAACTTCTTCGTCTGGATGTCATAACTTCCCCCATGTTTCCTGTTATACTGGGATTCTGTTAACCCTGCTCCTCTCCTCAGCATTCACTCTGACCCCGAGACTATGAAGTTAGTACCCGTAGCTTATCATGGATTCCTGGATGTGTTTAACCACTTCAATACCAGGCACTTAGACACCTTCCCGCCCAGACCAATTTTCAGCTTTCAGCGCTGTCGCAATTTGAATGACAATTGCGCGGTCATGCTACACTGTACCCAAACAAATTTTTTATCATTTTGTTCCCACAAATAGAGCTTTCTTTTGGTGGTATTTGATCACCTCTGCGGTTTTTATTTTTTGCGCAACAAATAAAAAAAGACCGAAAATTTTGAAAAAAAACAATTTTTTCTTTGTTTCTATTAAAATTTTTTTGTAAATAAGTACGTTTTCTTCTTCAATGATGGGCACTGATATGGCTGCACTGACGGGCACTGACTGGCACTGATACGGCGGCACTGATGGGCACGATGAGGTGGCACCAATGAGGTGGCACTGATGAGGTGGCACTGACGGGCACTGATGATGGGCACTGATAGGCGGCACTGATGGGCACTGATAGGCGGCACTGATGGGCACTGATAGGTGGCACTGGTAAGCGGCACTGATGGGCACTCATAGGTGGCACAGATGGGCACTTATAGGCGGCACTGATGGGCACTCATAGGTGGCATTGATGGGCACTCATAGGTGGCATTGATGGTTACTTATGGGTGGCACTGATAGTTGGCACAGATGGGCATGGATGGGCACTGATAGATGGGCACTGATGGGCACGGATGGGCACTGACAGGTGGCATGAATGGACACCGATGGGTGGCACTGACGGCACTGGTTGTTTGCAGTGATGCCCCTAAGGGTGGCATTGTTGGGCATCACTGCAACATAATGGTGCCAATCAGTGCCCATTTGTGGGCACTGATTGGCACTGACTGGGCACACTGGGCACATGTGGATGGCCATGGGGTACATACCTGGCCATCCACATGTTGCCCCTTCCCTGGTGGTCCTAGTGGCGATCCCTGGTGGTCCAGTGTGGTGATCTGAGGGGGGGCTGCGCTGATAAACAATCAGCACAGACCCCCCCTGCCAGGAGAGCCGCCAATCGGCTCTCCTCTAATCGCGTCTGTCAGACGCGAGTGAGGAAGAGCCGATCAACGGCTCTTCCTATTGACAGCGTGATCAGCCGTGATTGGACACGGCTGATCACGTGGTAAAGAGCCTCCGCCGGAGGCTTTTTACCAAGATCAGTGTAGCAGGGTGTCAGACTGACACACCGCTCCACCGATCGCCGCGATGCGCGCCCCCGGGGGCGCGCTGCGGCATGTTATCCTGCTGGACGTCATATGACGTCCAGTCAGGATAACACAACCACTTCCCGGACGTCAATCCGCTATAGGGCGGGCGGGAAGTGGTTAATAAAAAGAATGCAGATACTCTTCCTCCCCACCAGAATTACGATTGTCCCATTGAACTTTTACCAGGGGCAGAGATTCCTTTTGGATGGATTTACCCTCTCTCAGAACCCGAACTGGAGGCCTTGCGCAAATACATAAATGAAAACCTGGAAAAAGGTTTTATTCAGGCCTCTTCCTCTCCAGCGGGGGCCGGTATCTTCTTTGTGGAGAAAAAGGATCACACCCTGAGGCCCTGTATTGAGTACCGTGATCTTAATAAAATAACGATCAAGAAAAGGTACCCACTTCCATTAATCCCTGAGTTGTTCCAGAGACTGCGAGGAGCATGAGTATTTTCCAAGCTCGATCTGAGAGGTGCCTACAATTTGGTTCGAATCAGAAAAGGAGATGAATGGAAGACTGCCTTCAGGCATTTTGAATACTTAGCCATGCCCTTTGGTCTCTGCAATGCCCCAGCCACCTTTCAGCACCTGGTAAATGACGTTTTTCGGGACTTCCTTGACCTGTTTATCATAGTCTATCTCAATGACATTCTTATCTTCTCTGACTTGATTGAAGTCCATCGTACTCTTGTGATGAAGGTTTTGAGTAGACTTCGTGAACATCACCTCTATGCCAAGGCTGAAAAGTGCGACTTTGAAAGGCAGACAATACAGTTTCTGGGACTTGTCATCTCCGCTGATGGTATCTCCATGGATCCCCAGAAAGTCGCCTTTGTCTTGGAATGGCCAGTCCTTACAGACCGAAAGGCAGTATAAAGGTTTGTGGGATTTGCAAATTTTTATAGAAAATGTATTAAGAACTTTTCTGGCATTATCTCTGCTATCACACTTTTGACTAAACAGCATGTTCCCTTCCTGTGGAGTAGGGATGAGCTTCGAGTTCGAGTCAAACTCATGTTCGACTCGAACATCGGCTGTTCGCCAGTTTTCTGAACAGCAAACAATATGGGGTGTTCGCGGCAAATTCGAAAGCCACGAAACACCCTGTAAAAGTCTATGGGAGAAATCAAAAGTGCTAATTTTAAAGGCTTATATGCATAGTATTGTCATAAAAAGTGTTTGGGGACCTGGGTCCTGCCCCAGGGGACATGGATCAATGCAAAAAAAAGTTTTAAAAACAGCTGTTTTTTCAGGAGCAGTGATTTTAATAATGCTTAAAGTGAAACAATAAAAGTGTAATATTCCTTTAAATTTCATACCTGGGGAGTGCCTATAGTATGCCTGTAAAGGGGCGCATGTTTCCCGTGTTTAGAACAGTCTGACAGCAAAATGACATTTCAAAGGAAAAAAAGTCATTTAAAACTACTCGCGGCTAATAATGAATTGCCGGTCTGACAATACACATAAAACGGCATGGGAATTCCCCACAGGGGAACCCCGAACCAAAATTTTTTAAAAAATGACGTGGGGGTCCCCCTAAATTCCATACCAGGCCCTTTAGGTCTGGTATGGATATTAAGGGAAATCCCGGCCAAAATTTTTTAAAAAATGGCGTGGGGTCCCCCTCAAAATCTATACCAGACCCTTATCCGAGCATGCAACCTGGCAGGCTGCAGGAAAAGAGGGGGGGACGAGAGAGCGCCCCCCCTCCGGAACCGTACCAGGCCACATGCCCTCAACATTGGGAGGGTGCTTTGGGGTAGCTCCCCAAAACACCTTGTCCCCATGTTGATGGGAACAAGGGCCTCATCCCCACAACCCTTGCCCGGTGGTTGTGGGGGTCTGCGGGCGGGGGGCTTATCGGAATCTAGAACCCCCAGATCCCGGCCCTCCCCCCTGTGTGAAATGGTAAGGGGGTACAAAAGAACCCCTACCATTTCACCAAAACAGTGTCAAAAAAGTTAAAAATGACAAGTGACAGTTTTTGACAATTCCTTTATTTAAATGCTTCTTCTATCTTCTATCTTCTTTCTTCTATCTTCTATCTTCCTTCGGTTTCTTCCTCCATCTTCTTCTTGTTCTTCTGGTTCTTCCTCCGGCGTTCTCGTCCGGCATCTTCCTCCACGGCGTCTTCTTCTCTTCGTTTTCTGGGCCGCTCTGCATCCAGCATGATGGGAGGCTCCCGCTGTGTGACGCTTCTCCTCTTCTGACGGTTCTTAAATAATGGAGGGCGGGGCCACCCGGTGACTCTGCCCCCTCTGACGCACGGGGACTTGATGGGGACTTCCCTGTGGCATTCCCCATGACATCAGAGGGGGGCGGGGTCTCCCGTTACGTAACGGGTGACCCTGCCATATTTGTCGTGGTCGATCGTCTGACCAAGATGGCACACTTTGTACCCCTGCAAGGATCCCCTTCTGCCACAGAGACTGCTTCCACGTTCATCCGAGAGATAGTGAGGCTACATGGTATCCCCAACAATATCACCTCTGATTGAGGGGTACAGTTCACTTCCAGATTTTGGAGGTCTCTCTGTGAAGCCTTGAACATTGAGCTCCGTCTGTCCACTGCTTACCATCCTCAAACTAATGGACAGACGGAGAGGACCAACCAGACTTTGGAACAATACTTGCGTTGTTACTCCTCTTTCTCACAGGACGATTGGTCACCTTTTCTTCCGCTAGCGGAATTTGCATACAATAACTCCATCCACTCTGCTACTAAACAAACACCCTTTTTCGCCAACTATGGATACCATCCTTCCTTTTTGCCTAAAAGACCCGTGGAATCTTATATGCCTGCTGTTCAAGATAGATTGAGTTTGTTCAACTCCAATAACAAGTTACTTCAGGACACTATCTCTAAGGCTCAGGCTAACAACAAAAGATTTTTTTGACAGAAAGAGGAGGGGTAACTTGAATCTGAAACCAGGAGACAAGGTCTGGCTATCCACTGCTAATTTGAAACTTGAGTGTCCCTCCAAGAAACTTGGTCCGAAATACCTGGGGCCCTTTCCTGTAAAGAGAAGGATCAACTCTGTGGCCTTTGAACTAATCCTACCAAGGAACCTAAAAATTCACCCTGTTATCCATATTTCTTTTTCATATTTCTATTTCTTTTTTGAAAACAACAGTGCCCAATCCCTTTCCCAACCGGGATCCAGAAAATCCTCCTCCACTGCTCGTTAAAGGCAGTGAGGAGTTTGAAGTAGAAGCTGTTCTTGACTGTAGAATCAGGAATGGCCAAACACAGTTTCTGATTAAATGGAAGGGCTATGGCCCTGAGGACATTTCATGGGAACCAGCTTCTAATGTACATGCCCCACAAAAGGTACGAGTATTTTTTCAATGCCATCCAGAGAAGAAGCCCCTGAAGGGCATCCAGAGGCTGCTCGTAAGGAGGGGGCAATGTAAGAGAACTGTTGTCGCGATTCGGGTGCACTTGCGCACGCATGCGCGCATAAGGGACTTTACGGATCGCAGACACGCCAATGCGCGTGCTGAAAGGAATGTACGCGTCCGTAGGAGTGTGTCCACACATCCCATTGGCGCCAGACGGCCTATTTAAGGGGCACACAGACTTGTAACAGATGCTGACTGATCTTCAGCTGTTCCTGTACCCGTACCCTGTGATTCCTGCTTTTGCCTGCCTCATATCCGTTCCTGAACCCCTGGCATTCCTTGACCTTGCTTCTGGAGTCTCCTACATCTCTGATTGCTGGTTCCTGATTCCGGCTTCCTATTTGACCCTGCTCGTGCCTGATGATTTGGTACCCTGCTGCCCGCCTGCTTCCGAACCCGGCTATTCCTGTGACTTCGCTTCTGCCTCCTGTTTGGCTCCAAGCTGTCTGCCGTGTGTCTGAAACTCTGCTCCTGCGACCTGCTGCAACTTCCTGCATCCCTAAAGTTGCATCATCTGCCTCAAGCTTCCAGGGCTACATCTACAGGCACCTCCTATCCCTTGATTCCTTCTGTCTCCATCCTCAGTGGGACCCGGGTTGGAGATACAAGGGAGGCTGACCTAGTCACTTCAGACTCCGACAAGGTAAGTGACAATAAACATATTCCATTGTGTTACTCACTAGAGTTAAAACTCCACTCCACCAACAATCCAAACAGGGAAAGGACATCCACTACAGAAACCCCCCCCGAGGGGTGAGTTGAGGGGCATTCCACAAAACCAGCTGGGAAAAAGGAAAGCAGCGAGGGATAAAACAACAATGCTCTCAAACTATGGTATGCAGACTTGTGACCATAAATGCAAGGTCCTTACCAAGAAGATCTCCTATGTGTGATGTATATAAATTTTAAAAGATCACTATATGTCCTTGTAGGTCCTTGTTAGCATCAGTTAATATTCTCAAGGTCTGCCCATAACAGGGCCATTTAAAATTGGAATGGTATCTAAATACACTAATAATACTTCTGTCACCCATCAGTGACCATCACCTGTCACCCATCAGTCACCCATCAGTGACCGTTACCTGTCACCCATCAGTGCCCGCAAAGTGCACCTGTCTCCATCAGGAGACTGCCATCAGTGACCGTCAGTGGTTCACCTGTCACCCATCAGCGACCGTCGCCTGTCACCTGTCACCCATCAGTAACCCATCAATGACCTTCACCCATAAGTGACCATCACCTGTCACCTATCAGTGACCGTCACCTGTCACCCATTAGTCACCCATCAGTGACCGTAACCTGCCACCAATCAGTGACCATCAGCAGTCATCTCTCACCCGTCACACAGCCTATCACCAAAGTACCCGTCACACATCATCAGTTCAGTACCAGGAAAAGTTTACAACAGTGTGGAGGCATTTCAGATTCTCAGCTTGACTGATGAGAGCAGCGGGGAGTTCTCACAGTCAGATTCCAATTCTGATTCTGAATCCAATTCGGAGTTTGAACCGACTGAAAGCAATGGATCGGTGACCTAACCAGAGGAAGAAAGGGTCCCTCTTAAAAGGGTACGGCACTCTGAAAACCGTGCAGCCGCCAGCGATAGACAACAGGATGAAATGCCCAGTACCAGCATTGTAGTCAGGGCCGGACTTACAATTGGGCTTGACTGGGCTCAAGCCCATGGGCCCCGTCCAATAGGGGGCCCCGTGGGCAGGGCCGCATCCACGGCAAACTCCCGCCTGCTATCCAGCCTGTTTCTTCGGTACCGCTGCTTATTTCACGGGGACCGATCAGGCTTGTGTTTACTTCCACTTCCTGATAGTGGTAGAACTCACCATAAGGCGGACGTGATGTCATCAGCCAGAAATAATGGCCGCATTGCCTCCTATATCTTGCATCATTTCAGGCTGATTACATCACGTCCGCCCTATGGTGCGTTCCACCGCTACCAGAAAGTGGGAGTACACAAGCCCGATCGGTCTCCGTAAAATAAGCAGCGGTGCCGGCGAAACAGGCTTGCTAGCGGGCGGGAGTTTGCCACCCCCCTGAATGTGCCCCAGAATGTTAGAAATTATGAGGCCCCCGTACATCCTACCTGACAGGGCCCCCTTCGATCCGGTGGCAGGCGACGTGGCAAGTGACACCCTGCATCCGCTGACAAGTGACACCCTGAATCCGCTGACAAGTGACGTGGCAAGTGACAATCTGCAATGTGTGGCAAGTGACAATCCGCAATGTGTGGCAAGTGACAATCCGCAATGTGTGGTCAGGTGGGGAGTGGGCAGTAGACAGATAAGTATTTACTCTTCTGGGGAAAAACACAGGTTCACTTAAATGTGATCTAAATGACCCATCAATGACCTTCACCCATAAGTGACCATCACCTGTCACCTATCAGTGACCGTCACCTGTCACCCATTAGTCACCCATCAGTGACCGTAACCTGCCACCAATCAGTGACCATCAGCAGTCATCTCTCACCCGTCACACAGCCTATCACCAAAGTACCCGTCACACATCATCAGTTCAGTACCAGGAAAAGTTTACAACAGTGTGGAGGCATTTCAGATTCTCAGCTTGACTGATGAGAGCAGCGGGGAGTTCTCACAGTCAGATTCCAATTCTGATTCTGAATCCAATTCGGAGTTTGAACCGACTGAAAGCAATGGATCGGTGACCTAACCAGAGGAAGAAAGGGTCCCTCTTAAAAGGGTACGGCACTCTGAAAACCGTGCAGCCGCCAGCGATAGACAACAGGATGAAATGCCCAGTACCAGCATTGTAGTCAGGGCCGGACTTACAATTGGGCTTGACTGGGCTCAAGCCCATGGGCCCCGTCCAATAGGGGGCCCCGTGGGCAGGGCCGCATCCACGGCAAACTCCCGCCTGCTATCCAGCCTGTTTCTTCGGTACCGCTGCTTATTTCACGGGGACCGATCAGGCTTGTGTTTACTTCCACTTCCTGATAGTGGTAGAACTCACCATAAGGCGGACGTGATGTCATCAGCCAGAAATAATGGCCGCATTGCCTCCTATATCTTGCATCATTTCAGGCTGATTACATCACGTCCGCCCTATGGTGCGTTCCACCGCTACCAGAAAGTGGGAGTACACAAGCCCGATCGGTCTCCGTAAAATAAGCAGCGGTGCCGGCGAAACAGGCTTGCTAGCGGGCGGGAGTTTGCCGCCCCCCTGAATGTGCCCCAGAATGTTAGAAATTATGAGGCCCCCGTACATCCTACCTGACAGGGCCCCCTTCGATCCGGTGGCAGGCGACGTGGCAAGTGACACCCTGCATCCGCTGACAAGTGACACCCTGAATCCGCTGACAAGTGACGTGGCAAGTGACAATCTGCAATGTGTGGCAAGTGACAATCCGCAATGTGTGGCAAGTGACAATCCGCAATGTGTGGTCAGGTGGGGAGTGGGCAGTAGACAGATAAGTATTTACTCTTCTGGGGAAAAACACAGGTTCACTTAAATGTGATCTAAATGTGATTTATATTTCTAAGAAACTTGAGAATCATTTTATTATAACTAAAATGAGTTTAGAAGAGCCCTAAACAAGATAATTTCCACTTCACAAGTCCTTAGCTTTCCATTGATTTGCCTGTTAAAGGAAATGTATAATGTTTTATATTGATTTGTTAACTTTATTTATGTTTTTTTTTTTTTTTTAGAATATTTTTCCCCACACTTATGCCGCGTACACATTACACATGAGCGGACTTTTCGACCGGTCTGGTCCGACGGATCGAATCCGGCGGACAATCCGACCGCGTGTGGGCCCCATCGGACCTGCAGCGGTCTGTTTCGGTCGAAAATCTGACGGACTTTAGATTTGGAAAATGTTTCAAATGTTTCCGACGGACTGGAGTCCGGTCGAAATCCACTCCTCTGTATGCTAGTTCGACGGATGAAAACCCACGCTAAGGCAGCTATTGGCTACTGGCTATGAACTTCCTTATTTTAGACCGGTCGTACATCATCACGTACGAATCCGTCAGACTTTGGTGTGATTGTTTGTAGACAAGTCCGTTCGTTCAAAAGTCCGTCGCAAGTCCATCAAAAGTCCGTCGAAAGTCCGTCAAAAGTCTGTCGAAAGTCCGTCAAAAGTCTGTCGAAAGTCCGTCGGAAAGACCGTCGGACCGTCCAGTGGAAAAGTCCGCCCGTGTGTACGCGGCCATACAATTGCAGCCAGCAGGTGAAGCTCTTGGCTCCTTTTACATTGTTGGTTCATAAGCTGACTATACAGAAATGGTTTTCTATATGAACATTTGCAGAAAAATTCTTGTTGTTTCATTCGATACTGCCATCAGAAACTTGACAAATGTCACTCAAAAATACTTCAACATTTCATTTGCTTTTAACATATGCTTATGAAAACGGAAACCACAATCATTAGAATTTTGTTTGTTTGGAGAAAATATGTCCATCCTTTTCCTTTGATTTTTTTATTGCTACAGTAAAAAATCTATTTGACCCCATTTACTACTAGAACATTGACTGAACATTCAAAAATCACATTTTTTATGAAAAGACACTTTGGGTTTAGTATGGGCAAATTTCAGAGGCAGGTTTTGTAAGGAGAGGAGAACTTTGACTAAAAGGTTACTGGGGGGGTTTGTTCAAAAATCTTAATCTGGAAGGGGGCGTGGCTTGCGCACAAGCATGATGGCCGCTTAAGCCGTGAGCTCTGACTGAAGAGCTATTAGAACATTGACTGAACATTCAAAAATCTATTTTTTTACGAAAAGAAACTTTGGGTTTAGTATGGGCAAATTTCAGAGGCAGGTTTTGTAAGGAGAGGAGAACTTTGACAAAAAGGTTACTGGGGGGTTTGTGCAAAAATCTTAATCTGGAAGGGGGCGTGGCTTGAGCGCGAGCATGATGGCCGCTTAAGCCGTGAGCTCTGACTGCAGACCGGGGAAGAAGCGAATATCCAGTGAGACAGAGCACACCAGAGCCACCACGGACCTCCACAGCACAGGGGGAATGCTCCAGATGCAGTCCCATAAACAAAAGGACGATCGGTATCCCAAAAAACTCACCGACTTCTTCACAATGCCAGCGCCGGAGGACGGACAGCGGCAAGATGGCGCCAGCGGGGAAATCCCTCAAGCCTCATCCTCCTACACTGACCTCCCGGACGACGATCTGGGAACATGGGAGACGGAGATTGCTCCACTACCTGACGGAGAATCCACCCCGCACAGCCCGACATCCAACAACCCAGCGAAAACGCGGATGAGGATGGATCCCGCAATGCAGGCCTTAAGCGCTGTGACGGCTGCCACAAATCTGGACCAGGTAGGCCTCAATCTAGCACCCTCCATTGCTAACTATCCCACATCTGGCCTACCGGTCCTTGACACAACCATAAAGGACATGCTCCTGTCACTTCAGACGTCCCTCATGATGAACATCTCAGCCATGATTAATAACTTCTCAGTTCAGATGCAGGGGATGGGGGACAGAGTGCAGCACATAGAACACAAAATGGATGAATGCACCACAACTGTCAACAAGCTTATAGATGCATACAAAGACCAGGCTGACGACACAGATTGGATTACGGCGAAGCTCGCAGACCTTGAGGACCGCTTTAGGAGAAAAAATGTCAAGTTAAGGGGGGTCCCCGAGTCAGTACTCCCCGCCGACCTGCAGACTTACGCAGGCGACATGATTGCCAAACTGCCGTGTCTCCGATGGAACGCATTATCGATCGCATCCACCGCATCCCAAAACCTAAACATTTAGAAGCATCGGTGCCCAGAAATGTCCTAATAAAAATATATTTCTTCCCAACCAAAGAAAAACTACTAGCAAAAGCCAGGGCACACCCTGCCCTCCCTGCTCCATTCAGTGAGATCCACCTGTATGCAGACCTTTCCAAAAATACTCTCAACATGAGGCGACTCATGAAGACTGTCACTAAAGCACTTAATTATCATAAAATTCCTTATAAATGGTGCCACCCGGCTACTGTCCTAATTACCAACAATGGGACAACTACTGTCATCACTAATCCCCAAGACGGCCTTCGGCTACTTCACTCATGGGGAATAGTTCCTGAGCCCTTAGGTGAAGAGAAGAGGGACCCAGCCAGTCCTCAGAATCCAGGAGCCCAGCATACGGAATTTAAAGGTCCCAGAGGAAAATAACAACCCTTGCACTAACCTACTGATTCAGCAACATACATCCCCAGTCCTATGTCCTGCTGACACACATCTCTTCTGAACACTACCCCCACAAGTCAGTAATACTAGTTACACTTACTGTGTGTTATAGTTTAAAGTTGTTTTACCATATGTAATCTTGCTCCCCACAGCTGTGGGACACAGTGCCTCCTGATCATCAGCAAGAGGTATACCCGCCAGCAGGATTGGTAAAAGGTTCCACAGGACCCCATTGTACAGTGTTTGTTGTATACTTTGATTGTTCCCTTTTTACCAATACAGCTATCACAAGGTACGCCAACTGTAAGCTACACATCTCCAGGGACACCAGAGAGCCTAGAAGACCAACTCCCATTGATTTCCTTCCAAGGAGCATTATCTTCTTCTACCAACAGTGAGTCTTACTACACACCACATTGCATCTGGCGCATATCACAATGTCCATCAACATACTGACTATAAATGAAAAAGGCCTGAACCATCCGGCCAAGAGAGCCTCCTTATGGAAAACGGCGCTGTCACATGGCAGAGACGTTCTCTGCGTTCAAGAAACGCACTTCACTCAGGATGCTACCCCTATCTGCCAACACAAATCATTCACACATGTCTACAAAGCATCTTACTTTCGGAAACAACGGGGAGTTTTTATTGCTATAAGAGACACTGTGGGGGTCATTTACTATAACTCCAGGAAGTACTGGGCACTATGGCAAATAATAGAGCCCATTTTAGCCAAATGGAAACAAAACGGCAAATTTGCGCATGAAAAATCAGCGATATAAGCGGAGAACAAACGTTTGTAAATTCTAAATTGCCGCTAATTAGCGCTTCCGCGTATATACAAATGCCAATTCTTATCAAGAATATATATAATATATTATGTTGCACTGTACTGTAGCCATGATCCATGTATGTGAAAGAAACATTTTTTATCAGAGATGTACTCTAGTTCCCGTGCATCTATTGATTTATATTGCAATTAGTATTCCTAGTTTTTTTTCCTTCTTTTGCTAAGAAATGCAGTTCTGAATGATTATTACATAGTTATGTCTGCTATTCTGTAAAGTTACATGTATTAATCATTTAGGTTACCTATTTGTTGTATGTTGTTTTTTTCATGTTTTTGATTTATTATTTATTAATTTAGTTGACTATAAAGCAGTAATTATTTATGTTCATTCTTTAATAATACTACACTATTATGCAGGTCTTGTACTTAGCACAATGGCTTAGTGGTCTGCTTGGATATCTCCACACCACTCATGGTATGAGTTCAAACAACAGCCAACCTACCATCCACCAGCTGTGTTTATTTTTTCAGTGCACAAGTGAATTAAAATAAACAAACAAAGAAATGTAAACTGCCCTTTAGCTAGTGTGTGGTGTTTGGAATGTCACGTCATAATATAATTGAATACTTACATACAATTGCATGGATTTAAAGAGTTAATACAATAAAAACTTTCACATTAAACTGCATTGGCTACTTGGCAATCACCTAATTTCAGTAAATATATATACACGTATATTTGTGTTGCTTTGGCTAATTGGCTAACTGGCATGCTCTGAGGAAGCTAATTAATTAGTAAAACATGTAAGCATCAGTATCTGGTATCTGTGAGGAGGATCCATGGATGACCACCTATTCACCTACTGAAATGCCTCTATACCTCTTTGCTTCCCTCTGACTAAATGCCAGCATCAGAGCTTGACATCTGCAGCTCAGACAGCGGATACTCTAAGTGTATTACTGACGAGGACTTGAATCTACTTAAACAGCTGATTACAGCAAGCACCGTGAAAGCAGGAAGCTGCACTGTGTCTGGCAAGTGGGATCCCTGTTTCCAGCATCAGAGACAGCTACTAACAGATCGTACAGATCTCCTCTTAACCACTTGACCACTGGGCACTTAAACCCCCTTAATAACCAGACCAATTTTCAGCTTTTGGTGCTCTCACATTTTGAATGACAATTACTCAGTCATGCAACACTGTATCTATATGAATTTTTTTCACACAAATAGAGCTTTCTTTTGGTGGTATTTAATCACCGCTGGGTTCTTTATTTTTTGCGCTATAAAAGAAAAAAGACCGAAAAATCTGTAAAAAAATAAATTTTTCTTCATTTCTGTTATAAAATTTTGAAAATTAGTAATTTTTCTTCATATATTTTGGCCAAAATTTATACCGCTACATATCTTTGGTAAAAATAACCCAAATTAGTGTATATTATTTGGTCTTTGTGAAAGTTATAGCGTCCACAAGCTATGGTACCAATATCTGAAAATTGATCACACCTGAAGTACTGACGGCCTATCTCATTTCTTGAGACCCTAACATGCCAGAAAAGTACAAATACCCCCCAAATGACCCCTTTTTGGAAAGAAGACATTCCAAGGTATTTAGAAAGATGCATGATGAGTTTTTTGAAGTTGTCATTTTTTCCCACAATTCTTTGCAAAATCAAGTTTTTTTTTTTTCTTTTTTTTTTTTTTCACAAAATTGTCATATTAGCAGGTTATTTCTCACACACAGCATATGCATACCACAAATTACACCCCAAAACACATTCTGCTATTACTCCCGAGTATGGCGATACCACATGTGTGAGACTTTTACACAGCGTGGCCACATACAGAGGCCCAACATGCAGGGGAGCACCTTCAGGCGTTCTGGAGCACCCAGGCCAATTCTGACATTTCTCTCCTACATGTAAAAATCATCATTTATTTGCTAGAAAATTACATAGAACCCCAAAACATTATATATGTTTTTTTAGCAAAGACCCTAGAGAATACAATAGCGGTCATTGCAACTTTTTATCTCGCACGATATTTGCGCAGCAATTTTTGGAACGCATTTTTTTTGGAAAAAAAACTGTTTTTTGCTTTAAAAAAAAACAAAACAGTAAGGTTAGCCCAATGTTTTTGCATAATATGAAAGATGAAGTTACGCCGAGTTAATAGATACCTAACATGTCACCTTTCAAAATTGCGCACGCTTGTGGAATGGCGCCAAACTTCACCACTTAAAAATCCCCATAGGCGACGCTTTAAAATTTTTTACTGGTTACAAATTTTGAGTTACAGAGGAGGTCTAGGGCCAAAATTATTGCTCTCACTCTACCGATCGCAGCGATACCTCACATGTGTGGTTTGAACACCGTTTTCATATGTGGGCGGGACTTACGTATGCGTTCGCTTCTGCATGCGAGCACACGGACAGGGGCGCTTTAAAAAATTTTTATTTTTTTTATTGTTCATTTTACTTTATTTATTTTAGTTTGACACTTTTTTCCAAAAAAAAAAAATTTTTGATCATTTTTATTCCTATTACAAGGAATGTAAACATCCCTTGTAATAGGAATATGGCATGACAGGTCCTCTTTACAGTGAGATATGGGGACAATAAGACCCCACATCTCACCTCTAGGCTGTTCCTGAAATAAAAATAAAAAAAAAAAAAAAAAGATCCTGGCTTCGATCATAGCGGTGAGTCGGTAGAAGCACCGGAGGGCGGCGGGGGGGGGCGTCCCCTCTCGCCTCCCGTAAGAACAATCAAGCAGTGTAACAGCCGCTACGATCATTCTTATGGTGTAGGGAATCGCCGGCTGAAAAAGCTGATATCTGAATGATGCCTGTAGCTGCACCCATCATTCAGATATCCCCGCACAAAGTCAAGGACGTCGTATGACGGAAGGCGGGAAGTGGTTAAAACGCTTTTTTTTTTTTTAACACAAAGTTGTCCATTTATACAATATTTCTAACACATAGCATGTATATACCAAAAATGACACCCCAAAATAGATTCTCCTACTATTCCTGAGAACGGCGATACCACATGTGTGAGACTTCCACAGCCTGGCCACATACAGAGGCTGGGTACGGCTGAGCATGGCTGGGTATTGCAGAGTATCGCCGAGTATGACTGGGTATGGCAGAGTATGGCTGGGTATCACCGAGTATTGCAGAGTATGGCTGGGTATCACCGAGTATTGCAGAGTATGGCTGGGTATCACCGAGTATTGCAGAGTATGGCTGGGTATTGCAGAGTATGGCTGGGTATCACCGAGTATTGCAGAGTATGGCTGAGTATTGCAGAGTATGGCTGGGTATTGCAGAGTATGGCTGGGTATGGCAGAGTATGGCTGGGTATGGCAGAGTATGGCTGGGTATGGCAGAGTATGGCTGGGTATGGCAGAGTATTGCAGATTTTTGTGGGGTATTGCAGAGCATGGCTGGGTATGGCAGAGTATGGCTGGGTATCACTGAGTATTGCAGAGTATGGCTGGGTATTGCGGGATATTTCAGGGTATTTCAGGGTATTGCAGGGTATGGCAGAGTATTGCGGGGTATTCCAGGGTATGGCAGAGTATTGCGGGGTATTCCAGGGTATGGCAGAGTATTGCGGGGTATTGCAGGGTATGGCAGAGTATCGCAGGGTATGGCAAAGTATTGCGGGGTATGGCAGAGTATTGCGGGGTATGGCAGAGTATTGCGGGGTATGGCAGAGTATTGCGGGGTATGGCAGAGTATTGCGGGGTATTTCAGGGTATTGCAGGGTATGGCAGAGTATTTCGGGGTATTCCAGGGTATGGCAGAGTATTGCGGGGTATGGCAGAGTATTGCGGGGTATTCCAGGGTATGGCAGAGTATTGCGGGGTATGGCAGAGTATTGCGGGGTATTTCAGGGTATTCCAGGGTATGGCAGAGTATTTCGGGGTATTCCAGGGTATGGCAGAGTATTGCGGGGTATGGCAGAGTATTGCGGGGTATTCCAGGGTATGGCAGAGTATTGCGGGGTATTCCAGGGTATGGCAGAGTATTGCGGGGTATGGCAGAGTATTTTGGGGTATTGCAGGGTATGGCAGAGTATTGCGAGGTATTGCAGGGTATGGCAGAGTATTGCGGGGTATGGCAGAGTATTGCGGGGTATTGCAGGGTATGGCAGAGTATTGCGGGGTATGGCAGAGTATTGTGGGGTATTGCAGAGGGAATTGCAGAGTATTGCACAGCATTGCAGGGCATGCAGAGTAGTAGGGATGGCTGAGCATGGATGGATGGATGGCTGGATGTCTCTGTGCAGCGCTGTGGGCACTACAGATGCAGCCCACAACGCTGCAGCCATCCATCCATCCGCCTCTTCGGTCACTGTGTACCGATCGGTACACAGGAGGGGAGGAGAGGGGGAGGAGAGGAACCGGCGTCATCAGATGACGCCGGTTTGTTTACATGTGATCGCTCCGTCATTTGACGGAGCGATCACATGGTAAACGGCCGCGATCAGCGGCCATTTACCGGGATCTGTGATGCGCCGGGTCCTGTGGACCCGGCGATCACGGATGCTCTCGAGTGCGCGCCCTAGGGGGCGCGCGAGAGCAGAATTCTGGGAGGACGTCCCTGGACGTCCTCCCAGAGTTAAACAACCGCCCTGTAGCCGTCATTTGGCTATGGGCCGGTTGTTAAGTGGTTAAAGCTGGTTCCTGTACTCGGATTCCCCCGCTGCTTCTCATGACACACTGCTTGCCGCTCAGCTCCAGCATATGGTAAAGTCACTTTCAACTTCATTTTGTATCGTCTAGCTGTCATGCTTCAGTGACTGTGCTATTTACTACTAAATTATTCTGAATAGACAATATTCACAGTGTGAAACGGAGGCTGTAATAGTCACAAGCTGGTACTACTGAAAAGAAATGGAAATGCTACACCACACTTGCACTTTACAATAATTATAAGATTGTTACATCTGTGGTTAAACTATTGGTGATCGGATATGTCTATCACTATAAAACTATGCCAGTTATCATGATTGACTAATTTCTATTGATCACCTGATGACTTTACCTTCAATCCAAACAGATTGTATGACCAATCAATATCTACTGGTGTATGTGTGTGTGTGAGAATGAGAGTTGTATGAGGTGATTTAGATAATGGTAGCCACCTTTTCCTCCTCCAGACTTTAGGTCTTTTAATGTGTACTGGGAATAGGGTTGTAGTTTAATAGTCATTTATATATGGAATTTTACTTTTGGATAGTCTTCAATAAAGATTTATACCTATATCACTTAATTGTCCTCATAGAAGAGTTCCTTTGTGCTTGTCACGTTTTTCTTTTGGATTTAATTATAACTCAGAGGACTACTAAATCCTAGTGTCTCTGGATTGCTATTTATCATCCGAGACACTTAGTTTAGACGGTGGAACCATTTAGAAATCCCCATTGCAGGTTCAGGCCAAGATATGGCCAGTATGTTCTAAAGTGGGGTTTATCGGATCGGTATTTAGGAGCAGTTGAGAATCCCCTTTTGTTTTTCTTTAATCATTTAGGTTACCTATTTGTTGTATGTTGTTTTTTTCATGTTTTTGATGTATTATTTATTAATTTAGTTGACTATAAAGCAGTAATTATTTATGTTCATTCTTTAATAATACTACACTATTATGCAGGTCTTGTACTTAGGACAATGGCTTAGTGGTCTGCTTGGATATCTCCACACCACTCATGGTATGAGTTCAAACAACAGCCAACCTACCATCCACCAGCTGTGTTTATTTTTTCAGTGCACAAGTGAATTAAAATAAACAAACAAAGAAATGTAAACTGCCCTTTAGCTAGTGTGTGGTGTTTGGAATGTCACGTCATAATATAATTGAATACTTACATACAATTGCATGGATTTAAAGAGTTAATACAATAAAAACTTTCACATTAAACTGCATTGGCTACTTGGCAATCACCTATTTTCAGTAAATGTATATACACGTATATTTGTGTTGCTTTGGTTAATTGGCATTCTCCTTTTCCCACCAATGCAATCTTTTAGGCTTTTTCTGTGGGATTTGAACCTATGAGTCTTTCAATACCTGAATGTTTGAAAGTAGAGGTGCTAACTGCTAGCCTATTGGGCTGAGCACAATTATACATACAAAATACTTTTACTAGTGTTTGATGTGTTATATACTATACAATAAAGTTTATCAAATGTAAACTGCTTGTTAGCTAGTGTGTGGTGTTTGGAGATTCACACCATAATATTAGTGAATACTTACATACCATTGCAAGCATTTGAAGAGTTAATACAATAAAATCAACCACATTAAAGTGTATTGGCTACTTGGCATTCACTGTATGCTGCTTTGGCTAATTGGCTAACAGTAATTCTCCTTTTCTCCACCAATAGTAATCTTTTAGGATTCTTCTGTGGGATTTGAACCCATGAGTCTTTCAATACCTGAATTTTTGAAGGTAGAGGTGCTAACTGCTAGCCTATTGGGCCGAGCACAATTATGTATACAAAATACTTTTACTAGTGTTTGATGGTTTATATACCATACAATAAAGTTTATCAAATGTAAACTGCTTGTTAGCTAGTGTGTGGTGTTTTGGAGATTCACACCATAATATTAGTGAAGACTTATTTATTTTTATTTAAGGTACTTCTATAGTGCCGTCAATTTACGCAGTGCTTTACATATACATTATACACTAATATGGGCCCCTACCCTCAAGGAGCTTACAATCTAATGTCCCTAACTCACATTCATATACTAGGGCCAATTTAGACAGAAGCCAATTAACCTACCAGCATGTCTTTGGAGTGTGGGAGGAAACCGGAGTACCCGGAGGAAACCCACGCAGGCACAGGGAGAACATGCAAACTCCAGGCAGGTAGTCTTGTGGTGTGGTTGGGAATACGAACCAGCGACCCTTTTTACTGCTAGGTAGGGATGAGCAGACCCCCCCCCTGTTCGGTTCGCACCAGAACATGTGAACAGGAAAAAAGTTTGTTCGAGCACGCGAACACTATTAAAGTCTATGGGGGTCATTTACTATAGCGCCAGGAAGTACTGGGCACTATGGCAAATAATAGCTCCCATTTTAGCCAAATAAAATTTCAACAGGCGAATGTGCGAATGAAAAACAAGCGCTATTAGTGAGAAACACATGTTAGTAAATTCTAAGCTGGCGCTAATTAGCGCTTCCGCGTATATGCAAATGCCAATTCCTACCAAGTTGTTATATAGTACTGCACTGTAATCATGATCCATGTATGTGAAAGAAACATTTTTATGTGAGATATGCTCTACCTCGTGTGCATCTATTGATGTATGTTGCAATTAGTATTCCTAGTTTTTTCCTTCTTTCGCTAACTAATGCAGTTATGAATGATTATTACATAGTAATGTCTGCTATTCTGTAAAGTTACATGTATTAAACATTTAGGTTACCTATTTGTTGTATGTTGTTTTTTATTTTTTAATTTAGGTGACTATAAAACGGTAATTATTTATATTCATTCTTTACATAGTTACATAGTTACATAGTAGGTGAGGTTGAAAAAAGACACAAGTCCATCAAGTCCAACCTATGTGTGTGATTATGTGTCAGTATTACATTACATATCCCTGTATATTGCGGTCATTCAGGTGATTATCTAATAGTTTCTTGAAGCTATCAATGCTCCCCGCTGAGACCACCGCCTGTGGAAGGGAATTCCACATCCTTGCCGCTCTTACAGTAAAGAACCCTCTACGTAGTTTAAGGTTAAACCTCTTTTCTTCTAATTGTAATGAGTGGCCACGAGTCTTATTAAGCTCTCTTCTGCGAAAAAGTTTTATCCCTATTGTGGGGTCACCAGTACAGTATTTGTAAATTGAAATCATATCCACTCTCAAGCGTCTCTTCTCCAGAGAGAATAAGTTCAGTGCTCGCAACCTTTCCTCATAACTAAGATCCTCCAGACCCTTTATTAGCTTTGTTGCCCTTCTTTGTACTCGCTCCATTTCCAGTACGTCCCTCCTGAGGACTGGTGCCCAGAACTGGACAGCATACTCCAGGTGCGGCCGGACCAGAGTCTTGTAGAGCGGGAGAATTATCGTTTTATCTCTGCAGTTGATCCCCCTTTTAATGCATGCCAATATTCTGTTTGCTTTATTAGCAGCAGCTTGGCATTGCATGCCATTGCTGAGCCTATCATCTACTAGGACCCCCAGGTCCTTTTCCATCCTAGATTCCCCCAGAGGTTCTCCCCCCAGTGTATAGATTGCATTCATATTTTTGCCACCCAAATGCATTATTTTACATTTTTCTACATTGAACCTCATTTGCCATGTAGTCGCCCACCCCATTAATTTGTTCAGGTCTTTTTGCAAGATTTCCACATCCTGCGGAGAAGTTATTGCCCTGCTTAGCTTAGTATCGTCTGCAAATACAGAGATTGAACTGTTTATCCCATCCTCCAGGTCCTTTATGAACAAATTAAATAGGATTGGTCCCAGCACAGAACCCTGGGGAACCCCACTACCCACCCCTGACCATTCTGAGTACTCCCCATTTATCACCACCCTCTGAACTCGCCCTTGTAGCCAGTTTTCAATCCATGTACTCACCCTATGGTCCATGCCAACGCACCTTATTTTGTACAGTAAACGTTTATGGGGAACTGTGTCAAATGCTTTTGCAAAATCCAGATACACCACGTCTACGGGCCTTCCTTTATCTAGATGGCAACTCACCTCCTCATAGAAGGTTAATAGATTGGTTTGGCAAGAACGATTCTTCATGAATCCATGCTGATTACTGCTAATGATATCATTCTTATTACTAAAATCTTGTATATAGTCCCTTATCATCCCCTCCAAGAGTTTACATACTATTGATGTTAGGCTAACTGGTCTGTAATTCCCAGGGATGTTTTTTGGGCCCTTTTTAAATATTGGTGCTACATTGGCTTTTCTCCAATCAGCTGGTTCCATTCCAGTCAATAGACTGTCTGTAAAAATTAGGAACAACGTTCTGGCAATCACCTGACTGAGTTCCCTAAGTACCCTCGGATGCAAGCCATCTGGTCCCGGTGATTTATTAATGTTAAGTTTCTCAAGTCTAATTTTAATTCCGTCCTCTGTTAACCATGTAGGTGCTTCCTGTGTTGTGTCATGAGGATAAACACTGCAGTTTTGGTTACTGAAGCCCCCCGATTCACTCGTGAAGACTGAGGAGAAGAATAAATTCAATACCTTTGCCATCTCCCCATCCTTTGTAACCAGATGTCCTTCTTCATTCTTTATGGGGCCAATATGGTCTGTACTCCCCTTTTTACTGTTTACATACTTAAAGAATTTCTTGGGATTTTTTTTGCTCTCCTTCGCTATGTGTCTTTTATGTTCTATCTTAGCCATCCTAATTGCACCCTTACATTTCTTATTGCATTTTTTATAAATTCTGAATGCTGAGGATGATCCCTCTACCTTGTATTTTTTGAAGGCCTTCTCCTTTGCTTTTATATGCATTTTTACATTGGAGTTAAGCCATCCAGGATGTTTGTTCGCTCTTTTAAATTTATTACCCAATGGGATACATTGGCTAATGCCCTTATTTAATATGCTCTTAAAGCAAACCCATCTCTCCTCCGTATTCTTTGTTCCTAATATTTTATCCCAATTTATGCCTTTTAGCAAGGTTTGTAGTTTAGGGAAGTTGGCTCTTTTGAAATTCAGTGTCTTTGTGTTCCCTTCATGTTTCCTATTTGTGTGATTTATACTGAAACTAATTGACCTGTGATCGCTGTTACCTAAATTGCCCCGTATTTCCACATCTGTTATCAGGTCTGTATTGTTGGTAATCAGTAGATCTAGTAATGTTTTATTTCTAGTTGGTGCGTCTACCATCTGACCCATAAAATTGTCCTGCAAGACACTAAGGAACTGGCGAGCCTTAAATGAATGCGCGGTTCCCTCCGCCCAGTCTATGTCTGGATAATTAAAATCCCCCATTATGATAACACTTCCCATCCTTGCTGCTAATCCAATTTGTGATAGGAGATCCGTCTCCACTTCCTCCCTCAGGTTAGGGGGCCTATAGCATACTCCCAGTATTATTTTCCCCTTAGCTTCATCCCTTTGGAGCTCTACCCATAAAGATTCCACCTCCTCCCTAGCCCCCTCAGTGATGTCATCTCTCACATTCACTTGTACATTATTCTTGATATATAGGCATACCCCTCCCCCTTTTTTACCCTCTCTATCCTTGCGGTATAGGGTATACCCTTGAATGTTTGCCAGCCAATCATGAGAGCTGTTGAACCAGGTCTCTGAAATTCCCACAAAATCCAAATCCTCCTTGTACAACAGTATCTCTAGTTCACCCATCTTGTCCGCCATGCTCCTGGCATTGGTGAACATGCCACATAGTTTAGACCGGTCGCATATTGTCCTCGTATTGGGTGTTTCAAGATTGCAACTAGGACTTGCTACTATACTCACCTTGTGTTTTTGTGCTTTGGTTAACCTACCACTAATGCTCCCAATACTACCCTCTGGAATATCTTCCGCGCTGGCTATCACTGTCTCTGGACCCTCCCCCCCATCGCCTAGTTTTAAAACCCCTCTAACTTTTTGGCCATCTTCATTCCCAGCAGATCTGCACCCTCCTCATTTAGGTGCAGTCCGTCCCTTCTATAGTACCGGTTACCGACTGAGAAGTCGGCCCAGTCCTCCAGGAACCCAAACCCCTCCTTACTACACCAGCTCTTCAGCCACTTGTTTACTTTCCTAATCTCCCTCTGCCTTTCTGGTGTGGCTCGATGTACCGGTAGTATTCCTGAGAACACTACCTTGGAGGTCCTTTTCCTCAATTTAGTTCCTAAGTCCCTAAAATCGTTCTTTAGGACACTCCATCTGCCTCTGACTTTGTCATTGGTGCCAACGTGCACCATGACAGCCGGGTCTTCCCCAGCTCCTCCCAGTAATCTGTCCACAAGATCCGTGATGTGCCAAACCTGAGCGCTCGGTAGACAACATACTGTTCGGCGCTTCAGGTCTTGGTTACAGATTGCCCTCTCTGTCCTTCTAAGAATTGAGTCCCCTACCACCAGAATCTGTCTTTCCTTTCCCTTTGCTGCCCCCCCCACTCTCACTGGAGGAGTTCTTCCCCTGGCAGCTAGGAGAGTCCCTCATCTCCAGCAGTGCTGGTCCCTGACTGGTTTCACCAATGTCACTCAATGGAGCGTACTTATTGGGATGCTCCAGTCCTGGATCGGCCTCTCTGGCACTTCCCCCTCTACCCCTCCTGACTGTCACCCATCTACTCTTTGCTAGTGCCTGCATCTCTTTGTCTCCACCCGCCTCTGTGCTGGCCCCTGCCGGCACCTGCCGTGTACGTTCCTGGCTCACCTTTAGTATGGAGGGACTTCTCAGTGCTGACAGTTGCTTCCCCAGATTCAGAACCTGGGCTTCCAGGGAAACAATGTGCTTACATTTTGCACAGCAGTATTCGCCCTCGATCGGATGATCAAGGAAGGCATACATGTGGCAAGATGTACAAAGAGTCGCCTCTCCACACACGCCGGGCATCGTACCTATTAAATTTAGTGAGGATTTGGGGATTTTACCCTGTCCAAATTACCTAACAGCTAGCTTCCTGGCACTAATACTCAAGACAATACACAGGTACACGACAATACACAGGTACACAACAAGACAATACACAGGTACTCACAGACCTACGTGCACTCGCAATACATGAGTACACAATACACAAGTACTAACGATCCACACACACTACTCAGACAACACTCATATACTCACACTACACAGGTACTATGACCCCTGTTATAACCTCCTGTTTTTAACTCCCACTTATTCCAGCTCCACAGCTTCAGACTGAGCACGCTCAGACTGAGTCCTACAACCAATTAAATAGGCACCTGTGAGCAACTAACCACACCCCTTAATTGATAGACTGATGAAACCAGAAAAAAAAAAAAAAAAAAAAAAGCTATTTAAAAAGTGACAGCAAAAGGCAAATTAAAAACTAAAAGGAAAAGCCCCTAAAATGCAACCCAGCAAACAGACAGCAAACAGACAGCAAACAGCAAACAGACAGCAAGACTTGTATACTCTAACTCTGGTTTTTAACTCCCACTTATTCCAGCTCCACTTACACCAAGCTCCACAGCTTCAGACTGAGCACCTTTAATCATACTACACTATTATGCAGGTCTCATACTTAGCACAATGGCTTAGTAGTCTGCTCAGATCTCAGGTCTCCACAGCACTCATGGTACAAGTTCAAATACCAGCCAACCTACCATCCCCCAGCTGTGTTTATTTTTTCAGTGCACAAGCGAATTAAAATGAACAAACAAAAAAATGTAATCTGCCCATTAGTTAGTGTGTGGTGTTTGGAATTTCACACCATAATAGTATTGAATACTTACATATCATTGCATGCATTTGAAGAGTTAATATAATAGAATCAGCCAAATTTAAAGTGCATTGGCTAATTGGCATTCACCTATTTTCAGCATATGCTGCTTTGGCTAATTGGCTAATAGTCATTTGCTTTTTTTTCACCAATTCAATCTTTTAGTATTTCTCTGTGGGATTTGAACCCATGAGTTCTTCAAGGTAGAAGTGCTGACCATTAGCCTATTGGGTGTAGCACAGTCATACATAGAAAATACATAGCTCTTCTTGTGGCGGTCTTCTGTGGCCATCCGATAATGTCACCCGGAGAGTCCACTCCATGGCTATGTAAGAGACGCCACACAGCGGGTGACAACACAGCGGAGGAAGACCACCATGGAAGAAGAGCAGCTTTTTTTTATTAATGGGTAACCAGCGGTACGGAAGAACACAGCAGATGGCGGCGGCAGGAGAGACGGCTCTGGGAGAATACAGCTCGGGGAGAAGATGGAGGAGGGAGAGACAGCGTCTGGAGAAGATGGCTCAGGGAAGAAGACAGCTCGGAGCTATTCTACAATAAAGGACTTGTCAAAAACCGGCTATTAATTTTTTTACATTTCACTGTTTTTTTTGGTGAATGGGTAGGGGTAAAATGTACCCCATACCTATTCACATAGGGGGCAGGATCTGGGAGCTCCCTTGTTAAAGGGGGCTTCCAGATTCTGATAAACCCCCTGCCTGCAGACCGACAACCACCGACCAGTGTTGTCGGGAAGAGGCTCTTGTCCCCATCAACATGGGGAAAAGGTGCTTTGGGGCATGTGGCCTGGTAAGGTTCAGAAGGGGAGGGTGCTCACTCGTCCCCCCCTATCCTGACCTCCAGGCTGCATGCTCGGATAAGGGTCTGGTATGGATTTTGGGGGCCCCACATCAAATTTATTTTACATCTTGGTGTGGGGTTCCCCTTAAAGTCCATACCGAAGGGCCTGGTATGTACTGGGGGGACCCTACGACATTTTTTTCCTTGAATTTTGGAATTCCATACCATATTATTGAATAAGTACATACCATTGCATGCATTTGAAGAGTTAAAATATGGAATAAAGCAAGCTGATGTGCTTTGGCTAATTATGCTTCTGAGTACAATGCACACTTCTAGGAGGTGATGCTGTCAGTGGGATTTGAATTCATGGCTTGAACTTTTGGGGGTAGCAGGGTATACCGCTATGCTACAGAGCTGAGCACTTACCTACAGAGAAAATACATTTACTAATGTTTGATTCAATACAATAATGTTTTGCATTTCAGGCATTAAGTAGTACAATGCAAGCTTTCAGTAGGTGATACCATCTGTGTGATTTTCAGCCATTTGAGAACAATTATATTGAGAACATATGTTTACTAGTGTTTGATGGTGGGACTACTTTATATTCTAGGTATAAAATAGTACTCAGCACAGTAACTTAGGCACCTTTCACACTTGTGCGACCTGAAAGTTGCGAGATTTTAATGCGACTTTAAGCAATGCCTGTGTAATCTTGAGGTCTATGGACGCAGGAGTCGCAGGGAAAGACACGCAACTTTCCCATGATTTTGCATCAGCAATTTTGCCGCAATTCCAGGGAATGCCTGTGTAAACTTGAGGTCTATGGACCTCAACTCGCATCAAAGTCAGACCAAAGTAGTACAGGGACTACGTTAAAATCAGTGTTACTTGAAGTCGCACAGATATGAATGGTACACATTAAAAATCATGGGGTATGACTTGTCATACGACTCTGATGTCCAAAGTCGCACAAGTGTGACTCAGCCCAACTTTGTCAGCGATTTCAGAGACATCAGTGCATTTTCCTGCACAGATGTCTAGTGAAATCACATAGGTCCCAACTGTTCTCCTTTAAGGTGTCCTATGCCTACCTACTTTTGCTAATAGGTGTCCCTTATACCCATCTCAAAAAGTTGGGAGGTAAGAAATCGCCCCCTGAAGTCGCCTAAAGTAGTGCAGGAACTACTTTTGGGAATCGTTGTGGCGTCGCACCAATTCGGACAGTTCCATTGCCATCAATAGGCGCCGATTTGGCCTACAATTTGACATGTCAATTCAGACCTATGTGAACATGGGTGAAGTTGCATAGATATTAGAGCTGCACGGTTCTGGCCAAAATGAGAATCACAATTTTTTTGCTTAGAATAAAAAGATCACGATTCTCGCGATGTAAAATCTTTCACATTATCCCACAAAAAATTGGGCTAACTTTTCTTTTTTTTTTTTTTTTTAATTCATTAAAGTACTTTTTTCCAAAAAAAATTGCATTTGAAAGGCGCAAATACAGTGTGACATAAAATATTGTAACAACCACCATTTTATTCTCTAGGGTCTCTACTAAAAAAAATATATATAATGTTGGGGGGGTTTAAGTAATTTTCTAGCAAAAAAAAAATGATTTTAACCTGAAACCAACAAATGTCAGAAAAATGTTTAGTGTTTAGGTAGTTAAACTTTCCTCACTTACACAGAATTCTATTTAATTGACAAATTGTTACAAGGTTTCTAGTTAAGTTCACTGATAAAGAATGTTCTAATTCTTGGCAGACTTCCTGGTTTTTCGGCTTTGGCTTCAGAAGAGCAGAGAGAGTTCTTTGCATAGCAAGAATCGTGAAACTCTTTTTTCAAGATCGTAAAGGGGAAAAAAATCACGATGACGATTAATCGTGCAGCTCTAATAAATATGCATAGAAATCAAGGGGGACAACTTTTCATGTGACTCTGAGGTCCAAAGCTCCATGAAAAGTCACCCAAGTGTGAAAGTAACCTAATGCGATTAATTGATAACACCTTTGAATAAGGCCCCATTTGCACTTGTGCGACCTTAAAATTGCACAGCTTTGTCATGACTTGAAGCAATGTCTGTGTAATCTTGTGGTGTATGGACCTCAAATTGCATCAAAGTCAAACCAAGGTAGTGCAGGGATGAATTTGCTACACCTTCAGGATGCACAAGTGACAATAGGGCCAAATTCAAAGGTGTTATCCTTGAATCTCATTCATACTGCTGCGACCTGAAAGTCACACTATTTTGCTGCCACTTTGCCGCTGAAACTTGGCCCCAACTTCTGGGAATGCCTGTGTAATATTGTACCCGATATACCTTAAGTCACACCAAAGTAGTACAGGGACTACTTTGAAGTTGGTGCGACTTAAAGTAGCACAGATATGAATGGTTGTCATTGAGAATCATGGGGTACAACTTGTCATGCAACTCAGAGGTCCAAATTTGCTGGAAAATTCACCCAGCTGTGAAACAAGTCATATATATTTTAATAAAAGGAGCTCTCATTTATACTTGCATAGTCCTTACTGATTTACATCAGCAGAACAAATGCAGGAAGTGATGTGTGCACATGGGACGGAAGCAAATGTGTGGTGATGCCAAACAAATCAATGAACCCCACCCACACCAAATCTAACTATGACATCCACCCCCACATTGATTAAGTACAAGTACATATCCTACACTTACCTGGCCAATAAGCAGCGCCTCCTCTCTGCTAAAGAGACCTCGCCATGTCCACCTAGCTGGAGATCCTGACCAGTGCAGGAACTTCCGGGTGCATACAATGAATAATTTCCAGGTCAGAAGGTGAAACCACGCTTTTGATTGCAGCTGCGAATATTTGATCTCAACCATGATTAGTATTTTTTATTTTCAGATATGCAAATCTGTATTTCTACATATATTTGAAGGTAAACTTAAGGGAGTTTGATAAGAAATGGTGTCCCTGTGTTAGCAGCAGGTGAATTACAAAGGCAAAAGGCCCAGTTTGAGCCCTGGTTCACACTGACAGCGGGAGGAAAGCGTTCAGCTGAACTCACATAATTTCATTCCTACATGTCAGTCCCGACTGTGGGGGCAACATCAGAGACATCGGTGCAGGTTTCTGCACCAATATCAATACAAATCGCACCAAACAGTGCAATTGCCACAGATTTGACATGTCAAATCACACCAATGTGAACCAGAGCTGACACATTCAAACACTGCCTATCCACCAGCTGAATTCATTACCTGCAATTCTCCACAGCTGTTAATGATAAAGGTGGAATCTTTATATATAACTTGCAGTTGTGCAGAAGCCTAGGTTTACATTGGAGCGATTGGTCATGCGATTTGAGAGATCAAATTGCATGACTATTGGCAATGGCACTGTTCCAATGGATGCAACATTATTTTTGTGGCACTGCATCAATTTGCTAAAGTAGTTCCTGCACTACTTTTGCCGATTTCAGGTGCGACTTCAATAGACATTTATGTATGAAACCACCTGAAATCACGCTGACCTTGCTACTTTGAAATTGTGCTACTTCAAGTGAAGTAGCGCAATTTCAAAGTAGCATGTGAACCAGGGCAAAGAGATTAGTTTTTGGGTGCACAAATACATATTGAAATAAAATATAAAAGAGATATTGCACTTTCCCAAAACCACCACCCACAAAAACTAAAGGGAAAGAAAAGTAGAAGAAAAAAAAAACACACACACACACACACACACACACACACACACACACACACACACACACACACACACACACCAAAAGCTCAATGTACTTTTATTTT
Organism: Aquarana catesbeiana; assembly: GCF_042186555.1. NCBI lineage: Eukaryota > Metazoa > Chordata > Amphibia > Anura > Ranidae > Aquarana > Aquarana catesbeiana. The sequence continues at coordinate 43,652,538 of NC_133324.1, forward strand.
ACCAGCAGAAAAAAAATAAATTTACATTTACTAGCTTCAAAAAAATTTGGACAGGATATATGGTGCTACATTTAGCAATGGAATTTTAAGGGCCCTGCTCATAGGAGCTTACAATCTAAAATTAGACAAAACCTTAGAGTGGACACAGCTTTAATTTCAGTGTATAGCGGACAACACATTACATTATCTGCAAGATTATAGAAACATACTTAACAGTCATTCTTACAAAGCATTCCAACATAATATTGCAAAAGACTTATTCAAAACACCCACCACCAGCCCACAATCCACACATACATACATTGGTGACCATGTTCTGCTGGAAGCTGCATTGGTGTACATGATTAAACAAGATCAAAAAGAGTAGGTCAGCAGATGCTTCCAAACGATGTTTGCATGATCAGACAGGAACAATACACACATAACATTGACAGCATGGCCACATAAACCCACTTTTGATTGAAAAAATGCACAAGAATTTCATCAAATCTCCCAATATCATTCCTTCTCCATCACAACAAAAAACCTGACCTTCTCAGGCCAAACGAACCCCCCTACTGCAGGCCTTTATATAAGAGAGGTTGTATTGTTAGCACACTGACACACCCAATAGAAGTACACGCCCACCAGTATCTTTCAATCTGTCTCTTCATGTATGTGATTGCACCTGATGAGCAGGAACACATAATAATATTTGCAACTGTGTTAGCCTTGGCTATGTGCATCAAATCTTCAACTACAGGCCAAAGATCAAAGTCCATTTGCATGCACATAAACAAAGCAACAGTTTTTTAAGCATATGTACCTGTGCAGTGTAAACACTACAATTTGAAATGTCCAAGTCCCTTGGGCATAATTAGTGCTAATAAACATTAACATCAGTCCCTGGCTGCAATGAGCTTACAATATAAAGTCCAAAATTAACTTTCTTACATTAGAACCTATTTCGACAGGAGACAAATAGGATGCCAGCATGTCTTTAGATTGTGGTGAGAAATCCAAACTTCAACACAAGCATTAGCATGTTGGGGAATTGAACCAACATCCCAGGTGCTGCTAGACAGAACTGCTACCCACTTAGCCACCAGACAGCCCCAAGCATGGTCTCTGCATCTCTGTGGTGTGAACCAGCCCTAAGTCCATAGCCATGCTCAGTGTCACAAGCAATATACAATATATTGGCGTAAGTATTGGGATGCCTGCCTTTAAACACACATGAACTGTAATGGCATCCCAGTATTAGTATTGGGTTCAAAACTCATTTGGCCCACCCTTTGCAGCTATAACAGCTTCAACTCTTCTTGTCCACAAGGTTTAGGAGTGTGTCTATGGGAATGTTTGACCATTCTTCCAAGTGCATTTGTGAGGTCAGGCGCTGATGTTGGACGAGAAGGCCTGACCTACAGTCTCCTCTCTAATTTATCCCCAAGGTGTTCTGTTGTGTTGAGGTCAGGACTCTGTGCAGGCCAGTCAAGTTCCTCCACCCCAAAATCACTCATCCATGTCTTTATGGACCTTGCTTTGTGCACTGGTCCAAATAATTTGGTGGAGGGGGATTATGGTGCGGGGTTGTTTTTCCAGGGGTTGGGCTTGACCTCTTAGTTTCAGATAACGCGTCAGCATAACAAGACATTTTGGACAATTTCATGCTCCCAACTTTATGGGAACAGTTTGGGGAAAGCCCTTTCCTGTTCCAACATGACTGCACACCAGTACACAAAGCAAGGTCCATAAAGACATGGATGAGCAAGTTTGGGGTGGAGAAACATGACTGGCCTGCACAGAGTCCTGGCCTCAACCCGATAGAACACCCTTTGGCTGAATTAGAGTAGAGACTGCAAGCCAGGCCTTCTCATCCAACATCAGTGCCTCGCCTCACAAATGCACTTCTGGAAGAATGATCAAACATTCCCATAGGCACACTAAACCTTGTGGACAGCCTTCCCAGAAGCTGTTCTAGCTGCAAAGGGTGGGACAAATCAAATTTTAACCCTACGGACTAAGACTGGGCTGCCATTAAAGTTCATGTGTGTGTAAAGGCAGGCGTCCCAATACTTTTGGCTATATAGTGTATCTGGAAAAGACTTACAATGGTGGTGGAACCCTCCTACACATAACTACTACAATTAGACATAGTTATAGGACCTGGGAGATGAGACAACTTCTCTACATGAAGTAACATGGTTGGGATTTGAACGCAGACCCTCAGAGATACTAAGCAGAAGTTCTAATCTCTAAGCCACAGAGCTGACACGTGTGAGAATCTCCTACACATATCTACACATAAATACACATAAAAACACATAAATACTGCATTTCTATGGACATACAGGTGATGGAATTACATTACTCAAGAGTTATTCTTCTTGATTTATTCTGTGATATTTGGTGTTTTTTTGTGGGTGAGAATAGAATATTACCCTCAAATTTTTGGGAATTACATTTTGATTTCTGATGTTGGTACACATATCACATTTTTTGGGCTCAAATTATGAATATTTGGAAATAATAAAAAGCACAAAAAATTGTGATTCATTTTAAATTCGTATCAGCAATGGCATTGTTTGTGGATTGTAAAGACATCTGTGTGAGTTTGGGGTAAAGATTGTTGTGAGATGGAGAGTAACAAGTGAAAGTGACAGAGAAAAATATATTTTACCAAAACATCAAAACATTCCACATTCTAGTATTCTTAAAATCAAAATATTTTAAGTAGATGCAACAATGTTGCAAAGGAAAATTTATTTCACAGAAAGATACATTTCATTTCAACATTAAAAGGTTTTTTGTGAAAGTTAGAATTGTTCCATTAGAATCAATGACTGAAACTTCATTTGGACTAAATTAGAGCAGATTTTAACTCCCAAAAAATGCTCTCTAATTAGCTCTCATTTTGGTATTTACTATAGCTCCAGGTAAAAAAGACACTTGAGTTAAAATGAGAGTTATTTTCAGGTCTGAGCATGCTCAGTTGTGTTGGCACCTAGTTGTCCAAAACGGGGAATTTTTCACTTTTCAGACTTTTAAAGATATTTCAGTGTAGAAATCACTTTTTCACACAGTTTAAAAGCAGATAATCTTTAAATAATATACTGCATATTTCAGTACCATTTAGGCAATTATATCATGCTCTAAACATTATTTCCATGTGCAATTCTCTAGGTTTTAGCAGAGTAAGGGTTTGGGCGCTATTTAGTTTCAGGGAGCTATAGTAAATTTGATTTTGGGAGTATTTTCTCACCAGCACTATAGTGAATACCGTTTTAGCGCGAATTAGTGCTATTAGCGCTAATTCGCGCTAAATTGCAGCGAATTAGCGCTAATTCGCTGCAATTTGCGCGAATTAGCGCCATAGCGCTATAGTAAATTACCCCCTGTGTTTTTCCAGCTACAATCCTGCACATTGGACCCAGAAGGAAGATTTGTCATTCTTGTATGCACCATAGACAATGTTGTATATACAATAGTCACTTTATATGCCCCGAACCGCAGACAAATACAGTTTCTTAAAAAAAAACTTAAAGAAAATAAGGACAGTACAACAGGGACAAGTACTTATCTGCGGAGATTTTAACCTAGTACCCGACAATGATATGGACTCGTCCTCTGGTCCCAAACGATATACTTCTCCACCAACTTCTTTTCTTACAGATAACGATTTTTATGATGTATGGATGTGTTGCCACGGAACTGAGAGAGACTATACGTATCTCTCCCCGTGTCACAACACATACTCACGCATAGATCTCTTTCTGTCAGATAAATGGTTACTGCAAAATGTATATGAAGCCCGTATCCACATGATCATCTGATCAGACCACGCACCTGTCAGCCTTAAACTGATAAACAACAATTCCAAACCTAACTCTTTCATGTGGAGAGTTAACAACTCTATCTTACAACACTCAGAACATGCTCAGTACCTATCCCAAAAATTGACAGAATACTTGCTCACCAACACAGGCTCAGTGGCTCACCCAGCGGTCTTGTGGAATGCTCATAAATCCTACATGAGAGGCTTCTTCATACAAATAGGTGCTAAAATGAAAAAGAGGAGGATGCAGCAGATGGAAGAATTGACTGAAAAAATAGTGACAGTAGACCTACAAAACAAATCAAATCCATCACCAATATTACAATCCCAAATATTTACAATTGCGACATGAGCTCCGCTCATTACTATTTACCAGCTACGAATTAAATCTCAGGAAACTGAAAGCTAAATCATATGTCACCAATAACAAAGCAGGGAAAGCTATGTCTCAGCGTAGCAAAGGGCAAAGACTAAAAACCAGAATAGCGTATTTATGTCACCCTACTACCCGAGACAAGAGCATTAACCCCCAAGCCATAGCTGATGCCTTTAGCTCCTATTACAGCGACTTGTACAATCTAAAGTCGGATAGACATACCTACCAGCCTACCCAAGCAGAAATCCAATCCTTCCTCAGCTACCTTAAACTCCCATCATTAATGTAAGACCAATTATCGCGCCTCAACACCCCCTTCACGGAATCAGAAATTCAAGCAACCATTGAAAAACTTCCCAACTCCAAATCCCCTGGCCCTGATGGCTTCACTGGAGAATACTTCAAAATGTTCAACACAATTTTTCTTTTCAAATATTTTATTGGTAATTTCACATACAACTGTTACATTAAGTTCAATACATAGTATCTTTAGGATAGATGACAGTGTACATAAAAATAATGTAGAGGAACATTAGCTTAAAGAAAACTGAGTAATATATCAGCATGTATATTTTTAAACAGGCATCATGCTGGATCAGTATAAGTAGATATAAGACAGATTAAAGGGAGCTATAATCCCGGTTTTATCTCTATAAAGTGTGGGCCATTCCCCAAAAACAGTGGTGGGGAGGCTACCAAATCTATTGCATGCAACAGAGTATATTACCAAAATTTTAGTTTGGAGGGTAGGGGGGAGTAGAAAAGTGAAATGAGGAAGAGTAGTAGTAAGGAGGGGGTCCAAGTGGAGGAGATGTGAGTAGAAGAAGAAGAAAGAAGGGAGGTGCCAATCGACCCGCGCGGGCACAAGAGCCATTCCAGAATCTCTAGGTGACGCTAAGGCCCACCTAAAGCGACACTAGGCTTTCGTCTATATCTGCTGGCAAAAAGTGTTCAACCCAGGGTTGCCAAGTTCTGGAATGCTGAGTGATTTTATCGAGAATTCTTGCCTCTATTTTGCTAAGTATCATTGCTTGGGTAATCCTATTCTTCATTTCGATTATGTTAAGAGTGGGTGTTTTCCAAGCCTTAGCAATCGTCTGTTTGGCTGCGGTAAATAAATGTAGGAGGAGTCGGAGTTGTGATCTGGTGTAGTCTTGCGGGAAAAGGTTAAGGAGGGCCATTGCAGGGCTAGGAGATAAGGTAATTTGGTGGAGGGTGGTTGCCATCCAAAATACCGTTGCCCAGAAGCTCTGTACCACAGGGCATGTCCACCATATATGTAGGTGCGTGCCCCTGTCTCCACATCCTCTGAAACAGTTTGGAGAGAACTCAGGTAGAAATTTAGCGATTCTAGCTGGGACAAGATACCAGCGCATTAACACTTTATAGTTCGCTTCTGAGGCAACAACATTTTGGGATGAGTTTTTTGTGTTAGACCATACGGTCGACCAGTCATCTAGCTCAAGGGTAATATCGAGGTCCTTTAACCATCTCTGTGCATAGGTGGGGAGATCTGGGGGTGGTAATGTAAGGAGGGAGTATAGATGGGAAATAATACCTGGGGTATGTGGGTCCAAGTCGCACATATGCTCAAACTCAGTAAGAGAGTCCAGTCCAGAGTTAGATTTTATAATTGTTTGCACAAAGTGTTTAATTTGGAGGTAGCCGAAACATTCTCTGTGGGGGAGCTGTGTTTGTTCCTTGATATTTGGGAATGATTTTACAGAGTCTCCGCTAATTAGATCGCAGATGCGAGTCAGACCCGTTGGGCCCAGGCATGGAATGAGGCTGGTTCTGTGTGAGCTGGGAAGAATTGGGGGTGACCTAGATAAGATAGAAGTGGAGAGTGTGGAGAGATTAGTTTAAAGGGGGTTTTTAGTCTGTCCCATAATTTAAGTGTGTGTTGAGTTAATGGGTTAGATATGGGTCCTCGCACTGATGCAGGGAGCCATAGTAAATTAGCTACACTAATCGGGTGTAGATCTATGGCTTCGAGGGCAACCCAAAGCGGTGTCTCCGATTTAGCATGGTACAGTATTGACTGAGCTAGACGGGCTGCATGATAATAGTGTGAAAAGTTGGGAATGCCCAGGCTGCCATAGAGCTTGTTACGGAGGAGAACCGGTCTTGCTACTCTGGGTCTAATAGGACCCCATATGTATTTGAAAACTTTGTTTTGTATAATCCTATGATAGTAGGGTGGGACTGTGGTAGGGAGCACTCTGTACAAGTACAAAAGCTTTGGCAATAGGGACATTTTTACAGCTGCGATGCGCCCCAACCAGGAGACGCATAGCGGTAGCCAGGAATTAAGTAGAGAAGATATTTGTGAGAGCATTGGGAGGTAGTTAGATTGGAACAGGTTGGATGGATCTTTAGTTAACTTGATCCCTAAATAAGGAATCGATGAGGAAGACCAGTGGAAGGGAAAGTTTCTACGTAATGTTTTAAGATCGGCTTGTGGCAGAGACACATCGAGGGCCTTGGATTTGGATTGGTTGACTTCGAGTCCAGATATGCGAGAGAATTTATCTAAGGTGTTCATAAGGTTTGGTAATGTGGTGTGGGGTGACGTAATAAACAATAGTGCGTCGTCCGCAAAGAGGCACAATTTATGGGAAACAGATGCTACTTCCAAGCCTCGAATATCAGGGTTAGATCTAATCAGGGCTGCTAGAGGTTCGATAGTGAGTGCGAAGAGCAGGGGAGATAAGGGGCAGCCCTGTCTAGTCCCTCGTGCGATTGGAAAGGGGTCTGACCGAAATTCGGAATAGTGTACGTAAGCCTGTGGGTGGTTGTAAAGGGCTTTGATCCAATTTTAAAAATTTGGGCCGAAGCCCCAGGGCTGGAGGATATAAAATAGATAGGGCCAAGAGACTGTATCAAAAGCTTTACGTATATCTAGGGAGAGGAGATGCATAGGGATCTTACGAGAGTGGGCCAGGTGTTGTAGGAGAATTACACGTCTGATATTATCGCTCGCTTGTCGTTTGGGTATAAAGCCAACCTGGTCTTTGTGTATCAAACCTCCAATGATGGGATTGAGACGTAGGGCAAGAATTTTGGCTAAGATCTTAATATCTACATTGAAGAGTGAAATTGGCCTATAGTTGGACCATAACGTACTGTCAGTGCTTGGTTTGGGGATCATTGAGATAAGAGCTGTCAATGTGTCTCTGCCAAAGGAGTGTTGTTTTAGTATGGTGTTAAAAGTGTTGATAGTTCTGTAGCGAATTTTTTATAATAGAGACTGGGGAGGCCATCAGGGCCCGGGCGCTTATTAGGTTTGAGGGTTTTTATGGCTGCTAAAACTTCATCTGTCGAGATCGTACTCTCCATGAGCTCGCGACTGGATTCAGACAGGGTTGGTATAGGTAGATTATGAAACAGCTTCTCTGCTTGATGTATTGGGAATGCTGTTTTAGAGTCATAGAGATTTGCTAACTGTTTACGGAACTCCGAGAGAACCTTAATAGGATTGCTAGTGATTACGTCTTTAGCCAGTCTAAGTCTAATAGGAATACGAGTACGGTCTGGCCTACGAAGACGTAAAGCCAGGTAGGTGTCTTGTTTGCTTTAGTGTAGATCGTGTGGCTAGTTCTATGGAGAGCTTTATCAGCCGTCTCAGCTAAGAGTAGATCTAGTTCTAGCTTAATTTTTTCTAGTGTTAATTTGTGTGTTTCAGTTGGGTTGGATTGGAATAAAAGGAAACTATCATGGTAATCTGTTTCAAGTTGACGTAATTTGATCTTCTTGTCTCTATTAAGGTGTGATGCCACTGAGATACATGTGCCTCGTATCACAGGTTTGTGTGCTTCCCAGAGCAGGATGGGAGAGATGTCAGGGGTGGCGTTGTGCGTTAGATAGTCTTTAAGGGCTACTTGGATATCCAGACAGTATGATGGGTTGGCCAAGAGAGAGTCATTCATGCACCATGATCTGTTGGTAGCTTGTGGTATTAAGGATGACACTGTGGTGATAACAGCACAATGATCTGTCCATGTAACTGGTTGGATATGTGAGTGGAGAAGGAGTGGGGCAGATGCTATGGAGATGAATATATGGTCAATCCTGGAAAAGGATTTATGCGGGTGTGAGTAAAATGTATAATTTTTCTTAGTGGGATTGAATTCTCTCCATGTGTCTAGGAGGGAGGCCGACTGTATTAGTTTACGAAATTGTGTAGATGGAGTGTAATGTTCCGGGGCATAGGGCGATTTGTCTATGTGTGGTTGCAGCACTGAGTAAGAGTCACCGCACAGGAACAAGGTTCCCCTGCAGTGTGTTTTCACAACTTGTAATAGATGCGAAAAAAAAGGGTTCGGATTTGTGTTGGGAGCGTAATAGGAAACGAAGGTTGTGGTTATGTCCTGCAATAGTCCTACCAGAATGAGATAACGACCTTCCAGATCTTTTATCTCAGACAGGGGGGTAAACGGCATGGTGTGGTGAAAAGCTACTAAAACTCCTCTATGTTTTGTGTTTGCTGAAGCAGTAAATACCTGTGGGTATCTAGAGCTAAAAAAGCTCGGGGTTTGGCGTGTGGAAAAATGGGTTTCCTGGAGGGCTACAACGTTAGCCTTTAGGGATGCAAAGGTTTGAAATGCCTTTACTCGCTTATGTGGTGAGTTTAGTCCCTTAACATTTAGGGTAAGGATTTCAAGTGGGGCCATTATGGGGTGTTTGGGAAGCCAATGACAAGGAGTATAGGGCCCGCACGAGCCGACTGGCACAGAGAAAATTAGGGAATAAAGATGTAAAGACAAAGAGGGGGAAGAAAGAAGGGAAGGAGAGGGAGAGCATAGGGTGTCGGGTAAAGTACTGAGTGATCCCCCTAATAAGGAGGCAGTAAGCCAGTAGTGCCCGACTAGTGTGTGCACTAACTCTGCAACCGAAAGTCCGGTCGAAGAGCGAGTGCACCGTAGAGAGGGTGAGCATTGACTGCTCCCCGCCGCAACTGGGGATAGTAAAAAACAATTTAGAATTTAGAATTAAGCGTAGTAAAAAACAACAAAACAAAGTAAAAAATGCAAATTATTCCCCTTTGCCCCCAGATAATGTATATAACAGTGAGGCATCAACTTAAGAGTGGGGGGTGGGGAATGTAAGAGCGAATGGTACAGTTCACATCAGTAACTGACTAGTACATGTGTGAATTCTCAGTTAGTGTTATTCCCATGAGGGGTTAGTATCCTAGGATTAGAGAAAGGGAGAGAAGGGGAAGGATAGGGAGGGGGGAAGGGGGGAAGGGGAAGGATATGGGTGGGAGGAGATGGGAGGGGAGGGGAGAAAGGGGGGAGGAGGGATAGGGGGGAGAAAAAAAAATTAAAAATAAAAAGGGGGGGGGGAGGGGAAAAGGAGAGGAGGGGAAAGGGGGGAGGGGGGGTGGGAGAGACATGGGATGTATACTAAATAGGTGTACCTGATAATCGTGGTAGTTTAAGCAAGGTGTAAAAGCTGTCTAGCCGTTTCATTAACAGTACTTGAACTCAAAAGTGGCAGAGTAGCGGGGTTCACCTGGCTCACCATTAGCAAACCAGGTCAAGCGCACTCTGGGCATGTTCATGACGGAATTATGTATTTAAGAACAGCTTGGTTATAGTATGAAATAAAAAAGTTTTTAAAACAGTAAAAGAAAATTGAACAAAACAACTGAACCTGAGGAGGCCTTAAGTGGCCTGCAAGCCGTGAAGAGGATACAATTTCAGAGTGCAAAGTGTCCGTACTCGACTGAGGTCTTCCAACAGGTCTCGGTCACAAGAAGGGTCTCTTGAGGTGGCATGAAGACGATCACTGCAAGTGCAACCGAGTACCTGTGTGCTCAAAAAAAAGAGAGGGAGATAAGAAAAAAAAGTCAGTTCCTTTGTCTTCAGCGTGGGGCTCTGGATTTCGGGCTGAGATAGGAATATTCGGATAATCTGGCTTGGGTTCCCTTCCGGATGGATGGTGGTCCGGGGTTGTTCCGTTTAGGGGTCGTGGTGTATGGTTGAGAAGCGGATCTGGCTGGTGTGCGAGGAAGGGCTGTATCCGAATGAACGGTCTGGGGAGACAGGTGGAGTGATTCCAGCAGTCTTTGAAGAATTCTGGTGTGGTGGAGGTATGCTGCTGACCTTGATAGGAGAATTGTAATGCGAATGGGAACCGCCATGTGTACTTAAGTTGGTGTTGTATAAGTACCTGGAGTTGAGGCTTCATAGCACGGCGTTTAGCAATCGTGAGGGGTGCTAAGTCAGAGAACAATTGGTACGTGTGATTCTGGAATTGAAGGGTGTTGTTGTTACGGGCGACTGCCAGGAGCTGTTCTTTCGTGCGGAAGAAATGCAGCTTGATAATAATGTCCCTTGGTGGCCCGTCTATCTGGGGCCTGGTGAGTGCTCTGTGGATTCTGTCGAACTCAAGGCGCTCGATGGGTATGGAGGGTGCCAGCTCTTGGAATAGTGCTGTAGTGAAAGATTGCAAGTCATCAATTGTTTCTGGAATGCCTCTGAGGCGTAGGTTAGATCTGCGGGAGCGGTTTTCTGCGTCCTCGAGGCGGGACAAAAGCATGGAGTTCTCCTCTCTGAGGGCAATATGCTCCTGTGCCTGTTCTTGGAGGGTTAATTCCATGTCATCAACCCTTGTTTCAAGGTCTGCTGTGCGTTGGCCTATCTCACGTATCTCTCGTGTCAGACTATTGGTGATCTGGTCTGATGTTGCTTTAAGGGCCTTGTGGAGCATAGCTTCCATGAGTTTCATAAAGGCAGCTTGTGACATACCTGTGTTAGGGGCGGATGGGGTGCTGCCGAGACTCTCCTGCATATCAGTCTCGTCTTCACTGTCAGGTATGTCAGAGCGAGCTGGAGATGATGCTGTGAGATCAGCCAGGGCCCGGGCCTTCGTCGCCATCTTGGAGGAAGCGCGGGCCAGCGCTTCTTTGTTGGGTTTATGCTTGGATTTTCCGCGATGACCCGTTAGCACCATACCGGAGGGGGCACTGATGTGGGGAGGTGCGATCCCTGTGATAACGGCTCCGAAACGCCGGCTCAGCAAGGCGTGAGAGTCCCGGGTGTGCGGCGGGGAGTGCAGAGCTTTACAGAGAAGCGTCTGCCATGTAAAGCCTCACGCATGCGCCCCCCATGTTCAACACAATTTTAGCCCCTCACCTATGCAACTTATTCAGCCATGCTGCATCTTCCTCCTCCTTTCCTGATGAAATGCTATCTGCTTTAGTGATTACACTACCCAAACCTGGCAAGGAACCCAACATCTCCCAAAATTTCCATCCCATCTCTCTACTGAATATTGATCTAAAAATATACACTAAACTACTAGCGAACAGACTCATTGATATTCTCCCTTCCCTCATGCACAACGACCAAACTGGATTTACGAAAGGGCGACAGACATCGGATGCCACCAGATGGTTGATAAATATTATACACCACACAAACTCGACTGGAACGCCTTCTCTGCTTCTATCCTTGGATGCAGAGAAGGCATTCAACAGAGTGAACTGGATCTACCTATCCATGGTACTCCAAAAATTTGGCTTTGAAGGCCGCATTCACCAAGCTGTAATGGCTCCATACACCACTCCCTCGGCCCTCCAACCTCCTCTCTGCCCCTTTCCGCATAACAAATGGAACTAGGCAGGAATGCCCTCTATTGCCCCTAATTTTGAATTTAATAATGGAACCCTTAGCTGAGCACATTCGAATCAACACTAAAATAACAGGTGTAACCATAGGAAACCAAATCCACAAAATAAGTCTTTGCAGACAATGTAATTTAATGCTAACCAACCCAACACTTTCCCTGTCTGAAGTACAAAAAATACTGACATGGTTTGGAAAAGTCTCCTATTACAAACAAATGCAACTAAATCTTATATCCTTGACATAGGTATAGATGCGGTATTGTGCAACCTACTACAACAGAAATTTCCATATACATGGGCAGAATCCAGCATACCATATCTAGGTATTCATCTCACGAGATCCACAAAATCCCTCCTTTCATACAACTACATACCCCTGAGAACCAAACTCCAAATCGATCTTCTCAAACTGGGAAAACACAAATTTTTTTGGTGGGGCAGGTTATCTGCGTTTAAAATGATCCATCTTTCCCAAATCCTATATCTCTTTAGGAATCTATCTATTCCTATACCTACCAGCTACTTCAAATCCCTCCAAGCCTTATTATTGATATTTATATGGAAGGGGGAAAAATCAAGATGCACACACTCCCAATTAATAAAACACAGAATGCAAGGAGGACTGGGTTATATAGACTTCCAAGATTATTTCTCAGCCTCAGTATTGACTCAATTAAAAGAATGGTTCCTCCCTACATCGTCAACAACATGGGAAGCTATAGAATCCACCTACAACACCTATGGCCCAACGAACTTATGGCTATTCAGTACCCAAATGGGCGCAAAACCACCTTCTTACCTCCCGCCCACAATGGTAATATCCATCAAAACATGGCTCAATCTTCTGACCCGCACCAACACGAATGACCCAAAAGTTACTATGACTGTTCCCATATCTTCCCTAAACCACACAATAGCACAAATAATCCTCAAACAATGGAATGCAAGGGGTATACATTATATTCATAACCTTCACGATAACGGCTCTTTAAAACCCTTCTTGTCCGTCCAAAAAGAATTCAACATACCGCAAACAGACTTCTATCAATACCTACAAATCCGACATTGCTTAGGCATGTAGCGCTGACAACTTTTGTTGTTAGTCATATGTGGTTGTAAAAGAATATAAGTTGATCTAGTGCCATCTAGTGGACAACTGAAAAGGTACAACACTTTTATGTTTCACGATTAAGAGAAGTGACATGGAAGTGATTGATTGTTTACTTCTGAACATTAACTATGACCTACCCACAATGCTCCTGGACAAGAGAAGAACTGAACTGCATGGTGGGAGGATATAAAAGGGCTGGGAGCGGCCATCTTAAGTCTCTTGTTCCTGGGACGTGTGGCTTGCCAGCAGGACTCTGTGGGTGTGTGTCCCACAGGGTTGTAGCCTACCTTGTGAAGGAGCGGAGCAGCAGCAGGGATCCTGCCATCATACCACAGTGTGCTGAAGTAGCAGAAGTGATTGTTTCGGAGACCCGTGGGGGAGGTAACCGAGGACTCCCGGTCGTTAGTAAACGGAACAGTGTGATGGCGTGGTGGTGGCTCCATACCGACTGAGAACTGCTGAAACGGAGACATCCATCTGCCGGGATCCCGTGTGATGAGAGGGTTAACACCCGGAACTTTATTTAATACTACACACACTTAGGACGGTTACAGAGTATTGCTGGGACTGATAGTCCCACAGAACAAGTTAAGTTGGAAAACATTACACTTGCATAGATTTCAGTATTCAAGAACGGATACTAGATGTTTGTCTTCTTCGTATAAGAACACTTAATCAATCTTCTGGATTATAATTGTCTTAGTGTATTACCTTACACTGCGCAACACCAAAGAAGAACCCTCTGTGGATTACAATTACAAATTTGTAGCTAGCGAAGATTGAAGACGTCAAGACTATCTCTTTTATTGCAGGGCCCTGCATCTAGTTACAAAGGGTAGTGACTTTACAGTTTAGAGCAGGGGGAGCTCCCTGGTACAGATATATATATATATATATATATATATATATATATTTAGGTATATTTGTGTTTGTCACCAAGACTGTTATAACTGTTTACTGTACTGTTGCACTACGTTGGTGTGATAGTGTAGTCACTGTAATAATTCTTTATATAAATATATCATTTATCCAAACAAAGAAATTATTTTGGTTATTACAGAAGTTTATGTGCAGTGTTGTTATTTCTCCTGCAGGTGGAGCTACAAGCACCCAGGTAGAGGTAAATATAAATATAAGTGTAAATTGTGGGTTAAAGTTGGTATTAATATCATTACAACACTGCACTACAGCTGTGTCAAGGGGATTGAACAACTTAAGAGGGGTGAAGAGAATAGAGGACAGGCCCAATAATAAACCAGCAGCTCCACCAAGAGTTATTGCTACCTGTGGGGGCTTGTCTGTGATAACTGTCACTCTAAAGTCAAGCACCCCCTTAAGAACCATAGAATGGATCCCCCCACCGTGGCACAGTGGTGTGAGGCGGAGGGCACTTGCTCAGAAGCGAGCGTGGCCATGGAACTCTGGGGAGATATCTGGGAGAAAGAACACATTAACCGAGTGGTAAAAACAATATCCCCAGAACGAACAGCCAAGGTGGTCGCAGTAAGACCCAATCATGAGACATTTCGTACTTATGCATTACTGGAGTGGAGGAAGGGAGTTCCGGAAAATTTCAGGGGTGCAAGTGTTGAACTCACTGACAAGACCAAATTTTATCTGACCCACCCAAGGGAAGAAGGGGAGAATCTTGTCACCTTCCACCAGATGAGTTCAGCAGAAACCAAGGTTCCATTACAGTCAGCACTGGCTGCAATTGAGCCAGTACTCTTTACAGCCCTGGGAAATTTGGTGTCCCAATGTCAAAAGGGAACCCAACATATTGAGGGACTGGGTCCCGAAAACTGGGAATTTTCTCGGGCCAAAGGAGAAGACACCTTTGAAGAGTGGTTGGAACAGACCACTCAAGTGTTGGATGAGTGGGACATCCCTGAAACGCAATAAAAACAGCGGATTACTGAAAGTCTGAAAGGGCCTTCTTCTGAGGCTATTCGAAATCTGAAGCTTAGCAAACAAAACTGTGTAGCCCAAGACTACTTAGCTATCCTGCAAGATGTGTTCAGACGTACTGAGAAGGTTTCTGACCTAATTTATCAATTAGAACACACCTATCAAGAAACAGAAGAGAAGTTGTCAGAATATATGAGACGGTTAGACAAGGTCATTCACCAGATATTGTTATAGAAGGGATTAGATCCTAGTAAGGTGGACGAAGTTCGAGCCAAATAAGTTTTAAGAGGTGCCCAGCCTTTGGATCCCATCACTTTCCAGTAAAGAACTCGTCAAGATGGAGACATATTGAAGTACCCAGATCTAATTCGGATTGTACGGGAGGAAGAAGCTATCCTAGAAAGGAAGAAGGAAAAAATCCAAGAACCAAAATACACTGTTGGAGTCAGGACAGTTAGTGTGATGGAAGAGGATCCTCAGATTGCGCTTCTTAAGACTCAGGTGGCCCAGTTAATGGAGATGATGGCTTTGCTGACCGCAAGATCATCTGATCCACCCAATGGAGGAACTAAAGAAAATAAAAAAGTATCAGACTTCACATTCAGAAGGGAATCTGGACTTTGTTTCAACTGTGGAGGAGCTGGACATTTTGGGAGAGTGTGCCCAAGCCCAAGGGCAGCAGTACAACGTCAAAAGCCGTCAGAAAACTTCAAAGGGCCCCAGTGAAGGAGTCAACTGGGTGCCCTGTAACAGTCGTCAACTCCAATGAAACCCAGGTTCACAAAGTTTTGAGGGTAAGAGGAGGAATGAAGTTGAGTGAGTATCCATGGAAACAAGGAGTCAGGATGCGCACTAACAAGCAAAAGAAGCCGAACACTCATGGTGAATTTCCCCTCAACCTAGTGGGACCCTCTCTGATCATCCCCATCCAGGTAGAAGGAATATACGCAAAAAGCCCTGCTGGATACCGGAGCCCAAGTGACCTTATTATATAAAGATTTCTACATGAAGCATCTCAAGCATCTGGCCCTGCAAAAGTTAGAAGAGTTGGAGATATGGGGCCTAGGTACCCAGAACTTCCCTTATGAGAGGTATATCCCTATCAAACTTACCTTTGACCCGAGTGTGGCCGGAAAGGCAGAGACTTTCGACACCCTGGCAGTTGAGACTTTCGACACCCTGGCGGTTGTGTGTCCCCTGGGGCACATAAAAGTTCCCTTATCATCGGAACAAATACTGATCTGGTCAGGAGACTCCTGACACCACTTGTACAGAAGGAATGTGCCCCGGCCATGAAGGTACATCCCATACTAACCCAAGTGTACAAGGATATAGTACATGAACAGAAGGCCCCACCAGAAGGGGTGGGAAAAGTTTGGCGTTTAGACCGAGGTGAATGCATGAGGGCCTCTGTCAAGTTGAGTTGGAGACAACCTGGTCCTTTCGTTGTCTTGGAGACAGACACTCGAGAAGAGGATGTGGGTCTGGAAATGCTCCCAAAAGTGTTATCAATTAAGGCACTCAAGAGAAGCAGAGGGAGGGTTTCAGTCAGTGTTCGGAACACGACAACCTTGCCTGTGAAGATACCAGCAAGAATGTTGCTGGGGCAGGCGAATCAAGCAACCCCGGTTTCCCCAAGTGATGTCAAAAGAGGAGATTCCCATAGAAAACTTCTACCCGAAGAACACCTCTCTTACGCCTGTTTGGATGGGGAGGGCCAAAGCCCAGCTTATGAAATGGAAAGAGGTTTTCTCAAAGAGTGAGTTTGATTTGGGGTATGCCAAGAGTGCAGAGCACAAGATTCGGCTGGAGGAAGACAAACCTTTTCGAGAAAGGGTCAGGAGGATCCCACTGGGAGATCTTGAGGACCTTCGAGAACAGCTGGCTGAGCTGAAAAGGACTGGGATTATCAGGGAGTCCAGGAGTCCATACGCCTCCCCTATAGTAGTAGTGAGGAAGAAAAATGGGTCACTACGGCTGTGTATTGACTATAGGACCCTGAACCGACGGACCATTCCCGATCAATACACTACCCCTCGTATAGAAGATGCCCTACAAAGCCTGTCAGGGGCAAAGTGGTTCAGTGTATTAGATTTGAAGAGTGGTTATTATCAGATCCCCATGAGTCCTGAGGATAAGGAGAAGACTGCTTTCATTACCCCCGTGGGATTCTATGAATTTAACCGAATGCCACAAAGTTTGTCTGGAGCACCAGCAACTTTCCAGTGGCTTATGGAGAAGACGGTAGGCGACATGAACTTGATTGAGGTCTTAGTATACTTAGACGATATCATAGTATTTGGCCGAACTCTTGAAGAGCATGAAGAGCGACTGGAAAAGGTTCTAAAGAGATTACATGATGAGGGCTTGAAACTCTCAATGGAGAAATGTCAGTTCTATCAATCTTGGGTGAACTATCTGGGGTACATTGTGTCTGAAGAAGGGATAGCAACTGATCCTGAAAAGTTGGAAGCTGTTACTTTTTGGCCCAAGCCCACAAATGTGACTGAGCTCAGGTCATTCCTAGGATTCTGCTCCTACTATCGGAGGTTTGTGGAGGGGTTTGCGAAGATAGCCCACCCACTTAGAGAGCTACTGAAGAATCAGGAAGCAGCTGATGTGGATTCGGAGGAACCTGGGAGGCGAAAGGAAGGGCCTCGGAAGAAAAAGGAGTCTATCCTGGATCAGTGGACTCCGCAGTGTGAGGAGACATTCAGACAATTGAAGTGGAGCCTTACCACTGCTCCAGTGTTAGCTTATGCAGATCCTACCAAGCTCTATGAACTGCACGTGGATGCTAGCCAAGATGGGCTAGGTGGAGTACTCTACCAAGATCATGATGGACATTTAAGGCCCATTGCTTATGTGAGCCGAGCCTGTCTCCCGCTGAGAAGAGCTACCCCACTCATAAACTTGAGTTCCTGGCTTTGAAGTGGGTCGTGGTAGACAAGTTGAGAGATTGCCTGTATGGTGCAGAGTTTGTAGTCAAAACGGATAACAACCCCCTCACATACTTGCTTACCACCGCGAAGTTGGATGCCACAGGCCATAGGTGGTTGGCTGCTCTTTCAACATTCTCCTTCAGCTTGAAATACAGACCCGGAGTCGGCAATAGAGATGCAGATGCGCTATCCAGAAGACCTCACAGTCCCCTGAGCTCCCAAGAGGATTGGACTCAGCTTGCCTCCGAAGGGGTAAGAGCCCTTTGTGAAGGAGTGGAAAAGCAGGAGAAAGGTGGAGCCAGAGCTGAAGAGATTGGAGTGACTACAGCAGGGGTACCTAGGTATTACTGTAATGTCTCTCAGATTGCAGCAGAAGGTCTGCCTAAATTTTCGAGAAAAGACCTTAGGAGAGACCAATAGGAGGATCCACTCTGCAGCTTGGTATTGGAAGCTCTGGAGAGTCCGCACCCTGATCTACTTTTGAAAAGTGCTCGGAAAGAAGCTCTGTTGTTACATAAAGAGTGGAGACGGTTGCAGTTGCAACAGGGGGTGGTCTACCGAAGGGGCCCCTCTGAAGATCTGGAGGAGAAGTGGCAACTGTTTCTGCCAGAGAAACACAGAGAGACAGTGTTAATCGCTCTGCATGATTGTCATGGACATCTGGGGGCAGAAAGAACTCTTCAATTGATAAGGGATAGATTCTATTGGCCTTACATGAGGAAAGAGGTGGAGATTTACTGCCATTCCTGCCATAGGTGTATCCAGAAAAAGACTTTGCCGCAACGGGCAGCTCCGATGGGTCATTTATCAAGCCAAGGTCCCATGGATTTAGTTTGCATAGATTTTCTGTGTCTAGAATCTGACTTGAGTGGGCAAGGAAATATTCTGGTAGTCACAGACCATTTTACCAGATATGCTCAAGCTTTCTCCACGAAAGATCAGAAGGCAGTCACAGTGGCAAAGACACTAGTGGAGAAGTTTTTCATCCATTATAGCCTACCGCAGAGGACTCACTTAGATCAGGGAAGAGACTTCGAGAGTACGCTCATCAGGAGATTATTGGATCTGTTGGGAATTCAGAAGTCTAGAACTACACCCTATAATCCACAAGGAGACCCTCAGCCGGAGAGGTTCAATAGAACTCTTCTCAATATGTTGGGGACACTGTCCTCTGAGCAAAAGCCCAACTGGAGTAAGCATATTGCTGCTTTAGTACATGCATATAACAGCACCAAGAGTGATGTCACAGGATATTCACCTTATCGGCTGATGTTTGGGCGAGAGGCTAGATTACCAGTGGACTTGGCCTTCGGAACTTCTCTGGACCACACCTCAGAGACCTCTCACCGAGGATATACAAGCAGGCTGCGAGAAAGTCTGAAGATTGCTTATGAGAAGGCTCGGACTATGTCAAACAACAGAGGGAATAGAAATAAGAGGAACTTTGACCTCAAAGTAAGGATTCAAGATATACAACATGGTGACCGAGTTCTATTAAGGAATTTGGGTATTCCTGGGAAGCACAAGCTGGCAAATCGCACAGCCATACATTGTATGTAAACAGCTCCCAGGACTTCCAGTCTTTGAAATTAGACCAGAGGGAAGTGCTGGACCCATTAATACTTGGCATCGGAATCACCTTTTGCCCCTTACTGATGCAGTCAGGATAGTCCACGAAGAGGAGTTATCATCTACATCAGAGGTTGCACAAAGGCCTGTAACTAGGTCTCAGTCTGGGACTTTAACAACTTAAGATAGTGAGGAGAGAGACATGGACATTAGTTGGTTGTGGTCATCTGATATACCTGAAGCTGAAAAGAGTGTTTCATCTCCGACAACCGAGGAGGTTAGTGAGGCCCTCAGGCCAGACGCTCCAGAGTTTATACCATTGTCTGAAAGAGCTGAAACCTGTTTATCTCCCTCTGAAGTAGAAGAAAGCAGTGTTCATTCAGAAATAAAGGACACACCAAAAGAGCAAAGGGGAAAGAGGAGCATTCGCCCCCACCCAAAAGACTGACATATGATACATTGGGCGAGTGTTCTGAGGTAACAAAGGTTACCAGTAAAAGGAATGTTGATGAGCCTAGTCCCTCCTCAGTCAATCTGGACAATGAGAACCCTGTTTCACCCCTTGACACATCTGTATCTGATACTAAGGTGACAGTTGTGGGTACACAGAGTAGCTTTCCAACACCTGAAAATTGGTGGGAGGCTCCTCTGTCGGTCCTGTGCACTTGTTTAGAGGCTAAGATGTGTAGCAGAAACAAGGTCTTGCATATCTTTGGGGACCAAAGATTTAAAGCAGGGGGAGTATGTAGCGCTGACAACTTTTGTTGTTAGTCATATGTGGTTGTAAAAGAATATAATTTGATCTAGTACCATCTAGTGGACAATTGAAAAGGTACAACACTTTTATGTTTCATGATTAAGAGAAGTGACATGGAAGTGATTACTTCTGAACATTAACTATGACCTACCCACAATGCTCCTGGACAAGAGAAGAACTGAACTGCATGGTGGGAGGATATAAAAGGGCTGGGAGCGGCCATCTTAAGTCTCTTGTTCCTGGGACGCGTGGCCTGCCAGCAGGACTCTGTGGGTGTGTGTGTCCCACAGGGTTGCGGCCTACCTTGTGAAGGAGCAGAGCAGCAGCAGGGATCCTGCCATCGTACCACAGTGTGCTGAAGTAGCAGAAGTGATTGTTTCGGAGATCCGTGGGGGAGGTAACCGAGGACTCCCAGTCGTTAGTAAATGGAACAGTGTGATGGCGTGGTGGTGGCTCCATACGGACTGAGAACTGCTGAAACAGAGACATCCATCTGGCGGCATCTCGTGTGGTGAGAAGGTTAACACCCGGAACTTTGTTTAATACTGCACACACTTAGGGCGGTTACAGAGTATTGCTGGGACTGATAGTCCCACGGAACAAGTTAAGTTGGAGAACATTACACTTGCATAGATTTCAGTATTCAAGAATGGATACTAGATGTTTGTCTTCTTTGTATAAGAGCACTTAATCAATCTTCTGGATTATAATTGTCTTAGTGTATTACCTTACACTGCGCAACACCCAAGAAGAAGCCTCTGTGGATTACAATTACAAGTTTGTAGCTAGCAATAAAACTTGTTGTAGCAATAAAAGACTATCTCTTTTATTGCAGGGCCCTGCATCTAGTTACAAAAGGTAGTGACTTTACGGTTTAGAGCAGGGGGAGCTCCCTGGTACAGATATATATATTTAGGTATATTTGTGTTTGTCACCAAGACTGTTATAACTGTTTACTGTACTGTTGCACTACGTTGGTGTGATAGTGTAGTCACTGTAATAATTCTTTATATAAATATATCATTTATCCAAACAAAGAAGTTATTTTGGTTATTACAGAAGTTTATGTGCAGTATTGTTATTTCTCCTGCAGGTGGAGCTACGAGCACCCAGGTAGAGGTAAATATAAATATAAGTGTATATTGTGGGTTATAAAGTATATATTGTGGGTTAAAGTTGGTATTAATATCATTACAACACTGCACTACAACTGTGTCAAGGGGATTGAACAACTTAAGAGGGGTGAAGAGAATAGAGGACAGGCCCAATAATAAACCAGCAGCTCCACTGAGAGTTATTACTACACGCAATATACCTAACCCTCTCCAAACTATCCATCCATCAGCATGGTCCTTTCTAACATCCCCCACCCTACAGAGAAAAGGTATCACATTGTTCTATAACATCTTCCAACAAAAGCAAACCTTTGTTAAATCTCACTCCCACATAAAATGGGAAACAGATCTGCATCAATCGTTTACACCACTCCAGTGGCAAAAAAGCATGGAAAATCAACCAGAAAACCTCCAATTGCTCCCCATTGTGGGAACTATCGGCTAAAATAACTCTACACTGGTACTACACCCCCGCAACATTATCCAAATTTAACCCCCAAATCTCTGATGCTTGTTGGAGACAATGCGGCATCCGAGGAGACCTTCTACACACACTATGGAGCTGTCCTAAGCTTCTACCATACTGGACAAAATTATTTAATGTCCTATTGGACATAGCCCAATTTAACACCCCAATGAACCCTGCACTAGCACTTCTGTCCCTGGGGATGGACCAATTTCCTACCACTCTACAAAGCACACTTACTCATATACTATTAGCAGCCAGATTAACGATTACCAGAAAATGGAAAAACCTCACTCCTCCTACAACCACTGACGTAATAGACCTCACTAACCTCCACTGCACGTACGAGCACATGGTAGCATCCTTGAATGGACGCCTCCACATGACACTCGACCACTGGTCACCTTGGCTCTCCTGGTACTCAAATACCGAACTCTTTCCTCCACCTTGAGTGTGTATTCACATCCCCGATTCCATGAAGATGGGACCGGACTCTCTCTTGGATACAGAATGATCCCACAGGGGTATCCAGGGAGAGCTCGATCTCTGATCTACTATTCATTCTCATTGTCGTCCACAGGATGGTACCTAGACTCATACTCGAAAACCTGACCCTTTAATTTTGCATATTTACTCAATGCATTGTAACCTTATGTTATTTGCTGCACAACTTAAAACGTAAACAGTTCATTTCACTGTGTTCATATATTTTCAATGTTTATCATCCTTATCGTTATTTTTTTATTTCTGTTAAAATGAACTAAATTAACAATAAAAACTATTGAAACAAAAAAATCTTAATCTGAATATTGAAATGCCACACTAAATAGTTTAATTCCGATATGAGGTTTATTTCAAATATTAAATGGGTAAAACAGCCAACACATTTTAGGAGTCCATCATCAGCCCCTTCACCAAGGCTTAGCAAAATATAGGGTTGACAGTCTGGTGACTCGGACATAACTAATAAATTAAGTTGTGTTGCAGCGTGAACATATTAAGGCCCCATTCATACCTGAGCATAGCGTTTTCAGGCAGAAAGTTGTGTGATTTTACAGCGATTTTTGCCACGATTTTGACGCATTTTGCCATGATTTTGTACAGGTCAAAAGTTCACCAGAAAAACACCCAAATCTGCCTAAAAAAAAGTTCCAGAACTTGTTTGAGCTTCAGGCGTTTTGGAGCTTCTGGCTTCAGGCATTTTGGAGTGGAGATGTGAACCATCTCCACAGAGAATAATTGATTTTTTCCCCTCCAGTGTTTTGTAGCTTCAGGCTTCAAGCTACAAAATGCTCAGGTGTGAATGGGGCCTAATTCACCAGTACCTAATTAACCTTGAAAAAAAGTTCATTTTGGACATGCTTGGCTTGCAGAAGCTGCCTACTTACTGATCAAACGCCCTACAGGGAATACACCGACATAACAGTGACATTAATTTGAAAACTATCACCCACTTCCAGGCCCAGGTTTCATGTCCATCTACTTTTAAAAACAAAAAATTCCATGAGATTTACACAACTTTGACCAAGGATTAATAAAATTTGAAATTCATTAGACTTGGGTGAAAGCTATTTGAATCTTGTGTGAAAACATTTATAAACAAATTCCTAAGAGTATTTACAGTATTCATGTCTATTTTTTCTATCAAGTAAACATGATTGTGTATTCAATTCAGGTTTAAATAAGATAATGAAACATTTTGGAAAAAATATACAGATTAGAAGTCCAGCACTTGAGGCCAATATGGCAAATATCTCCACAGTCACCATGTATTTCCCTTTAGCGCTCAGATAGGCTGGGATCAAGGAAATCCAGACATTGCAGAAAACCAGCATGCTAAAGGTGATGTATTTGGCCTCATTAAAACTGTCCGGTAATGTCCTCACCATGAAAGCCAGAACAAAACTCACAGCTGCCAGAAACCCCATATAACCCAACACAGAGTAGAACCCGATAACGGACCCTTCATTACACTGAATAATGATCTTGTCCTGATAAGAATAAGTGTCCATTTCCTTAAAAGGGTGAGAAGAGGACAACCAAGTAATACATATTATTACTTGAATGGATGAACACACTGATACTATGGAATTGGCCAGTTTGCTTCCAAGCCATTTCCTCCAGTAGCTGCCAGGTTTGGTGGCTTTGAAAGCGATATAAACCATGATTGTTTTAGCAAGAAGAGAGGAGACAGCTATGGAGAATAGGGATGAGCTTCGAGTTCGAGTCGAACTCATGTTCGACTCGAACATTGGCTGTTCGCAAGTTCACCGAACAGCGAACAATTTGGGGTGTTCGCGGCAAATTCGAATGCCGCGGAACACCCTTTAAAAGTCTATGGGAGAAATCAAAAGTGCTAATTTTAAAGGCTAATATGCAAGTTATTGTCATAAAAAGTGTTTGGGGACCTGGGTCCTGCCCCAGGGGACATGGATCAATGCAAAAAAAAGTTTTAAAAACGGCCGTTTTTTCAGGAGCAGTGATTTTAATAATACTTAAAGTCAATCAATAAAAGTGTAATATCCCTTTAAATTTCGTACCTGGGGGGTGTCTATAGTGTGCCTGTAAAGGGGCGCATGTTTCCTGTGTTTAGAACAGTCTGACAGCAAAATGACATTTTGAAGGAAAAAACTCATTTAAAACTACCCGCGGCTATTGCATTGCCGACAATACACATAGAAGTTCATTGATAAAAACGGCATGGGAATTCCCCAAAGGGGAACCCCGAACCAAAATTAAAAAAAAAAAATGACGTGGGGGTCCCCCCAAATTCCATACCAGGCCCTTCAGGTCTGGTATGGATATTAAGGGGAACCCCGGCCAAAATTTAAAAAAAAAAATGACGTGGGGTTCCCCCTAAATTCCATACCAGACCCTTCAGGTCTGGTATGGATCTTAAGGGGAACCCCGCGCCAAAAAAAAAAAAAAAAACGGCGTGGGGTCCCCCCAAAAATCCATACCAGACCCTTATCCGAGCACGCAACCTGGCAGGCCGCAGGAAAAGAGGGGGGGACAAGAGTGCGGCCCCCCCTCCCTCCTGAACCGTACCAGGCCACATGCCCTCAACATTGGGAGGGTGCTTTGGGGTAGCCCCCCAAAACACCTTGTCCCCATGTTGATGAGGACAAGGGCCTCATCCCCACAACCCTGGCCGGTGGTTGTGGGGGTCTGCGGGCGGGGGGCTTATCGGAATCTGGAAGCCCCCTTTAACAAGGTGACCCCCAGATCCCGGCCCCCCCCCTGTGTGAAATGGTAAGGGGGTACATAAGTACCCCTACCATTTCACGAAAAAAGTGTCAAAAATGTTAAAAATGACAAGAGACAGTTTTTGACAATTCCTTTATTTAAATGCTTCTTCTTTCTTCTATCTTGCTTCATCTTCTGGTTCTTCTGGCTCTTCTGGTTCTTCTGGTTCTTCCTCCGGCGTTCTCGTCCAGCATCTCCTCCGCGGCGTCTTCTGTCTTCTTCTCCTCGGGCCGCTCCGCACCCATGGCATGGGGGGGAGGCTCCCGCTCTTCTCTTCTTCTCTTCTTCTTTTCTTCTTTTCTTCTCTTCTTCTCTTCTTCTTCATTTTCTTCTCCGGGCCGCTCCGCAATCCATGCTGGCATGGAGGGAGGCTCCCGCTGTGTGACGGCGCTCCTCGTCTGACAGTTCTTAAATAACGGAGGGGGGCGGGGCCACCCGGTGACCCCGCCCCCCTCTGACGCACGGTGACTTGACGGGACTTCCCTGTGGCATTCCCCGTGACGTCACAGGGAAGTCCCGTCAAGTCACCGTGCGTCAGAGGGGGGCGGGGTCACTGGGTGGCCCCGCCCCCCTCCGTTATTTAAGAACTGTCAGACGAGGAGCGCCGTCACACAGCGGGAGCCTCCCTCCATGCCAGCATGGATTGCGGAGCGGCCCAGAGAAGAAAATGAAGAAGAAGAGAAGAAAAGAAGAAAAGAAGAAAAGAAGAAGAGAAGGAGAAGAGCGGGAGCCTCCCCCCCATGCCATGGGTGCGGAGCGGCCCGAGGAGAAGAAGACAGAAGACGCCGCGGAGGAGATGCTGGACGAGAACGCCGGAGGAAGAACCAGAAGAACCAGAAGAGCCAGAAGAACCAGAAGATGAAGCAAGATAGAAGAAAGAAGAAGCATTTAAATAAAGGAATTGTCAAAAACTGTCTCTTGTCATTTTTAACATTTTTGACACTTTTTTCGTGAAATGGTAGGGGTACTTATGTACCCCCTTACCATTTCACACAGGGGGGGGGCCGGGATCTGGGGGTCACCTTGTTAAAGGGGGCTTCCAGATTCCGATAAGCCCCCCGCCCGCAGACCCCCACAACCACCGGCCAGGGTTGTGGGGATGAGGCCCTTGTCCTCATCAACATGGGGACAAGGTGTTTTGGGGGGCTACCCCAAAGCACCCTCCCAATGTTGAGGGCATGTGGCCTGGTACGGTTCAGGAGGGAGGGGGGGCCGCACTCTCGTCCCCCCCTCTTTTCCTGCGGCCTGCCAGGTTGCGTGCTCGGATAAGGGTCTGGTATGGATTTTTGGGGGGACCCCACGCCGTTTTTTTTTTTTTTTTTTGGCGCGGGGTTCCCCTTAAAATCCATACCAGACCTGAAGGGTCTGGTATGGAATTTAGGGGGAACCCCACGTCATTTTTTTTTTAAAATTTTGGCCGGGGTTCCCCTTAATATCCATACCAGACCTGAAGGGCCTGGTATGGAATTTAGGGGGACCCCCACGTCATTTTTTTTTTTTAATTTTGGTTCGGGGTTCCCCTTTGGGGAATTCCCATGCCGTTTTTATCAATGAACTTCTATGTGTATTGTCGGCAATGCAATAGCCGCGGGTAGTTTTAAATGAGTTTTTTCCTTCAAAATGTCATTTTGCTGTCAGACTGTTCTAAACACAGGAAACATGCGCCCCTTTACAGGCACACTATAGACACCCCCCAGGTACGAAATTTAAAGGGATATTACACTTTTATTGTTTGACTTTAAGCATTATTAAAATCACTGCTCCTGAAAAAACGGCCGTTTTTAAAACTTTTTTTTGCATTGATCCATGTCCCCTGGGGCAGGACCCAGGTCCCCAAACACTTTTTATGACAATAACTTGCATATAAGCCTTGAAAATTAGCACTTTTGATTATTCATGTTCGTGTCCCATAGACTTTAACGGTGTTCGCATGTTCGAACGAACTTTTTTCCTGTTCGCATGTTCTGGTGCGAACCGAACAGGGGGGTGTTCGGCTCATCCCTAATGGAGAAGATGACTCCAAATGTCATGACACGCAATATACAGGTTATATCCAGTGGCTGACCAAAGAACAAGAACACACAGAAGAAGCTCAACAAAATGGAGACAAGAAGAACAAAACTCAGATTTCTGTTATTAGCTTTGACGATCGGGGTGTTCAGATAGGAAATAAAAATCCCCTTTATTAAAACAGTCACAATGCAGAGTACAGCAGAAATTGTTAGTAATACTTTAGAAATGCCATCAGTGTAGGAAAGGAATTCAAGGTGTTTTGGAATACACCGATCTTTCTTCTCATTGGGCCATTCTTCCTCTGGACAATTCATACAGTTCTCACTGTCTACCAAGAGTAATACATATAACACAGATTAATTTTTATTCTAATTAATTAAACAGTCATTTTTGGAGGAGCAGTAGGGATGTAATTTGTACATATGCAGCACACCCCTGAAGGAGCTACTGAGTAAATCAGCCCCCTGAGACTAATCTGGTGTATGGACTATCCATATTATCAATTTACCCACTCTGCCACACTCCTGACAATGAGTTAGAAGACACCAACTTGAGCTGAATCTGTAGTTATATTACCGCCAACCACTCAGATCAGCTCAACTGCTGGGGATAGACTGGTGGTTCCCGTGTCTCTGGTACAGATGAAGTTGGACTGGCAACTCTGCTCGGTGTTTCTGGAACAGCTGAGGATAGACTAGCAATTCCACTCTGTGTCTATGGAATAGGTTGTGCTGGCAGACAGCTGTTAACAGACTCAGCACTCCCAACATTCCTTCCCTGGTCTGGTGCCAAGTGCCCTGGATCTTCCCAGGCAGTTTTGTAAAAGTTTTCTCTTCCACTCCTCCACAGTTGCAGGGAGCTGTCTTTTTTTTCCCAACAGAGAGCAGTTCTACTTAACGGTGATGGAACTACACATCCAATAATCCAGCCGTTCAGCATGGACAATCTGGGTTTTTCTGTCCCATGACAGTTTTGTGTAGGTTAGTTAGTTTTTACTTGCAGAGTTTTACATTAACATTTACTGGTATTTTTCAGTACTGAGTTTGGTTCTCCTTGTTGATTATATAGGGTAAAACAGTTATTTTCATTGCACCATAACAACCAATAATGCTCTAGGGCAGTAGGTATGGTGTTGTTATTTGCTATGATGTTGGCAGCCAGCCTTTCCGCAAAAATGGCTCCTCCAGACCTGCTCCACTTCCCGCCTTCTACCACACTGCTGGAGGGCTTTAATGTGAAGAGGGAACTGTGTGATTAGGAGGAACTGTGTGCTGGGGAAATGTGTGATAGGGAGCTCTGTGATTTGGGGGGCTTTGTGATGGTGGATTCTGATGTGATGAGAAGACTCATTGATGTGTGGAATCTGGTATATAATGGGGGTTTTGACACATAGGGAAGACTCTGATGTATAGGGGTGCCTCTGACGTGATGGGGGAGATCTGATGTGAAGAGGGGCTTTTGATGTGAAATTAATTAATCAAAGTGAGTGACTGCAACATCACAGGCTTAGGTTTCCCATTGATAAGCAACATATGCATTTTTTACATATTAGATTGGGGTGCCTTAGGATTTTGCATACTTTTAAGCAAGGGTGCCATGTCTGCAAAATGTTGAGAAACACTGGGCCAAATGTATTCTCCTGAGGCTGCCCAGTTGTTCGCCAACATGAGGAGAGTCTGCATAGGACCCATAAAGGTTAACTGCATATACCTCCCGTTTCAACCATGTGGACCTTGTTGGTGATTGTGATCCCTTCCATGATAATAAGATGGACTTTTTTGCATAAAAGTATAAGATGCAGAGTAGTTTCTTAGCATGAGTGGGAATAGACAGGTCAACAAAAATGCCTTGGGATTCAGGATATAGGGCAGACCCAGTGCGGAGAAAATAAAGAAACCGATATCTGTCCAAAAATGGGGCAGGTCTAGAAGCAGTATATGAAGTCAGCAGTTTGGCCACAGCCTCTAAAACATTCTGTGGAGGGGGAAAACCCCATTTTAGAGAATGATGAAAAATTTTCAAGGGGTTCTAAACCTTTGTGTTTTTTCACCTGAATGCATCCTATGCATTCAGGTGAAAAAACACCTGTCAGTGACCGCCCACCAGCCCCCGTTTAACTTACCTGAACCCTCAAACTTGACCCGGCGGAGACACGCTGTCTCTCTGCCTGGGTTCTCGGCTCTTGATTGGATAGATTGATAGCAGCGCAGCCATTGGCTCATGCTGCTGTCAATTAAATCCAATGACGCGAGTGCTGGGGGGCAGGGCCAAGTCTTGCATTCGGCCTCTATGGACACCGAATGCTGGACTCGGGAGCGTGACCGCAAGGTAACCCCCTTGGGGAAGCGCTTCTATAAATGGGTTATCAGATGTGGGGAGAAGTCGAAAGAGCCACCGGAGGCCCCAGAAGAGGATGTTCGGGGCCACTCTGTGCAAAACGAGCTGAACATGGGGGCAAGTATGATATGTTTGTTATTATTTTTTTTGTTTTACCCTTTACAATCACTTTAAGCTGAATAATGCGGTCTGTAGAGGATATATTGTAACTGAGGATTTACCCCTTTCTTTGATTTAAGTAGATATCTTTGGGAAGTTCACTATAACTTTAAGTTACTAGATTATCTTGTTATTAACAGATTCAATTTATCATTATTATAATACCACAGATTTAATGTGGAGTGGAGTGGACTATCTCATCTATCTCCCATAGCCCCCATTCAGACAGTTGTAATTTTGCATATAGGAGTGGTGTTAATGATTTTATTATATTGGCTGTGGCTTATTACAAGGTTATACACGTAAACTTTTCCATCATATTAAATGAATGTTTTTCATCTTCATGTTTTTTTTCTATTAATGTATTGTATGATTGTACAAATACTGTGCTCTCACAAAAAAGTAGATTCTTGGTTCATAAAACATGTTGAGAATTTATTGTATTCCCTTCACTGATCCATGCAGTGATATTATATATTGAGATAAAAAAGTATCGTACAGATTAGCAATGGTCATTGTTCTTGAATAATAGGGTATACATGGAGGTATCATAGAATATAGAATGTTAACATACATCAGTCTTTTTACAGGGTTTTATTATGATCTGATAATAAAATTTTAGCAGTGACACTTGTTTGTACCTGTAAAATCCCATGTGTTTTATTTTTTTTTTTTTTACACAATATACCAAGAATGTTGGTACACCCCATAAGGTAAAGTCTATGGAATCTATGCATAATGAATTTCTTTTTAATCTCAAAAAATACACTGGGTTTATTTACTGAAACAGTATCAGGTGCAGCTCCGCAGAGAAATCAGCTTCTAAGTTTTGTTTAACCACTTGCCGACCAGCCGACATCGTTATACGGTGGAAGGTCAGCTGTCCTGTGCACATCGCTGTACCTGTACGGAGGCTCACGCAGGTGAAATTGCCAGCAGCGCGCTCTCGCTCCTGCTGCATGATGTGGGAGTGTGCCTGCGGGTGGGGCAGACTCAAAGTCAGCCGGTGACCTGCCTAGTACAGAGGCAGAAGGGGGATCTGCCTTTGTAAACAAGGTGGATCCCCGTTCTGACAGGGGACATGTCAGAGATCTTCTGTTCCCAGTGATTGGGGAAAGTGATCTCTGTCATGTCCCAGTGAGCCCATACAGTTAGAACACACTGAGGGAACACAGTTAAACAGTTAAACCCTTGATTGCCCCCTAGTGTTAACCCCTTCCCTGCCAGTGTCATTTATACATTGATCAGTGCACTGATCAATGTAATAATGTCACTAGTCCCCAAAAAGTGTAATTTTGGGTCAGATTTGTCTACTAACTTTTGCGCAAACCAATCAATATATGCCTATAGCAAATTTTTATACCAAAAATATATAGAAGAATATATATCAGCCTAAGCTAATGAATAAATGTTTTTTCATATATTTTTTTGGGATATGTTTAATATGTTTTTTTTTTTAAATTGTTGCTCTTTGTTTATAGGGCAAAAAATAAAAACCGCAGAGGTGATCAAATATGATCAAAAGAAAGCTCTATTTGTGGGAAAAAAAGGACATCAATTTTGTTTGGGTACAGCGTCGCACAACCGCGCAATTGTCAGTTAAAGCGAAGCAGTACCGTATTGCAAAAAAATGGCCTGGTCATTAAGAGGGCAAATCCTTCCAGTCCTTAAGTGGTTAAGCTTAATTGAACAAGCTGAGGTTACAATCTAATTGGTTTCTATGCACAGCTGCACCAGATTATGTGTACTGCTATTTTAGTAAATAACACCCTCTGCATTATCTATTTTAAACTACTACCTGCCTCACCTCTCCTACATTGCAGTCTTACCAAGCTGCTTACATACTATCCAGCAACTGTACAATAGCTTTCCAGCTAGAGTCCCTCAAATAGTATGCTATAATTTTTTTATCACGATAAAATCTGCCATGTCTCTCCCTTTTACATTGCAGCCTAACCAAGCTATTTACATATTGTCCAGTAACTGTACAAAATTTGTGGATGTTGTATTACTAAGATTACTCTCTAATAATGTTTATTTCAAGATAATAAAACACCTCATCTCTCCCTTTTACATTTCAACCTTAGATGCAGCTTGTTACTGTCCAACCACTGAACAATATTTGTGGCTATTGTCTCTCATGAACAATATTTGTAGCTATTGTTTCTCAAATAATACATTACAACGTTTTGCCTCATCTCTCCCTTTTACATTGCAGCCTTACCAAGCTGTTGAGCCACTGTACAATATTTTGTGGCTATCAGCTATCAGAGAATCCACTCTAATATTTATAGACAAAGAGAGAGAGGCTATGTTTGGACTTTAATGGTACCGTATATCAACTGATATTAAGTAGTCAAGAGTAATATTATTAAGGGAATTTTATTACAAAAACATATATAGTAATGTATTTCACAAAATAAAAACAAATCATGACAATCGAAAAAGGTTACATCGTAACACCTAGAACATCAATACCATCTATATATTGGTTACTCTACATTTTTAGGAGATTTTTCTGGAGATTTTTATAGTTAGATGGTGTAGAGAAATAATTGTGGTGTAGCTGAGGAGATAGAAGAAATATACATATTACTGACAAAATACTTTATGTGAATACACACAATAACAATTCATGTATATATAAGACAT
This sequence comes from Aquarana catesbeiana, assembly GCF_042186555.1. Taxonomy (NCBI): domain Eukaryota; kingdom Metazoa; phylum Chordata; class Amphibia; order Anura; family Ranidae; genus Aquarana; species Aquarana catesbeiana. The sequence goes on from NC_133324.1 coordinate 43,684,639, forward strand.
CTGTTGCAAAACACCCATTGTCCACACATCTTACCGAGGGACGTCAGATAGCCGGGGGCTTGGAAAAGGGGTAACCCACCCTGGAGGGCATGGGAGCCCTTTGAGAGGCACAAAATGTAACTAGTATTAGTCTGGTTAAAAGGGGGAAAAAATGTTATCAGATATACTTGAAAGCCATCCCTCAGAAATGACAAGTATATAGTATGTTTAGATCAAATTTCATTACATATATATATATATATATATATATATATATATATATATGGACATATCAATAAGATTACATACCTACAGGGGTGTGTGTATATGGTTATGCAGGCTCAACTGGATATTACAGTTGATCCCTATAAAAGAAATTATATCTAGAGGATAAGAGCACACATATCAGCTCTCGATATAGTACAACATATAGGTGGACTAAAAACATACACGTGCATATAGGAACAGCCACACATGCACTATCTATGGAACACAAATGCAATATACCTAAAAATTTTGATGGTGTCAAGATATAAGACTGGCTCGTTGCACATTCAGCACTGCACTGATCAAAAAAGCATACACTCCTACAAAAAACAAAGTAGTATATAATATAATTATTGGTGCCCGCATCCACGAAAGTGCATGCATATTTCTATGCATACATAGATTGTGCAGTGCATAAATTCACCTGTACTAGTTTAAATGTGCATCACTTTCTTACCTTTGCAATTAATAGTTGTTATTTGTGCTTGCAAAGGGTATGCAGATCAGGGCCACATCAAAATATGGAAAAGAAAAAACACCCAATTAGGACAGTATCCAAGGATAGATAGTGTCCTGGAAACAAAGCAAATGCAAGATCAAAAATGATCCTTGAGCCATAGCATAATATGGGCCGTGAGTTGTTATTAAGAAAACTTACCAAAGAGCCTGCACCAAACGCATCCCCCAGAGAGACACACAGGTGATACCACTATCACCGTCTCTATTTATACACTGATGTGCCAAACAAGCTCCTGCCCAGCAACGTCCACAACACATTGCGCCTGACGTCACCGGACCCAGACCCGTAGTGCCCTAAAAAACAGCAGATGCACATCACAAACTGAGTGCTCCGCTATTAGGGCAATGAGACACGAGCAGACCGAAAGGCCACTCAGTTCTCCCTACCGGACCGCATACCCACGGGGGGGTCACATAAAGCCGAGTCTACCCGGCAAAGCAACACATCCTCATACGCTGAGTGAAAAGGCGCCATGATGGAAAAGGAGGCGGCCCATGACACAGAAAGACGTGGGGATATATGGGGCCCTTTAGTGAGGAGTGTTATTATGACGCTCATAACAAGTCTAGGAAACCCCATAGAGGAGATAATGCAACAGAGATCATTACAAGGTATAACAGAAAAGTAACATTGAACATTACAAGTTAAAAAAGTTTATAACACACATATTCATATAAATCTAAGTTCGTCTGTCATAAAAATCACCAAAACACCTCCAGCCCACCAAGACATATAACATGGAGGAGAACAAGGAAAAATAGAGAAAAAAAAAAAAGAGAAAAACAAAAGGGAAAACGAGAAAAACTTGGGAAAAATATTTAGAAAAGCCACAGTTCTGGCTTTGTTTATAAAAAATGTTTGTAAGAATTGACCTCATTGAGGCCAGGCGGAGTCATTGCATTGAGGCGCTCTATCCAGAGCGTCTCACATTAAAGTATAATTTTGTTCCAATTTCCCCTTCTGTGGTTCATTGGGATAACTTCGAGAGCAAAGAAGGAGACCATTTCAGTGTGGTACTTATGGTAAAGTCTGATATGTCTGGTAATGGGCGTTACAATTTTCCCCCCATCTGAATAGTATGTATGGTCTCCAGTTCTTTGTAACAATTCACGTTTCGTTTTCCCGATGTAGAATACACCACATCTGCAAAACATGATATAAATGACTCATTTGGTTGAAAAATCAGCAAAAGTTTTAGATCTGTGCCATTGGCCATTCTGTAGTCTTATGCCCTTGCCCTCTCTAACCCATGGACAGCAAAGGTACCATGAATAATATTTCTATTCTTATGGCACTACGCTACAAAGTCTAATGTTTATTTCAAGGTGCAGTATAGCTTACTTCTCCCACTTACATTTCAACTTTTTCCAAACTTTTCACCAACTGACCAGCCACTGAACAATACATGTGGCAATTGTCTCTCAAATAATGCATTGTAATGTTTATTTCAAGATTAAACTTGCCTCACCGCTCTGTTTTAAGTTGCTACTTTGCCATCTGCTAACATACTGTCCAGCCACTGAACAATATTTGTGGCTTTTGCCTTTCAAATATTGAACCAACATTTATTTTTCAAGATATACCTACTGCATCTCTTCTTCTTAAAGTGACACTAAAGGTTTTTTTTTTTATTTTAAAATAACAAACATATCATATTTACCTCCACTGTGCAGCTCGTTTTGCACAGAGTGGCCCCGAACCTGGTCTTCTGGGGTCCCTCGGCAGCTCTCGCGGCTCCTCCCTACATCAGATAACCCCCTGGGAAAAGTACTCTCCTGGGGGGTTACCTTGCGGGCGCGCTCCCGAGTCCAGCATTCGTCGTCCACAGAGGCCAAATGCAGGACTAGGCCCCTCCCCCGGCACCCGCTTCATTGGATTTGATTGACAGCAGCGGGAGCCAATGGCTGCTCTGCTATCAATCTATCCAATCAAGAGCCGAGAACCTCGGGCAGAGAGACCCCTTGGGTCAAGTTTGAGGGTTCAGGGGGCTGGGAGGCCGGTCACTGACAGGTGTTTTTTCACCTTAATGCATAGGATGCATTAAGGTGAAAAAACACAAACCTTTACAATCCCTTTAGGTGTGAGCCTTTCCAAGCTGCTTACATACTGACTAGCCACTGTACAACACTTGAGCAGTGTAAGTGGATGCACAGGCAATTGAAGTGGATGCACATGCATCTGCCAATGGCTCTGCATGTGGAGGGCATTAATAGGCCCTCTGAATGAGCTCCAATGCAGAATACAGTGTTGCTGGTCATATCCAAAAAAGCTGTAATGTTTCACATCACATATAGCTTAAAGGCATCTCTCAAGCATTTAGTCCCCATGTCCCCAGTTACAGTGCCCAGCCACCCATGCCCTTTTTTGACAACATATTAGCCTATTAACCTACAAAATAGGCAGAATGTAGTATCAAGAATGACCCCCCTAGACTTCAGTGAGATCAAATACTAAGTTCAAGTGTATGGAATTCACAGATTCACCCCTGTAAATCAAATGACGCACAGTGCATTGGAAGCCCTGATTGGCTGAAGCATTGAAGGCTTTGCCCAATCAGGGCTCATAGCACTGTTATAGCCATGATTGGACACAGTCATGATGACTCTCTCCAATCATGGCTCATTACTCATAGACCCACCCCACACTATAAAAGGTTCCTTCCTGGAGCAGCCATTTGCAGTGTGATATTGATGTGGAGAGAGATAGAACAGGGCTCTGTTCATTGCTATTCACCTACTGGGTCAATGAACGAGTTTGAGGTATATAAAGACATCACTTTGTTTTAACGAAAAGTCTATCTGAGACAGTTACATCAAAGACCTACCCAAAACGAAGATGAAAACCCCCTAACTGAATCCCAAGATGATGAAGATCTAGATATACTTACCTCTTTATTAATGGAAAGTAAGGATGATGACCAATCCACTCCCTCTAGCCCATTGAAACGAGACGCCAATCTACTTATAATATCAACAAAAATGCCCCCTTTCCGAAAAAATAGATGGTTGGGGGTCTTCTTAGACCTGGTTCAAGATGACCTTACTAAGGTGAATAGGCAAAGAGGAAGAAAAGACAACCTGGATCCTGAACAACGCCAGGCCTTACGAGAGCTGAAGGAGGCACCAAATTTGGTGATAAAGAAAAGCGACAAAGGGGGCAATGTGGTATTGCTTTCTACAGAATACTATGAAAATGAGATAAAAAGACAGTTAAATGACCAATCCACCTATGAAAAACTTCCTGCTAACCCCTTTACCTCTATAATCAATGAACTGAATTTTAAACTTATGTTTGCACAGGAAGCCGGCCTCTTCTCGTCTCGGAATGAGTATGAGTATCCAAAAGTGAAGGAGTTTAATACCCCTACAATCTACATCATTCCTAAAGTCCATAAATCCCTGAGGAAACCCACCAGGCAGGCCAATCGTTTCAGCGGTGAAGGGTCCTCTGGAGAAAATTGGAAGATACCTAGATGCCCTACTGAAAGAAATGGTCTTTGAGTTACCCTCATACATTAGAGATACCCTTGATGTATTAGCAAAAATTGAAGAGGTAACCGTATCTCCTGAAACACTCCTGGTAGGCATTGATGTAGAGTCTCTTTATACATCTATACCCCATGCATGGGGCTTGGCAGCAGTGGCACACTTTCTTGACCAGAAATTTCCACATATGGGACCTCAGAATGAGTTCATCCTTGAGATGCTGCAGTTTGCCCTGACTAACAACTGCTTTGAATTCCTAGGGGTCTATTATAGACAAATACAAGGCACCTCTATGGGGACCCCTTGGGCACCTTCCTACGCATGTTTACATCTTGGTTATTGGGAAGAGGAAGTTGTTTATTGCTCTGAATCTTATCTAGACCATGCCAAATTGTGGCTAAGATTTATCGATGATGTCCTGCTGCTTTGGCAGGGGTCTGTCGAATCCCTTGAAGGGTTTTTGAGCGAACTGAACGAAAACAGCCGTAACATACGCCTAACATTTACCTACGACTTGAACGAAATTTCTTTTCTGGACCTCCTAATAAAGATTGATGGAGACCATCTGTCCACGAAAACGTTTCATAAAGCAACAGCAGCAAACACCCTTCTTGAGGCAAGCAGCCATCATCCTAAGTCCTTGGTCAGAGGTATACCAACAGGGCAGTTTCTGAGAATTACACAACACAACTGCTCACTGGATCAAGACTATCAGGCTGAATCAAAGCAACTCTATAAAAGATTTAGAGAAAGGGGTTACCCGCATAGATCTTTAAAGAACTCAAGAAAACGAGCATCTGCAATTGACCGGAAAGAACTGCTAATACCAAAGAATGACCAAGATGCCAACAAGAGCCTTTCTGATCAAGTGAAAATCATCACCACGTTTGGTACACAGTGGGAAGATGTGCGAACGATCTTGACTAAACATTGGCACGTACTGACTCGAGCTCACCAGATGGCTTCTATAGTTGGCCCTAAACCCTTCATGGTAGCAAGAAGAGCCAAAAATCTGACTGATGAACTCGTCAGATCTGAATATACCAGACCCAATCCACGCAATTGGCTCACGGACCTGCCTCCATTGCGAGGGATGTATGCTTGTGGAAAATGGCATATTTGCAGATTTGTAGATAGATCTGACTCATTTACAGATGCAACAGGAAGAAAGGTGCATCAAATTAAACATTTCATTAACTGCAAAACTACACGAGTACTGTATATGCTGGAATGTTCCTGTCATAAACTGTATATAGGCAAAACAAAGCATCCTTTAAAGGTCCGTATAGTGGAACATCTCTCAAGCATTCATTCCCCAGATGACGATACCCCCATAGGAGAACACTTTTCAAAATATCACAATAGGGAAACAAACGGACTCAAAATTAAGAGGTTCTATGCCTTAAAACTTCCAGTAAGAAGAGGTGACTTCGACCTGATACTACTTCAAAAAGAAAAGGAGTGGATTTTTCGGCTGGGGACGCTTGTGCCAAATGGATTAAACACTGAGCTGAATTTACAGGTATTCCTGACTCCATAAGTTGATCTCCACTGAATTGATCGATTGTCAAAATATCATACTAAGCCTCAGTTTGTATTAATGTATCTATCTGTATTTAGCTTTACATTCACATCTTAATACAACTACTATTGAATTTAATATATGTGATTAAAAGCATATAATGTCAACTTGTGAATGGCGATTTTACCTTATACATAAATGATTATATACTATGAACTGCAATAGTCATATACTGCCACAAGATGGCAGCGGTGTAAAAACACTTTTTTTCCTTACAGCAGTCTGAATTCCCCTATGGGGTTAACATGACCATGTCTTGGCAGAGAGTGATGTAACAGGAAGTAATTCACTGAGTGTCACTCTGCCTATAAAAGGATTCTGTCCATGCAAACACTTCACCCTGAAGAAACCCACGTCACAAGTGGGTGAAACATGTCGGTGTGTGTGTGCCTACGCATGCCCTCTGCTGATAGCCAACTTGGGCTTTTCATCACTCCTTAGCCCTCATTCTATCTCCGCAAATTGGAAATCCACAAACAACCTGCTCAGTCTGAGGCTGTGGAACTTAGTCCAAGTGGAACTGGTCTAAGTGGTGAGTTAAAAACCAGAGTTAGAGTGAACAAGTCTTGCTTTTTGTTTGCTGGGTTGCATTTTTGGGGCTTTTCCTTTTAGTTTTTCAATCACCTTTTTCTGTCACTTTTTAAATAGCTTTTTTTTTTTTTTTCTCTGGTTCCTTCAGGCTATCAATTAAAGGGGGTGGTTAATTGCTCACAGGTGCCTATATAACTGTGTGTAGGACTCATTCTGAGCCTGCTCAGTCTGAGACTGTGGAACTTAGTCCAAGTGGAACTGGTCTAAGTGGTGAGTTAAAAACCAGAGTTTAAAACAGGAGGTTATAACAGGGGTCATAGTACCTGTGTAGTGTGAGTACCTGAGTGTTTTCTGAGTAGTGTATGTGGATTGTTAGTACTTGTGTATTGTGTACTGTATACTTGAGTATTGCGAGTGCACATAGGTCTGCGACTGTTCTGCGATTGCACGTAGGTCTGTGAGTACCTGGGTATTGTCTTGTTGTGTAACTGTGTATTGTCTTGAGTATTAGTGCCAGGAAGCTAGCTGTTAGGTAATTTGGACAGGGTAAAATCCCCAAATCCTCACTAAATTTAATAGGTACGATGCCTGGCAGGTGTGGGGAGGTGACTCGTTGTACATCTTGCTGCATGTATGCATTCCTTGATCATCCGATCGAGGGCAAATACTGCTGTGCAAAATGTAAGCACATTGTTTCCCTGGAAGCCCAGGTTCTGAATCTGGGGAAGCAACTGTCAGCACTGAGAAGTCCCTCCATACTAAAGGAGAGCCAGGAACGTACACGGCAGGTGCCGGCAGGGGCCAGCACAGAGGCGGGTGGAGACAAAGAGGTGCAGGCACTAGCAAAGAGTAGATGGGTGACAGTCAGGAGGGGTAGAGGGGGAAGTGCCAGGGAGGCCGATCCAGGACTGGAGCATCCCAATAAGTACGCTCCATTGAGTGATATTGGTGAAACCAGTCAGGGACCAGCACTGCTGGAGCTGAGGGACTCTCCTAGCTGCCGGGGGAAGAACTCCTCCAGTGAGAGTGGGGGGGCAGCAAAGGGAAAGGAAAGACAGATTCTGGTGGTAGTGGACTCAATTCTTATGCCCCGTACACATGGTCGGACTTTGTTCGGACATTCCGACAACAAAATCCTAGGATTTTTTCCGACGGATGTTGGCTCAAACTTGTTTTGCGTACACACGGTCGCACAAAGTTGTCGGAATTTCCGATCACCAACAACGCAGTGACGTCAACCACGTACGACGAGACTAGAAAAGGCCAGTTCAGAACCAAGTGTGGCACCCTTTGGGCTCCTTTTGCTAATCTCGTGTTAGTAAAAGTTTGGTGAGAGACGATTCACGCTTTTTCAGACTCGTGGCTTTCATTGTTTTCTGCGGTTCAGTTTGTGCTTGTGGGTTTGTATCTGCTCTTCAGTGCGTGCAAGCAAGTTCCGCATGACTTTAATTAGTCATTGTGTTCTTGTTCGTTCATTACTGTTTTTCAGGTTGCTCTTCACAGGCCTTGCTGTTCTTCAGTGCGTTCTGTTACTTCGTTCTGAGCAGCCGACCGTTTTCTAGGCATGTTGCGTATACGTACTCCTCGTAGAGTTCGTGCTGTGCGAGGGCTTGGTGTTGGGGTCCTGACCTTGACACAAGTCCAGTCCATGAACAGGGTGGGGAGGAGTTCATGGACCAAGAAATGGTTGCTTCAGCATGACCAGTTCTCTCATATGCCTTTGCTTCATGAGATCCGTGAGAATAATCCTGATGATTTCAGGAACTTTCTCAGGATAACGGACCCCATGTTTCACCGTTTGTTGGCTTCGCTGACCCCTTATATTAGCAGGCAGGATACCTGCATGAGGCAAGCCATCACTCCGGAGCAGAGGCTAGTCGCTACCCTGTGGTCCTTGGCGACGGGGAGAAGCCTGTAGGACCTCAAGTTCTCGACAGGCATCTCCCCCCAGGCTCTGGGGATCATTATCCCAAAGACCTGTTCTGCCATCATACAGGTCCTGTAGAAGGAGTATATGAAGGTAAGATTTTTATCCTTTAATATCACATTTTATTGTATTGAATGTTTACTAATATCTTTTATTTCTTTCCTCATTCCCTAATTACCATGATTGTAATATGCTGTGAATGTCCCCTTTGTCCTCATGCATGCTGGATTTTTCTGTAATTTTTTTTTTTTTGTCCTTCATACATATTTGCCTTCAATAACCTTCCCAGCATGTTCTCCTGGCCCTATATTCACCTCATGTAGTCACTTAACAATGTATTTTATCAGCTCCATAGTAGTGCTTTACCCCAAACACCCCCTAAAATTTTTAGAAATGTGATTTTAGCTTTAAATTCAGGCAGAGTGCCAGAGGCTTTTTTTTGTGGTGTCCCCAAATCATTTTTATTAACCCTCCCTCCCCCCAACTGCTAAGTCAGCTGATCCCAATTCTCTATCTATCCTCAATCATCTATCTGCTGACTTTGCCAAACCCATACACACTATATCCATCTCTTTTGTGCTCAGATTTATGGATGAATTACCCAAAACATGTAGTGCAAGGGCCTGCCTGTATACTTTCAAATGGTACTGTTTAAAGTTTTTGTATCCTATTATTATCTTGACAGGTAATAGCAGAATGTCCAAATGTCCTCAAATGTGTACAATGTGTATTTATATCTTTGTATTATGACACTTCTTACCTGTCCAGTGGGCTGCCAATAGTGTAACTAAGGAGGGGCTGTTCCAAGTAATACCCTGTATTTAGGCAATCATCTCTCAATGAAGTGGAGAGGGTTACCTGTTCAAGATCCTCCCCCATAATGTTAGAAATGGCCCATGAGAGGGGGGAGGGGGAATATGATAGGTGTACCTTATACTTTGGTGTTGTTAAATTCTCCTTAATAAATGCTATCTGGAGGTTGGCCAAGAATGTTTGTGTCTAATCTGCTTGCCATGTTTATGTGCAAAAATCGTAATTTATTTTTGTTTTCCTCAACAGTTTCCTTCCACGCCACAGGAATGGCAGACTGTGGCCTCCTACTTTGCCCAGCGGTGGGACTTTCCTAACTGCGGAGGGGCAATTGATGGGAAACACGTCCACATTGTCCCATCACCCAACTCGGGGTCGTACTATTTCAACTATAAGGGGTTCAATAGTATTGTGATGTTGGCGGTGGTGTCGGCTAATTACGACTTCTTGTATGTGGACGTGAGGAAGAATGGCCGGATGTCCGATGGTGGAGTCATCGCCCAGATGGAGTTTTACAGGCATCTCCAGAATGGCAGCTTGGACTTGCCACCTCCAGAGGACAATGTGGAAGGACTCCCATTCGTCTTCGTTGCTGATGAAGCGTTTGCGCTGGGGGACCATCTTATGCGGCCATTCCCTATGAGGACATTCACCCCGAAACAGAGGGTTTTTAATTACTGGCTGGCCAGAGCCAGAAGAGTGGTGGAGAACACATTTGGAATCCTGGCCAGCCGGTTCCACCTATTTCTGACACCCATCCATATGGCGGAGTATAAACTTAATCATATAATCCTGGCGTGCTGTATTCTCCATAACTTTTTCAGGAAACATTCGGCCAACTATGCTGGCTCAGTTGGGCCTGAGGCCGGAATGATACATGAAACAACACTGACGGTGCTTGAAAGTGGCCTTCCTGGCTTGCAGTCGCTGAGTGCCCGTGATGTCCGGTTATGATACCTGGAGTTCTTTGCAGGTAGGGGGGCCATCAATATGCCAGCAAATTTGTGAAGCCTTTATCAAATAAAAAACCCAAAAAAAGAAAATCTTTGTTGACATTTACTGCTTGTGTTTGTTCTAGCTGACCCTCAGACATGTACAGGATGAAAAAATTCGTTTAGTTTAGTTTCGTTTCGATTCGTTATTTAACTAAATTCGTTTAGTTAAAATCGTTGCATTCATTACATTCGTTTTCGGAATTTGTTTCGTTTCGTATTCGAATTCGAAAAAATTCGACCGCATTCGAAAAAAATTCTAACACATTCGAAAAAAGCTGTCAAATTCGAAAAAATTCTACCACATTCGAAAAAACTATCAAATTCGAAAAAATTCTAACAAATTCGAAAAAAACTATCAAATTCGAAAAAATTCTACCACATTCGAAAAAAACTGTCAAATTCGAAAAAATTCTACCACATATGAAAAAACTGTCAAATTCGAAAAAATTCTACCACATTCAAAAAAAACTATCAAATTCAAAAAAAATTTTACTACATTCGAAAAAAATATCAAATTCGAAAAAATTCTACCACATTCGAAAAAAAACTATCAAATTCGAAAAATTTCTACCACATTCGAAAAAAACTATAAAATTTGAAAAAATTCTAACACATTTGAAAAAACTATCAAATTCGAAAAAATTCTACCACATTCGAAAAAAACTGTCAAATTCGAAAAAATTCTACCACATTCGAAAAAAACTGTCAAATTCGAAAAAATTCTACCACATTCGAAAAAAACTGTCAAATTCGAAAAAATTCTACCACATTCAAAAAAAACTATCAAATTCAAAAAAAATTTTACTACATTCGAAAAAAATATCAAATTCGAAAAAATTCTACCACATTCAAAAAAAACTGTCAAATTTGAACAATTTCTACCACATTCGAAAAAAACTATAAAATTTGAAAAAATTCTACCGCATTTGAAAAAAACAATAACTGAATTTGAAAAAGTAAACTATATATATGGTTATATATATATATAATATACACATACACACACACATATATATATATATATATAACCATCTTCCGAAATTTGAATTTCTTATAAAATGAATTCGAATTTGAATAGGAAAGATAGAAAACAGAATAGAAGAAAATATAATATATATATTATATTTTCTTCTATTCTGTTTTCTATCTTTTCTATTCAAATTTGAATTCATTCTATACTAAATTCAAACTTCAGAAACCATGTACCGAAATTCGAATTTCGTATAGAATGAATTTGAATTGAAAAGACTATTACAGAATATATAATATATATATATATATATATATATATATATATATATATATATATATATATATATATATATATATATATATATATATATATAAAATATATATATATATATATATATATATATTATATATTCTGTAATAGTCTTTTCAATTCGAATTCATTCTATACGAAATTCGAATTTCGGTACATGGTTTCTGAAGTTTGAATTTCGTATAGAATGAATTTGAATTGAAAAGACTATTATAAAATATAAAATAATAGAAAAGAAAAGCATAAAAAAACAATAGAAGAGAATAATAAAAAAAAAAAAAAATTATATATATATATATATATATATATATATATATATATATATATATATATATATATATATATATATATAATTTTTTTTTTTATTATTCTCTTCTATTGTTTTTTTATGCTTTTCTTTTCTATTATTTTATATTTTATAATAGTCTTTTCAATTCAAATTCATTCTATACGAAATTCAAACTTCAGAAGCCATGTACCGAAATTCGAATTTCGTATAGAATGAATTTGAATTTGAATTGAAAAGACTATTATAAAATATAAAATAATAGAAAAGAAAAGCATAAAAAAACAATAGAAGAGAATAATTAAAAAAAAAAAAAAAAAAAAAAATATATATATATATATATATTTATATATATATATTCTATTGCTTTATTATTTTATATTCTATCTTATTTATTGTTTTTTTTTAGAAAAACGTTTTCTATTTTTTTCGAATTCGAGTATGTTTTCGAATTCGATTCGAATATGTTTTCGAATTCGATTCGAATATGTTTTCGAATATGTTTTCGAATTCGATTCGAATATGTTTTCGAATTCGATTCGAATATGTTTTCGAATTCGATTCGAATATGTTTTCGAATTTGTTCGTTTTTTTTTCGGATTCGTTTAAATTCTTTACTTTTGTAATTCGGAAATTCGGATGCATCCGAATTTCCGAATAATGAAAAATTCGTCCGAATTTCGATTCGGAACGAAACGAAATGCACATGCCTACTGACCCTGACAGAAATGTGTTGAGTCCAGAAAATGGCGTGATTGTTTAACCTTATACAAAGCACTGTTGGGTGTTATTTACTAAAGACAAAGACACTTTGCACTACAAGTGCACTTGAAACTGCACTGAAACTGCACTTGTAGTGCAAAGAGGATTTGCCCTTAGGAAATAACCCCCATTTTCACAGAAAACACCAATTACATCACCACCAAAGTGTTTTAGCGTTAACACAATAATCCACACATTCTTGATTAACAATCTTTTTAATTCCCGCACAATCACATGTGCATTTAGAAAAGGTTTTTCAAACAAACCAACATGTTTGTTGTATAACAATTTTTGGGGTAGCATTATAAAAAATAGAAATGTCAATTTAAGATAAAACAGGCATGTGTAAAACCAACAAGAAAGCCACAAATCTTGAACTTACAAAGTTCACATTTGGTAGAACTTGAAGGCAATATCAGACATGAGTATTTAGGAACTATGTTTGATATTGCGTTCAGATGGGGTGAAGTCACCCCAGGAAAATCCAAATTTGGAAGATGCACACAAATTTCCCAATGTCAACATGTGCTAGCTGCCATCACGGGGGATCAAGGGACGTGTTTTGGGGGAGAAACCCCTTCCTCTCAGCTACTTTATTATTGAGGAAGGGGTTGCACCCCCAAAACACGTCCATTGATCTCCCGTGATGGCAGATAGCACATGTTGGCACACTGTGTGCATCCTCCAAATTAGGCTTTTCTAAAAATCGCTAAAACATTTTTAACATTGTAGCACACAAAAAAACAAAGGGATTGGGAGGGGTTTTAAACTCGCCCCAAAACATCAATGATGTTTTTATTTTCTTGAATAACATCATTGATGTTTTTCTTGAGGTTTTCCAATTGTAAATTACACCCCATGATCTCCCTGATCAGGATCTGGGCACTTTCTGATGTGAAAGGATCTGGATCCACAACATCACGATCACCTAAAAAGAGAGAAACCCCCAAAAAAAGTATCAAAAATGTGCCGGCATCCATCTCTTACCCAAGCCTGTGGTCGTAGACACTCACCCGTTGTGGTGACTAGTTCCACCACGTCTTCTTCCTCCTGCTCTTCTTGGGTTGGGGGGATTTCCCCTTTTTCCAGAGGTGGGGGGTCTGTGGTCTCCTCGGATGAGGGGTGTCCTCTGAGTCTTTTCTCCCCTATGTAAAACAAAAATGCTATACTTAGCACACAGAGATTTGATGGCAGAACTATAAATATGAAACATTGCTTGGGAGTGTGGTACAATTGTCTGTTTTGGCAGAGTTCCAAAATGGAGCATTTTCAGTGTCCTTTGTCAAGCTTCAATACTTTACCTGTTTGGTACAAGCTTCACAGATGTAGTCCCCCCCTATAATATACACTGGAGCACCTGTGTGGCCCCCTAATAGAAATGGTGTTCTTGTGTCCCACACTAGTGTTCCAGTGTCCAGATGTGAAAACAGCTGCTGAGTGTCCTCTCCTTACACAGAATCTAGTTTGCATTTCATTCTAGTAACAAAGCCATCTACACAACCAAATTAGTTTCAGACAAGTAGGGTGTAAAAATTGTGGCCAAATGCATATGGCCTAAACAATAGTGTTTTATAGGCCGAAAGAAAAATGTTTGATACGAACGAATAATGTGCCCATGAACATGAAAGTTGCCATTTAAAAATGTACACTTGTAAGAAAAGCACATGGAGCAGCACGAACGTAAGAAACATAAAGAATAGGAACACAGGACAACTACTTACTTTTTTGCTGTACTCTCCGGATCTTTCTGTACTACTCATGTTCTTGTAATTTCAGGTCTGACCACCATTTCCTGAGCTGATCTTTCGATCGTCGTACCCCGAATTTCCGGTGCAGACTCTTGACCACTTTCGCAATTATCTTGGCCTTTCTGACATTGGGGTTGGGGTAAGGTCCATACTTTCCATCATAGTCGGCCTTCTTCAGGATGTCCACCATCTCCAACATCTCCCCAAAGGACATATTTGATGCCTTAAATCGTCTCCTTCTGGATCGTGACGTTTCAGGCTCCGGGCTTTCCTCCCCCTCCTCCTCGTTGCTATAATTAGCATGCACCTGCTGTGTATCCGCCATGTGCTCTTCCCCTACTGCACAGAACGAAAAGGGGTGGGGAATAGACTACAAAGAACGTCAGGGGTGGGCAGAGTTACACGCATGCGCAGTGTGTATAAAGCGTAACACGCGTGCGTATTACGTATGATCTGTGAGCGGAGGAAGGAGCATCAAAAGCGCAGATTGTGATAACGAAGGTAAGATCTAAACTTGGGCCTATACTGCTTCGAAATGGAAGCCTATATTGTAACCAGATTAGGGGAGTTTGGCCTGACCTTAGGGTTTGTCTTGTGTTGTGTCTTGCAGAGAAAATGGATGGCTTCAATGACCACAACTTCCTCCCCCTGTTCATAGACAAATACAGGGAGCTGCCCTGTCTGTGGCAGGTGAGACACCCCCATTACAATAATAAACAAAAGAGACAGGCAGCGCTGGAGAAACTGCTGGAGTCGGTGAAGCCGGTGGTCCCCACAGCAACCATCCCCTACTTAAAAACCAAAATTGGTGGCCTGAGGAGCACTTATCTTAGGGAGCGCAAGAAGGTCATGGATTCCCAGAGATCCGGAGCTGCAGCAGATGAGGTTTATGTCCCCAGGCTGTGGTACTATGAGAGACTGCGATTTCTGTCAGACCACACTGAAGTCAGGGAATCCCTCTCCACTCTTCCTTCCACTCTTCCTTCCACCCCAGCTGAGGTTTCCGATGTCCAACCTGGGCCTTCCAGCCAGGAAGAAGTGGAGGAGCCCAGCTGGAGTCAGGTATAGCATTCTTCTACAGATTTCTGATCAATAAATAAATAATGTTTATTAGATGTTATTATTGATCACTAATTGCTGATTGAGAAAAGTGTTTTACATTTCAATAGACAGTAGTGGGCACCCAAAATTGGGACAAGAATGAAAAATGCTGGGCTCAAATGTCTGTTACATTTGTTAACATTCAATTTGCAACAGTCATGAGGTGAAAATTGTGTGTGATTGATGAATCAAAAACTCAAACTATGTCCCTTTTTCATACACAGGAAGACCTCAGCCAGGAGGAGGTTGTGGAATGTGGCAGTCAGGAGGAGGCGGGGATTAGTGGCAGCCAGGAGGAGGTGGGGCTAAGTGTCAGCCAGGAAGCCTAGGACCAGTCACAGCCTGACTGAATCGCAGGTTCCTCCCCTCCGCCCTCTATATAAAAGAGCGAGGAAGGCGACTCCCATGCAGGATTCAGCGCTGAGGCTAATTCAGGAGGCTTCGGCGTCCCTCCGAGCCTTACCCACTCCTGAAGAGGCCTTTGCCTGCATGGCTGCCACCAAACTGCAGGGCATGCAGGAGGGTCAACGCCTCCTGTGTGAGCAACTTATTTATAAAGTCCTAACTAAGGGGGTGAGTGGGGAACTAACACCCAAGACCGACGTGATTGAGTTGGACCATCCTCCTCCTCCTCCTCCTCCTGCTGCCACAACTCCACCACCAGAGCCACCGCGTGGAAGGAAGCGTGGAAGGAAGACAAGAGAGTGATGACCCTGGGTTTAGTCTGGTCTGACAAAAGCTGCAGTCTCTGGTATGACCACAGCCTGGGGACACAGATGTCATCTGCTGCTTTCCGGATCTCTGGGACTTCTGGACCAGACTGCACTCCCTTAGATTAGGACTCCTCAGGACACCAATTTTGCTTGAAAATAATTGATGTCTGCCCTGGGGGTCCAAGGCTTCGCAAATTTCTGCAGTTTCTCCAGCGTTGCCTCCCTCTTTGTTTAGCCCTTAATAAAAGTTTTTTTGGGGGAAATTATACTCTCCTGTGTGTGTTTTCATCCAAAAAGGACAGTTTGTTGGTGACGATTCAGGTACATTTCTAACATAAAATGTGAAATTAACAAGGGACAACAACACCAAACAATCTCCTACAGATTAAATAGAACAACATATCAATGGTGTTGTGGTAACTTGACACAAAAAACACACACAAAAATTTTCTGGAGTACAAATAAAAATCCCCCCCCAAACAAAATCAGCCTTGAAAAAAATACAAACCAAAAAAAAAATAATCTGCCTTAAAACCAAAAAAAAAAAAAAAAAACAACACCAAAATAATGTTGTCAGATGTGACAAATCAAAATATATTGAGAGAATCCCGATAAATAGTAAAGAAATAAGTTTGTGAGAAGTCTGTGTGAATATGAGCAGCAAAAATACTTAATTCTTGTCACATTATAAAGAAGAAGAGAGTGCGCTGTATTAAACCATTTTTAACATTGCAGCGTGACGAAAGTGCTGTATCCATTGCGAAAGCTAATTTTACCAGACCGAGCTGTTCCGTGTCGGAATTTCTTCTGAGCATGCGTGGCACTTTGTGCGTCGGAACAGGCCACACACGGTCGGAATTGACGCGATTGGATTTTGTTGTCGGAAAATTTTATATCCTGCTCTCAAACTTTGTGTGTCGGAAAATCCGATGGAAAATGTCCGATGGAGCCCACACACGGTCAGAATGTCCGACAACACGCTCCGATCGGACATTTTCCATCGGAAAATCCGACCGTGTGTACGGGGCATTAGAAGGACATAGAGGGCAATCTGTAACCAAGACCTGAAGCGCCGAACAGTATGTTGTCTACCGGGCGCTCGGGTTCGGCACATCACGGATCTTGTGGACAGATTACTGGGAGGGGCTGGGGTAGACGCGGCTGTCATGGTGCACGTTGGCACCAATGACAAAGTCAGAGGCAGATGGAGTGTCCTAAAGAACGATTTTAGGGACTTAGGAGCTAAATTGAGGAAAAGGACCTCCAAGATAGTATTCTCAGGAATACTACTGGTACATCGAGCTACACCAGAAAGGCAGAGGGAGATTAGGGAAGTAAACAAGTGGCTGAAGAGCTGGTGTAGTAAGGAGGGGTTTGGGTTCCTGGAGGACTGGGCCGACTTCTCAGTCGGTAACCGGTACTATAGAAGTGACGGACTGCACCTAAATGAGGAGGGTGCAGATCTGCTGGGAATGAAGATGACCAAAAAGTTAGAGGGGTTTTTAAACTAGGCGATGGGGGGGAGGGTCCAGAGGCAGAGATAGCCAGCGCGGAAGATATTCCAGAGGGTAGTATTGTGGACATTAGTGGTAGGTTAACCAAAGCACAAAAAAACAAGGTGAGTATAGTAGCAAGTCCTAGTTGCAATCTCGAAACACCCAATACGAGGACAATATGTGACCGGTCTAAACTATGTGGCATGTTCACTAATGCCAGGAGCATGGCAGACAAGATGGGTGAACTAGAGATACTGTTGTACAAGGAGGATTTGGATTTTGTGGGAATTTCAGAGACCTGGTTCAACAGCTCTCATGATTGGCTGGCAAACATTCAAGGGTATACCCTATACCACAAGGATAGAGAGGGTAAAAAAGGGGGAGGGGTATGCCTATATATCAGGAATAATGTACAAGCGAATGTGAGAGATGACATCAGTGAGGGAGCTAGAGAGAAGGTGGAATCCTTATGGGTAGAGCTCCAAAGGGATGAAGCTAAGGGGAAAATAATTCTGGGAGTATGCTATAGGCCCCCTAACCTCACAAATTGGATTAGCAGCAAGGATGGGAAGTGTTATCATAATGGGGGATTTTAATTATCCAGACATAGACTGGGCGGAGGGAACCGCGCATTCATTTAAGGCTCGCCAGTTCCTTAATGTCTTGCAGGACAATTTTATGGGTCAGATGGTAGATGCACCAACTAGAAATAAAACATTACTGGATCTCCTGATTACCAACAATACAGACCTGATCACGGATGTGGAAATACGGGGCAATTTAGGTAACAGCGATCACAGATCAATTAGTTTCAGTATAAATCACACAAATAGGAAACATGAAGGGAACACAAAGACACTGAATTTCAAAAGAGCCAACTTCCCTAAACTACAAACCTTGCTAAAAGGTATAAATTGGGATAAAATATTAGGAACAAAGAATACGGAGGAGAGATGGGTTTGCTTTAAGAGCATATTAAATAAGGGCATTAGCCAATGTATCCCATTGGGTAATAAATTTAAAAGAGCGAACAAAAATCCTGGATGGCTTAACTCCAATGTAAAAATGCATATAAAAGCAAAGAAGAAGGCCTTCAAAAAATACAAGGTTGGGGGGGGCGTGGCTAGCCGGCAGAGAAGATGGCCGCACACTAACAGAGCTCCGCAGCGTCCTGGGCCTACACGGGTGATAACAACGAAACAGAGCCTCGTTTCACGGATCCACACACCGGACAGACAGTGGACAACTCCCGAATGCCTTCCCGTAAGCGTAAAGAGACCACAAAACCAAGAAAAATGACGGACTTTCTAATACAGCCGCGCCATCTCACGGTCCAAGATGGCGCCGGCAGAAGTACAGGAGAGCCGCGCGGCTTCACTACACAGCACGGACGGAACGAAAGATCCGACTCTGGACACTCACATGGCAAGAGACAGCAGGGACAAGGTCAGTACCCACCTCCTCCATCTGCTTCATCCAGCCCTGCTAAAAGCAAGCTGAAAATGTCCTCGCCAAGTGCAGAATTAGCTGAATTCAGTGGTATTGATTCCTCTTTGGAGGATACCAGAGAACTACAGGAATCCATCATAGACTTCCCCACACAAAACCAGCCGGTACTCGATACCACACTCAAGGATATGTTAGTATCCCTGCGCTCAACCCTACATGCCGACATGTTGGCAATAACACAAAAATTCAAATCAGAGGTGGCAACGGTAGACTCAAGGGTGTCCCATATAGAATCTAAGATGGGAGAATTTGCGTCCACATTTAACGACATGGTAGACGCTCATAACGATAGGGATGAGGAAATCACAGCTATCAAAACAAAAATGGCCGACTTAGAGGACAGATCAAGACGTAATAATGTCAAAATAAGGGGGATCCCTGAATCGGTCAAACCCCCAGACTTAAAGGAATATTTTACCAACCTTATGAAAATTACACTTCCGGAAACACCCCTGGAAGATCTAATCATAGATCGAATCCATCGCCTTCCAAAGCCCAGAAACATACAAGAGCACCTCCCCAGAGACACAATAGTCCGCATCCACTTCTTTCACATCAAAGATTTATTCATGATGAAAGTGAGAAGACGGGACAACCTTCCTCAAGAGCTACAAAGTCTATCTTTCTTTGCTGACTTGTCAGCCTTTACCATGCAACAACGCAGACAACTAGCAACCATAACAAAACCGCTGAATAACCACCACATCCAGTACAGATGGCTATATCCGGCTAAGCTTTTGATCACGAAAGAAGGCAAATCACATATCATAACAAATGTCAAAGAAGGAATCCGTCTCCTGAGGGACTGGAGACTTTTCGAGCCAGATAACAACGACCAGGAGGAATCACACTCTCTTTCATCCACTAGAGCCAGCTCAGATGCAGAAACAGGCTGACTTACTCAGATGAAAAATAACAGAAAACCCGTCCAGCCCAGGAGAATGCCACTTAGCTAACTTCTTGCTTTACCCCCCGAGTTATAGCGGAATTGTATCCGCACAGATCCCAAACAGGATCGTCAGTTTTTACGACTTATTGTTGTTACCCTTTTTCCCCTTTCTCCTCCCTACCTCTCTCCTTGTCTGCAGGAACAGAAATACGAAAATACTTACCCATTGCCTTCAACCTTTGGAGAACTTTCGACCAGTAATCTACAGCACATTGCAAGCCAACTCCATCAGGCGGTCAGCTCATACCACCCATCCTCAACGAGCAAAGGTATGTCTAGAACAACTACAAACATGTCTTTCAAAATATCCTCACTAAATGTTAAAGGTCTGAACAGCCCTTACAAACGCCAAATGGCCTGGAAGGAAGCATCCAGACTGAAAAGCGACATCATGTGTTTCCAAGAGACTCACTTTTCAGCAGTTAATCCCCCAGTCTTTAATAATCGAAAATTTCCTACCCTATATACAGCAAACGGCCCGAAAAAAAAAGTTGCAATAGCTATCAGAGACTCTATCCCATTTTCAGAAATCTCAACTCACCTGGATATTTCTGGCAGGTACATCATACTAGTGTGTGAGATCTATGCAATTAAATATACCTTGGTCAACATGTACTTGCCAAACAACAACCAACTCAGATTTCTAAACAAAATATGGAAAAAGGTAGAAGCACTGAAACAGGGACATATTATCTTATGCGGTGATTTCAACGCGATCCCAGACAAGCATATGGACTGCACCAACCCTAAACATCTAAAACAAAGAAGGACAACGCTGTCAAGATTTATCAACACCTCAAGCCTCTTTGATGTATGGAGGTGTCAACACTCATCAGAGAGGGACTTTACTTTCTTTTCCAATGTCCACTGTACTTATTCAAGAATAGATATATTTTTAGTAGACAAATTTTTGTTGCAAAAGATTGTCAGATCAGACATTGGTATTATATCATGGTCTGATCACGCTCCCATATCGATCAGCGTGGGGGGGAAAGACGCCGAGACTGCAGCAAACAGATGGAGGAACGATATACTAACAATCTCTCAACCTAAAAATCTCAAATTAATCAGAAAATCTTTGACCGAATTTTTCAAGATCAATGCTCCCTCGGTGTCCGACCCTTTCACGCTGTGGAATACTCACAAAGTGGTTATGAGGGGTCTCCTAATACAATTAAGTGCTAGGGCAAAAAGGCAGAAGACGGAGAGGCTCAACGACCTGCTGGAAAAAATCAAAACCTTGGAAATGTCCAACAAACAAAACTCCACCCAAAAAACGAGAACTCTACTATTCGATGCTAGACAAGAATTGAGATCTCTTCTGGTGTCCCAGCAGGATAGCCGCCTTCGCATCTTAAAAGCAAACAACTACCATTGTAACAACAAGGCGGGTAAACTGCTGGCGAACCAGGTGAAAGAGAAAACGATAAAAAAAAGAATCCCACACATTGTAAACCCTAATTCCAAAATAACAGTATCTAACCCCAAAGACATAGCGGACGCTTTTAGCGACTACTATGAAGCTCTATACAACCTTAAAGACGACCCCAACACACCACAACCAACAGAAAACACGATTGCGGAATTCCTGGAGGCTGTTAATCTTCCGAGGGTTCCGCAATCAGAACTTGCCAAACTAAATCTACCATTTACAATCCAAGAAATCGAAAAAACAATTAGAAATATGCCCCACAACAAATCTCCCGGTCCTGATGGATATTCTTCTGAATATTTCCAACTATTCATAACTGAATTATCCCCGTACCTAAAGCAGGTCTTTGATGCCGCAATGTCCAAAGCCTCATTTCCAAAAGAAATGTTAACAGCGACTATAATAACTCTGCCAAAACCAGGTAAAGACCACTCAGCACCACAAAACTTTAGGCCCATCTCTTTACTGAACGTAGACGTTAAATTGTATGCCAAAATCTTAGCCAATAGATTGTCCACACTACTACCAGCTCTCATCAACCAGGACCAGGTGGGCTTCGTTTCAGGTAGGCAAACTACAGACGCAACCAGAAGGATGCTAAATATAATTTATGCAACAGAGGAATCCCGAAGGCCTTCTCTGCTCCTGACTTTGGATGTGGAGAAGGCCTTCGATAGGGTCCATTGGAGATATTTAGTTAAAGTGTTGGAAAAGTTTGGATTAATAGGCCCCATACAACAAGCAATCTTGGCACTGTATTCCTCCCCATCCGCCTATGTTTTTTCTGAAGGAATGTTTTCTAAAAACTTCCAAATAACAAATGGAACAAGGCAGGGATGCCCCCTGTCACCATTAATTTTCGCATTAATTATGGAACCACTTGCAGAAAAAATCAGGAATAATATAGCAATCCAGGGAATCCTTTCTTCAGACCGTGAACATAAAATCTCACTTTTTGCAGACGACGTCATTTTGACTTTATCTGACCCATACAACTCATTAAAAGCAGCACATGAGACACTACAGGAATTTAGTAAAGTAGCCTACTACAAAGTGAACGCATCCAAATCTAACATTTTAGGAATAGCGATAGATAATAAAACTAAATTAAATATGCAAAAAGACTTCCCCTATCCCTGGGCTTCAGAGTCGATCACCTACCTAGGCATACAGCTAACATCTCCCTCCTCGAAACTTTTCCAACTCAATTACCAACCTTTGGTTAAAGCATTTCAAGAAGAAATATTAAGACTCCAAAAATTCTACCTATCTTGGAATGGTCGCCTAGCAGTATACAAGATGCTACTACTCCCAAAACTAATATACATATTCAGAACTCTCCCAATACCAATCCCAAACACCTTCCTCAAAGCCATGCAGAACCAAATGTTAAAGTTTATATGGGCAGGCAAAAGAGCTAGGTTCTCACTACAAATGCAAGAAAACCATAAACAAATAGGTGGTTTAGGGGTGCCGAACTTAAAAGATTACTATACAGCAACAATCTTAGACCAACTGAAACAATGGTTCGCCAACGAAGACATTAAACACTGGTCCCATCTAGAGCAGTCGTGGTTGTATCCTAGATCCCTACAGTCATTAATTCTTGCTCACAATATACAGCAAATCACACTTAAAAAGGATCATCCTACCATACAAGCTACAATTCAAGCATGGTCCCACCTAAAAAAGACATCCAACCCACAAACGGCTTTCACAGACATACCCTTTCCTCTAGAAACCCTGAAATGGCTGATCCCAAACATATCCCTAGATCAATGGCTAAGCAACCAAACTGTACTTTTGAAGGATATTATACAGAATGAGAAACTTCTACCGTTCAAGGAAATTCAACACAAGCTTCATATACCTTCTTCAGAGTTTCTAACTTACCTACAGATAGATTCATGGTACAACAAATGGGGGGTTTCGAGTTCCTCCGTACCAACTCTGGTGTGGGGGTACTTGAACTCCTCCGACACTAAAACAAAGGGCATTTCCTTGATGTATACACTGATCAATACCAAAAGATCATTTACTAAACTTGCACCCCTGAGAAAATGGGAAAAAGATTTAGACCAGACTTTCACAGATAATCAATGGTTATCCGCATTCAAATGTAACCATAGATTTTCAAGATGTTCTAACTATGAGGAGCTGGCGGCGAAACTAATAGCTAGATGGCATTATACACCATATATGATGGCTACATTTTCTAGAGAAAACACTAACTTATGTTGGAGGGGCTGCGACCAGGTTGGAACATTGACCCATATGCTATGGTCCTGTAAACATATTCGCAGCTTCTGGTCAGAAACCTTTAAATTAATAGCGAAAACAACAGGAGTAATTACTATCCCAACTCCCGAAAAGGCCATTCTAAGCATTAACATGTCAGAATACCCATTATCAGTGAGATCCATAGCGATGCACATACTTTTTGCCGCCAGGTCCTTATTGGTGTGTAAATGGAGATCAGATGAAATCCCCTCCATCAGAGAAATCATTACAAAAATTAACACAATATCCGTTTATGAAAAAATCCTAGCTTACAGAGATGGATACGGAGCAAAATACCTCTCCAATTGGGAAATGTGGAATTCCTTGTACCAAAAATAAACATCATTCTGTTTCCTGCAGACCGGGTGAGGTCCAAACCATTACCTGTATGTACCTTTCCCTTCCTTTTCCTTATCTCCATCTCCCCCTCTATCTACTCCCCTCCCCCCTCCCCTTTTTTTTTTTTTTTTTCTTTGCTTTTTTTTATTCCTTTTTCTTGTTCTCTCTCTAATATTGGTTAGTGGTGATATGTTTAATTCACCATAGTTAAGGTAATTTAAATGGAAATAATCCATTTTGAAATTTAATTTGTAACATAAGCAAAACCGATAAGTACTACCTGTCCCAGACTATTGAAATACTATATTTCATCTAAACTGAGAAATCAGTACCATATTAACATTCGGTATAATTGATATATGTACAGAGATATCTTCCTTGTTGGACAATGGTATACAGTCATAACATGTACGTATGCAGTGTATTATTGAAGAATAGTGTTTAAAATATCACTGTGACACTGATCGTAGTTGACTGTACTTCCACTTTTACCTGGACACAGTTTGTTCCCAGAAGGGGTGCCCGGGTTAGGTGGCAGTGCTTCAACTGTAAGATAAGTATAGTTGTTACCTCCATAGTTCAAGTTTATATTACTTTAGTTAGCATGGTATACTGTGTGTGATCTTTTCACAAAAGATGTACTGTACAGAGTGTATCACATTTGTATCTGTTTGTACCCTTCTCTTTAAAAATTCAATAAAAACTATTAGAAAAAAAAAAAAAAATACAAGGTTGAGGGATCATCCTCAGCATTCAGACTTTATAAAGAATGCAACAAGAAATGTAAGGGTGCAATTAGGATGGCTAAGATAGAACATGAAAGACACATAGCGGAGGAGAGCAAAAAAAATCCCAAGAAATTCTTTAAGTATGTAAACAGTAAAAAAGGGAGGACAGACCATATTGGCCCCATAAAGAATGAGGAGGGACATCTGGTTACAAAGGATGGGGAGATGGCAAAGGTATTGAATTTATTCTTCTCCTCAGTCTTCACGAGTGAATCGGGGGGCTTCAGTAACCAAAACTGCAGTGTTTATCCTCATGACACAACACAGAAAGCACCTCCATGGTTAACAAAGGACAGAATTAAAATTAGACTTGAGAAACTTAACATTAATAAATCACCGGGACCAGATGGCTTGCATCCGAGGGTACTTAGGGAACTCAGTCAAATGATTGTCAGACCGTTGTTCCTAATTTTTACAGACAGTCTACTGACTGGAATGGTACTAGCTGATTGGAGAAAAGCCAATGTAGCACCAATATTTAAAAAGGGCCCAAAATACATGCCTGGGAATTACAGACCAGTTAGCCTAACATCAATAGTATGTAAACTCTTGGAGGGGATGATAAGGGACTATATACAAGATTTTAGTAATAAGAACGGTATCATTAGCAGTAATCAGCATGGATTCATGAAGAATCGTTCTTGCCAAACCAATCTATTAACCTTCTATGAGGAGGTGAGTTGCCATCTAGATAAAGGAAGGCCCGTAGACGTGGTGTATCTGGATTTTGCAAAAGCATTTGACACAGTTCCCCATAAACGTTTACTGTACAAAATAAGGTCCGTTGGCTTGGACCATAGGGTGAGTACATGGATTGAAAACTGGCTACAAGGGCGAGTTCAGAGGGTGGTGATAAATGGGGAATACTCAGAATGGTCAGGGGTGGGTAGTGGGGTTCCCCAGGGTTCTGTGCTGGGACCAATCCTATTTAATTTGTTTATAAACGACCTGGAGGATGGGATAAACAGTTCAATCACTGTATTTGCAGACAATACTAAGCTAAGCAGGGCAATAACTTCTCCGCAGGATGTGGAAACCTTGCAAAAAGACCTGAACAAATTAATGGGGTGGGCGACTACATGGCAAATGAGGTTCAATGTAGAAAAATGTAAAATAATGCATTTGGGTGGCAAAAATATGAATGCAATCTATACACTGGGGGGAAAACCTCTGGGGGAATCTAGGATGGAAAAGGACCTGGGGGTCCTAGTAGATGATAGGCTCAGCAATGGCATGCAATGCCAAGCTGATGCTAACAAAGCAAACAGAATATTGACATTCATTAAAAGGGGGATCAACGCCAGTGATAAAATGATAATTCTCCCACTCTACAAGGCTCTGGTCCGGCCGCACTTGGAGTATGCTGTCCAGTTCTGGGCACCAGTCCTCAGGAAGGATGTACTGGAAATGGAGCGAGTACAAAGAAGGGCAACAAAGTTAATAAAAGGTCTGGAGGATCTTAGGTATGAGGAAAGGTTGCGAGCACTGAACTTATTCTCTCTGGAGAAGAGACGCTTGAGAGGGGATATGATTTCAATTTACAAATACTGTACTGGTGACCCCACAATAGGGATAAAACTTTTTCGCAGAAGAGAGTTTATTAAGACTCGTGGCCACTCATTACAATTAGAAGAAAAGAGGTTTAACCTTAAACTACGTAGAGGGTTCTTTACTGTAAGAGCGGCAAGGATGTGGAATTCCCTTCCACAGGCGGTGGTCACAGCGGGGAGCATTGATAGCTTCAAGAAACTATTAGATAATCACCTGAATGACCGCAACATACAGGGATATACAATGTAATACTGACACATAATCACACACATAGGTTGGACTTGATGGACTTGTGTCTTTTTACAACCTCGCCTACTATGTAACTATGTATCTATGTATGTAACTGAAAACTGGAAGTAAATGGCCAGGTGGCCCCATGCTGGTTTTGAGTGGATAACATCCTGTGCGTGTCACCAGGACTAGGAATACAGAGATTCGCATCCTGCACACCTGTGGACCCCTGCAAAGGACTCTGGATTCACCACCTTGTCACTGCTATTGAGGACCAATCTAATATCATCTAAACAGTGAGTGTCTTTTCAACTGGTATATCCAGCAAGCAATCACAGCCTGAACTTTTAAAAAATTTTTTTTTTTTTTTGGAGGCTCTGTATTTTGACACAGCTGACTATATTTTCCTATCCAATCTATATGCGGTGCTATCTTTAATGTTTCATGGAAACATGGTGCTGAATGACTAACAGGCTTGTTGTGAATCTATTGTTTCTCCTTGACTCAAGTTGCATGCTTGCATTACAGCGTGCTGCATTTTTTTTTTTTTTAATATATATTATCTCTATGATTGACAGTGCTACATCCAGAAATCAAACCTGTCTTGTTCACTAACTATCAGGAATACTTTCTAGCCAGAATTGCATTTATTTGTCTGAGATAACCAATGCTTTCTTTAACACTGTAAAGACTTAATGCAGCAGCTCTATAGGCATATAGGGAGTCTGGAGGTCCATGGTTAAGCACAATACAGGTACCGACTTGTGCTACCAAGGTTTCACAGAACTCACCTGCCTAAACATATGTAAGCATTATATATTAAGTCACACTTAATGACTTGAGATGATTGACATGTGTGGATGACTGAGATATGGCTGAGCTCATGGGCATGCGTTTTTAAATGACAACGTTGTCAGTTTTTACCTTATGCAATCTCCTATTGTTTATGCTTTCTTTTCATTGATTAAAATGTTTTTCTACTAATTGTTCTAATAAAGTTATATCAGGTTAAACCGCAGTTTGTTCCTTTTCCTTCACTGAAGGTAAGGACACCTTGGGTCCTATCCCCACTCCCCTTTTATTTTGACTACTAGTGAGTTAGTGTGCTATTGTGATTCTATTATGAGTGTAAAGTATCAGTGTAGTGTGAATATAGTGATAGTGCAGTGTAAGTGTAGTGCGACCATTCATTTTTACTGTAGTGTCAGTTTAGTGCATCAGTGCAGTATATTAAATTGCGTTCATGCACTTTTACTGCAGAGTATTGAAGCATGTTAGTGCAGTTTTACTGCAGTAAATTGAAGTGATTTAGTGCACTTTTACTGCAGAATATTGAAGTGTGTTAGTGCAGTTTTACTGCAGTATATTGAAGTGCGTTAGTGCACTTTTACTGCAATGTATTGTAGTGCATCAGTGCGGTTTTACTGCAGTATATTGTAGTGTGTCAGTGGAGTGTGTCTGTGTAGTGAGTACTCAAGTTGAAGTGCACCAAACACCACTTTCATTTGATTAAAGTGCATTCAAGTACACATTTCCCCGTCTCTATTACATTTTGGTAATAAGTCCCTCCCATCATGTCTGGGAGGCCAACAAGGAGAGTCAGATGTTCCCATGGCACTGTGAAGGGGCCAGCAGCATCTGTGTCCACAGGCAGAGGTGGACCTGGTCCGTCCTCAGGCAGTTTAGTTTAGTGATGTTGCCTGTGCTATCCAGCCACAGCATGCAAAGGAGGTGGTGGACTGGCTTACTAAATCATCCCCCTCCTTCTCATTCTCTATCACCCAAGCAGAGACTAATGCGCAGTCCACCGAAGCTGCCAGAGTGGCTTATTTGGCCTCCTTGTCCACATATACTCCTGCTATAGCCCCAGCATAATGCATGGAGGAGTCAGCTGAGTTATTTGAAACACTTGCTCTCTGATTATGCACAGCCATTACTTGATTCTGATGTTGGTTCTGAGGTTGAGGAAGGCAGGAACATGAGCCTACAGAGAGGGGAGAACACTGGTAAACAACAAATTGGCAGTCATGTTCCCCCAGCCGCAGCGTATTGCCAAGTTGGCTCCAGTGATTATGAGGATGAAGGGGATGATGATGATGAAGTCACTGACATGACTGGGTGCTGGATAGAGGAGAGGAGGAAAGTGAGGGTGAGGCACAACCCCAAAGAGGCAGGATGTCCACAAGAGCAGCCATCATGGAAGAGTAGAGAGCAGCCACTCTATTTCATCACATTGTGGAGCTGTTATCTCCTGGCCCACTTGCCACAGCTCAGCTGTCTGGTCCTTTTTTAACACATGTGCAGCCGATCGCATTGTTGCAATTTGCAAACTTTGCCTCAAGCAGATCAAGCGTGGCAAAAACACCAGCCATTTGGGTAACACATGCTTGACAAGGCATTTAACCTCCCACCACTCAGCCAGTTGCAAGTGCACCTGAAAGTAGACATGTGCATTTTGTTTCATTCCAAATCGAAATTCGGACAAATTTTTCATTATTGGGATGCATTCGAAATACCAAATTAAAATAGTAACAAATTTAAACGAATCCAAAATAATGATTAGAATTTAAAAAAGCGGACCAAATTTGAAGACAAATTCGAATATAATTCGAAAACAATTAGAAGACAAATTTGAATCAAATTTGAAAACCATTTGAAAACAAATTCGAATGGAATTAGAAAAAAAAATAGAAATCGATTTTCTAAAGAATACTATAGAATAGAATATAAAATAATGGGGGCGTGGCTTGCCGGCATCTGTGATAGCAGCTTAATCCTTCTTCTCCGCTCCAACCCCGGCTAATAGCGGCTTCACAGCACTTCATCCACCACGAAAAACATCCGATCACCCCCCCCGCGGGTCACACGGCACCTGGGCGCAATGTTAAAAAGGAGGAAAGAGCGGACTGTGCCTAACAAACTGACAGACTTCTACTCGTATGAGAGAGCGGGCAGGGGACAAGATGGCGCTGACGGCTCTGACAGGAATGCAGCTGTGCAGTCTCCTCACACCAGCGGCGGCGGATCACAGCGCTCAGCCTTCTCACAGGCAAACTGTGAGTATTCTCCACCTCGCTCACCCTCTTCTGCCTCCCCTGTGAAATCCAAACCCAGGAGAGAAGATGACACCCCACAGAGCAGCCATAACCTACCCTTCACTTTACCTCCCTCTGATGTCCAGCACCACACAGCCATAGATAGCTTTCCTGCTTCAGATCAGCCCTTATCTGAGCTCACAATGAAAAACATGCTGATCTCCCTTAAACAATCGCTGTACACAGATCTCTCAGCTGCAGTATCCTCACTGGCCTCTGTAGTACAGCAACAGGACCAGCGCCTCCAGCATGTTGAAAACAAAATGTCTGACCTTTTCACTGCTCATAAAGATATGGTAGATGTATGCACGGAACATGAAGATGAAATGCAGGCAATACATCTTAAATTGGCAGATCTCGAAGATCGTTCTCGAAGGAACAACATCAAATTCCGCAACATACCCGAATCGGTTCAACCACCCGAATTGGTGCGATTCCTACAATCCCTGATGCGCGCACTAGTACCTGATCTCACTGACAGAGATCTGGAAATTGACAGGGCGCATAGGCTACCAAAACCGCCTCACCTCCCGGCGGAAAAACCCAGAGATGTTCTAGCCCGCATACACTTTTTCAATGCAAAAGAAAAAGTGATGTTCGCTGCAAAACGATCGCCTAACCTTCCTGATCCTTTCACAGCCATCGCACTATATACAGATCTCTCCAAGGTGACCATGGAAAATCGTAGGTAAATAGCCACAATTACTAAAGCCCTCCAGAATCACCGCATACCATATAAATGGGGATTTCCCACCAAACTGCTGATCACGTTCCAAAGCAAAACACATGTGGTGCGCACACTTCAAGCAGGCCTCCACTTACTGAAGCTATGGCGCATTATCCCGGAGGATAGCCCAAAACCACCTCCGTCTCCTCCTTCTCAAATGGAAGCCGAGTGGTCCCTTCAAGATGCCTGATGCCTTTGGTGGTGAATGAAGTCTCATATGCCACCCAGCCGGGTGACGGCGGTTAATTGTCTCTTTCAAGCCTATCCTTCCATCCACTGGCTCTACGTTCCTGGAAGCCACTGGAGGAAATCCCCCCTCTGGATAGATCCAGCAGTATTTCTGCACATTGAACCCGTATTGTTCACGGGCTCTTTCTTTTTACTACCCTTCTCACCCCACACCAGCCTTCACTGCGCCTTCTGGACCTGCTCCACCGATCCACTGCTGACGACCTGCCTATCCCGATCATCTCAGACCACAGTACCATCTAATCAACATCCCTGGCACATACCTGACCAAGCCTAGCACTATCGTCTCATTATAAAGAGCCATAACCAACAACCTTACCATGCCAATCAAACTAACCTCCCTTAATGTCAAAGGCCTAAACAGCCCACAAAAAAGGGCTAATCTGCAAAGAGAACTAACAAATCATAATGCGGACATTGTCTTTATACAAGAGACGCATTTTGCAGAATCCAAAACACCAAAGCTGAAGCTAAAAGGATACGATACCACATACCTGGCCTCGGGACCGAAGAAAAAAAAATGGTGTACTGACAGCTATACGCGCTACTCTCCAGTTCCAACACCTTCACACTTATGCCGACCCACAGGGTCGCTACCTCATTCTTATTTGCTCCATTGCTCAAACCACATACACTCTAGTCAATATCTACGGACCAAACTCCAGACAACTTCGCTTTTTTAGACGCCTCTTCAAGAAAATCAACACCCTACGCCAAGGCAACTTAATCGTAGGCGGTGACCTGAACATAATCAGCGACCCATCTATGGACACCTCTACCAACAAAGACCACCCCCGACCAGCCCTGAATCCCCTACTCCACGACCTGGATCTCTATGATGTATGGAGAGCACAACATGGATCGGAACGTGATTACACATTCTTTTCTCACCCGCAGCTATCCTACTCACGCATTGACTCCTTCATAGTAGACAAATGGACACTCCAAAATGTTATGGACTCTGATATTGGTCTCATCACATGGTCGGACCACGCCCCTATTTCGATCACCCTTGGCGATCGTAGACCGGGACCACCGAGAATATGGAGACTTGACACCTCCCTTCTGGAGGACCCTAAAGTCCTACAAGAAATAGAGTCTGAGCACCACTCCTTCTTTGAACTTAATGACTTGCCTGATACCGACAAATTTATACTTTGGTCAACCTACAAAGCTTACCTTAGAGGTATTTTCATAAAGCTTAGTAAACGAGCGAGACGACAGAGGACCCAGCAGATTGATGAGGTTTTATCTAACATTTCAGAAATAGAAAAAATAAACAAATCTTCCCCCTCCCACACGCAAACTCTTAAACTCCTGGAGCTAAGACAAAAACTACGCACCCTTCTGCTACATAAATTCGAACGTAACTTTAAATTCTCCAAGGCCAACTTTTATGCTTTAGGCAATAGGGCTGGATCACTACTAGCAAAACAAGTAAAAGCCCATCGCACAAAAGCCAAAATTCTCTCTCTCCGACACCCCACTTCAAAACAACTCTTAACCAATCCTCAGGAAATTGCAGATGCGTTTAGTGATTTCTACGCATCACTCTATAATCTCAGAAATGACCCTCTCACTCCCCAACCTACAGCGGAACAAATTTTTAGCTATTTAGACCCGATTAAATTGCCTAAAATTTCAGAGGCTCAATTCGAAACTGTCTCTAAACCATTCACTAATGAAGAAGTCCTCAAGGCCATAAACACCCTCCCTCTCCATAAATCCCCGGGAGAGGATGGCTTTTCTAACCTATTCTACAAAAAATTTGCCACTATTTTAGTCCCTAAACTAACAGACCTCTTCAACACTGCTGGTTCCTCTGGCTCTTTGCCTACAGATATGCTGCGCTCACTTATAGCAACCATTCCAAAACCTGGGAAAGACACCTCTGTTGCCTCTAACTATAGGCCAATTTTGCTCTTAAATACCGACATCAAGCTGCTCGCCAAAGTTATCGCCAACAGACTGATGATGTTTCTCCCAGAGCTGGTCCACCCAGACCAGGTTGGGTTTATCCCAGGCAGACAGGCACCTGACGCAACTAGAAGGGTGCTCAACCTCGTCCATCAGGCTGCGCAAAGTCGAACGCCTTCTCTGCTTCTATCCCTAGATGCAGAGAAGGTTGGTTCCAAAACGCAATCCTCTCCTTATACTCTAAACCATCAGCTACAGTGTTCACTGGGGGGACGATATCTGCTCCTTTTGAAATATCTAATGGTACACGGCAAGGGTGCCCCCTCTCCCCACTTCTTTTTGCTCTACTAATGGAACCCTTGGCCTCCAAAATAAGGTCCGATCCCCTAATCTCTGGCATATCATGTAATGGTACAGACCACAAAATTAGTCTATATGCGGACGACGTAGTTCTAATGGTCACTAACCCCATCCAGTCCCTACAGACTATACAAAACATCCTTCACCAATTCAGCTCTATCTCTTATTATAAACTAAATGCCACAAAATCCATGGCTCTCCCTATACATCTCCCTCCTCAAATGGCTACCCACCTAAAATCCACCACGCCTTATGCATGGACGAACACGTCTATTCCCTACCTGGGAATCCTGCTAACCCCCAATCTAAACCGATTGATCGACTTGAACTTCCATACCTTCTCTCGAAATTTACCCACGCTACTAAAATCTCTACGATGCATGGGTCTCTCTACACTGGGGCGTATAGCTACCTTCAAAATGATAATACTGCCAAAACTTCTCTACTTATTCCGAACACTCATCTTACCTATTCCTCGCTCCCTCCTGACCACAATCCAGAGTCAAGTAACTAAATTTATCTGGAACTCTAAACCACCTAGATGTGCTAGCTACATACTCACTAGACCCCACAAATTAGGCGGAGCTGGACTGCCTCATATTGGCAACTACTACTACGCCTCAATATTGGACCAACTGTACTATTGGTGGCATCCTACACCTGAAAAACAATGGTCCACCATTGAAACCTCCTATTCCCAACTGGCTAACCTAACTGACCTCCTCTTATTATCGACGACCGGCTACTCCCCAACACCTAGATGCACTAACCCTATGATATTTGCCTCTCTACAGGCGTGGAATAGACTTCTTACCGCATACTCCCGAGACTCACCTAGTAAGACATTACCATTACCACTAAGAGCCCTGTCCTCCTGCATTCCAGACTTGAACCTCTCCCGGTGGTACAAAGCTGGTATACTGGTCATTGGTGACTTGATCAACCACAATTCAGTACATTTGTTTGCAGATCTGCAAACTAAATTTCAACTCCCAAACTCAGAAGCTTACACGTACACTAGAATCACTCACTTCTTGACCACGACCAAACTACCCTCCACAGTAAAAATTCCTTTACCAATCTACTTACATTACTTCTCTAACCCATCCCCTAGCAAAAGTATTTCCAGGATATACTCCTGCCTTAATGACACCAGACCCTGCTCTCAGGTGCACTACTTAAATAAATGGGCCGAAGAACTGAATGTCCCCTTCACCCAAACTCAATGGCTACAGGCCTTTACAGACACCTTTCAGGCATCTCATTGTTCCAACCACTGGGAATCCTACCAGAAAACCATCCACAGATGGTACCTCACACCCTACCGACTCTCAAAAATGTACCCTGGCCACCCTCCATCATGCTGGAGGAACTGCGGAAGTATAGGTTCCATCGCACATACCCTCTGGTTCTGCAAATCCCTTACATCCTTTTGGAATCAAGTATTCGCTTTACTCTCCTCCATTACTGGGACGCCCTGCCCTCCGTCCCCAGCTCTAGCCCTGCTACATATTGGCATGGACAAAATACCATTTTCAGCTAGATGTATTATTATTCACCTACTCTATGCTGCCAAATTGAATATCACTAGATTATGGAAAACTGCTAGAATTCCCTCCATCTCGCATACTATCGCTGACCTCAACTTTCAATGTGAAATGGAGAGAATAGTAGCCAGAAAAAACTCACGTTTACATAAATTCAAAGATATGTGGTCTCTTTGGTTACAACATCCAAAATGTACTGTTCAACTGTAATTACCCTGGTGTAAACTACTTCTGGATCGTTTATCCCTTCATTCACAACCTGCTGGTGCCCTTCTCCCTCCACCTCCTATTTCCTCCCCCCTCATCCTTAACCCCCCCCCCTTTTTTTTTTTTTTTTTTTTTCCCGTCTAGAACCTGTTACTACTCGACAACCATCCTTTGTTCAACATTCTACTGTTTCAAATCACCACAGTGTTATGTAACGAATAGACAGTTTCTAGTCGGAACATCTGTATATATCACTACTGTTATGACCCTAACATATATGTACCTGTTTGAAACTTCAATAAAAATTACAATTCAAAAAAAAAAAAAGAATATAAAATAATAAAGCAATAGGATAAAAATAAAAGAATAGTAAAAACTAGATTAGAATTTAAAAGACTGTAATAAAATAGAATATGACCATCTTCAGAAATTCGAATTTCGAATAGTATAAATTTGAATTTGAGAATAGATTGGAAGAGAATGCAAAACAATGGAAACTAAAATAATAGAAAAGAATAGAATAGAAAAACAATAGAACAGAATAGAATAAAACTTCATATATATATTATATTTTATTCTATTCTGTTCTATTATTTTTCAGTTCTATTCTTTTCTATTATTTTAGTTTCCATTGTTTTGCATTCTTTTTTACAATCTATTCTCAAATTCAAATTTATACTATTCAAGGTAGAGGAGCGCAAGGTCTTTAACCACTTGACAACTGGGCACTTAAACCCCCTTCCTAACCAGACCAATTTTCAGCTTTTGGTGCTCTCACATTTTGAATGACAATTACTCAGTCATGCAACACTGTATCTTTATGAAATTTTTGTCCTTTTTTTCACACAAATAGAGCTTTCTTTTGGTGGTATTTAATCACTGCTGGGTTCTTTATTTTTTGCGCCGTAAAAGAAAAAAGACCGAAAAATCTGTAAAAAAATACATTTTTCTTCATTTCTGTTATAATATTTTGCAAATTAGTAATTTTTTTTCATATATTTTGGCCAAAATTTATACCGCTACATATCTTTGGTAAAAATAACCCAAATCGGTGGATATTATTTGGTCTTTTTGAAAGTTATAGAGTCCAAAAGCTATGGTGCAAATATCTGAAAATTGATCACACCTGAATTACTGACGGCCTATCTAATTTCTTGAGACCCTAACATGCCAGAAAAGTACAAATACCCCCCAAATGACCCCTTTTTGGAAAGAAGACATTTCAAGGTATTTAGAAAGATGCATGGTGAGTTTTTTGAAGTTGTCATTTTTTCCCACAATTCTTTGCAAAATCAAGGTTTTTTTTTTACTTTTTTTTTTTCCACAAAATTGTCATATTAGCAGGGTATTTCTCACAGACCACAATGTAAGCAAAAAAAGTTCCGCGCTAGAAGTACAAAAGGATAAGCAGCAGTAAACAGTGCGACAACACCAAAAGCAGAAAAAAAAATATATATAAACTGCGCTAAACAAAGGTTATATGTGTTGAGGTGGATAAATATTGTGATCTATCACACAAAACAAAAAAGTAAAAAAATTGTCAAAATACACAAATCAAAAATGAATAAAGTCCAAATTTCCCACGTGGTAGGTATTCAGTATAAATGTGAAATGCTGATCCAAATGAGCTATGATTGCTCTTACCAGATCTCCAAAGAAATGTGCGGATGGCAAAAAAACCCTTGCCGGGGCCTCTGGGGTGTTAGACCAATCAGCACCGTCCGTGGTTAGATCAAAATCCCCTCAATGGATACAGGATAAAAGCAAACACAAGAAAAAAAGAAGACTGGCCATAGTGTAGTATATTAAATACTGGACATGGACATACGAACATACCAATCACCCAGGTGTGCACATATAAACAACCAAAAAAACAGGGGGGGAGGGAAGTGAAAAACCCCACCACCGTGGCTGTAGATTGTGCTTACCGACTCACGGTGATACACAGGCTTTTAATAGGATGGGAGCTGACATATAGCTGGCAAGAAGCACCTTGATAAGTCCTCATTACACGAAGTCCACAACGTCAGTATACCACCTGGCCAATGAGCAGCACCTCTTCTTTGCTAAAGAGACCTCGCCATGTCCACCTAGATGGAGATCCCTGGGGATCTCCATCTAGGTGGACATGGCGAGGTCTCTTTAGCAAAGAAGAGGTGCTGCTCATTGGCCAGGTGGTATACTGACGTTGTGGACTTCGTGTAATGAGGACTTATCAAGGTGCTTCTTGCCAGCTATATGTCAGCTCCCATCCTATTAAAAGCCTGTGTATCACCGTGAGTCGGTAAGCACAATCTACAGCCACGGTGGTGGGGTTTTTCACTTCCCTCCCCCCCTGTTTTTTTGGTTGTTTATATGTGCACACCTGGGTGATTGGTATGTTCGTATGTCCATGTCCAGTATTTAATATACTACACTATGGCCAGTCTTCTTTTTTTCTTGTGTTTGCTTTTATCCTGTATCCATTGAGGGGATTTTGATCTAACCACGGACGGTGCTGATTGGTCTAACACCCCAGAGGCCCCGGCAAGGGTTTTTTTGCCATCCGCACATTTCTTTGGAGATCTGGTAAGAGCAATCATAGCTCATTTGGATCAGCATTTCACATTTATACTGAATACCTACCACGTGGGAAATTTGGACTTTATTCATTTTTGATTTGTGTATTTTGACAATTTCTCACAGACCGCATACCACAAATTACACCCCAAAACACATTCTGCTATTACTCCTGAGTATGGTGATACCACATGTGTGAGACTTTTACACAGCGTGGCCACATACAGAGGCCCAACATGCAGGGGAGCACCTTCAGGCGTTCTGGAGCACCCAGGCCAATTCTGACATTTCTCTCCTACATGTAAAAATCATCATTTATTAGCTAGAAAATTACTTAGAACCCCAAAACATTATATATGTTTTTTTAGCAAAGACCCTAGAGAATACAATGGCGGTTGTTGCAACTTTTTATCTCGCACGGTATTTGCGCAGCAATTTTTTTAACGCGTTTTTTTTGGAAAAAAAACTGTTTTGTGCTTTACAAAAACCAAAACAATAAAGTTAGCCTAATGTTTTTGCATAATGTGAAAGATGAAGTTACGCCGAGTAAATAGATACCCAACATGTCACCCTTCAAAATTGCACGCGCTTGTGGAATGGCGCCAAACTTTGCTACTCAAAAATCCCCATAGGCGACGCTTTAAAATTTTTTACTGGTCACATGTTTTGAGTTACAGAGGAGGTCTAGGGCCAAAATTATTGCTCTCGCTCTACTGATCGCAGCGATACCTCACATGTGTGGTTTGAACACCGTTTTCATATGTGGGCGGGACTTACATATGCGTTCGCTTCTGCATGCGAGCACACAGGGACAGGGGCGCTTTAAAAATTTTTTTTTTTTTTTATTGTTCATTTTACTTTATTTATTTTAGTTTGATGCTTTTTTCCCAAAAAAAAAATTTTTGACCACTTTTATTCCTATTACAAGGAATATAAACATCCTTGTAATAGGAATATGGCATGACAGGTCCTCTTTACAGTGAGATATGGGGTCAATAAGACCTCACATCTCACCTCTAGGCTGGGAAGCCTGAAATTAAAAAAAAAAAAAAAAAAAAAGATCCTGGCTTCGATCGTAGCGGTGAGTCGGTAGAAGCACCGCAAGGCGGCGGGAAGGGGGGACGTCCCCTCTCGCCTCCCGTAAGAACGATCAAGCAGTGGAACAGCTGCTATGATCATTCTCATGGTGTAGAGAATCGCCGGCTGAAAAAGCTGATATCTGAATGATGCCTGTAGCTGCAACCATCATTCAGATATCCCCACACAAATTCAAGGACGTTGTATGACGGCCGGCGGGCGGGAAGTGGTTAAAACGCTTTTTTTTTTTTTAACACAAAGTTGTCCATTTATACAATATTTCTACCACATAACATGTACATACCAAAAATGACACCCCAAAATAGATTCTCCTGCTCCTCCTGAGTACAGCGATACCACATGTGTGAGACTTCCACAGCCTGGCCACATACAGAGGGCGAGTACAGCTGAGCATGGCTCAGCATGGCAGGGTATGGCGGGGTATTGCGGAGTATGGCGGGGTATTGCGGAGTATGGCGGGGTATGGCAGGGTATTGCGGAGTATGGCGGGGTATTGCGGGGTATTGCGGGGTATGGCGAAGTATGGCGGGTTATGGCGGGGTATGGCGGGGTATGGCGGGGTATGGCGGAGTATGGCGGGGTATGGCAGGGTATTGCGGAGTATGGCGGGGTATGGCGGGGTATGGCGGAGTATGGCGGGGTATGGCGGAGTATGGCGGGGTATGGCGGAGTATGGCGGGGTATGGCGGAGTATGGCGGGGGGCATTGCAGAGTATGGCGGGGGGCATTGCAGAGTATGGCGGGGGGCATTGCAGAGTATGGCGGGGGCATTGCAGAGTATTGCACAGCATTGCACAGTATTGTGGGGGCATTGCAGAGTATTGCACAGCATTGCAGAGTATTGTGGGGCCATTGCAGAGTATTGCACAGCATTGCAGAGTATTGTGAGGGTATTGCAGAGTATTGCACAGCATTGCAGAGTATTGTGGGGGCATTGCAGAGTATTGCAGAGTATTGTGGGGGTATTGCAGAGTATTGTGGGGGTATTGCAGAGTATTGTGGGGGTATTGCAGAGTATTGCACAGCATTGCAGAGTATTGTGGGGGTATTGCAGAGTATTGTGGGGGTATTGCAGAGTATTGCACAGCATTGCAGTAGTGAGGGATGGCTGAGCATGGATGGATGGATGTCTCTGTGCAGCGCTGTGGGCACTACACATACAGCCCACAGCGCTGCAGACATCCATCCGTCCCCCTCCCCGCTCACTGTGTACCGATCGGTACACAGGAGGGGAGGAGAGGAACCGGCGTCATCAGATGACGCCGGTCTGTTTACATGTGATCGCGCTGTCATTTGACGGCTCGATCACATGGTAAACGGCCGCGATCATTTACCGGGATCCGTGATGCGCCGGGTCCCCTGGACCCGGCGGTCACGGATGTGTTCAGGTGCGCGCCCCAGGGGGCGCGCGAGAGGGGAATTCTGGGAGGACGTCATAGTACGTCCTCCCAGAGTTATCCAACCGCCCTGCAGCTGTCATTCGGCTATGGGCCGGTTGGTAAGTGGTTAACATCCAGCAGCTCGGTGATGTCATCATGGAGGAGTAGAAGAGGACTCCAGTGACAACCTGTGAAGCTCTGGTGACCTCCATGCCCAAGAGGGTTAAGGCAGTGCTGGAAAATAACGGTGGACACACAAAATATTGACACTTTGGGCCCAATTTGGACATTTTCACTTAGGGGTGTACTCACTTTTGTTGCCAGCGGTTTAGACATTAATGGCTGTGTGTTGAGTTATTTTGAGGGGACAGCAAATTTACACTGTTATACAAGCTGAACACTCACTACTTTACATTGTAGCAAAGTGTCATTTCTTCAGTGTTATCACATGAAAAGGTATAAAAAAATATTTACAAAAATGTGAGGGGTGTACTCACTTTTATAGCGTGTGTGTATATATATATATATCAGCTTTTGCACATCTGTGAATTCCACATTAAAATTAAAAACAAATAATATAAAATACATAGTATATGCATACTGTATATCTATATATACTCTATATACTGTATGTATATAAAAATATAAGGTATACCAGTCACATTGGATATCTGCCCTTCTGAACACGGGACACAGTCATAGCAGCAAAAGTGGATTGAAGATCCTGGCTTTTTTCTGTATCCGGGCAAACAAGAGTCCACACACCGAGACTCCAGCTTCTAAAAGAAGTGAAAAAAGCAGGTATTTATTTGTGTGAAATAACATTGGAGATGAAATAAGAGTGTGTTGAAAACTGTTACTGTATCTCCTTATCTGTGTCTTCCATTGCATATTATTTCTATTTTTTAGTAGAGCTGCCAGCAGGGGAGGACTGGCATCCTTAAGTCTGGGGGGCAAGTCCAGTTGAGTGGCCCATTGTACCACTGAATTAGCTCACCATCCATGCCCATCTGGTTTTTATAATGGCTATGAAGCAAGAAAAATATGACACAGCATGACTCCAATCTTGGTAAAGAGCCGATGACGCGGCTCTTTACCCATGTTATCAGCTGTGTCCAATAACTGCCAATCACATGTAAATGACAGCGTGTGAGGTGAGGAGAGGAGAGCCAATCAGCGGCATCTCCTTGCAGGGGAGACTGTACAGATAATCAGGTGCAGCCCTAGCAGTGCCCAGCCAGTGACGCCAGTCTGTGCCCATCAATGACACCAATCAGTGCCCATCAGTGACACCAATCAGTGCTGCCTTTCAGTACCCATCAGTGCAGCCCATCATTGCCCCCTATCAGTGCCACCCATCAATGCCCATCATTATTGCCCAACAGTACCGCCCATAAGTGCCACCCATCAGTGCTGCCTATTAGTGCCACCCATCAGTGCCACCACCCATCAGTGCTGCCCATCAGTGCCACCTATTAGTGCCCATCAGTGCTGTCCATCAGTGCCACCTATCAGTCCCGCCCATCAGTGCTGCCCATCAGTCTCGCCCATCAGTGCTGCCTATCAGTGCCACCTATCAGTGCTGCCCATCAGTGCCACTTATTAGTGCCCATCAGTGCCACCTATCAGTGCCACCCATCGGTGCCCATCAGTGCCACCATCTATCATTGCCGCCCATCAATGCCACCTATCAGTGCTGCCCATCAGTGCCACCTATCAGTGCCCATCAGTGCCACCCATAAGTGCCGCCTATCAGTGCTCATCACCAGTGCCACCTATTAGTGCTGCCTATTAGTGCCCATCAGTGCCTCCTCATCAGTGCCCTTCAGTGAAGGAGAAAAATTACTTTTTTTTTCGAAATGTTTGGTCTTTTTTCATTTTTTAGCAAAAAAAAACCCATTGGTGATTAACCACTTGTGCCCCGGACCATTATGCTGCCTAAGGACCAGAGGTCTTTTTCCAATTTGGCACTGCATCGCTTTAACTGCTAATTGCGCGGTCATGCAATGCTGTACCCAAATGAAATTTGCGTCCTTTTCTTCCCACAAATAGAGCTTTCTTTTGATGGTATTTGATCACCTCTGCAGTTTTTATTTTTTGCGCTATAAACGGAAAAAGACCGAAAATTTTGAAAAAAAATGATATTTTCTACTTTTTGTTATAAAAAAAATCCAATAAACTAAATTTTAATCATACATTTAGGCCAAAATGTATTCGGCCACATGTCTTTGGTAAAAAAAATGTCAATAAGCATATATTTATTGGTTTGCGCAAAAGTTATAGCGTCTACAAACTAGGGTACATTTTCTGTAATTTACACAGCTTTTAGTTTATCACTGCCTATGTCATTTCTTGAGGTGCTAAAATGGCAGGGCAGTACAAAACCCCCCCAAATGACCCCATTTTGGAAAGTAGACACCCCAAGGAAATTGCTGAGAGGCATGTTGAACCCATTGAATATTTATTTTTTTTGTCCCAAGTGATTGAATAATGACAAAAAAAAAAAATATTTACAAAAAGTTGTCACTAAATGATATATTGCTCACACAGGCCATGGGCCTATGTGGAATTGCACCCCAAAATACATTCAGCTGCTTCTCCTGAGTATGGGGATACCACATGTGTGGGACTTTTTGGGAGCTTAGCCGTGTACGGGGCCCCGAAAACCAAGCACCGCCTTCAGGATTTCTAAGGGTGTAAATTTTTGATTTCACTCTTCACTGCCTATCACAGTTTCGGAGGCCATGGAATGCCCAGGTGGCACAAAACCCCCCAAATGACCCCATTTTGGAAAGTAGACACCCCAAGCTATTTGCTGAGAGGCATATTGAGTCCATGGAATATTTTATATTTTGA
Organism: Aquarana catesbeiana; assembly: GCF_042186555.1. Lineage (NCBI taxonomy): Eukaryota > Metazoa > Chordata > Amphibia > Anura > Ranidae > Aquarana > Aquarana catesbeiana. Next base: position 43,727,196 of record NC_133324.1, read on the forward strand.
CACAAGTTGCGGGAAAGTGACACTTTTTTTTTTTTTGCACAAAGTTGTCACTAAATGATATATTGCTCACACAGGCCATGGGCATATGTGGAATTGCACCCCAAAATACATTTAGCTGCTTCTCCTGAGTATGGGGATACCACATGTGTGGGACTTTTTGGGAGCCTAGCAGCGTACGGGGCCCCGAAAACCAAGCACCGCCTTCAGGATTTCTAAGGGTGAAAATTTTTGATTTCACTCTTCACTGCCTAGCACAGTTTCGGAGGCGATGGAATGCCCAGGTGGCACAAACCCCCCCCAAATGACCCCATTTTGGAAAGTAGACACCCCAAGCTATTTGCTGAGAGGCATGGTGAGTATTTTGCAGCTCTCATTTGTTTTTGAAAATGAAGAAAGACAAGAAAAAACTTTTTTTTTTTTCTTTTTTCAATTTTCAAAACTTTGTGACAAAAAGTGAGGTCTGCAAAATACTCACTATACCTCTCAGCAAATAGCTTGGGGTGTCTACTTTCCAAGATGGGGTCATTTTTGTGCCACCTGGGCTTTCCATGGCCTCCGAAACTGTGATAGGCAGTGAAGAGTGAAATCAAAAATTCACGCCCTTAGAAAGCCTGAAGGCGGTGCTTGATTTTCAGGGTCCCGTACGCGGCTAGGCTCCCAAAAAGTCTCACACATGTGGTATCCCCGTACTCAGGAGAAGCAGCAGAATGTATTTTGGGGTGTAATTTCACATATTCCCATGGCATGTTTGAGCAATATATCATTTAGTGACAACTTTGTGCAAAAAAAAAAAAAAAAAATTTGTCTCTTTCCCGCAACTTGTGTCACAATATAAAATATTCCATGGACTCGACATGCCTCTCAGCAAATAGCTTGGGGTGTCTACTTTCCAAAATGGGGTCATTTGGGGGGGTTTTGAACTGTCCTGGCATTTTATGCACAACATTTAGAAGCTTATGTCACACATCACCCACTCTTCTAACCACTTGAAGACAAAGCCCTTTCTGACACTTTTTGTTTACATGAAAAAGATATTTTTTTTTCCAAAAAATTACTTTGAACCCCCAAACATTATATATTTTTTTAAAGCAAATGCCCTACAGATTTAAATGGTGGGTGTTTCATTTTTTTTTTTCACACAGTATTTGCGCAGCGATTTTTCAAACGCATTTTTTGGGGAAAAAACACACTTTTTTAAATTTTAATGCACTAAAACACACTATATTGCCTAAATGTTTAATGAAATAAAAAAGATGATCTTAGGCCGAGTACATGGATACCAAACATGACATGCTTTAAAATTGCGCACAAACGTGCAGTGGCAACAAAATAAATACATTTTTAAAAGCCTTTAAAAGCCTTTACAGGTTACCACTTTAGATTTACAGAGGAGGTCTACTGCAAAAATTACTGCACTCGATCTGACCTTTGCGGCGATACCTCACATGCATGGTGCAATTGCTGTTTATGTTTGACGACAGACCGCCTCTTGGGTTCGCCTTAGCGCGAGAGCAGGGGGCGCAGGGGTGCTTTTTTTTTTTTTTTTTTTTTCTTTATTATTTTTTTTGCTTTTTTATCTTATTTTTAAACTGTTCCTTTCATTTTTTTTTTTTTAAATCATTTTTATTGTTATCTCGGGGAATGTAAATATCCCCTATGATAGCAATAGGTAGTGACAGGTACTCTTTTTTGAAAAAATTGGGGTCTATTAGACCCTAGATCTCTCCTCTGCCCTCAAAGCATCTGATGACACCAAGATCGGTGTGATAAAATGCTTCCCCAATTTCCCAATGGCGCTATTTACATCTGGCAAAATCTAAGTCATAAAATGCTCGTAGCTTCCGGTTTCTTAGGCCATAGAGATGTTTGGAGCCACTCTGGTCTCTGATCAGCTCTATGGTCAGCTGACTGAATCACCGGCTGCATTCTCAGGTTCCCTGTGGAGACAGGAGAGCCAGAGAAAAACACGGAAGACGGTGGGGGGGGCATTCCCTCCCACGGCTTGTAAAAGCAGTCTAGAGGCTAATTAGCCGCTAGAATTGCTTTTACATGAAAGCCGACCGCTGGCTGAAAAGAATGATACCAAGATGATACCTAAACCTGCAGGCATCATTCTGGTATAACCATTCAAAGTCGTGAATGGCGTACCTGAAGACAAAAAAATGGTTAACAATAAAGCACAGTAAACGGTAAAGTATAAAAAATTGCATACCTGAAAAGCAAACATGATAAAACATAATAACAATAAAACATTGCAGAATAGAATACAGTAAAAAAGAGCAGAACAAGAGAGAGAGAATAGAGAGAGAGAGAACAATAAAACGACAACTATTTTTTTTTATTTTATATATTTTTTTTTTACACTTTTTTTGTAACTAACTGTTATAACGGTAACCGGTTCCAGGTTCGGGTCTCTCAAAATGCGATGGCATCTTGGGAGACCCTGTGAAAGTGTGCCTAGTCTGTGCAATGCTGTACCCTACGCTAATACTCAACTAATGAATGGTAGCGTTCAAAACATTCACCAATGCAAAGACCAGGATTGTCAGGACAGTAGGGACAATAATAGCGGGTGTCACGCCTATATTCGCGCTTGCTGCAGACACGACATCTTTTTTGGGGGTTCGTTGGGTAGGGGTACTCGGGAGAACATAAAGAAAATGCCTCTCATGCAGCTGACTGCATTTGGTTGGGGATGTGAATGGGGGAAGTACGGGTGCTGCAGAAGTGGTGGGTTCCCAATTAGGATTGGCGAATGCAGCAGGAAGGGCACTATGGGCACGACGGGCCTGTGTTTGTCTTTTTGGTGGCAGCGGGACACTGCTTGTGCTTGCCACCTCACCAGCTTGAACTGCACTTATGGGACTCGCCACGTCACCAAGTGTTACTGCAGTGCTGGTTTGACTACGACCGGGGTGTACTAGGCCGCTGGCGCTTGCCAGTTCAATAAAAAGCTACCAAAAAAACTGTTAGCGATCGCAGGGATCAGGCCTGACTCTGCGAACACTGCAGTTATGCGTTTAGTGTTTTGTAAGTGACAGTGATCGATCGATACTGCACTTGGGTGGGCTGAGCTGGGCCGGGCGGAGGGGCAAAATGCAGGTGCTAGCAGGTATCTGGGCTGATCCCGCTAACACTGCGTTTTTGGGAACCCTAAACTGCTGGGGACGCTAGTATAGATCTGATCGGATCAGATATTGATCAGTTCAGATACTATACCACTAAGGGAGGTGTACGGTGCGTGCGTGGGTGTTAGCGGTACTGGCGCTAATCTGACGCTGCTTGGGGCTGGTGCTTGCCAGTTCACCAAAATACTACCAAAAAAACTGTTAGCGATCGCAGGGATCAGGCCTGACTCTGCAAACGCTGCAGTTATGCATTTAGTGTTTTGTAAGTGTCAGTGATCGATCGATACTGCACTTGGGTGGGCTGGGCTGGGCCGGGCGGAGGGGCAAAACGCAGGTGCTAGCAGGTATCTGGGCTGATCCCGCTAACACTGCGTTTTTGGGAACCCTAAACTGCTGGGGACGCTAGTATAGATCTGATCGGATCAGATATTGATCCGATCAGATACTATACCACTAAGGGAGCTGTACGGTGCGTGCGTGGGGGTTAGCGCTACTGGCGCTAACCTGACGCTGCCTGGGGATGGTGCTTGCCAGTTCACCAAAATGCTACCAAAAAAATGTTAGCGATCGCAGGGATCAGGCCTGACTCTGCAAACACTGCAGTTATGCGTTTAGTGTTTTGTAAGTGACAGTGATCGATCGATACTGCACTTGGGTGGGCTGAGCTGGGCCGGGCGGAGGGGCAAAACGCAGGTGCTAGCAGGTATCTGGGCTGATCCCGCTAACACTGTGTTTTTGGGAACCCTAAACTGCTGGGGACGCTAGTATAGATCTGATCGGATCAGATATTGATCCGATCAGATACTATACCACTAAGGGAGGCGTATGCTGCGTACGTGGGTGTTAGCGGTACTGGCGCTAATCTGACGCTGCCTGGGGCGACGCATATCACCGCCGGGCGATCAGGGGGCTAAACCTTTATTCGGTAATAAACGGCGGGTGCCCTGACACTAAAAAAAATAAACAAACTAACCAGCGTCACCCGTAACACTTATACGGTGATCAGTGGTTAAAGGGTTAACTAGGGGGCCATCAAGGGGTTAAAACATTTATTAGATAGTATATGGGGGTCCCTGTCGCTATAAAACGCTGACGGCGAACTTAATTATTTAAGTCCCTAACTAGCATCACCAGCGACACTAATACAGCGATCAGAAAAATGATCGCTTAGCGACACTGGTGACGAGGGGTGATCAAGGGGTTAAAACTTTATTAGGGGGGGTTAGGGGGGTATCCTAGACCTAAAGGGGGCTAATATTCACTGTCCCAACACTGTAACTGTCACAAACTGACACCAATGCAGTAATCAGAAAAAAAAAAAAAAAAAACTGCTGGTGTCAGTTTGTGACAGGGAGGGGGGGGTGATTGGGGGGGGGATCGGGGGGCGATCGGGGGGGGGATCGGGGTGTTTAGTGTGCCTGGCATGTTCTACTGTGTGTGTAGTGTTGGTGCACTCACAGTGATGTCTTCTCTCCTCGGCGCTGCAACGGAATACCGAGCCGAGGAGAGATGACATCATTTCCTTTGCTGCTGTTTAGCATACAGCAGCAAAGGAAGTTATCTGATTGGCCGGCGGCAATCGCGAGGGGGGGGCCAGGAACGGATGGTCTCCCCCTCATCTCCGATCGCCGTGGGACCAAAGACGACCGCCTCGGGCACCGGGGGGGGTCCGATCGGACCCCCCACCCGCGGAAGGCAAATCACGTATATATACGTGATTTTGCCTGTCCGTGCCATCTTGCCGACGTAAATCGGCGTGAGGCGGTCGTCAAGTGGTTAAATACCACCAAAAGGAAAACTCCATTTGTGTGAAAAAAAAACGACAAAAATGTAATATGGGTAGAGTGTTGCATGACCGCATAATTGTCATTCAGAGCCCAGGTTCACACTGACAGTGGGAATAAAATTGTGTGAGTTAGCTGAACTCCCGCATGTCAGTCTGACTTGAGGGGCGATTTCAGAGACATCTGTGCGGGTTCCTGCACAGATGTCTATGGAAATCGCACCCCAAAGTCGCCAAAAGTAGTACAGAAACTACTTTTGGGAAACTGTGCAGCGCCGCAAATGCAGCGTCACACCAATTTGGACGGTGCTATTGCCACCGATTTGGCATGTGATTTGACATGTCAAATTGCATGCCAAATCGCTCCAATGTGAACCAGGGCAAAGTATGAGAGCACTGAAAGCTAAAAATTAGAAAGGGTAGAAAAGAAGAGAGGGAGGAGGGGAGAGTCTGGTCACCACTCACATACTTGCACAGTCCCAGTAGGAGGCTCACTGGCTCCAGGGCTGTCTTTAATATTGATTGGACCCATGGCAAACATTTTCCTGCCCCCCCCCCATACAATTTCGCTCTCCACCTGCTCTGAGACATACAATAAATAGCAGCTAGACTTAAAATCAGTTTACTGTATCAGATATTGCAGAAATTGCGATTGGTTGCCAGAGGTTACAGTGTATCATTACCGCTCACTGACTGGTTCCTAGAGGTTACAGCACACATTACGGTTCACTGATTAGTTGCTAGATGTTACAGCACATGATTTCTGCTTGTTGATTGGTTGCTAGAGATTACTGTACAGTAATACTGCTCACTGATTGGTTGCTAGAGGTTGCATCACATCATCTCCTCACTGCAGGGGGCATGGTATACATTTGAATGCAGCCTTTATTTACATATCTATGCTGCCAGATGCAGCTATTTACATATGAATGCCGTCGCTATTTACATATGATTGCTGGTTATTTACATGAAAACACAGCATTAGTAGCAACACTTCACACTGAGATATCGGGACAAAGCATGGGACTAAAACTTCAAGGGGCAAGGGAATTTAAACTGGGATAGTTGGCAAGTAGGGATGAGCCGAACACCCCCTGTTTGGTTCGCACCAGAACATGCGAACAGGCAAAAAATTTGTGCAAACACCGTTAAAGTCTATAGGACACGAACATGAATAATCAAATGTGCTAATTTTAAAGGCTTATATGCAAGTTATTGTCATAAAAAGTGTTTGGAGACCTGGGTCCTGCCCCAGGGGACATGGATCAATGCAAAACATTTTTTTAAAAACGGCAATTTTTTCGGGAGCAGTGATTTTAATAATGCTTAAAGTGAAACAATAAAAGTGTAATATTCCTTTAAATTTCATACCTGGGGGGTGTCTATAGTATGCCTGTAAAGGGGCGCATGTTTCCCCTGTTTGGAACAGTCTAAAAGCAAAATGACATTACAAAGGAAAAAAAAAAGTTTTTTTTTAATTTAAAACTACTCGCGGCTATTATTGAATTGCCGGTCCAACAATACACATAAAAGTTCATTGATAAAAACAGCATGGGAATTCCCCACAGGGGAACCCTGAACCAATATATAAAAAAAAATGGTGTGGGGCCCCCCTAAATTCCATACCAAGCAGGTCTGGTATGGATTTTAAGGGGAACCTCGCACCAAAATTAAAAGAAAAAATGGCGTGGGGTCCCCCCAAAAATCCATACCAGACCCTTATCCGAGCATGCAACCTGGCAGGCCATAGAAAAAGAGGGGGGGGATGAGAGAGCTTCCCCCCTGAACCGTACCAGGCCACATGCCCTCAACATTGAGAGGGTGCTTTGGGGTAGCCCCCCAAATCCACGATGGGAGGCTCCCGATGTGTGACGCTTCTCGTCTTCTGACGGTTCTTAAATAACGGAGGGTGAGGCCATCCGGTGACCCCACCCCCCTCTGACACACGGGGACTTGACTGGGACATCCCGGTGGCATTCCCCGTGACGTCAGAGGGGGGTGGGGTCACCGGGTGGCCCCGCTCTCCATTATTTAAGAACCGTCAGAAGACGAGAAGCGTCATAGTGGGAGCCTCCCATAATGGATGCGGAGCGGTCCGAGAAGAAGGGAAGAAGACGCCGCGGAGCAAGATGCCGGATGAGAACACCGGAGGAAGAACCAGAAGAAGAAGATGGAGGAAGAAACCGAAGGAAGATAGAAGAAGCATTTAAATAAAGGAATTGTCAAAAACTGTCTCTTGTCATTTTTAGCATTTTTGACAGTTTTTTTAAGGAAATGGTAGGGGCCCTTACCATTTCACATAGGGGGAGGGCTGGGATCTGGGGGTCCCCTTGTTAAAGAGGGCTTCCAGATTCTGATAAGCCCCCAGCCTGTAGACCCCCGCAACCACCGGGCAAGGGTTGTGGGGATGAGGCCCTTGTCCCCATCAACATGGAGACAAGGTGCTTTGAGGGGCTACCCCAAAGCACCCTCCCATTGTTGAAGGCATGTGGCCTGGTACGGTTCAGGAGGGGGGGTGCTCCTGTGGCCTGCCAGTTTGTGTGCTCGGATAAGGGTCTGGTATGGATTTTTGGGGGACCCCACAGCATGTTTCTTATTTTGGCACGGGGTTCCCCTTAAAATCCAGACCTGAAGGGTCTGGTATAGATTTTGAGGGGGACCCCCACGCCATTTAAAAAAAAAAAATTGGCCGGGGTTCCCCTTAATATCCATGCCAGACCTGAAGGGTCTGGTATGGAATTTAGGGGGACCCCCACGCCATTTTTTTAAAAAATTTTGGTTCAGGATTCCCCTGTGGGGAATCCCCATGCCGTTTTTATCAATTAACTTTTATGTGTATTGTCGGACCGGCAATTCATTAATAGCCGCGAGTAGTCTTAAATGACTTTTTTTCCTTTGAAATGTCATTTTGCTGTCAGACTGTTCTAAACACAGGAAACATGCGCCCCTTTACAGGCATACTATAGACACCCCCCCGGTATGAAATTTAAAGGAATATTACACTTTTATTGTTTCACTGTAAGCATTACTAAAATCACTGCTCCTTAAAAAACGTCCGTTTTTGAAACTTTTTTTTGCATTGATCCATGTCCACTGGGGCAGGACCCGGGTCCCCAAACACTTTTTATGACAATACCATGCATATAAGCGTTTAAAATTAGCACTTTTGATTTCTCCCATAGACTTTTAAAGGGTGTTCCGCGGCTTTTGAATTTGCCGCGAACACATCGCACATCCCTTTCACAGTACACGGGCACGGGCTGTATCGAGTGTGGGTGGGCACAAGGAGTAGGCAGAGCAGATCTGTTCTCCCATTAGTTTAGAGGACGGGGGAGGGCTGTGCTCTGTAAGACGGAACACACACACTCTCAGCCCTATGACAGGACACATCACCGGCTCGCAGCTGCAGCAAGGGATGGAGGGATCTCTCACTGCAATTCGGCTGCTAATCCAGCCCTGTTAACCCCGCCCCTTCCGTGCTGGAGCTGCCCGAGCAGTATCACTTGGCCAGCTCTGGAAACTGCACATGCGCGGTTCTGCACTGTCAGCAGAGGCCCTTTTACGGGGAATCAGAGCGGCCCAGGGGGGAAATTGCCACTTTACCTCCCCAGGCCCAGCCCCCCCTGGCTGCCAGCAAGTCTCACAGTGTACAGTCTGGAGATCCTGCCAGGAACAACTCTTCTTATTTCAGGCTGACAACACTAATGCCCCGTACACACGATCGCACAATCCAACAACAAAATCCATGTTTTTTTTTCCGACAGATGTTGGCTCAAACTTGTCTTGCATACACACGGTCACACAAATCTTGTTGGAAATTCCAAACATCAAGAACGCGGTGACGTACAACACGTACGACAAGCCGAGAAAAATGAAGTTCAATAGCCAGTGCGGCTCTTCTGGTTCAATAGCCAGTGTGGCTCTTCTGCTTGATTCCGAGCATGCTTGGAACTTTGCATCAGAATTGTGTACACACGATCGGATTTTGTTGTCGGAAAATTTGAGATCCAGCTCTCAAATTTTGTTTGGCAGAAATTCCAACGGAAAATGTCCGATGGAGCCTACACACAGTCGGAATTTTCGACAACAAGCTCCTATCGAACATTTGTTGTCGGTAATTCCGACCGTGTGTACGGGGCATAAGCCACCGCCTCACACTGGAGGAGTACTTATGGAAGACTTATGCCGCGTACACACGGTCGGAATTTCCGTCAACAAATGTTCGATGTGAGCTTGTTGTCGGAAAATCCGACCGTGTGTAGGCTCCAACGGACATTTGCTGTTGAATTTCTGACAACAAATGTTAGATAGCAGGTTCTCAAATTTTCCGACCACAAGTCCAAGCATGTCCACACAAATCCGACGCACAAAATTCCACGAATGCTCGGAATCAAGCAGAAGAGCCGCACTGGCTATTGAACTTCATTGTTCTCGGCTCGTCGTACGTCTTGTACGTCACTGCGTTCTTGCCTTTCTGAATTTCTGACATTTGTGCGACCGTGTGTATGCAAGACAAGTTTGAGCCAACATCCGTCGGAAAAAAATCCACGGTTTTGTTGTCGGAATGTCCGACCGTGTGTACGCGGCAATAGAATGCTGATGATAATATTGAGGAAGTTGATTAGTGTTGTCAGCCTGCTATAGGTGTGATCTCCGGGTAAGAAACTGCAAAAGATTCCCAAAAAATGCAACCCAAATATAGTGATATAGTGATGCCTAACATATTGAAAAATAAATAAATAAATATATATATACTGCGATTTATTGACGTATAACACGCACTTTTTCACTCTGGAAATCAGGTGCAAATAGCGTGTGCGTGTTATACGCTGATACTTCAATTTTTCCTGCCTTGGAGGGGACAGGGAGGGGGGCAGGACGAGCGCCATCAGATTACATACAGCGAGACTCTCCTGTTTACTCAGCGGCCTCTGTAATAGGAAGTCCCGTCTCCTGGGCTGCCATTGGACCACTGTTCTGTCTATCATAGGAGATTCTCACTGTATGTAATCTGTCGGCGCTCATCCCCCCCCCCCTGTCCCCTCTAGGCTGCAGATGGACATTGATCAGGCTGCACTGATGGCAATGGTGAGGCTGCTGTATTGATGGCAATGGTGAGGCTGCTGCAATGATGGCAATGGTGAGGCTGCTGTTTTGATGGCAATGGTGAGGCTGCTGTATTGATGGCAATGGTGAGGCTGTTGCATTGATGGCAATGGTGAGGCTGTTGCATTGATGGCAATGGTGAGGCTGCTGCATTGATGGCAATGGTGAGGCTGCTGCATTGATGGGAATGGTGAGGCTGCTGCATTGATGGGAATGGTGAGGGTGCTGCATTGATGGGAATGGTGAGGCTGCTGCATTGATAGCAATGGTGAGGCTGCTGCATTGATGGCAATGGTGAGGCTGCTGCATTGATGGCAATGGCGAGGCTGCTGCATTGATGGCAATGGTGAGGCTGCTGCATTGATGGCAATGGCGAGGCTGCTGCATTGATGGCAATGGTGAGGCTGCTGCATTGATGGCAATGGTGAGGCTGCATTGATGTGGACTGATGAGGCTGCAGATGGGCATTGATCAGGCTGCATTGATGGCAATGGTGAGGCTGCAGATGGGCACTGACCCTTATTTTGCTTCAAAGTTCATTATTTAAAATTTAAAGTGGAGTTCCACCCAAACATGGAACTTCCACTTTTTGGAATCCTCCCCTCCCTCCAGTGTCACATTTGGCACCTTTCAGGGGGGAGGAGGGAGCAGGTATTTGCTCCAACTTCCTGGCATAGATCACCGCGTTGATCGTGGTGACCTACGCCACTTCCGGCACTTACTCTGTCCTCCCCCGCTGTCTTCTGGGAGACAGAAGACAGCAGGGACCAGTGAGGACACACAGCGCGACTTGCGCATGCGCAGTAAGGAACCAGGAAGTGAAGCCGCATGGCTTCACTTCCTGATTCCCTTACCGAGGATGGCGGCGACAGCAGCCGAGAGCCGACGGATAGATCGGCTTCGGCTGCCGACATCGCGGGGCTCCCTGGACAGGTAAGTGTCCATATATTAAAAGTCAGCAGCTGCAGTATTTGTAGCTGCTGGCTTTTAATTTTTTTTTTTTGGCGGACCTCCGCTTTAAGTTTTTTCCTAAAACTTCCCTCTTAAAATGAATGTGCGTGTTATACGCCGATAAATACGGTATTTCAGGTTTACTTGCACTTTAAAGTGTAATTTTTTTTTGTAGACTGGTGTCAGCCTTGCCCTATATTTTATTTTGTGATTTGAACAGGTATAACAAAATGCTTGTAATTGTATATTACAATAGAGCAAAGAGGAGGAAAAAAGAGAATTTCACTCTAATGCCCCGTACACACGGTCGGATTTTCCCACGAAAAATGTGTGATAGGACCTTGTTGTCGGAAATTCCGACTGTGTGTAGGCTTCATCACACATTTTCCATCAGATTTTCCGACACACAAAGTTTGAGAGCAGGCTATAAAATTTTCTGACAACAAAATCTGTTGTAGGAATTTCCGATCGTGTGTACACAAATCCGACGGACAAAGTGCCACGCATGCTCAGAATAAATAAAGAGATGAAAGCGATTGGCTACTGCCCCGTTTATAGTCCCGCCGTTTTACGTCACCGCGTTCAGAATGATCGGATTTTCCGACAACTTTGTGTGACCGTGTGTATGCAAGACAAGTTTGAGCCAACATCCGTCGGAAAAAATCCTAGGATTTTGTTGTCGGAATGTCCGATCAATGTCCGACCGTGTGTACAGGTCATTGCGTTTTACAAACATGTTAACAATTTTAACCTGGGGGGACAGAAGTCATTCCCAAAGGAGAACCCCATAGTCAGGGCAGGACTTAGGGTGGTGGGGGCCCCTGGGCTTGAGTCACTTTCAGGCCCTACCTTCTATATCTATCTGGCACTGATGACAGATGGCACTGATATGTGGCACTGATGACATGTGACACTGACAGGTGGCACTGGGGACAGGTGGCACTGATGACAGATGGCACTAATATGTGGCACTGATGACAGATGGCACTAATACGTGGCACTGATGACACGTGACACTGATGACAAATGACACTAATACGTGGCACTGATGACACTGACAGGTGGCACTGGGGACAGGTGGCCCTGATGAAAGATGGCACTGATACGTGGCACTGATGACAGATGGCACTGATACGTGGCACTGATGACAGATGGCACCAATATGTGGCACTGATGACAGATGGCACTAATACATGGCACTGATGATAGATGGCACTAATACGTGACACTGATGACATGTGACACTGATGACAGAGGAAACTAATATGTGGCACTGATGACAGATGGCACTAATACGTGGCACTGATGACTCGTGACACTGACAGGTGGCACTGAGGACAGGTGGCCCTGATGACAGATGGCACTGATACGAGGCACTGATGACACGTGACACTGACAGGTGGCACTGCTGACAGATGGCACGTGACACTGACAGGTGGCACTGGAGACAGGTGGCACTGGAGGCAGGTGGCACTGATAGGTGGCACTGGGGACATTTGGCACTGATAGGTGGCACTGGGGAGTCGGTACAGATGGCACTATGTTGTGTAGTGTTGTGTAACTGTAACTAATGTGAGTGTTCACTCACCGCTGCAGCATGGAAGCTCTTCATCCTCCCACGCTGCCTCTGTGTGAGGAGGGAGAGCTGGTGATGAGAGATGATCTCATATGAGATCACCTCTCATTGGACGAGTGCTAAATGGCCGCTGTGATTGGCTATTTAGCAGGATCTGTGATTGGCTGTGTCCAAGGGACACGGCCAACACAGAACTTCCCCGATGCGCCCCTGCGGCTGCGCGCAGAGGGGAAGTATACAGGAGGGTGGCCAGGGACGCCCTCCCGGCAATTGGCGTCCGCGCTATAGTGCGAGCGCCACGGGGCCCCCCATTGGGCAGGGCCCATGGGCTTGAGCCCACTCAAGCCCTATAGTAAGTCCGGCCCTGCCCATAGTCTATGAGGAAGAGTAAGAAATAATCCCAAAAAATATTTTACTTTCTTTTTTTTACCACGTCCTGCCCACACTATAGATGACTACGGCGCAGGCTTACTTTGCTGGGAGGGCATCCACGGACATCCTCTTGGGATTATCCTCTGTGATCACTGAGTCCATGGGATTGAGATGATCATAGATCAGGGTAAAGGCCAATCACAGTGGTCCTTTTCCATGTGATCAGCTGTGTTCAATGACAGCTGATCACAGGATGTAAACACAAGCTGGTTATGGGCTTTTCTTTCCTCATACTGACATTGTGAAAAGAGAAGAAGAGAGCCAATAACCGGCTTGTGTTAAAGGGGCATCAGCACTAATAATCAGGGCTGTCAATCAGTGCCCACCAGTTCTGCCAATCAATGCTCATCAGTGCTGCCATTCAGTGCTGTCAGTCAGTGCCCATCAGTGCCTCCTCATTAGTGTCACTTATCAGTGCCGCCTATCAGTGCCCATCAGTGCTGCCTACCAGTGCCTATCAGTGCCCATTGGTGCCACCTCATCAGTGCCCATCGGTGCCACTTACCAGTGCCCATCAGTGCCACCTCATCAGTGCTTATCAGTGCCACCAATCAGTGCCCATCAGTGCCGCCTCATCAGTGCCCATCAGTGCCACCTACCAGTGCCCATCAATGCTGCCTAACAGTGCCTATCAGTGCTGCCTACCAGTGCCCATCGGTGCCACCTACCAGTGCCCATCGGTGCCACCTACCAGTGCCCATCAGTACCACCTCATCAGTGCTCATCAGTGCCACCTATCAATGCCCATCAGTGCCGCCTCATCAGTGGCACCTATCAGAGCCCATCAGTGCCACCTATCAGTGCCCATCAGTGGCGCTTACCAGTGCCGCTATATCAGTGTCTGTCAGTGCCACCCACCAGTGCCCATCAGTGCAGCCTCATCAGTGCACATCAGTGAAGGAGAAAAATTACCTGTTTGTAAAATGTAATAATAAACTATGAAAAATGTTTTTTTTTTTCAATTTTTTTTTGTTTATTTAGATAAAAATAAAAACCCAGTGGTGGTTAAATACCACCAAAAGAAAGCTCTATTTTGTATGAAAAAACTTATAACATCTTCATATGTGTACAGTGTAGTATGACCGCGCAATTGTCATTCAAAATGTGACAGCGCTGAAAGTTGAAAAATGGCCTGGGCAGGAGGGGGTAAAAGTGTCTAGTAGGCAAGTGGTTAATTTCTGTGTTATTTATACTTATATGTGAAGGGCAGATAAGACTAATATAATATTTGAAGCAATACAATTCATGGGTAACATTATGAAATGTCATTGAATGACTATAACTGTACACATCTGTTGTGCCACATGTTCTCCTCCTCACCGTATTATTGTCTTTATCCCATGTTATTTTGCTGGGGTCAATGTGAAGTTGGTCTTCTTCTTTAGCCCATGGTGTGTACAAACCAACAACAGTATTACTTGTTCTAAGTTTGTGGTAAGAATTCATCTGATTTACTATTTCGTAGTAGAACGGAAATTCACCATTTTCATCAAATAAGGTCATTCTCTCTGCCGTCTTATATGGATTTTTTATTTGCTTCACATATTTATGCAGCTGGAGGACAGAAAAACCTCAAACAAGTTAAAACTGAAGGTTAAACAGTTTATATGTTGATTTCCCTTGTTTCTCCATCTACCTTTATCAACGCAATATACAGTATACATGTATGTGTATATATATATATATATATATATATATATATATATATATTTATACATATATATATTTTTATAAAATTTCTGTTTCTATTACGTACTAGACATGTGCAATTCGTTTAGTTCCAAATTCGTTTAGTTATTTCAGAAATATCCGGATTTCCGAATTGTTGAATTTCCGAATTTATCTGAATATTCGGAAATTTGAAAATTCGGAAAATTTGAAAACTTGAAAATTCTAAACTTCTAGAATTCAAAAATTCGAAAACTCGGAAATTCAAAATTTCAGAAATTCGAAAATTCGGAAATTCGAAAGTTCGGTAATTTGAAATTAGAAAATTCAAAATTTTGGACCTTTGGAGATTTGGAAATTCGAAAATTCTAATTTCCGAATTTAAAATTTTCGAAATTCGAAAATTTGGAAATTTGGAATTCAAAAATCCAGAAATTCGAAAATTTGGAAATTCGCAAATCTAAAAATAAGAATGAAAATCCAAAATTCAAAAGAACAAAAATCAGAAATAAAGATCAAAATTCTGAAAATTCAAAAACCAGAAAACGCGAAAATCTGATATAATAACTAATAATAACTTAACTATTACTAACTAATAAATTATAGGTATTGAAGTTTCCTTTCAAATTTGGCTGTTACGAATTTATCCGAAGTTACAAATTATCCGTCATAATGAATCTAAATGAATGGAACACAACTAAATAATAATAATAGATAACAATAATAATAATATTAAAAACATATTATTATTATTTATTATTATTTTGTTTCATTCCATTTGTTTAGATGCGGCATTCTTTATTTTGGATAATTTGTAACTTTGGATAAATTCGTTCACTAACAGCCAAATTTGAAAGGAAAT
Source organism: Aquarana catesbeiana (assembly GCF_042186555.1). Lineage (NCBI taxonomy): Eukaryota > Metazoa > Chordata > Amphibia > Anura > Ranidae > Aquarana > Aquarana catesbeiana. The sequence continues at coordinate 43,742,702 of NC_133324.1, forward strand.
TTCAATACCTATAATTTAATAGTTAGTTATTGTTAGTTAGTTATCATTTTGATTTTTTGGATTTTTGGATTTTCGTTCTTACTAATTTTCGGATTTTCCTTTCTTATTTTTGGATTTTCGAATTTCCGAATTGTCAAATTTTCAGATCTTCGAATTTCCAAATTTTCGAATTTCGAATTTCTGAATTTTCGAATTTCAAATTTTTGAATTTACGAATTCTGTATGTTTGAATTTATGAATTTTTCAAATTTACGAATTTCCTAATTTTTGGAATTTACGAATTCTGAATTTTTGAATTTACGAATTCCGAATTTCCGAATCTATGAATTTCCGAATATTTGAATTTACGAATTCCGAATTTTCGAATTTCCAGATTCCGAATTTACAAATTTCCGCACTTTCGAAATTACAAATTACAAATTTTTGAATTTACGAATTCCGAGTTTTTGTATTTAAGAATTTTCTCAAGAGCCCTCAGTCAGTCCCGATGAAAGCAGTGGTCTGGATCTTGGGAGGAGATATGTAAATATCAGAATGCCCTGATGAGTGGATATCAGTCTGGAGGAGTGGACATTCCTAGGCAGGCTGTATTTGTATGTTGGTAACACCCATATGTGATACTGAGACTCCATTGTTTAAATATGTTTTATGTTTATATTACAGCTTACGAAATCTTAGGTGTGATGATCTGGTGATCCTGACATTAAGTCTGTTGTTTTTTAATAGAACAGGCTCTCCTGCGGAATGTATCAATTTACAGAGATGAGGCAAACCATTGAACACTGGCAGGGGGTGCTTACAATGACCAGCTTTTTATATTTATGTAAAACCTTTATCCCAAAAGGAAAAAAAAAAAACATTTTGCTGTAACTGATTATTATGCATTAGCTGGAGAGGAAGGATTTGCCCCCTTAATGACCAGGCCATTTTTCGTGATACGGCACTGCGTCGCTTTAACTGACAATTGTGCGGTTGTGCCACGCTGTACCCAAACAAAATTGACATCCAAACAAAATTGAAAAAACTAATTTTACTTTTTGTTATAATAAATATCCAAAAAAATATCCAAAAAAATGTAAAAAAAACAAATTTCTTCATCAGTTTACGCGAGTGTGTATTCTACTACATATTTTTGATTAAAAAAAAATCGCAATAGGCATATATTGTTTGATTTGCACAAAAGTTATACAATCTACAAAATAGGAAATAGATTTATGGCATTTTTATGGCATTTTTATGATTTATTTATTTTTTACTAGTAATGGCAGCGATCTGTGATTTTTAGCAGGACTGCGACATTGCAGCAGACAGATCGGACACTTTTGACACATTTTTGGGACCAGTATGCCACCGTAGACCACCAGGCAGTTGCCAATCAGTACCCAGGCAGCTGCCAAATCAAAATGCCTGCCAGTGGCACCATCAGTTAAATCCATCAGTGCCAGCCATCAGTGCCCATCAATGCCCATCAGTGCCACCTTTCAGTTCCCATCAGTGCCCATCAGTGCTGCCTATCAGTGCCACCCAAAAGTACCCATCAGTGCAGTACCCATCAGTGCAGTCATTCAGTGGCCATCAGTGTCGCCTATGAGTGCCCATCAGTGCCCAACAGTGCCACCTATGAGTGCCCATCAATGCCGCCTATCAATGCCCATCACTGCCGCATATCATTGCCACCTATCAGTACTGCCTATTGGTGCCCATCAGTGCTGCCTATCAGTGCCCATTTATTTCATTCATTTATTTATTTATCAGTGCCCATTGTCAGTGCCCATCAGTGCCACCTCATCAGTGCCGCCTCATCGGTGCCGACTTATCAGTGTCCATCAGTGCAGCTTATCAGTGCTCATCAGTAAAGAAGAAAACTTACTTATTTACAAAATTTTATAACAAAAATAGAGAAACTTTTTTTTTTTCAAAATTTTCGGTCTTTTTTTATTCGTTTAGCAAAAAATAAAACCGCAGATGTGATCAAATACCACCAAAAGAAAGCTCTATTTGTGGGAACAAAATGATAAAAATTTAGTTTGGGTACAGTGTTGTATGACCGCGTAATTGTCATTTAAAAAGGGAAAGCGCTGAAAGTTGAAAATTAGCCTGGGCAGGAAGGTGCAAAAGTGCCGGGATAGAAGTGGTTAACCTCCCTGGCGGTATGGTTATTTCAGATTTTAGGTGCTGAAAGTGGTACAATTATTTTGCACAGAAATTTGGCGTTCTATATTGTGGGCCTGTAATTCTTAGGAATAATTCACTTAAATCTGTCCAAACAAGAGTCTAGTGGACATCCCATGTATGATAAAGTTTGAAAAACAAAATCAAAAATGATATTATAATAAATAACTATAGATAATTATACCAAATAATAATATAATAATAATAAAAATTATTCAATAATGTAATCAAATCAAAAACAATGAAATTTGCTCAGTTGCATTATTGTCGCTTTTGTTACTTTCAGTGTTTGATGACGGATCTCCCCACAAATCACTATCGCTCAATTCTGTGAGTGATTCTAATTTATTATCGCTGTTTTCTAGCTGGTCTAAAGCCACTTTTGATGTAAAGGGATGGTTTTGGTTGCTATGGACAATCTCTAGTTTCCAGGCAGAAAGAACAGTTTTTATAATATAAAACTGCATGCAGGACACTGGACAAACCACTAGGGACAAAGGTGATGTGTGATTATTTGATACAGTACTGTAATCTGTAATATTACAGTATACTGTATCTGTACTGTGTGTTTCACTTTTTGAATTTGACGCCGAACTCCGTCCCCGTGCGTCGCAACGCTCGCAGGGAACGGAGCTCGGCACTGTGAATCGAGCGAGACACGACAGCTCGCCGATCACAGCGGGGAGACATCGCAGGATCCAGGGGACAAGGTAAGTAACCTCTACATGGATCCTGTGATGCGATCCTGAGACTGGCTCGGGGATACCGCTTTTGGTATTAAAAATCCACCCCGAGCCAGACTCGGAAATACCGCCAGGGGGGGTTAATGAAGATATTTGATTTTTTACATTTTTTTTTGTGTATGTTTTATAGTAGAAAGTAAGTTTTTTTTTTTTTTCAAAGTTGTTGGTCTTTTTTCCTTTATAGCGCAAAAATAAAAACCGCAGAGGAAATCTAATACCACCAAAATAAAGCTCTATTTGTGGTAAAAAAAGAACATAAATTTTGTTTGGGTACAGCATCGCATGAACGCGCAATTGTCAGTTAAAAGGACGCAGTACAGTTTTTGTACAGGATTCCATTGGATCCCACTGCTGTCAGTCACAGCCAGTAAGCCAATGAGTAGAGAGTGTGGGGGGGCGGTGGGGGTGGGGCAAGTCACGGCTCTAGGTGTCTTATGGACGCATAGATCTGGGCTCAGTAGCGAGCACACACCAGTGCTCCCATAGTAATCGGCTTGCTATTCAGGGAGCTGGTCAAAGGGGAGGAACCAAGAGCACCGGTGGGGGACCCAAAAAGAAGAGGATGCAGGCTGCTCTGTGTAAAACCATTACACAGAGCAGGTAAGTATAACACATTTATTTATTTATTTTTTTGTAGTTTTTTTTTATGAACCTTTAATATCACTTTGCAAATGATCACAAATATTTATTACATATGTAGGGATTTACTGTAAATACTTTGCACTTATTGATAAATAAAGCAAACCGTGCAAACAAACTTTAACATTTTACTGCAGCTGCATTAAACGTCAGCAACCCTATACATCATGCATCAAACAATTGCAGCGCCGTATGGATAAAATTAAAAAATCATTCAGTATACTAAAAATGAATTCCAAATTTCCACCAATGCTTTCATACTAGTGAACGTGTGCAACAAATTAAAGTGAAGAATTAGAGAAGCACGTATCTCTGGTGAAGTGCTAATAATGAATGTGGAGCACGGAGCAGTGTGTAGATTATACATTGAAGATATCACAAAGATCACTTTATTTATTAAATTAAACTTCATCATTTACTGTAGTATGATATGTTTATTTATTCATTCACTTGAATTTGTTACACAAGTTCACTAGTATGAAAGCATTGGTGGAGATTTGAAATACATTTTTAGTGTACTGAATTTTAATGTTTTTTTTTATATATCTAGGAATTTGCTGCCTTCTACTATTAGCTACTAATATCACACTGTTATATGTAATTATATATTAGCTTTTCCTGTCTATTGGAGATTGGCTTGAAAATCTGCAATAAGGTGAAAATTATGAGAGAGAGAGAAAGTCTCAGCCACGTGTCCTGTCCATGCTGCTAAATCCAGACCAGAAGGGATTAAGAGGCAAGTGCTCCTATGTTTGATAGTTTAAAATTATTGTCCAAAGCTTCTGAGTAGGGATGAGCCGAACACCCCCTTGTTCGGTTCACACCAGAACATGCGAACAGGCAAAAAATTTGTTTGAACACGCGAACACCGTTAAAGTCTATGTAACTCAAACATGAATAATCAAAAGTGCTAATTTTAAAGGCTTATATGCAAGTTATTGTCATAAAAAGTGTTTGGGGACCCGGGTCCTGCCCCAGGGGACATGGATCAATGCAAAAAAAGTTTTGAAAACGGCCGTTTTTTCGGGAGCAGTGATTTTAATAATGCTTAAAATGAAACAATAAAAGTGTAATATTCCTTTAAATTTTGTACCTGGGGGGTGTCTATAGTATGCCTGTAAAGGGGCGCATGTTTCCCGTGTTTAGAACAGTCTGACAGCAAAATGACATTTCAAAGGGAAAAAAGTAATTTAAAACTACTTGCGGCTATTAATGAATTGCCGGTCTGAAAATACACATAAAAGTTCATTGATAAAAACGGCATGGGAAATCCCCAGAGGGGAACCCCGAACCAAAATTTTAAAAAAATGGTGTGGGGTCCCCCTCAAAATCTATACCAGACCCTTTAGGGCATGTGGCCTGGTACGGTTCAGGAGGGGGGGTGCTCTCTCGTCCCCCCTCTTTTCCTGCGGCCTGCCAGGTTGCGTGCTCGGATAAGGGTCTGGTATGGATTTTTGGGGAGATCCCACGCCATTTTTTAAAAAAATTTTGGCGCGGGGTCCCCCTTAAAATCCATACCAGACCTGAAGGGCCTGGTATGGAATTTAGGGGGACCCCCACGTCATTTTTTTAAAAATTTGGGTTCGGGGTTCCCCTGTGGGGAATTCCCATGCCGTTTTTATCAATGAACTTTTATGTGTATTTTCAGACCAGCAATTCATTAATAGCCGCGAGTAGTTTTAAATGACTTTTTTTCCTTTGAAATGTCATTTTGCTGTCAGACTGTTCTAAACACGGGAAACATGCGCCCCTTTACAGGCATACTATAGACACCCCCCAGCTATGAAATTTAAAGGGATATTACACTTTTATTGTTTCACTTTAAGCATTATTAAAATCACTGCTCCTGAAAAAACGGCCATTTTTAAAACTTTTTTGTCATTGATACATGTCCCCTGGGGCTGGACCCGGGTCCCCAAACACTTTTTATGACAATACCATGCATATTAACCTTTAAAATTAGCACTTTTGATTTTTCCCATAGACTTTTAAAGGGTGTTCTGAGGCTTTCGAATTTGCTGCGAACACCCCAAATTGTTCGCTATTCGGCGAACTTGCAAACAGCCGATGTTCGAGTCAAACATGAGTTTGACTCGGACTCGAAGCTCATCCCTACTTCTGAGTATATACACTACATTACCAAAAGTATTGGGACACCTGCCTTTACATGCACCCCAATCTTAGTCTGTAGGGTTCAATATTGAGTTGGACCACCCTTTGCAGCTATAACAGCTTCAACTCTTCCTGGAAGGCTGTCCACAAGGTTTAAGAGTGTGTCTATGGGAATGTTTGACCATTCTTCCAGAAGCGCATTTGTGAGGTCAGGCACTGATGTGGGAGAGAAGGCCTGGCTCCCAGTCTCTGCTTTAATTTATCCCAAAAGTGTTCTGTCGTGTTGAGGTCAAGACTCTGTGCAGGCCAGTCAAGTTCCTCTACCCCGAATTGCTCATCCATGTCTTTATGAACCTTGTTTTGTGCACTGGTCCAAATTATTTGGAGGAGGGAGGATTATAGTGTGGGGTTGTTTTTCAGGGGTTGGCTTGGCCCCTTAGTTCAAGTGAAGGGAATCCTTAAGGTGTCAGCATACAAAGATATTTTGGACATTTCGCTCCCAACTTAGTGGGAACAGTTTTGGGATGGCCCCTTCCTGTTCCAACATGGCTGTGCATCAGTGCACAAATCGAGGACCATAAAGACATGAATGAGAACATTTGGAGTGGAGGAACTTGAATGACTTGACCTCATCGCTGAATGTAGATGGACCTCAGGTAAGGGGCTGAGGGGGGGCTGGTGCACACATAAGGCTTTTTATCTTAATGCATAGAATGAATTAGGATAAAAAAAACATTCTGCCTTTTCAACCACTTTATGACTCAATAATCAGCATAGGCTAGTGCCAGGTTCGGCAAGTCAGCAACCACTTCTGGTAGTAAAAGGTTTGGTTGCATGACAGATTAAAATCCACTAGGATGCAGAGTAGATAGGCTGACTCTGAGTTCCAGTGCCATACAATGGTTTCTGCTGATGACAAGCTCAATCCCAGGCTGGTTGTACAATGGCTGGAGGGTCTCCTCATCACATCAGATCTTATATTCTGGTCTCAGACACAAAGATGGACACCACATTGGGTTCATCCTCAGAGGCCCCATGAAACTGGACTTTGCTGCAACATTCATCTGGAGATAGCTATATTAATTACTATATATACCTGGGTATATGTTCACAGAGGTCCTGTCCTGGGTGGAGGCACTGTTAACTTTATTATCAAACCCACTCTTCCACTTAGTGAAGGTTCTGGTTCTCTTATTTATCTACATATTTAGGGCAATATTCTGTTTGGGGAGGGCCATTTGTCATAATGTGCTCATTTGCACACACAGATTCTAATGGTTAAAGTAATACTAAATTCTTGTTTCTTTTTACTGAAAAATAACAAACATGTTATACTTACCTCCTCTGTGCAGTGATTTTGCACAGAGCAGCCCAGATCCTCCTCTTCTCGGGTCCCTCACAGGCGTTCCTGGCCCCTCCCTCCTGCTGAGCACCCCCACAGCAAGCAGGTTGCTATGGGGGCACCCGAGCCGAGCCGCTGCTCTGTGTGTCCATTCGGACACAGAGCCACGGCGTGGCCCTGCCCCCTCTCTCCTTTGATTGGCTCACTGATTTTGATTGACAGCAGCAGGAGCCAATAGTCCCCGCAGTGTGTCTCAGCCAATCAGGAGGCAGAGTACCGGACAGCCGAGTCTCTGGTGCAACATCGCTGGGGCTCAGGTAAGTATTAGGGGGGCTGGGTGGGGGGGCAGCACACAGAAGGTTTTTTTATCCTAATGCACAAAATGCATTAAGAGAAAAAAAACCTTCTGCCTTTACAACCACTTTAAATACACTCACAGGCCACTTTATTAGGTACACCTTGCTGGTACTGGGTTGGACCCCCCTTTTGCCTTCAGAATTACCTTCATTCTTTGTAGCATAGATTCAACAAGGTGTTGGAAACATTCCTCAGATTTTGTTCAGATTTTGTTCCATAGTGACATGATAGCATCATGCAGTTGATGCAGATTTATCGGCTGCACATCCATGATGCAAATCTCCAGTTCCTCCACATCCCAAAGGTGCTCCATTGTATTGAGATCTGGTGACTGTGAAGGTCATTGGAGTACAGTGACCTCATTGTCATGTTTACAAAACCAGTTTGAGATGATTTGAGCTTTGTGACATGGTGTATTATCCTGCTGGAAGTAGCCATTAGAAGACAGTAGTCATAAAGGGATGGACATGGTCAGCAACGATACTCAGGTAGGCCGTGGTGTTTAAACAATACTCAATTGATTCTAAGTGGCCCAAAGTGTGCCAAGAAAACATCCCCCCCAAACCATTACACCACCAGCCTGAACCGTTGATACAATACAGGATGGATCCATGATTTCATGTTGTTTACACCAAATTATGACCCAACTATCTGAATGTCACAGCTGATATCGAGACCCATCAGACCAGGCAACGTTTTTCCTATCTTCCATTCAGGGGCGGCCCGTGCATTGTGGGCGCACAGGTGCTGCCCCCCCCCCCCCATCCATGTGCCCGGTCCCTTTCAGGACGCCGGACGCATGGATTCCTATGGCGGGGCAGGAGGCGGTGCTAATTTTTGAAGCACCTGATTAGAACCAGAGGCTCTAATAGGCTTCAAAATATGGTGAAAATAGTAAAAACCTTCGCGCCAATGGTGTCGATAGCAGATAATATATATGAATTACATATACTGGTGATACATCTAGTAAAAAAACATTCCCAACAATAAAGAAAAGTGGAGCGGTACGTGGTCACATGTCCTATCACCCAACAACATCCGGATCCTTTGGCTGCCCCCCTGTGTAAGCTGGAACGCACGCCAGCGTGGAGGAGACATGAAAGGCTTTTTCTGACTGTGAAGTCACCCTGACATGCAAGCAGCCCCAGTGCCGGGTAGGCACCCACCAATGTAAGCGACCATTTGGCTTTTTAATTTGTTTACTTTTTTAATAAATGGTTTTACGCTATGGAGACTGTTTTTGTTTCCTATGTATCCTTATCCTATCTTGAATGAGCTTGACGGGAACGATCCATGCCTATAATACCAACCACAGTCCGGCCATCCATGTGAGCAGGCACAACCTGCACAAGCGCTAGTGACTCTCTTTTTAACTAAAGGAGTCATTGGTATCTGGTAAGCAGATATCTACTACTTCGAGGTGTTTTCCTTTTTCTTATTTTCCTTTGGTGATGGAAAACCTTTCGTTTACAGCAACAAGATTGGGATATTATTGAAAGATATCATTTCAACCACTTCAAAACACTTTTTTATGTGGACAATCAATCACTATATATTTGTTTCACTATTGTGGGCACTCCAATGTGTAATCTAATTATGATTTGTCATTATTATGTTTTTCATTTTTTTGGTAATGCAGGATATTTATTTATTTAAAGCACTTGAATAGTATGGTATCTAGCGCCCCCTAGCTTTCTTACATTTCCATTTTTTTGGTAATGCAGGAGATTTATTTATTTATTTAGAGCACTTGAATAATATGGTATCTAGCGCCCCCTATCTTCCTTACATTCAAAATATGGTGGGCTAGTGGCGCAGAGAGTGAGCCCCGATCCCACCCAATTGTGTCATGATAGCGAATGAATTTTCGCTATTTTCACACTAAGGCTCCTCCCCACCAATCAGGGAGGCAGGTCGTCAGACCTGTTTCCCAATTGGCCAAAGCACCAGGGCATCCTATTGCATGCCTGGCACTTAGGAAGAGGTGGCACAGAAGAGACATGAGAACGGACATCAGGACTGGCGGTAAGTGACCACCTGTGGGGGGGTGCTATCAGAAAGAAAGCGGGGGGCCATCAGAGCCGCGAGTGGGGGGTGTCAGAGCCATGAGGGGGGCCGTCAGAGCTGCGAGCAGGGGGGCCATCAGAGACGTGAGGGGAATCTGTGGGCATAGTGGCTGCATATGATGGGCACAAGTGGCTGCATTTGATGGGCACAAGTGGCTGCATATACTGGGTACAAGTGGCTGCATTTGATGGGCACAAGTGGCTGCATTTTATGGGCACAAGTAGCTGCATATGATGAGCCCAGTGGCTGCATTTGATGGGCACAATGGTTGCGTATGATGGGCACAAGTGGCTGCATTTGATGGGCACAAGTGGCTGCATATGATGGGCACAAGTGGCTGCATTTGATGGGCATAATGGCTGCATATGATGGGCACAAGTGGCTGCATATGATGGGCACAAGTGGCTGCATATGATGGGCACAGTGGCTGTGTTTGATGGGCACAGTGGCTGCATTTGATGGGCACAGTGAGGCTGCAATTGATGGGCACAGTGAGACTGCATTTGATGGGGGGGCAGTATTTTTCAGTTTGTTTGTGCCCCCCAAAAAATTTTGAGCACCAGCCGCCACTGCTTCCATTGTCCAATTTTGGTAAGCCTGTGGGAACTGTAGCCTCATTTTCCTGTTCTTAGCTGAGTGGCACCCGGTGTGGGTGTGGGGTCTACTGCTGTAGTCCATCTGCTTCAAGGTTCGATGTGTTGTGCATTCAGAGATGGTATTCTGCAGTCCTTGGTTGTAACAAGTGGTTATTTGAGTCACTGTTGCCTTTCTATAATCTCCAACCAATCTGTCTATTCTCCTCTGACATCAACAAGGAATTTTCCTCGACACAACTGCTGCTCACTGGATATTTTCTCTTTTTCGGGCCATTCTCTGTAAACCCCAGAGATAGTTGTGCGTGAAACTCCTAGTAGATCAGCAGTTTTTGAAATACTCAGACCAACCCGTCTGCCACCAACAACCACGTCACATTCAAACTCACTTAAATCCCCTTTCTTCCCCATTCTGATGCTCGGTTTGAACTTCAGCAAGTCATCTTCACCACGTCTAGATGCCTAAATGCATTGAGTTGCTGCCATGTAATTGGCTAATTGGCAATTTGTGTTACCAAGCAATTGAACAGGTGTACCTAATAAAGTGGCCGTGGGTGTATAATTGGCCAAGTATTAGCATATAAAGTTTCATTTCACATTACACTGATTTCTACAGAAATTAAGGATAGGGTTGAAGCACAGTTACACTGGTTACCTTGGTAGTCATGTATGTACTGTACAAAGATAAGGTTTAATGACGGCTCCATAAATGATTCTTAAACATTGATTTCTAAATAAAATATTAAAATATAAAAAAAACTTACAGTGCCTTGAAAACGTTTTCATAAACCTTGAAATTTTCCACATTTTGTCATGTTACAACCAAAGAACATAAATGTATTTTATTGGGATGTTATGTGATAGACCAACACACAGTGGCACATAATTGTGAAGTGGATGGAAAATGATAAAAGGTTTTGCGTTTGGGCCAAAAAGTAAAATTTTGGTCTCATTTGACCAGGGCACCTTCTTCCATGTGTTTGCTGTGTCCCCCACATGGCTTCTCGCAAACTGCAAACAGGACTTCTTATGGCTTTCTTTCAACAATGGATTTCTTCATACCACTTTTCCATAAAGGCCAGATTTGTGGAGTGCATGACTAATAGTTGTCCTGTGGACAGATTCTCCCACCTGAGGTACCATGGGCCTCTTGGCTGCTTTTCTGATGAATGCTCTCCTTGCCCGGCCTGTCAGTTTAGGTGGACGGCCATGTCTTGGTAGGTTTGCAGTTGTGCCATACTCTTTCCATTTTTGGATGATAGTTTGAACAGTGATCCGTGAGATGTTCAAAGCTTGTTTTTTTTTTATAACCTAACCCTGTTTTAAACTTCTACACAACTTTATTCCTGACCTGGCTGGTGTGTTCTTTGGCCTTCACAATGCTATTTTTCACTAAGGTTCTCTAGCAAACCTCTGAGGTCTTCACAAAACAGCTGTATTTATTCTGAGATTAAGTTACACACAGGTGGATTCTATTACTAATTAGGTGACTCCTGAAGGCAATTGGTTCCACTAGATTTTAGTTAGAGGTATCAGAGTAAAGGGGGCTGAATACAAATGCACGCCACACTTTTCACATATTTGTAAAAAAAATTGAAAACCATTTATGATTTTGCTTCCACTTCACAATTACATGCCACTTTGTATTGGTCTATCACATAAAATCCCAATACAATACATTTAAGTTTTTGGTTGTAACATGATAAATTATGTGGTAAATGTCAAGGGGTATAAATACTTTTTCAAGGCACGGTATGATATGTGTGAATACATGAGCAGATCTATCTACCTCAAAAGTTCTGATAAAGAAGTATAATTCTATGTATTTTGCTAATGATTAAATAACATTACAGTGCTCAAAAGGTAATGTTAGTGTAGTGTAGTGCAATCTACCACATGTTAGGTAAATTTAGTAAATTGTGCGTTAGCAAGGTTAAAAGTTCGCCTCTGTTCCAGCTTGGCTGACTTGCGTATGTTTCCGTGCTGACCGGTGGGTGTCGCTGTTACCACTTGTCAGGGTTGCAAAGGCAACATGTTGAAGCGAATGGATGCTCCTCTGTCCCGGAGGCACGCTCGGTGGAGGTGGTCCTCCGAGTTGCATTCTGGGCGAGGGTATTTAAGGGACAGACGCCATATTTTGGGGTTCGTTTTACAGCCACCTGCTGGCCCTCCTGGCTGACAGGTATGGGTTAAGGAGCTACCTCGTGGTCCTCCGTTCCAGAGGCCCATGATACAGTGGCACAGGGGTGGGTCCAGAGGCTTGCCTGGAGCCTACCACTGCGGCCGAGGAATGGTCCTGAGCTGTCGGTCCTGTGTGACGAAGCTGGACAACCGAGGAGATCCCAGGGCAGGACCCGTCTTGGAGAGATCGCGCAGCGTGCTGGTCTATAGAGGGGCCTGGTGACTTGGTTGGAGGACGTATCCGAAAGTAACTATACAGCATAGTGTTGCCGGCTCGGCTTAAAGGTTCAAGCACTGTGACTGACTTTCACTACAGAAAATCTATACATCCTGTGGCAGAGGATCGTACGGATTTTATTCCAACTAAGTCTGTGGCAGAGACTTTGATTCGTGCTGTGTACTGGCTGCTAGACCAGTGAGACGAGCAAGGAGTGTGTCCCATGAGGGGAGCGCATTTTCAATAGTGTTTGAATTCCATAAGGACATTTTGTCATGAGAACCCTACCAGAGAATATTTGAGTTTCTTCTGCAAGTTTCCTTTCTACCTCTTTCCTGCTACTTCCTAAGTCGTTTGTTTTAATAAAGCATTGAAAACGTACTCCAGTGTTGGTGCGTGTGTGTCGTCCAGAAGTAAACTCAACGGAACCCTAGACCCGGTGACGGTGAAACAGAGGGAAACAGATTGAAGGTAACAGACCCGCTTAAACCAGCAGCTCCACCGTGAGTTATGTTACATTAGATTGTTTTGAAGAAAGATGTTAGAACAGATGGGTCTTCTCTAGATTCTTAGAACGCGTTTTGTTTGTAACATGGAAACAGTTAATCTTCTTGTTCTGCAATAGGGGATTTTAAAAATGAGAGGTCTCTTATAGTGAGCAATGGGTTTGGTTTACCAAAATTGGAGAGTGCAAAATCTGGCAGCTCTGCACAGAAACCCACCATCTTCCATTTTTTTTTTGTCAAAGCTTAATTAAAGAAGCTGTCCCTAAAAACTGATTGGCTACCATGCACAGCTGCACCAGATTTTAGTAAATCAGTTTTAGTAAATCAGCCCCAATGTGTTGCTTGTTCAAATTCTTAAGTGAATACTTTAATGTGTAAAATGTGAATACTTTAATGTGTAAAATGTTCTTAGAAAACCTTTTACGTGGATCATGGAGCAAGTTAATCTTCTTGTTCTACAATAAGGGATTTGGAAGTCTGTCAAGCTGATAAATTGTTCCAAGATAACAGGAATGAATGTCTCTAATAGTGAACAATGTGTTGCTTGCGCGAATTCTTACGCGTATTCTTTAATGTTTAAAATGTGTATGTTTTCGAGGGCCCTACATGTCCACCAGCCAGAACTGGAGTGTAAAAGCCTCTATGTTAGACCTAAAAGACCACGTTCTGGAAACTGATGTCATCTGGGATGCTCTAATCTTTTATTTTCTGTATACATGCACAGATTTACACTCTAAACAGCATGGATGGATGAATATAAAATGACAGCTACTATTATCGACAGCCGTGCGTGCTGTGGCTGTCTGAATTCAATAACCAGCAGTATAGATTCAGTGTAGAGAGATCTATGCATGTACAATTGGCCATTCACCTTTTTTGATGTTTCAGTAGATTTTTGTCAAGGTGCTGGCAGGGTCACTCACAGCTCAAAGTTAAGCCTATTCCTGCTCTGGTGTATGGCCAACTTAATTCTTCTGCTAAAAAATACAGTTTGTTTTGTTGGGGCCCTCAGTGAAGCTACTATTCAGACAGTGGCCAAAGTGGGATCTGCACTTAGTAAAATATAATGAAAATGATACATTTTCCCTGTTCAGACATGAGATCGCAAAGTCTGACAGAGGGAAGTCTCAGAACCAATTCCCTTTGCAGCCCTCAGATGTGGTCAGATGCTAAAAGTTGAAAAAAACATATATTTCCTTCGACCATGTCCCCTCCCCAAACTTTCCCTTCAAGATAAATGACACAATCATTAGTCTATTCCCTCATGTCAGCACGCTAGGTGTAATCCTGGACTCTGACCTCTCCTTTTAATTCCACAGCCAATCACTGTCCAAATCTTGCTACCTTAATCTCCATAATATCTCCAAAATGCACTCCTTCTTGCCAATGACACCACCAGCATACAAATTCACTCTCTTAGTATCCCTCACCTCCACTATAACACCTTCCTCCTCATTGGCCTACAGCTACACAGGTTATCCCAGCTATAGTGCTGCTGCTAGATGTATGCACCTAACCATCAGCTCATTAACCACCAACCCTCTTTGCTAATTTCTCCACTGGCTTGCACTCATCTAACAACTAAAATTCTTACTACTAACAAGAGCCGTGCCCTGAGGAGCTACATCATCAACCTCATCTCAAAATATCATTCAAACCATCCTCTCCGCTCCCACAAGACCTCCTGCTCTCTAGCTCCCTCAACAACTTTTCCTATGCTCTTCTCCAAGACTACTTCAGAGACTCTTTCATCCTTTGAAACATTCTAATGCAATCTGTCTGGCTATCTTCTGCTCTGTCCGCCTTCAGGCAATCCCTGAAAACTCATCTGTTCAGGGAAACCTATCCTTCCACCACCTAAAAACTATACTATTATTTTCTCATTAGCTCATCCAATACATTTATTACCTTTTGTATCACTTGCAGCCTTTTTTTAGATTGTGAGCTCCCATGAGCAAGGCCCTCCTAACCCTCTTGCATTGAATTATATTGTAACTGTACTGTTTACCTTTATTTTGCAAAGTACTGTGCAAACAGTTGGCGCTATATAAATCCTGTAGAATAGTTATAACAAACCCAAAATCTTTGGTCAATGTACCTTCTTACGTTTCTATACAAAAAAAAAAATCTAAAAAATAATTTACAGACTATTGCACTATACTGTTTTACCTGCTTAAATCTGTTAATATTAAAACTGTGATTAAACTTGTTGAAAAAATGTATAGCTTCAGCCATAGTTTCTACTGCAATATACACTCGTAGAGATTCTGCGGAAAGCATACTTCCTTTAATTTTGTGAAAAAGGAATCTTAAGAAACTCTCAATAACAATAGTACATTTTTGGAAATAAATATTTTTCCCATTTTGAGTTGATGTTATATTGTAAAAATTAATAATCAGACCATCAATCAGCTGTTCAATTTGTGAATGTCTTGACAATAGATTGTCATCAAACGGACTTTCATCAATAAGAATTTGCGGATCAAACAACTGTAAAGACAAAGAGATTTTAACATTTGTCCAAAAGGGTGCGGTCTTGAGATCACCTGAAGTCCAGCCTATGGGAAGTATAATCATATTGTTTCTATTGAACTGAGAGTATATATTAAGGTAACTCCGAGCATTGCTTGTGAAGGAACCACAAAGTATTAAAACTTTACAATGTACTTTACTAAGTGTGTCTGTCCACTGATCCATTGTAGCGGAATCCAGAGTCATTCTTTTTTCAAAAGCCACACAAATCTCCCGGGAAGCCAAATTTCTTTTCAGAATTTGTGCTTCATTCTCTCCGGTATCATTGTCTGAAAAAAGTATTCCAACCCAATTCCAGCCAAAATGTTTCACTAGTTTGGCAATTGCTAAATAATGGACATAATCATTCTGAATGGTCCTGAATACATGCGGGTAAAGGAGTCTGTCACTTAATGAGTAATCGGTGGCTCCATTGCTGACCTGAAAGGAGAAGGATTAACTATTAACAGGGCTGGCACCAACATAAGGCTGCTTAGACAGCTGCTTTAGGGCATCAGAATGGGGTGTGGCGCTGGTGGAGCTTTGATGGTCGCAATGGTGACACTGCCTATGCTCTAGGGGACCGTGAGGCCTTCTTTTCACATTTGGTTTCATACTTTAACATTCACTGGAACAGATCCCTGTATTTTCCTCCTGCAGCCTCTGAAAGACTGCTTCTCCTCCTTTCCCTCCCGTCGGCATTCTGCAGCTGCTGGAGGAAAATACAGGGGATCTGTTCCAGTATATGCTGCCCCTCCCACTCCTCCTATCCAGGTTCTACTTCCTTCTGCTGCCCGGGCCACTTACTGTATGTTCTCCCCTGGTACCCCCTCCCACAGTGCTGCCAGCTTCACCTCTTCTCCCACCAGCTGCGACGCAGGATTGCTTCAGGATGTAGAACAGGGAAGGGGCTGGTAAATTCATAATTTACTGGCCCCTACCCTTTCTGAATGAAAACAGTGAGTGATCAGGACTGATCACTTACTGTGTTCATTTATAACTGTGTTTACTATGCTTTGGTTTGTGAATGAACAGGGAGGATGTGTGCTTTTCCTGTTCATTCATTCCGTGTAGCTAAGGCTGCAGTGATGGAGATTGAGGACTGTGTCCTCAATCTAATTTCTATGTCTCAAAAATGAGACATCAGGAGCCTAACCCCCTAATATTTCACCAAAGGTCCTTAAAGGGCTGATAAAAAAATTGTAGAAAATAATAAAAAAAAATAAAAATAACAAAGGTAAAAACAACTGATACTGTCCACTGCCCTATTGACACCATCCACTGTTCTACTGACCCCGTTCTCTGCCCTACTGACAAAGTCCACAGCCATACTGACACTGTCCATTTCTCTACTGACTGACACCTTCCACTACCCTACTGACACCACCCACTGGGGGATGGTCAGAGCAGAGGACATGGGGTATGCATTGTGGAGAAGAGGGGTGGGAGGGAGGATGGTGGAGCAAGCCTGTGAAGACAACAATCCTTGCACTGACCCTGACTTTTAACTATAATGTTGCTATATTTCAAAGTTACATTCATAGCCAGTTGGCGCTAAAATTATAATTAGAGACTGCACTGTAAAAATACAACTGATCTTTTAGATTAAATCAGCTAAATTTCAGGTGCATTAAAACAAAACATGTATTTCTATATACTGTAGAATGCAGCCAGAGCCTGAGTAGAAAAGCCAGCCCCTGCCAGCAAGGGTCATAAGTATTATACGATATAGCTTGGGATTATCAGTGGACATGTTGGACCTTTGCAGAGAGACCACTGTTTTCACACAGAGAACAGTAACCTTTGTCTGCAGCAAGCTGGCAGGGGACAGGCGTCCCTACTCAGGCTAAATTATACATACAGTACCCAGAAAAACTATGCAAATAAGGAGACCCGACATCAATCTTGCTTTACTTGTCATCTGCTTGCTTTGGATCACCAATTCTGGCTAGCCAGAAAAAAACAGTTTATCCACATTTTCAAAAAGAAGTCAGCAAAAGATAAACTACATTTCTCTCAGTATATATACATAAAGATGTAATTTCATAATTACAAACTCTAGCACAGCTTTGTATTAATTTTGCTTAAAGCCTAGCTGAAGCCTACTTTATGTTTCCGGTGTTCCCCACTGACAGCTGAATGTAAAAAACAATGGCAGCAATAAAAAAATAAAAAATAAAAACAGAGCGAGAGTCCCTCCCATTCCATACCAGGCACTTCAGGTGTGGTATGGATTTTAAGGGAAATCCCACACCAAAATGAAAAAAAAAACGGCGTGGGATCCCCTCAAAATCCATACCAAACCCTTATCCAAGCATACAGCTTGGCAGACCAGGAAAGGGGAGGGGGGTGGGCGAGCTTCCTCCCTCCTGAACCATACCAGGCCACATTCCCTCAACATGGCAGGGTGCTTTGGGGTAGGGGGCTCCCCTTCAAAACACCTAGTCTCCATGTTGATGAGGACAAGGGCCTTTTCCCCACAGCCCTGGCCCAGTGGTTATGGGTGTGCGTGGGGGGACTTATCGGGATCGGGTAGCCCCATTAACAAGAGGGCCCCCAGATCCAGCCCCCTTATGACAAGTCCTCTATTAAAAAACAAACACAATGTCCCCCAGTGTAGATCCATCATCAATCACGATGAACTCTGGTCGCTGACGCCCCCAAAAAAGTCCTCACGTGATGAAGGCTCCCATCATCTAACAGCTCTGCCGCCTCCCACTGCTAATAAACTAAAGAGCAGGGGCACCCGGTGATGTTACTCTATAGACCCCCCTTGTGACATTATTTTTTACTATATACCCATGGGGGGACAGGATCTGGGGGCCCCCTTGTTGAAGGGGGCTTTAAGATTTCGATAAGCCCTCTGCCCGCAGACCCCCACAACCACCGGCCAGGGTTTTGGGCAAGAGGCCCTTTGTACCCATCAACATGAGGACAAGGTGATTTAGTGATGTCACCGTATGGCTCTGCCCCCTGGTGATGTCATCAACTAGGGCATTCTGGGCAGATGACATCACATGGGGCAGAGTCACCCAGTGATATCATTGAGTGGCCCTGCCTTTTAATTTATTTAGTGGCTGAGCTCTCAGTCTTTGGAAGCCATTGTCGGCTGCAGGCTTTTTTTTTTGGGTCAGCAGCCAGCATTCATCATGATTGATGTTGGATCTACTCCTGGGGACAGTTTTTTTATTTTATTTTTTAATAAAGGGCTTGTCAAAAATTGCCTCCTGTGTTTATTTACACAACACTTTTTTTGGTGAATCAGTAGGGATACTATTCTCAATCACATAGGGGGTACCAGGGTCTGTGGGCCCCTTTGTCAAAGGGGGCTTCCAGATTCCGATAAGCCCCCACCCCCAGATCCCCACAATCACTGGCCAGGGTGGTGGGGAAGAGGCCCTTGTCCCCATCAACATGAGGACAAGGCGCTTTGGTGACATCACCATATGGCCCCGCATCCTTGTGATGTCATCAACTGGGGCATGCTGGGCCGATGACATC
Source organism: Aquarana catesbeiana (assembly GCF_042186555.1). NCBI lineage: Eukaryota > Metazoa > Chordata > Amphibia > Anura > Ranidae > Aquarana > Aquarana catesbeiana. The sequence goes on from NC_133324.1 coordinate 43,761,643, forward strand.
ACAAGGGGTGGGGTCACCCAGTGACATAATCGGGTGGCCCCACCTTTTAATGTATTTAGTGGGGGGAGGTGGTGAAGCTGTCATTCGGCTGGAGCCTCCATGGGGTGCAGACCTTTTTTTTTATTTCGGGTTAACTGGCATTCATCATGATTAATATTGGATATACTCCGGGGTACAATTTTTTTTTTTTAATAACGCACTTGTCAAAAGTTGCCTCCCGTCTTTATTTACACAACACTTTTTTTTTGGTGAATGAGTGGGGGTGCTATGTACCCCATACTCATCCACATGTAGGGGCTGGATCTGGGGGCCCCCTTGTTAAAGGGGGCTTCCAGATTCCGATAAGCCCCTCGCCCGCAGACCCCAACAATCACAGGCTAGAGTTGTGGGGAAGAGGCCCTTGTACCCATTGTCACCATTTTTTAAAATTATTAAAACAGCCTGCTTTGGCGTTTTTTGGTCCAGTGTTTTTCCAGCATTTTTTTTAGCTCCTGGTGCGCATGAATCCTAATGATGGAAAATGGGACAAAATCCTTAGTGATTGTGCTAGGGGTGTCTTCATTTGTTTGACTGACTGTGCATTTACAAAAACTTTAATTGTTAGAGTTTATATACACTTTAACTTTCACAGACTGTCATGTTTTTGTAATATGTATATTGTTTTCTCTGTTGACTTAAAATATTACAAATATACAAGTACTTTTCACTCACCTGTGTGTATCTGTACAGTCCAAGGATTTGGGCGATTGGGATTGTAGTGGATGAATATTGATCTCCAATAACACCAGCCAGCTTGCCTTGTCCTTTACAGGAATAATTAGGAAATGTCCCATTTGGTCCAGATAAGATCTGCAGAACACTCTGTACAGCCTTCCTGGGTTCCAACCATGAATCAAATACATGGAAGCCTAGAGTGATATTGGGTAAGATATCTGGATCCTGGTTAATATTATCAATTGCGTAAAGGAAAGCTAGTAGGTTCTTGTAATACAAGAAAGATGGGCTACAAAAAGATTTTTCAAAAACAGTACATTCAAATTTCTATACAGATATGTCAAATGTTTTAAAAATATTCATACATGTGATCAGCATTAAATACAGAGGGAAAAGCTTTTGGCCAATCCTTTCTGGGGAATGAATAAAGCAGCAAAAACATGGTTGAGTTAATGCTAAGTTTCACAAAGCAGGTCTGTAAATGAAAGTCTCACCACTGAATGTTTAAACCAATCGTGTGGCCTTTAAAGATCCAGAACATCTACTTGTGGGCTCTTTTGGTATATTCTGCACAGGTCTGGCAGGTAGTGATCAGCCAAACTGCCAATGTTCAGTTCAGCAGGTGTTCGGTGAACTTCATTGAAACCAGTTAAATTGAAAATGCTCATTTTCTGCTCTAATAGGCAAGAGGGTGCAAAAAAAAGGGAATGGGCAAGTACTGCCTTTGAGAACAATGCAAGGTGAGGCGCAATCCTGGGAGGTTGTCATATGACGTCCTCCCAGAACAACAGTGCTCCCATCCGACCATCATTTTACAATAGGCTGGGCGGGAAGGCATTAAAGTGAACCCATTTGAGTCTCACATAGATTTTAAGAGGGTACTTCAGAAAAAATAAAAAATAAAAAACAAAAAAAAGCATGAGGTATCCCAGGATATACTGTACATACCAGACCCCTTGATTCTGGTACAGATTTTAAGGGGGCCTCCACGCCAAAAAAAGTGAGTTCCCCCTAAAACCCCCCAAATCCAGATGCCCCCTTTAACAAGGAGTCCCAACCCCCCAGGTGAATGAGTATGGGGTACATTGTACCTCTACTCATTCACCAAAAAAAGTGTCAAAAATAAATAAAAACAGTGGACAGTTTATTAAATATCTAAAAAAAAAACAAATGTCCCCCGATGTAGATCCATCGCCAATCACGACGATTGATAAGATCCCCCCGCCCCAAAGCACCCCCCCATGTTGAGGGCATGTGGCCTGGTATAGTTCAGGAGGGGGGATGCTTGCTCATCCCCCCCTTTCCTGAGCTGCCGGGCTGCATGCTCAGATAAGGGTCTGGATTTGGGGGGACTCCACGCCAATTTCTTTTTCATTTTGGCATGAAGTTCTCCTTAAAATCCATACCAGACCCAAAGGTCCTGATATGGATTGGGGGACCTCCACACCATTTTTTTTTACGTTTTTGTATTGCCAGCATTGTTATGTTTACATTTCAGCTGTCAGTGGGAAAGCCTGCTGACAGCTGATGAGTCATTGTTTGTTAAGGGTGGGGGGGGGGGCGGCTTCCCAGCCTGCTGCTTAACAACCAGCTATTCTTCACACAGAATTTAAATCGGTCGTTCATTTTTTGACCAATCCGAATGCTAATCATTTTGGAATTTGTTAGAAAACGAATAAACAAAACAGAATTACTATTTCATATGGAGATTCGGATACATCTGAATCTCAAAATGACCAAAAATTTCCCTGAATTTGGTTTTCCAAGTATGTGTGTATGATATTTATTCTTTAACAATTCTCATAACCCTGAATAGCCCTGTATATTCTGTCTTCTAAATTTTTAAGTTGTCACCCTCAGCTGGTGCCATTTCCTGGGGGAGGGAGTTTCACATTTTTACTGCTCCTTTATTCTAACTTCAGCTTATAGCCACATGTCCTCTTCAGGGACCTCAGAGTAAACCATTTCTCACAGTTAATGGAGCCACCCTTGACATATTTGTACATTTTAATCTTATCCCCGCTTAAATGCTTCTTCTTCAGAGAGAATAACTGTAATCTATGTAATAGATTCTCATAGCTGAGATCCTCCACCCATCTTATTATTTGTTTTGCCCTAAGCTGAAGTCTTTCTAATTCAGCAATGTCTTTCCTGAGGATTGGTGAACTGCATATTGTCTTCTTGGAGAGAGTTATTTGACAGATAGAAATGTTATCTGTGTTATACAGATATACAGTATCTCACAAAAGTGAGTACACCCCTCACATTTTTGTAAATATTTTATTAGATATTTTCATGTGACAACACTGAAGAAATGACACTTTGCTACAATGTAAAGTAGTGAGTGTACAGGGTATATAACAGTGTAAATTTGCTATCCCCTCAAAATAACTCAACACACAGCCATTATTGTCTAAACTACTGGCAACAAAAGTGAGTACACCCCTAAGTGAAAATGTCCAAATTGGGCCCAAGGTGTCAATATTTTGTGTGGCCACCATTATTTTCCTGCACTGCCTTAACCCTCTTTGGGCATGGAATTCACCACAGCTTCACAGGTTGCCACTGGAGTCCTCTTCCACTCCTCCATGACGACATCACAGAGCTTGTGGATGTTAGAGATCTTGCACTCCTCCACCTTCCGTTTGAGGGTGCCCCACAGATGCTCAATAGGGTTTAGGTCTGGAGACATGGTTGGCCAGTCCATCGGCTTTACTCTCAGCTTATTTAGAAAGGCAGTGGTCATCTTGGAGGGGTGTTTGGGGTCATTAGTATGTTGGAATAGTGCCCTGCGGCCCAGTCTCCGAAGGGAGGGGATCATGCTCTGCTTCAGTATATCACAGTACTTGTTGGCATTCATGGTTCCCTCAATGAACTGTAGCTCCCCAGTGCTGGCAGCACTCGTGTAGCCCCAGACCATGACACACCCACCACCATGTTTGACTGTAGGCAAGACACACTTGTCTTTGTACTCCTCACTTGGCTGCCGCCACACACGTTTGACACCATCTGAACCAAATAAGTTTATCTCATCAGACCACAGTACACGGTTCAAGTAATCCATGTCCTTAGTCTGCTTGTCTTCAGCAAGCTGTTTGTGGTCTTTCTTGTGCATCATCTTTAGAAGAGGCTTCCTTCTGGGACGACAGCCATGCAGACCAATTTGATATAGTGTACGGCATATGATCTGAGCACTGAAAGGCTGACCCCCACCCCTTCAACCTCTGCAGCAATGCTGGCAGCACTCATATGTCTATTTCCCAAAGACAACCTCTGGATATAACGCGGAGCACGTGCACTCAACTTCTTTGGTCTACAATGGCGAGGCAGTTTTTGACAATTCCTTTATTAAGAAAATAAACAATGTCCCACGATGTAGATTCATCATCAATAACAACCCCCACTGCCCAGGGTTGTGGGGAAGAGTTGCATGGGTGGGTCATGCTGGGTCATGTGAAGTCATGCTGTGTTGGTGATATCACAAGAGGGTGGTGCCAACAGCTGACTTCACCAGATGGCCCTGCCCTTACCTATACTCATTCATATAGGGTGCAGGGATCTGGGGGAGCAGACCCCCACAACCATAGCCCAGAGTTGTCAGGACGAGGCCCTTGTCTCCATTAGCATATGGACAAGGTGCTTTCACAAAGCAGGTCTGTAAATGAAAGTCTCACCACTGAATGTTTAAACCAATCACGTGGCCTTTAAAGATCCAGAACACCTACTTGTGGGCTGTTTTGGTATATTCTGCATAGGTCTGGCAGGTAGTGATCAGCCAAACTGCCAATGTTCAGTTCAGCAGGTGTTCGGTGAACTTCATTGAAACCAGTTAAATTGAAAATGCTAATTTTCTTCTCTAATATGCAAGAGGGTGCAAAAAAAGGGAGTTGTTCTCGAAGTACTGCCTTCGAGAACAATGCAAGGTGAAGCGCAATCCTGGGAGGTTGTCATATGACGTCCTCCCAGAACAACAGAGCTCCCATTTGACCATCATTTTACAATAGGCTGGGCGGGAAGGCATTAAAGTGAACCCATTTGAGTCTCGCATGGATTTTAAGAGGGTACTTCACAAAAAATAAAAAATTAAAAAAACAAAAAAAAAAAGCATGAGGTTCCCCAGGATATACTGTACATACAAGACCCTTTGATTCTGGTATGGATTTTAAGGGGGTCTCCATGCAAAAAAAAGTGAGTTCCCCCTAAAACCCCCCACATCTGGAAGCCCCCTTTAACAAGGAGTCCCTACCCCCCAGGTGAATGAGTATGGGGTACATCGCTCATCCTCCCCCTTTCCTGCCAGGCTGAGTGCTTGGAAAAGGATTTTGGGGGCGGGGTTAATTTGGCATGGGGTTCCCCTTTAAAATCCATACCAGATTTTTCTTTTTCTTTGTATTTTTTTTAAATTGTATATTGTTGTATAGAATCAATTTAAAGTCTTTTTTTTTCTTTACAAATGTCAGTTTTGCTGCAGCAGGTTCTATACACAGTACAGATGCGCCACTTTACAGGCAGACTAAGGGGACCCCAGGCACTAAATTTTAAGGAATTTTTCACTTTTATTGTTTTAATTTAGGCATCAGTAAAATCACTGCTCATTTAAAAATGTTTTTTTTTACACTTTCACATTTATACATGTCCCCCGGGGCAGTACCCAGGCCTTCATAACCTTTTTATGGCCAATAACTTGCATATAATCCTTCAAAATGGGCATGTTTGATTTTTCATGTTCAGGTCCCATACACTTTAACCGCTTGCCGCCTGCTGTCTCTCATGTAACGGGCAGGCGGCACAGCTCTCGTTCTGGGAGGGTGTCATATGATGGCCCTCCATTTAAACAGGGAATGCATGCGATCGTGTGCGCACATCCCTGTTCCTTTGGTGGCGGCATGTCATGGAGACACCGCTTGCCACCATGGGGGGTGAACAGCCATTGGGCATGGCTGTTTAACACGTGATCTGCCGTGATGAAGTCACAGCCGATTACAGGTGCTACCGCCCCATTTTGCATGGCGCATGCTCGCGATCTCGAGCGTGTTGCAATTGCACGTTGGTGGCAGCGTGTTCCCGGGAACACTGCTCGTCACCGACGCTGGTAAACAGCCATTGGCCAGTGGCTATTTACCACGTGATCGGCTGTGATCCTTTCACAGCCGATCACTAAATGTCATCAAACGGTGGTAACGAGATGTTACCGGGTTCTCCTCCTCACACACCGATCGTGTGTGAGAAGGAGATTGCGGTAACTTCTCGTTATCGCCTACAGTGTACACCAATCACACTGATTTCCCCCCCCCAATAAAGAGGCCCTATCACCACTAGGGATGAGCCGAACACCCCCCGGTTCGGTTCGCACCAGAACCTGCGAACGGACCGAAAATTTGCACGAATGTTAGAACCCCATTGACGTCTATGGGACTTGAACGTTCGAAATCAAAAGTGCTCATTTTAAAAGCTAATTTGCATGGTATTGTCCTAAAAAGGGTTTGGGGACCCGGGTCCTGGCCCAGGGGACATGTATCAAAGCAAAAAAAACTTTTAAAAACGGACGTTTTTTCGGGAGCATTGATTTTAAAGATGCTTAAAGTTAGAAAAAAAAGTGAAATATTCCTTTAAATATCGTACCTGGGGGGTGTCTATAGTATGCCTGTAAAGTGGCATGTGTTTCCTGTGCTTAGAACAGTCCCTGCACAAAATGTCATTTTTAAAGGAAAAAAAGTCATTTAAAACTGCTTGTGGCTTTAATGTAATGTTGGGTCCTGGCAATATGGATGAAAATCAGTGAGACAAACGGCATGAGTACCCCCCAGTCCATTACCAGGCCCTTTAGGTCTTGTATGGATATTAAGGGGAAACCCGCACCTAAATTAAAAAAAGGAAAGACGTGGGGCCACCGGGCCCTATATACTCTGAACAGCAGTATACAGGCGGTGCAAACAAGACAGGGACTGTAGAATCTGTTTGTAATTTTGAACTGGTACATTTTTAACGTGTTTAGCTCCAGCCAAATAAATCTATTTTAAGCTTTTTGGAAAACATAGGGAAGGGTTATCACCCCTGTGACATTTGTTTTGCTATCTGTGCTCCTCTTCAGAAGATTTCACCTCATTTTTTGTCCCAATGACAAATGTTTTTTGAAAATTTGTTTTTTTTTCGTGAAACAAGGATTGGTGATAAAGCATCAGTAGAAAGGAGAAACGTTTTTCCCATATTAACTCTTACAGGAGAGAATTTCCCTTCCTAGGGGTAGATTTCATCCCACTTCCTATTGTCTCCTTCCGTTTGCAAGTAGGAGTCGTTTGTAAGTTGGATGTTTGAAAGTAGGAGCCTGCCCTATATACTCAGCAGAAATTTGGGCCTTAGGTGTTGTTGTGGCCACAACACTGTAATCCCTCACAGGGCCCTGCTTTGAAATATTAGATCAAGAATTGTAATTACATGCCCCTGTTGAACAGGGGCAGAAAAATTGGGCCTGTGGTGGTGGTGGTGCTAGTGCCACAACACTGTAAGTCCTCACTCGCTCTTGGTGGGTGCAGAAACTGGCCCTGCTGTGAAATATTAGATCAAGAATTGTAATTACATGGCCCTGTTGAACAGGGGCAGAAAAATTGGGCCTTTGGTGGTGGTGTTGCTAGTGCCACATCACTGTAAGTCCTCACTCGCTCTTGGTGGGCGCAGAAACGGGCCCTGCTGTAAAATATTAGAACAAGAATTGTAATTACATGCCCCTGTTGAACAGGTGCTGAAAAATTGGGTCTTAGGCACTGGTGCTGGTGCTACAACACTGCAACCCCTCACAGATACTCTAGTTGGAACGCAGAAACGAGCCCTGCTGCAAAGTATTGCATCAAAAATTGTAATTACACGCCTCTGTTAAACAGGGGCTGAAAAATTGGGCCTTAGGCACTGGTGCTGGTGCCACAACACTGCAACCCCTCACAGATACTCTAGCTGAAACGCAGGAACGAGCCCTGTTGCAAAGTATTGCATCAAAAATTGTACTTACACGCCCCTGTTAAACAGGGTCTGAAAAATTGGGTCTTAGGCATTGGTGCTGGTGCCACAACACTGCAACCCCTCACAGATACTCTAGTTGGAACGCAGAAACGAGCCCTGCTGCAAAGTATTGCATCAAAAATTGTAATTATTCGGTTATATCAGCATCAGGTGCTTGGTAGCTGGGGGTGATCCAAGACTGATTCATCTTTATGAAGGTCAGTCGATTGACCGAGTCAGTGGACAGACACACCCTGTGATCGGTTACAAAGCCTCCAGCAGCACTGAATGTGCGTTCCGAAAGAACGCTGGATGCAGGACAGGCCAGTAGCTCAATTGCGTACTGTGCAAGCTCTGGCCAGTGATCCCTCCTCAAGATCCAGTAACCCAGAGGATTTTCGGTGGGAAAGGTGTCCAAATCAGATCTTGCCCCTAGGTATTCCTGCACCATGTAAAACAGACGCTGGCGATGGTTGCTGGAACCGATCATACCTTGGGGCTGCGGACCAAAAAATTGTCTGAACGCATCGGTCAGACGGCCACCTTCTCCACCGCTCCTTCTTTGACTGACCGAAGCCTCACCAACACGTTGTCCAGAAACAGGAGTTTGTAACCTCCCAGTCTCTGGGAACGCGTTGCACAGACCTTTCTGCAAGGCCTCCCGAAGATGTTTCATCCTCTGCTCCCTCTGCGATGGCAAGATAAAGTCCGCAACCTTACCCTTGTAACATGGATCAAGGAGGGTTGCCAGCCAGTATTGGTCCTTCTCCTTGATACCACGAATATGAGGATCCTTACGCAAGCTTTGCAGGATCAGGGAGGCCATGCGGCATAGGTTTGCTGAGGCATTCGGCCCGGAGTCCTCTGGGTCACTAAGGACGACATGGTCCGCAGCCACCTCCTCCCAGCCACGTACAAGTCCATGTGTTTCTTGGGACTGATTCCTTAAAGACTGCTGCTGATCCTAAGTGCCAGGCTCCACCTCCATACTGACACAATCCTCCTCCTCCTCGTCCTCTTCCTGTGTGATCGGCGGGCATGCAGGAACACTGTCTGGATAAAGGGGGCCTTGAGAGCTAAGGAAGTCCTCCTCTTCCTGCCTCTGTTCTGCCTCAAGTGCCCTGTCCGTTATTCCATGCAGCGTGTGCTCCAACACGTGGACAAGGGGGACAGTGGCACTAATGCATGCACTGTCACTGCTCACCATCCTCGTGGCCTCCTCAAATGGTGACAGGACAGTGCATGCATCCCTGATCATGGCCCACTAGCGTGGGGAAAAAAAAACAAGCTTTCCTGACCCTGTCCTGGTGCCATAGTTGCACAGGTACTCATTGATGGCCCTCTGCTGCATGTGCAGCAGCTGCAGCATGGCCAACATTGAGTTCCTCCTGGTGGGCATGTCACAGATTAGGCGGTTCTTGGGCAGGTTAAACTCCTTTTGGAGGTCTGCCAGCCGAGCACTGGCATTATATGACCGGCGGAAATGCAAACAGACTTTCCTGGCCTGCCTCAGGACATCCTGTAAGCCCGGGTACCTGCCCAAGAACTGCTGCACCACCAAGGTAAGGACGTGAGCCAAATAGGGCACATGGGTCATTTATGCCTGTCGGAGGGCAGAGAGGAGGTTGGTGCCATTGTCGCAAACCACCATTCCTGCCTTAAGTTGGCGTGGCATCAACCACCTCTGAACCTGCCCCTGCAGAGCTGACAGAACCTCTGCCCCAGTGTGGCTCCTGTCCCCCAAGCACACTAGCTCAAGCACCGCATGGCATCTTTTGGACTGCATACTTGCGTAGCCCCTTGAACGGCTACGGAGCACCGCTGGTTCCGAGGACAAAGCACAGGAAGAGGCCATGGAGGAAGAAGAAGAGGAGGGGGTGGAGGAGAGAGGTGTGTCACAATCATTAGTAGTGGCATTTTGGAGGCGTGGTGGCGGAACAACCTCCAACACTACTGCACCTTGTCCTGCATCCTTCCCAGCTGCCAGCAGAGTCACCCAATGCGCTGTGAAACTTAGGTAACGTCCCTGTCCATGCCTGCTGGACCATGAGTCAGCGGTAATATGCACCTTACCGCTGACCGCCCTGTCCAGCGAGGCCAAGACATTGCTTTCCACATGCCGGTAGAGAGCCAGAATTGCCTTCCGTGAGAAAAAGTGGCGTTTGGGTACCTGCCACTGAGGAACTGCACATTCCACAAACTCACGGAAGGGGGCAGAGTCTACCAACTGAAAAGGCAGCAGTTGAAGTGCTAGCAATTTTGCCAAGCTAGCATTCAACCGCTGGGCATGTGGATGGCTGGGAGCGAACTTCTTTCGGCGGTGCAGCAGCTGGGGCACGGAAATTTGCCTGGTACAATCTGACATCGGTGTACCAAAAGCAGATTGTCCACAAGTACTTGGCTATGACACACCTAATTCTACACCTTCATTCCTCTCAGTGCAGGTCTCAGAGAGGACTGAAGGTATAGTGGGGTTGGAGATCTCAGCTGATGAGGAGCAAGGAGAGGTCCTCTTTGTTCTTTGGTGTAGGTCTTTTAGATACGCTTGCCAACGAACTGCATGGCAGGTCAACATATGTCTGGTCAAGCATGTGCTGCCCAAGCGGGAGATGTTTTGGCCACGTGAGATACGCTTGAGACATATGTTGCAAATAGCAGCGGTGCGATCTGATGCACTCGTCTCAAAAAAGGCCCACACCAAAGAACTTTTTGAATAACGCGCAGAGACTGCAGCGCCCTGCACATGCGAAGCTTTGGGGTGTGATGCAGTCAGTGAGCTGCACTTAGGCTGGCCCCTGGAGGGCATCCTGCCTCGTTGGTGATGTGCCGCCTCCTCCTCCTCCTCCTCTCTCCTATCAGGCACCCACGTTGAGTCAGTGACCACATCATCCCCTCCCTCCCCATCACTGGAGCAAACCTGGCAGTATGCTGCAGCAGGGGGAGCATGACTGCCAGATTGCTACCCTTCTTGGGCAAACCCTCTGTCCGTGTTCACGTTACTGCCTTCATCTAGCTCAGTATCATCATCAGAGCCTTCCAAACACTGGGCATCCTCCTGGAGCATGTACCCAACACTGTGGTCAAACAGTTCGAGGGACTCCTCAGGAGGACATGGTGGGGCTAAGGAAGGAGTCACTGATGACATTGAGCCGAAGGAAGAGGCCGCTGCTTTGCCAGACAAAGTACCCTGAGCATGGGTGAGAGAGGATGAGGAGGATGAGGACGGCTTGGTCATCCACTCGACCAAGTCTTCCGCATGTTGCGGCTCAACACGGCCATCTGCCGAAAAAAAGGCCAAGCGTGTCCCACGGCCACGTGCTGATGAGGATGCACCGTCTCCACGACCAGCACTGTTGCCTCTAGACATAGAGCCTGCTTGCCCTCTTTTATTGGCTTGTGACTGTCTGCCTCTCCTTGTTGGCCTTCCAGACATACTAATGGCCTGTAGCTGCACTAAGCTGGGATATATATATGTACTGATACTGCAGCTAGCAAAATCAACTGCCTGCCTGTAGTATGAGAACACCACCAACCTTCTACAGGTAGCTTTAGGTGAACACTGTGCAGAGCTCGCCAAAAAATAACTTGTAGCTTATTTAGCTGCCTGCGGTAGTGATAGGATCAGGTAAACACCACCAACCTTCTACAGGTAGCTTTAGATGAACACTGTGCAGAGCTCACCAAAAATAACTTGTAGCTTATTTAGCTGCCTGCGGTAGTGATAGGATCAGGAAAACACCACCAACCTTCTACAGGTAGCTTTAGGTAAACACTGTGCAGAGTTCGCACTACACTAACTTGTAGCTTATTTAGCTGCCTGTGTAGTAATAGGATCAGGAAAACACCACCAACCTTCTACAGGTAGCTTTAGGTGAACATTGCAGAGCTCACCAAAAAATAACTTGTAGCTTATTTAGCTGCCTGCGGTAGTGATAGGATCAGGAAAACACCACCAACCTTCTACAGGTAGCTTTAGGTGAACACTGTGCAGAGCTCACACTACATTAACTTGTAGCTTATTTAGCTGCCTGCAGTAGTAATAGGATCAGGAAAACACCACCAACCTTCTACAGGTAGCTTTAGGTGAACACTGTGCAGAGCTCGCACTACACTAACTTGTAGCTTATTTAGCTGCCTGAGGTAGTATTAGGATCAGGAAAACACCACCAACCTTCTACAGGTAGCTTTAGGTGAACACTGTGCAGAGCTCGCACTACACTAACTTTCAGCTTATTTAGCTGCCTGCGGTAGTGATAGGTTCAGGAAAACACCACCAACCTTCTACAGGTAGCTTTAGGTGAACACTGTGCAGAGCTCGAATTAGAATAAAGTGTGGTGCTGCGCTAATCCCAATGAGATTGGTGTGTATTAGCTCTGTGCTCGTGAGTGTCTTGTAGTGCACCCAAATTTAGTCTCTGCAACTGTAACAGAGCAGTAAAAAGATGACCTAATGTGACGATTGAATCCTTATGTGCTGATGGTGTGTATGATCATAAAATCGTAGTATAAATACACAATAAATAATAATAAATATAACGTGCAAAGTGATTAGTGCTTAAACATCATGATAGCAAACATAAATGTATGGGTGAATAAATATAGCATAAATAAAATCGCAGCTGGCTCAAACTATCACCAGTCGCCAACTCGCTTAATTAAATATAAATCAACACATTTATAAGTGCATGTATATCCAAAGTGCATCCAGTGCAAGTTAAATGTGACTAAGTGCTTAAAAGTTCATAAATATGCATGCAAATCTGCATGCAAAATATTATCAGGTGCAGTGCTCCTTGCGGCGACTAACAATCAATCAAAGTCCATAAAACGTGTAATGACTTCCGTGCTAAACATGGGTGACAGTAGTGGTCAGTCTTCATGCAACAGTGTGCACATTGGTGGGCAGTGGCCCCTTACCTGAGGGTAATGGGGTAATCACGTTTAGCCACTTAGAGGCATGGCGGCCTTTGTAGAGACCATGGGTATAATCTGTAATGAAATATGGTCCTATCCTGATCGCTTCTCTTGTAGGGGCATCTGGTTCTTTCAAGTAGTGTCCTGGGGTCACCAAGATAGATTAAGAAAGGAAGCCCACAATAGTGTAGTATTGTATGGAAGCATATCACTTTTATTACAGTATAAAATTCAGTACTCACATAAAACGTTAAAAACCGGGTGGAGATCCGACGAGCGGCGAGCTCGTAATGCAATAACTGTCAGAGAGTGCCTGTCCCGTCCCTACGCGTGACGTCACTGTGCAGAGCTCACCAAAAAATAACTTGTAGCTTATTTAGCTGCCTGCGGTAGTGATAGGATCAGGAAAACACCACCAACCTTCTACAGGTAGCTTTAGGTGAACACTGTGCAGAGCTCGCACTACACTAACTTATAGCTTATTTAGCTGCCTGTGGTAGTGATAGGATCAGGAAAACACCACCAACCTTCTATAGGTAGCTTTAGCTGAACACTGTGCAGAGCTCGCAAAAAAAATAACTTGTAGGTTTAGCTGAACACTGTGAGGAGGACGCACTACACTAACTTGTAGCTTTAGCTGAACACTGTGCAGAGGTCGCACTACACTAACTTGTAGTTTTCGCTGAACACTGTGAGAAGGACACACTACACCAACTTGTAGCTTTAGCTGAACACTGTGAGGAGGATGCACTACCCTAACTTGTAGCTTTAGCTGAACACTGTGCAGAGGTCACACTAAACTAACTTGTAGCTTTAGCTGAACACTGTGAGGAGGACGCACTACACTAACTTGTAGCTTTAGCTAAACACTGTGCAGAGGTCTCACTACGCTAACTTGTAGCTTTAGCTGAACACTGTGCAGAGGTCACACGACACTAAATTGTAGTTTTAGCTGAACACTGTGAGGAGGACACACTACACTAACTTGTAGCTTTAGCTGAACACTGTGCAGAGGTCGCACTACACTAAATTGTAGTTTTAGCTGAACACTGTGAGGAGGACGCACTACCCTAACTTGTAGCTTTAGATGAACACTGTGCAGAGGTCACACTACACTAACTTGTAGTTTTCGCTGAACACTGTGAGGAGGATGCACTACCCTAACTTTTAGCATTAGAGGAGGACGCACCACACTAACTTGTAGCTTTAGCTGAACACTGTGCAGATGTCGCACTACACTAACTTTTAGTTTTCACTGAACACTGTGAGGAGAACACACTACACCAACTTGTAGCTTTAGCTGAACACTGTGAGGAGGACGCACTACCCTAACTTGTAGCTTTAGCTGAACACTGTGCAGAGATCGCACTACACTAACTTGTAGCTTTAGCTGAACACTGTGCAGAGGTCACACTAAACTAACTTGTAGCTTTAGCTGAACACTGTGCAGAGGTCTCACTACACTAACTTGTAGCTTTAGCTGAACACTGTGCAGAGGTCGCACTACACTAACTTGTAGCTTATTTAGCTGCCTGCAGTAGTAATAGGATCAGGAAAACACCACCAACCTTCTACAGGTAGCTTTAGGTGAACACTGTGCAGAGCTCACACTACACTAACTTCTAGCTTATTTAGCTGCCTGCGGTAGTGATAGGATCAGGAAAACACCACCAACCTTCTACAGGTAGCTTTAGGTGAATACTGTGCAGAGCTCGCACTACACTAACTTGTAGCTTATTTAGCTACCTGAGGTAGCATTAGGATCAGGAAAACACCACCAACCTTCTACAGGTAGCTTTAGCTGAACACTGTGCAGAGCTCACAAAAAAATAACTTGTAGGTTTAGCTGAACACTGTGAGGAGGACGCACTACACTAACTTGTAGCTTTAGCTGAACACTGTGCAGAGGTCGCACTACACTAACTTGTAGTTTTCGCTGAACACTGTGAGGAGGACACACTACACCAACTTGTAGCTTTAGCTGAACACTGTGAGGAGGACGCACTACCCTAACTTGTAGCTTTAGCTGAACACTGTGCAGAGATCACACTAAACTAATTTGTAGCTTTAGCTGAACACTGTGCAGAGGTCGCACTACACTAACTTGTAGTTTTAGCTCAACACTGTGAGCAGGACACACTACACTAACTTGTAGCTTTGGCTGAACACTGTGCAGAGGTCTCACTACACTAACTTGTAATTTTAGCTGAACACTGTGAGGGGGACGCACTACACTAACTTGTAGCTTTAGCTGAACACTGTGCAGAGGTCGCACTACAATAACTTGTAGTTTTAGCTGAACACTGTGAGGAGGACGCACTACCCTAACTTGTAGCTTTAGCTGAACACTGTGCAGAGGTCACACTAAACTAACTTGTAGCTTTAGCTGAACACTGTGAGGAGGACGCACTAACCTAACTTGTAGTTTTAGCTGAACACTGTGAGCAGGACGCACTACACTAACTTGTAGCTTTAGATGAACACTGTGCAGAGGTCGCACTACACTAACTTGTAGTTTTCGCTGAACACTGTGAGGACTGAAGGACACAATACACCAGCTTGTAGCTTTAGCTGAATACTGTGAGGAGGACGCACTACACTAACTTGTAGCTTTAGAGGAGGACGCACTACTCTAACTTGTAGCTTTAGCTAAACACTGTGCAGATGTCGCACTACACTAACTTGTAGTTTTCGCCGAACACTGTGAGGAGGACGCACTACCCTAACTTGTAGGTTTAGCTGAACACTGTGCATAGGTCACACTAAACTAACTTGTAGCTTTAGCTGAACACTGTGGGGAGGACGCACTACACTAACTTGTAGCTTTAGCTGAACACTGTGCAGAGGTCTCAATACACTAACTTGTAGTTTTAGCTGAACACTATGAGCAGGACGCACTACACTAACTTGTAGCTTTAGCTCAACACCGTGCAGAGGTCGCACTACACTAACTTGTAGTTTTAGCTGAACACTGTGAGCAGGACGCACTACAATAACTTGTAGCTTTAGCTGAACACTGTGCAGAGGTCTCACTACACTAACTTGTAGCTTTAGCTGAACACTGTGCAGAGGTCGCACTACACTAACTTGTAGCTTATTTAGCTGCCTGCGGTAGTGATAGGATCAGGAAAACACCACCAACCTTCTACAGGTAGCTTTAGGTGAACACTGTGCAGAGCTCACCAAAAAATAACTTGTAGCTTATTTAGCTGCCTGCGGTAGTGATAGGATCAGGAAAACACCACCAACTTTCTACAGGTAGCTTTAGGTGAACACTGTGCAGAGCTCGCACTACACTAACTTATAGCTTATTTAGCTGCCTGCGGTAGTGATAGGATCAGGAAAACACCACCAACCTTCTACAGGTAGCTTTAGCTGAACACTGTGCAGAGCTCGCAAAAAAAATAAATTGTAGGTTTAGCTGAACACTGTGAAGAGGACGCACTACACTAACTTGTAGCTTTAGCTAAACACTGTGCAGAGGTCGCACTACACTAACTTGTAGTTTTTCGCTGAACACTGTGAGAAGGACACACTACACCAACTTGTAGCTTTAGCTGAACACTGTGAGGAGGACGCGCTACCCTAACTTGTAGCTTTAGCTGAACACTGTGCAGAGGTCACACTAAACTAACTTGTAGCTTTAGCTGAACACTGTAAGGAGGAGGACGCACTACACTAATTTGTAGCTTTAGCTAAACACTGTGCAGAGGTCTCACTACACTAACTTGTAGCTTTAGCTGAACACTGTGCAGAGGTCACACTACACTAACTTGTAGTTTTAGCTGAACACTGTGAGCAGGAAGCACTACACTAACTTGTAGCTTTAGCTGAACACTGTGCAGAGGTCTCACTACACTAAATTGTAGTTTTAGCTGAACACTGTGAGGAGGACACACTACACTAACTTGTAGCTTTAGCTGAACACTGTGCAGAGGTCGCACTACACTAACTTGTAGTTTTAGCTGAACACTGTGAGAAGGACGCACTACCCTAACTTGTAGCTTTAGATGAAAACTGTGCAGAGGTCGCACTACACTAACTTGTAGTTTTCGCTGAACACTGTGAGGAGGACACACTACACCAACTTGTAGCTTTAGCTGAACACTGTGAGGAGGATGCACTACCCTAACTTTTAGCTTTAGAGGAGGACGCACTACACTAACTTGTAGCTTTAGCTGAACACTGTGCAGATGTCGCACTACACTAACTTGTAGTTTTCGCTGAACACTGTGAGGAGAACACACTACACCAACTTGTAGCTTTAGCTGAACACTGTGAGGAGGACGCACTACACAAACTTGTAGCTTTAGCTGAACACTGTGCAGAGGTCACACTAAACTAACTTGTAGCTTTAGCTGAACACTGTGCAGAGGTCACACTACACTAACTTGTAGCTTATTTAGCTGCCTGCGGTAGTGATAGGATCAGGAAAACACCACCAACCTTCTACAGGTAGCTTTAGGTGAACACTGTGCAGAGCTCACCAAACAATAACTTGTAGCTTATTTAGCTGCCTGCGGTAATGATAGGATCAGGAAAACACCACCAACCTTCTACACCAACTTATTGCTTTAGCTGAACACTGTGAAGAGGACGCACTACCCTAACTTGTAGCTTTAGCTAAACACTGTGCAGAGGTCTCACTACACTAAATTGTAGTTTTAGCTGAACACTGTGAGGAGGACACACTACACTAACTTGTAGCTTTAGCTGAACACTGTGCAGAGTTCGCACTACACTAACTTGTAGTTTTAGCTGAACACTGTGAGGAGGACGCATTACCCTAACTTGTAGCTTTAGATGAACACAGTGCAGAGGTCGCACTACAATAACTTGTAGTTTTCGCTGAACACTGTGAGGAGGACACACTACACCAACTTGTAGCTTTAGCTGAACACTATGAGGAGGATGCACTACCCTAACTTTTAGCTTTAGAGGAGGACGCACTACACTAACTTGTAGCTTTAGCTGAACACTGTGAGCAGGACGCACTACACTAACTTGTAGTTTTAGCTGAACACTGTGCAGAGGTCACACTAAACTAACTTGTAGCTTTAACTGAACACTGTGAGGAGGACGCGCTACACTAACTTGTAGCTTCAGCTGAACACTGTGCAGAGGTGGCACTACACTAACTTGTAGTTTTCGCTGACCACTGTGAGGAGGACACACTACACCAACTTGTAGCTTTAGCTGAACACTGTGAGGAGGATGCACTACCCTAACTTGTAGCTTTGTAGCTTTAGCTGAACACTGTGCAGAGGTCACACTAAACTACCTTGTAGCTTTAGCTGAACACTGTGAGGAGGACGCACTACACTAACTTGTAGCTTTAGCTGAACACTGTGCAGAGGTCTCACTACACTAACTTGTAGCTTTAGCTGAACACTGTGCAGAGGTCGCACTACACTAACTTGTAGTTTTAGCTGAACACTGTGAGCAGGACGCACTACCCTAACTTGTAGCTTTAGAGGAGGACGCACTACTCTAACTTGTAGCTTTAGCTAAACACTGTGCAGATCTCGCACTACACTAACTTGTAGTTTTCGCTGAACACTGTGAGGAGGACGCACTACAATAACTTGTAGGTTTAGCTGAACACTGTGCAGAGGTCACACTAAACTAACTTGTAGCTTTAGCTGAACACTGTGGGGAGGACGCACTACACTAACTTGTAGCTTTAGCTGAACACTGTGCAGAGGTCTCAATACACTAACTTGTAGCTTTAGCTAAACACTGTGCAGAGGTCGCAATACACTAACTTGTAGTTTTATTATTATTATACAAGATTTATATAGCGCCAACAGTTTACGCAGCGCTTTACAATGTATAAGGGGGACAACACAATTACAGTACAGTTCAATACAAAAGGTACAGGGGGGCCCTGCTTATAGAGCTTACATTCTAAAGGGAGGGGGTCGTGGTACAAAAGGTAATAGCTGCACAGAATGATTTGATGGGGGTGGCTCAGGGACAGTTATGTGGGTGTGGGATAGGCTTCCCTGAATAAATGAGCTTTCAGGGATCTCCTAAAGGTGGACAGGGTAGGGGCTGATTGGACATACTGGGGCAGGGAATTCCAGAGGACGGCAGAGGCTCTGGAAAAGTCCTGAAGGCGAGCATGGGAGGAGGTAACAAGGGAGCTAGAGAGCAGGAGGTCCTGGGAGGAGCGGAGGAGGTGATTTGGGCGATATCTGCAGATGAGGTTGGTGATGTAGATGGGGGCGATGTTGTGAATGGCCTTGTATGTTATGGTTAGCATTTTGAATTTTACACGGTGGGGTAGGGGAAGCCAGTGAAGGGATTGGCAGAGAGGAGCAGCAGTCACGGATCGATTAGTGAGGTATTAGTCTAGCAGCAGCATTCATAATAGACTGAAGGGGGGATAGCCTGCTTAAGGGTAGGCCATTAAGGAGAGAGTTGCAGTAGTCGAGGCGGGAAATAATCAAGGAGTGAATAAGTTGCTTTGTGGTGTCATTAGTCAGGAATGGTCGAATTCTGGAGATGTTGCGGAGGTTAAGGCAGCAGGATTTAGCCAGTGATTGGATATGGGGGCTGAAGGAGAGGTCAGAGTCAAGGATTACACCCAGGACCCTGGCATGTGTGGAGGGACAAATGGTTGTGTTGTTGATATTAATGGTGAAGTCACAGGAGGGGGAACGTGAAGGAGGAAATATAACAAGCTCAGTTTTAGAAAGATTAAGTTTGATGAAGTGGTGTGACATCCATACCGATATGTCATTCAGCAAGTTTGAGACCTGTGAGGAGATAGTGGGGGTAAGTTGAGGAGTGGAGAGATAGATCTGTGTGTCATCGGCATAGAGGTAGTATTGGAAACCATGGGAGGTTATCAACTGGCCCAGGGAAGAGGTATAGAGTGAGAAAAGGAGAGGCCCAAGGACGGAGCCTTGGGGTACCCCAACAGAAAGAGGAAGGGGAGCGGAGGAGATGGAGTTGTAAGTGACACTGAAAGTGCGCTGAGATAGGTAGGAGGAGAACCAGGATAATGCAGAATCACGGAGGTCAAGGGAGTGTAATTTGCTGAGGAGCAGCAGGTGGTCAACTGTGTCAAAGGCAGCAGAGAGGTCTAAAAGTATGAGTATGGAGTAGTGGCCATTGGTTTTGGCAGTTATTAGGTCATTGGTGAGTTTTAGT
Organism: Aquarana catesbeiana; assembly: GCF_042186555.1. Lineage (NCBI taxonomy): Eukaryota > Metazoa > Chordata > Amphibia > Anura > Ranidae > Aquarana > Aquarana catesbeiana. Next base: position 43,781,422 of record NC_133324.1, read on the forward strand.
AGGGCAGTTTCAGTAGAATGTTGTAGGCGGAAGCCAGACTGTAGGGGGTCGAGAAGGTTGATGTCTGTGAGGTAGCGACTCATTTGGTCATGAACAAGGCGTTCGATGAGCTTGGAGGCAAACGGGAGCAGGGAGATAGGTCTTAAGTTATGAGTTAAGTTTCAGCAGGGAAGGAAAGGTGCCAGAGGAGAGGGAGAGGTTGAAGATGTGGGTTAGGGAGTTGAGGATAGAGTGGGAAGGTGGTCGCAGTAATTGAGAGGGGACAGGGTCCAGGGGACATGTAGTGAGGTGGGCCATGGAGAGGAGTTTTAGCTTTTAGTTTTAGCTGAACACTGTGAGCAGGACGCACTACACTAACTTGTAGGTTTAGCTGAACACTGTGCAGAGGTCTCACTACACTAACTTGTAGTTTTAGCTGAACACTGTGAGGAGGACGCACTACACTAACTTGTAGCTTTAGCTGAACACTGTGCAGAGGTCGCACTACACTAACTTGTAGTTTTAGCTGAACACTGTGAGGAGGACATACTACCCTAACTTGTAGCTTTAGCTGAACACTGTGCAGAGGTCACACTAAACTAACTTGTAGCTTTAGCTGAACACTGTGAGGAGGACGCACTACCCTAACTTGTAGCTTTAGCTGAACACTGTGCACTACACTAACTTGTAGTTTTAGCTGAACACTGTGCAGAGGTCACACCAAACTAACTTGTAGCTTTAACTGAACACTGTGAGGAGGGCGCACTACACTAACTGTAAAAAGTCTAGCTGCCTGACTGTGGTACTAATAGGATCAAAAGAACACCAGCAATTTTCTTCAGGTAGCTGTAAATACTGTAACAAGACAAGCCTGCCTGTCAGTAGGAAGATAACAGGAACGGATCTAGCTAAACCGAATACAGTGTGTGTATATATATATATATATATATATATATATATATATATGCAACACCTGGGATGCATATATATACACAATACACTGTACTGTAAGTGCAGCTAACTCACTGACTGTCCTGCCTAATCTAGCTAACTCAAATGAAAAGACACTGTCTCTCTATCTCTCAGCACGCTGGAACGCACTACACAGCTCTCTCTACCGACGGCGCTGTGATTGGCCAAGCATGCGGGTCATAGTGCATGCTTGGCCAATCAGCAATTCCGCAGTGAATTATGGGCCGTGACGCGCCACATGAATTTGGCACGAACAGCCCATAACGTTTGCAATTCGGCGAACGATCGAACAGCCGATGTTCGAGTCGAACATGGGTTCGACTCAAACACGAAGCTCATCCCTAGTCACCACCCATAAAAGTACCTGTCACAGCTCATCTGAGTACCTGTCAGTCCATATGAGTACCTGTCACAGTCCATCAGAGTACCCGAGTACCTGTCACAGTCCATCAGAGTACCTGAGTACCTGTCACAGTCCATCAGAGTACCCGAGTACCTGTCACGGTCCATCTGAGTACCAAAGTACCTGTCACAGTTTACATGAGTACCCAAGTACCTGAGTACCTGTCACAGTCCATATGAGTACCGAGTACCTGAGTACCTGTCACAGTCCATATGAGTACCCGAGTACCTGTCACAGTCCATATGAGTACCTGTCATAGTCCATATGAGTACCCGAGTACCTGAGTACCTGTCACAGTCCATATGAGTACCCGAGTACCTGAATACCTGTCACAGTCCATATGAGTACAGAGTACCTGAGTACCTGTCACCACCCTTCAGAGTACCCAAATACCAGTCACCAGTCCATCAGAGTACCCGAGTACCTCTCTGTAGCCCATCAGAGTACCCGAGTACCTGTCACCAGGCCATCAGAGTACCCGAGTACCTGTCACCAGGCCATCAGAGTACCAGAGTACCTGTCACCAGGCCAGAGTACCCGAGTACAGGTCACCAGCCCATCAGAGTAACTAAGTACCTGTCATCAGCCCATGAGAATACCCGAGTACCTGTCTGCAGCTCATCAAGTTACCCAAGTACCTGTCTCCAGCCCATCAGAGTACCCGAGTACCTATTTGCATCCCATGCCTCATAGAATATATGTTGGGGTATTTGCTTTCCAAAATGGGGTCATTTTGGGGGTAATTTCATTGTCCTGGTGCTCAAGGACCTTCAAAAGTGTGATAGGTAGGAATGAACTGAGATGTGTAATTTATGCTCCTAGAACGCCTGAAGGTACTGCTTCAATGTTGGGCCTCTGTATGTGGGCAGGCTGTGTAAAAGTCTCACACATGTGGTATCGCCATACTCGGGAAGAGTAGCATAATGTATTTTGGGGTGTAATTTGTGCTATATATATGCTATGTGTTAGAAATATTTTATAATTTGACAACTTTGTGTAAAAAATATGCGTTTTCATTTTTTTTCCACATTTTCCAAAAACTTCTGTAAAAAAATGAACCATTCAAAAGACTCATTATGCCTCATAGATTATACGTTGGGGTGTTTGCTTTCCAAAATGGGGTCATTTTGTGTGTAATTCCATTGTCCTGGTGCTCCAGGACCTTCAAAAGTGTAATAGGTGGTTGAGAAATGAGATGTGTCATTTATGCTCGTAGAAAGCCTGAGGGTGCTAGTTCAATGTTGGTCCTTTGTATGTGGCCAAGCTGTGTAAAAGTTTTACACATGTGGTATCGCCATACTTGGGAAGAGTGGCAGAATGTATTTTGGGGTGCATTTGTTGTATGCATATGCTGTGTGTGAGAAATAACCTGATAATTTGACAATTTTATCAAGAATTGTGGGAAAAAATTACAACTTAAAAAACTCACCATGCTACTTACTCAATACCTTGGAATGTCTACTTTCTAAAAGGGGTCATTTGGGGGGTATTTGTATTTTCCTGACTTGTTAGTGTCTCAAGAAATGAGATTCACCTGATGTACTGAAGGCCTGATCAGATGTGATCAACTTTCAGTGATTGGCACCATTGTTTGTAGACCCTATAACTTTCACAAAGACCAAATAATATACACTAATTTGGGTTATTTTTACCAAAGATATGTAGCAGTATAAATTTTAGCCAAAATTTATGAAGAAAAATTACTAATTAGCAAAATGTTATGACAGAAACAAAGAAAAAAGCCATTTTTTCACAAAATTTACGGTCTTTTCTTATTTATAGCACAAAAAATAAAAAACCCACTAGTGATTAAATACCACCAAAAGAAAGCTCTATTTTTGTGAAAAAAAGGACGCAAGTTTCATATGGGTACATTGCTGCATAAAATTCAAACTGTGAGAGCGCTGAAAGCTGAAAATTGGTCTAGGCAGGAAGGGGGTGTAAGTGCACTGTATTGAGGTGGTTAATAGAGTTTGCGGGTCCAATTTTTTCTCTGTTCTGGAGTTCTGATGCGAATCGAACAGGGGGGTGTTCTGCCCATCAATACTAAGGAAGCAGCTGGCAACACTGTAAAGCATCATTAGCCTGAAAGCGAGTTTGGACCATACCCATCAGTTGGGTGGTGAAGACTCCAGAGCAGAATAATTGGGTAACAGTTAGATGGGGTAGAGGGAAAAGTATAAGGGAAGCCAGTCCTGAGCTGACACATCCCACTAAATACACCCGGTTGCGTGATATTGGGGACATCCATCAAGAAGTGGCAGTGCTGGATCAGAGTGAATCCCCTAGCTGCCGAGGAACAACTCCTCCAGTGAGGATGGGGACAAGGATAAAGTAAAGTATAGACAGATTCTAATGGTAGGGGATTCAATTATTAGAAGGACAGACAGGGCAATCTGTCGCCGAAAAGTATGTTGTTTACCAGGCAACCGGGTTCAGCACATCATGGATCAGATGGACAGTATGATGGGTGGGGCTGGGGAGGATGCAGCAGTCATGGTACATATTGGTACCAATGACAAAGTTAGAGGAAGAGGGAGTGTCCTAAAAAAATTCAGGGATTTAGGAGCTATGCAGAAGAAATGGACCTCCATGGTGGTATCCTCAGAAATACTGGGATGCCTTTTCGGTCGGTTACTGGCTCTACACTAGGGACAGACTGCACCTAAATGGGGAGGGTGCAGTTCTGCTGGGAGAGAAGATGGCCAAAAATGTAGGCTTTTAAACTAAGCGATGGGGGGAGGGATCAGAGGAAGAGATAGCCAGCAGTGAGCAAAGGACAGAGGGTGGAATTGGGGGCATTAGTACTAAGGAGGAAAAAAATATGTGCTCGTACAAAACTAAAAGACATGTACACAAATGCTAGAAGTCTAGCTAATAAAATGGAAAAATTGGAGCTGCTGATAGACGAGGAGGATTTCAACTTTAATATTAAAAACTTGGTTTGACAGCTCACATGACTGGCATGCCAATATCCAGGGGTTCTCCTTGTATCGGAGGGACAGGGAAGGTAGAAGAGGGAATGTGAGGGAAGGCATAGCTAATGGGGCAAGGCAGGGAGTGTAATCCTTGTTGCTGGAGCTTTAAAGGGAAGTTGCAAATGGGAAACTAATAGTGGGCAAATGCTACAGGCCCCCTAACTTAGAGGATGAGGAGAAGTCTGATCTATCACAGTTAGAAATGGCAGCAAGGCAGGGCAATGTTATCCCCTGGGGGATTTCCATTATTTGGGCAGAAGGAACTGCTAACTCATTTAAAGCTTGCCATTTCATTTCAAATGTCTTACAGGACAACTCCATGGGTCAATTGGTGGATGCTTTGACTAGAAATAATGCTTTCCTAGATCTACTGATTACAAATAACACAGATCTGATTGCGGATGTACTTGGAATTACGGGTAAACTTAGGAAACAATGATCATAGGGTAATTACATTCAACACACCTCATAGTAAAAGAAGGCACCAGGGCAGCGCAAGAACATTAATTTCCAAAAGAGCCAACTTCTCTAAGCTACTCTCCATACCACAGAATATTAAATGAGATCAAATTCTTTAAACATTGAACAGTGAGGTAAAATGGGAGTGTTTTAAGAACATATTAAATAACATATTAAATAAGGGTATCAGCCAGTGCATTCCAATGGCCAACAAATATAAAAAGCTAAGGGTAAACCTGGGTATTTAAATGTTAATGTAAAAGGTTTATAAAGAGAAAAAATGGCCTTTAAAAATACAGTATAAGGTCGAGGGGCCATTGTCCGTACCGCTTGTGGTGGGGGGGGGTCCTTCACTGGGTGCTCTGGATTAAATGGCCTCCAGCCATTAAATACGCAGCAAGATGTAGCTGGCAACTCCAGAATCCAGAAAGCCTATATTCATCCATCCCCCATCCAAAATCCGTGTTTAGAATATCTTTTGACACAAAACTATTTTATGTTCAATAGGGACTTCTACCTCTATGGGGGCTAAGTTCTTACCCTCCCTTGCCAACCTTTACATGGGTTGGTGGGATAGGTCCTGCATCTTTGGAGCTGGGTGTCCCACACGTTCCCAAATAAAGTTTTTTCGCTGCTATATTGATGACCTGTTATTCATATGTACCAAAGAAATAGGAGGGTTGGATGAATGGCTGACTTTTTTGAATGACAATGTGTCAGAAACCATGAAATCAGACCGAGACAGAAGTACAGTTAAATCACACTTGTTTAATAATAAAAATAAATAGAACAAATGTAGTCAAAACATAGCCAGTGTTCAGGAACCGGAACGGATAGTCAGACAAGCCAAATGTCAGGGAGCCGGAGATGAGCGCAGTAAAACAGCAAGCAGGATCTTAAGCCAGAATGATGTCAGCCAAGCAAGTCTTATAACAGGAATGCAGGAGAGCGTCTCTGTGATGTTGACTAAGGTGAAGGCATGGAGATCCTCTGGGCTGCACGGCTTAAGTAGGCAGGACTTACGAGCAGGATATCACCAACAGCTGAGTACCTGCGGAGAGATAGGAGCTGGCAATTAGCCGAGAGCTGAGTGGCCAGCTCACAGAAGGAAGGGCTGAGCCCACCCTTGACAGTACCCCCTCAAGGACCCCTCCCCCTCGGAGGACCACCAGACTTGAGGAGAAAACAACTATGGAAATCATGGAGGAGGACAGGGGCATGTACGTCCGAGGATGAGACCCAAGAGCGTTCTTCTGGACCGTACCCCTTCCAATGCACCAGGTACTGTATGTGCCCACAGAACCTACAGGAATCAACAATGGACTGTACTCCATACTCCTCATGGTTCTCAACCCGTACAGGGTGAAGACGTGGCACTGAGGTGGTAAAGTGGTTGCAGACCAAAGGTTTTAATAAGGAGACATGAAATACATTTGAAATACGTTAGAAGGAAGGTCTAATGCGTAAGCCACTGGGTTAATCCTGCGAAGAATACGGAAAGGCCCAATAAACCAAGGTGCAAACTTCAGTGGGGGAACACGAAGTCGGAGGTTGCAAGATGACAGCCAGACCCTGTCCCCAACCTGGTAGTAAGGCGCGGACAGGCGTCTGCGGTCAGCATGGAGTCTGTACCTATCATTAGCATGTCGCAAAGCCTCCTGGACTTGTGCCCAAGTGGAACGAAGACCACAGAGAGGCTCCTCTAACTCAGGAATACTCTGCGGAACAAATGAGTCAGGCAACATGGAAGGTTGGAAACCAAAGTTCGCCATAAATGGGGACAATTGGGAAGCAGAATTCAAGGCATTATGTGAGCAAACTCTGCCCACGGTAATAGGTCTGACCAGTAGTTATGATGGTCAGAAATATAGCAACGTAGGAATTGCTCCAAGGACTGATTGGCTCGTTCTGCGGTCCCATTAGACTGCGGGTGATATGCAGAGGAAAAATCAAGCTAAATTCCCAACTGTGCACAAAAGGCTCGCCAGAACCGGGACACAGACTGACTACCCCTGTCCAAGACAATCACCTTGGGTAGCCCATGTGAAAGATCTCCTGAGCAAAAATGGAAGCCAGTTCCTTAGAAGTGGGCAACTTCTTAAGTAGAATACATTGAGACATTTTTGAGAACTGGTCAACCACCGGTCAACCACCATAAGGATAACTGTGTTGCCCTGGGAGTTGGGTAACTCCACAATGAAAACCATAGACAGGTGGGTCCAGGGCCTCTCTCCATTGGGTATGGTTGTAGGAGGCCCACTGGAAGATGTCATGGAGTCTTACTCTGAGCACACACGGAACAGACAGCTATGAAGGCGGTTACATCAGCCTAGTAGGCTAGGCCACCAGAATTGTTGGGAAATGGCCCAAAAGAGTTGATTCTTCCCAGGGTGGCCAGCAGCCTTGGGAGGATGATAAGTCTGGAGCACGGCAGTACAGAGACTCTCTGGGACAAAGCAGCGGTCACAAGGATTCTCAGGAGGAGCATGGACCTGAGCAGCAAGAATTTTGTCATCCAAAGGAGAAGTGAGACTGGTGTGAACCGTAGCCCGAATACGATCAGGAGGAATCACAGGAACTGGAACCGACTCCAACTTGGAAATAGAGGAAAATCGTTGTGACAAGGCGTCAGCCCTTACATTCTTAGTACCGGGCAAGAATGAGACAATGGGAGAGAGGTGTTTAGCCTCAGACAAGAACGTGAGATTCTTATGGTCAGTAAGAATGAGAACCGGCACAGTGTTACCTTTGAGGAGATGTCACCATTCTTTCAGGGCTAAAATGATCGCCAACAGCTCTCTGTCACCAATCTCCTAATTGCAGTGCGCAGGTGACAATTTCTTGGAAAAGTAGCCACAAGGATGCAAAGCGCTCTCAGACAGGGGGGCGGGACCGGAAGTTGCCCTGCATGGACGCCTGAGCTTCCATCTCTCTACCAGCCCACAGCGTTAAGGCCTAAAAAGGGGACTTTTGGCCACATTTGATGGGAGGCAGCAGGAGAACCAGATCCTCCAAACCCAGAGGATCGTCCCAACCGCCGTACGGCTCCACAACAACCCTCCACGGGTATTTTAAAACCCCCTCCATGTCCGAGGACGAGCGGGACAAGATGGCGCCGACGGCTCCTACCTCCTCCACGAGGCAGTCACCGCAGCGGAGCTCGGCATCCCCTCCACTACTCCAGAGCACAGCGGACCTGGACCGGGAGACAGAGGAAAGGAGGAGCAGGGGATCAGCAGCGGTGAGTCCACCCCCTCCTCTCCCAGCACAAGGGAAGCATCCCTGTGCACCTCAGGACACCTTGCTAGGCCTCACTGCCACCTCCTACACGCAGTGCTCACAGGCCTTCCTGCAGCTGCTGTGCTCCATGTCTGATCCATCCATATCCCTGGGAGGGACGGCGTCCCCCACACCCTCACCACAATTCTGTGATTTCCCCCCGCTGCCAGGACCAGAGGGCATGGGGACATTGGACATACACCGGAGGTGAGGTATGAAAGAAGCACCTCCCAACCAATGTTCGGCCCCCCCTTGTCTCCCCTCAACTGCAGAGACAAGCCCGCCATAATGCCTCCAGGCCCACAGCACAGGGATCAAGTCAGACAAAATCATATGCCCAGGTGGCAAGCTCGCCGACCCTGATCCCTATGGAAGTCCTGGAAGGAGGCCCCCCTTCTTACTCACAGAGACCCTTATGGGGGGACATGAAAGACCCTCAACCACAATTCTGGGACTCCCGGAAATCGGCACCCCCCCATTCCCAAGGGAATCCTCCCCACCACACAGCCCACAACGCCACATGGAGCACGCCCAATGTTTCCAGCAGCCCACCTCGTGGCAGGATTGCCTTCAAGCTATTCCTACCAAGGAGGACTTTAGGCTCCTTATTGAAGAGGTTAAGTCCACCTGTCGAGCAGAAATTCAAGTGATACATGCTAACCTTAAACATTTATCTGAAAGGGTGGAGATGGCAGAGGAGGAAATCCAAGAGACCAAACTGGCGGTGCATCGCACCCAAGTACAGGGGGCCGACCATCATATAATGCTCCGGAACATGCAGCGTCATATCGAGGACTTGGATAACCGGGGACGCAGAAATAACATCCGAGTCAGGGGTCTACCTGAGTCAGAGGGTCCCGAAGATCTTTATGAAACTCTGCAACTCTTGTTTAACAACCTTCTAGGGGACCCCCCAAATAAACCCATTGAAATGGACCGAGCCCACCGCGCCCTCCACCCTAAAGGGCCCGCTTCCAGACCCCAAGATGTCATATGCAGGGTCTATTCCTTTCCCCTGAAAGAGGACATTATGCGCAAAGCCCGCACCACAAAGAAGGTACTTTTTGAAAACACGCAAGTCCAGCTATTTCCAGACCTCTCATGGATCACCTTACAGAAACGCAGACTGCTCCAACCCCTACTTATCCTGCTCCAAGAGAATGACATAACATACCGCTGGGGATTCCCCTTTAGCCTCACTGCCCGCCGACAGGGAAAATCAGCAGTGCTACGCTTCCCGGAGGACCTGGAAAATTTTTGTAACACCTTGGAGATCCCCGTCCCTTGCTTGTCTGAATGGGACTTAGTGGACTCGCCCACGCCACCTCCCGTGGTATGGCAGAAGATCCCACCAACTGAGCACCCTATGGACCGGGACTCCCCCAGGGGATCTACCAAAGCAAAGCCTAAAAAAGGATGACTACTTTACTCCTCTCTCCTGCCCCTCCCAACACAGTTAAAAGTTATTCCCCCTAGGCCTCCCCCGCCTATCACTTAGTTAGCAATATTGGGCACCCTCTTTTTTGGAGACGTGTCAGTAGTGGTTCTTCTGGTCACTAGTCCCCCCTAGAGGTTAACCCTACTAAAGTTCCCCATTGTTACTTTGTTTTGAGAGCTTGAACACGGTTGATTTTGCCTCAAGGTGTTCACTATGCCCCCCCGGACTGGGCCCCTGTTGGGGGCTCCGATCGGGGGGACCTACCGGAACTTATTGGAATCTGGGCGGTATATACTGTCCGGGACAACAACAAAATGTTTATTTCTATCTGAAATGTTATTAACCATTTCTCTTCTTTCTCTTTCTCTTCTCTTCTCATTCTCTTCCCTCCCTCTCCCCCCCACCCCTCCCTTCTTCCTAGCTCGCTGCGGGTCTGGGACGGGCATCCAGCTACATCTCAAGTTTGGATCTCCTCGCTTCCTGGATTTCCTAAAAGGCTCACGGCTGGATAAGCGAAGTAATCTGGTGCACGTACTCACTGATGACCATGGTTAGGATCTTGTCGTTTAATGTCCACGGTTTGAACTCAAACAAAAAAAGACATCTCGCACCGAGGGAGCTCAGGCAAGTTGGGGCAGACGTAGCTATGCTGCAGGAGACACATTTGCAGGAGACAAAGGTGAAGGGGATGCCTTCACCTTTGCATCCAAACAATACCCCCAGATTTATCAGGCCTTTAGCTCTCGTAAACGTGTGGGTGTGGCCATCCTATTTAAAAGAGGCTCTCCATTTAAATGCTCCGAATCCTTCATTGACCCGAGGGGACATTATATAATTCTGAGGGGTCAGTGGCAAACACAGGCGGTAACTTTCTGCAATATCTATGCACCCAACACCCATCAAATACATTTCTTGTCTAGGGTCCTTGCACGCCTGTTCAGGCTGCCCAATGACTATTTGATCATTGGCGGAGATTTTAACCTAGTGCACTCGGTAGGTCTAGACCGCCATGTGATTAATTCCACAACTCCTCAGACCCGGGCCGCCCGAGATTCCAAGTTGTTTCGTCAACTAACCAGGCGTCATGCCTTATTTGATGCATGGAGGGCTCTACATCCGGGAGATAGGCAATACACATTCTTTTCTGCCCCTCACCGCATGCATTCCCGCTTAGACTACTTTTTCGTCAACAATAACACTTTACGTGCCACCAAAACCACCCGGATCCTTCCCATATCTTGGTCCGACCACGCTCCAGTTCTTATATCACTAGAAATTGGTACCCCTACTCGCAAACCCAGTAATTGGCAGCTAAACAATTTTCTCCTACAGCACACCCCGTCCAGATCAGAATTAGAGACAACTTTGCAGAACTACTTCTCAGAAAATAATACCCCTGAAGTCTCCCTTCCTATTTTGTAGGAGGCTCACAAGGCAGTTCTCAGGGGACGGTGTATAGCGATCTCTTCGACTATGAAGAAAAATGCGATGGCATCTGAAGTTCAAGCTGAGAGAGACCTCAAGGCTCTAGAACTCCGCCTGCAGGTATCGCCATCCCTAACCCTTATTAAAAAAGTGGTCTGCCTTAGAAATACCCTTCGAGACTTGGCGTTAGGACAGGTGGAGAAGGCACTTACCCGACTAAGACAAACATATTATGATAGAGGTAATAAGGCCCATACCATTCTGGCGCGTAAATTATCTGAGCGCTCCCACATGTCCACACCCCACCAAATTAAAGATAAAAAGGGGGCACTCCTATCATACCCCCAAGACATAGCCCAGGCCTTTGGAGAATTTTACACAACCCTATATAACAACCCTGAAATTCCCCAAGATCCGCCCCCTCCTGATATAAAAGACCGTATGAGACAATACCTGGAGGATAGCGGACTTCCCAAAATTCAGAAGACGGATCTAATGTCACTCAATGCTCCAATTACAGAGGAAGAGCTAATGGCCACTATCAAAACTCTGCCCTCACACAAATCCCCTGGACCAGACGGTCTTCCTTATGAGTACTATAAGGCATTCCTCCCGATTCTCCTGCCCTATATGTGTAGGATGTTTAACGCCTTCTTTCAGAAAACCACCATTCTCGCAGATATGCAGAGGTCGTTCCTCACGTTGATTCCCAAACCTGACAAAGATCCTTCCATATGTGCCAGTTACAGGCCAATCGCACTTCTAAACTCTGTTTTAAAAATCTTTACTAAACTCCTCTCGATGCGATTGAACCTAATACTTCCCTCACTAATACACAAGGATCAGGTGGGATTCGTCCCCCTGCGTCAGGCGGGAGATAACACGAGACGAATTATTGACCTGATAGACGTGGCGAACAGGAATAAGCTGGAGGCGTTAGTTCTTGGCTTAGACGCGGAAAAAGCTTTTGACCGCCTTGGCTGGTCCTTCCTTTTCGCCACGTTGAACTGCATGGGATTTCATGGTCCATTTATGCAAGCTATCAGACATCTGTACACTAACCCCTCGTCTCAGGTAAAAACTCCCTTTGCCCTTTCGCAGGCTTTCCCAATCGCGAATGGAACCCGCCAGGGGTGCCCACTCTCACCGTTACTATTTGCGCTGTGTGTTGAGCCTCTGGCGGCGTCCATTCGATAAAATCTGAATATTCACGGTATCCCGTTGAGAGATAGGGAATTTAAGTTAGCCCTATTTGCTGAGGATATTATTCTCACCCTGACCCAGTCCAGAATCTCACTTCCTAACTTGCACGCTGAACTCGACTTATATAGATCCCTGTCGGGGTATAAGATAAATGCAGCTAAATCAGAAGCTCTACCCATTAATATCCCAACACAGGAGACCCAACAATTACAACACTGTTTCCCTACCACTGGAAGACATCATCACTGAAATATTTGGGAGTACAGATAACTCCCTCTTATTCCACCTTATACCGAGCCAATTACCCTCCTCTTTTTAAAACCATAAGGGACCTCTTGCTAAAATGGAAGACTCATCATATCTCCCTGCTAGGGAGGATAGCTTCTGTTAAGATGGCTATCCTGCCAAAGCTGCTTTATCTATTCCAAACTCTTCCCATCCCAATACCACAGGCGGAGCTGAAGAAACTCCAGGCAGATCTGATACGATTTATCTGGAATTACAAAAGACACAGAATATCACAATCAGTCATAACGGCGGCGCGATCAGACGGCGGATTGTCGTTCCCCGACCTAACTAAATACTATCATGCCACCCAATTGCGAGCCCTGGCCTCTTGGTTCACCCAACGTTCATATAATAGGTGGACAGAAATTGAAAAACTATGGATGGCCCCAGTCCACCCAAACAGTATGCTATAGAATGCAGAGGTGAAGGTAGGGTCTACTCAGCTTTTGGGTCCCATGCTCCACCTTAGTACACTTTGGCGTAAACTATCACGGCTCTATAAGCTAGGCTCAGAAAGCTCACTCCTCACATCGTTCCTCTACAACCCCAGACTGCCTGCAGGTCTCACACACCAGATGTCCTCTCCGTGGGCGACGAGAGACCTGTTCCATTTCAGTCATTTGGTGCACTCGTGCACGTGCAGATTGCTGTCCTTCACAGAACTCCAGAAAAAATTTGATTTACCGAGGCAAGTGTTCTATGGATACTTGCAGATTAGGCACTATGCTCAATCAATCGCCCCGAACTTACAATTCTCGGCCCCATCGCCCTTTGAGGGACTGATATTGGAAGGTTCGACTAGACGTGGGCTAATATCCGATATCTACCGGATACTAAATTCTTACAACATCATAGATCACGGTAAACATACATACATGACCCGCTGGGAGAGGTTCTTAGGTGAGGAGATTCCAGAATCTACCTGGAAGAAGATTTGGTCCCAGGCAGCTAAGAGCTCACTATGCACACTGTACAAAGAGAATGCCTATAAAATTCTTTTTTCCTGGTTTATGACACCTGATGTCCTCCACACCATTTACCCTTCTAGTTCGGATAAATGTTGGCGGTGCATGAAAGACAGAGGGACCTTACATCATATCTACTGGTCATGTCCCAAAATAGCTCCTTTCTGGACGGAAACGCAATTATTGCTGAATCGCCTGTTGGGCGTACAGGTCCCCAGAGCCCCGAAGCTGTTTCTTCTTGGAGTGTCTGGACTACATATATCCCGACACTCCAGAAGACTGCTGGGCCATGTTCTTACAGCAGCGAGATGTCTGGTAGCCCTGTACTGGAAGAAACAGATTCCACCCTCTCAAACAGACCTCTATACCAGAATAAAAGACATAGAGCTAATGGAGAAAATGACAGCCAGGATACAAAACAGATTGGAGGCACATGATAAGGTCTGGGAGGAATGGCACAGGCGAGAGGACCCGTCCTAGGCCAGCGGCTAAGCCCCCCCCTTCCCCCCTTCCCCTTCTTATCCCTCTTTTCTCCTTTCCTACTTTATTTTCTTTCCTTCTATATAATGCTAAAATATATTCAGTCTAATGATGTTACTTGCTGGTTGACAGCCCTAGATGACATGGAATCTGTTATACCGCTACTGTGTGTGGTTGATTATAATCAGAAGCTCACTGAATGCCGGATTAGATGTCTACTGTTCTATGTATGCATATGTTTTTATGCTTAATAAAAATTGTTATTTGAAAAAAAAAAGCGCTCTCAGAGGTAGGACGTTGAGACAGAAGGGCACCAACTCCAGTGTGAGAAGCATCAACCTCAAGGATAAAAGGTAATGTAGGATCAGGATGTGCCAACACAGGAGCAGAAACAAGGGCAGCCTTGAGACTCTCAAAGGCCTTAACGGACTCCGGAGACCAACTCTGTGGGTTACCATCCTTCCTGGTCATATCAGTCAGGGGCTTGACCAGAGATGAGAAGTTACGAATAAACTTCCGATAATAGTTGGCAAAGCCCAGGAAACGCTGCAGAAGATGTAAACCCACGAGACAGGGCCACTGTAGGACTGCCGAAAGTTTCTCTGGGTCCATCGAAAAACCAGCAGTGGAAATGAGATAACCCAGGAATTTAACCTGTTCACAATGGATCTCTCTTAGTTTTTGAAGCACACGGCAGACATCTGTGTGGTGGCTCTCCAGGGACTTGGCAAATATGAGGATATCATCGAGATAAACCACCACACATAACTGCAACAAATGTCGGAGAACATTGTTAATGAATTCCTGGAAAAGTGCTGGGGCGCTACAAAGGCCAAAAGGCATTACGAGGTACTCATAATGGCCTGTTCTGGTATTAAATGCAGTTTTCCACTCTTCGCCCTCACAAGATTGTATGCCCCTCTCACATCAAGCTTTGTGAAAACCGTTGATCCCTTGAGGCAGTCAAATAACTCTGTAATCAATGGAATCGGATAGGCATTCTTAATCGTGAAACGATTGAGACCCCTATAATCAATACAAGGTCTCAGTTCACCACTCTTCTTCTTCACGAAGAAGAAACCAGCACCAGCAGGGGACGAGGATTTGCGGATGAAACCTAGAGAAAGTGCGTCTGCAACATACTCCTCCATGGCCTTATCCTCCAAGACCGACAAAGGGTAAACCAGCCACGAGGGGGTATGGCACCAGGTTGAAGGTCAATTGCGCAATCATATGGCAGGTGTGGAGGCAAACTACCGGCTTGACCTTTGTCAAAGACATCGCTAACATTGCGGTACTCCTCCGACAGGGAGGAGAGTGAAGAGGTGCACAGGACCTTGGCTACCATCTGCAAGCATGTTTTACTGCATTGTGGCGACCAGGAGAGAACCTTACCATGGAGCCAATCAAAAGAGGGGCTGTGCCTCTGTAACCAAGGATAACCAATAACCAATGGAAACTTAGGTGAGGAAATAACTTGGAATTGGAGTATCTCATGGGCAAGAGCCCCTACGGCCATGGGAAATGGAACCGTCCCATGAGTCACATGGGCAGGCTGTAGGGGTCCCCCATCAAGAGCCTCAATGGCAAGTGGAGTGTCACGCAGCTGCAACAGAATCGAGTGCTTCGATACAAAGGCAGCATCAATGAACAGGCCTACAACCCCAGAGTCGATTAGAGCTTGTATCTTGACGGACGACTTAGCCCAAGAAAGGGTGACTGAAACCAGGGGCTTATCCTTCTAGATAACTGGGAACTAAACAACGCCACCTAAGGTTTGTCCGTGACAGGACCTCAAGGTTCGGGCTTTCCCTGGACGGGTAGGACAAGACCTCAAAAACCTGTGACCTGCCTGGCCACAATAAAGGCACAATCTCTCCCTCCTCCTAAAGTTCTCTTATCCGCAGAGAGACGCGTGAAGCCCAAGTGCATGGGTTCATCTTCACTAGGGATGAGCTTCGAGTTCGACAAGACAATAACAAGAGACAGTTTTTGACAATTCCTTTATTTAAATGCTTCTACTTTCTTCTATCTTCCTTCATCTTCTTCTTCTTCTGGTTCTTCTGGCTCTTCTGGTTCTTCCTCCGGTGTTCTCGTCCAGCATCTCCTCCGCGGCGTCTTCTATCTTCTTCTCCTCGGGCCGTTCTGCACCCATGGCATGGGGGGAGGCTCCCGCTCTTCTCTTCATCTTCTTCTCTTCTTCATCTTCTTCTTCTCCGGGCCACTCCGCATCCGTTCTGGCATGGTGGGAGGCTCCCGCTGTGTGACGCGTCTCCTCGTGTGACGCACGGGACATGACGGGACTTCCCTGTAGCATTCCCCATGACATCACAGGGAAGTCCCGTCAAGTCAGAGGGGGGCGGGGTCACCGGGTGGCCCCGCTCCCTGTTATTTAAGAACCGTCAGAAGAGGAGACGCGTCACACAGCGGGAGCCTCCCTCCATGCTAGCATGGGTGCGGAGCGGCCCGGAGAAGAAGATGAAGAAGAGAAGAAGAGAAGAAGATGAAGAAGAGAAGAAGATCAAGAGAAGAGCAGGAGCCTCCCCCCATGCCATGGGTGTGGAGCAGCCCGAGGAGAAGATAGAAGATGCCGCGGAAGAGATGCTGGACGAGAACACCGGAGGAAGAACCAGAAGAGCCAGAAGAAGAAGAAGATGAAGGAAGATAGAAGAAAGAAGAAGCATTTAAATAAAGGAATTGTCAAAAACTGTCTCTTGTCATTTTTAACATTTTTGACAGTTTTTTAGTGAAATGGTAGGGGTTCTTTTTTACCCCCTTACCATTTCGCACGGGGGGGCCGGGATATGGGGGTCCCCTTGTTAAAGGGGGCTTCCAGATTCCGATAAGCCCCCCACCCGCAGACCCCCACAACCACCGGCCTGGGTTGTGGGGAAGAGGCCCTTGTCCTCATCAACATGGGGACAAGGTGTTTTGGGGGGATACCCCAAAGCACCCTCCCAATGTTGAGGGCATGTGGCCTGGTACAGTTCAGGAGGGGGGCTCTCTCATCCCCCCCTCTTTTCCAGTGGCCTGCCAGGTTGTGTGCTCGGATAAGGGTCTGGTATGGATTTTTGGGGGATCCCATGCCGTTTTTTTTTTTTAATTTTGGCGCTGGGTTCCCCTTAAAATACATACTAGACCTGAAGGGTCTGGTATGGAATTTAGGGGGACCCCCACGTCATTTTTTTTTAAACTTTGGCCGGGGTTCCCCTTAATATCCATACCAGACCTGAAGGGCCTGGTATGGAATTTAGGGGGACCCCCACATCATTTTTTTTTTTTTAATTTTGGTTCGGGGTTCCCCTGTGGGGAATTCCCATGCCGTTTTTATCAATGAACTTTTATGTGTATTGTCGGACCGGCAATGCAATAGCCGTGAGTAGTTTTAAATGACTTTTTTTCCTTTGAAATGTCATTTTGCTGTCAGACTGTTCTAAACACGGGAAACATGCGCCCCTTTACAGGCATACTATAGACACCCCCCAGCTACGAAATTTAAAGGGATATTACACTTTTATTGTTTGACTTTAAGCATTATTAAAATCACTGCTCCTGAAAAAACTTCCGTTTTTAAAACTTTTTTTTTGCATTGATCCATGTCCCCTGGGGCAGGACCCAGGTCCCCAAACACTTTTTATGACAATAACTTGCATATAAGCCTTTAAAATTAGCACTTTTGATTATTCATGTTCGTGTCCCATAGACTTTAACGGTGTTCGCGTGTTCGAACAAACTTTTTTCCTGTTCGCATGTTCTGGTGCAAACCGAACAGGGGGGTGTTTGGCTCATCCCTAATCTTCACTGACCGACTCGGTACCAGGAGTCATGGGAGGTGAGGGAGGCATGGGTGGGACTGCAAAGCTCAGAGGCAAACGTACAGTAGGCTTTCACAAGCACTCCTTAAAAGAGAGTCTTTCTCTGAGTTTGGATTCAATGAGGATGGCAAACATGATCAACTTCTCCAGCTCAGTGGGTATATCTTGGACTGCTATCTCATCCTTGATGGAATCCGAGAGACCATGAGAAAAAGCAGCCACGAGGGCCTCATTGTTCCAAGCAACCTCTGCTGCCAGAGTACAGAATTCAATGGCATAGTCGGCAACAGTTCTCGTACTCTGTTTGATGGGCATGAGGCACTTGGCAGCAGAAGCGGAGCGTGCAGGAACGTCAAATACCCTTTTAAAGGAGGCCACAAACTCAGGGTAACTCAAAACAACAGGTTTTTGCATCTCCCATAGAGGATTTGCACAGGCCAAGGCTCTCTCAGAAAGCAAAGATATCCCGAAACCTACTTTGCTTCTGTCCGTGGGAAACGCCTGGGGCAGCATCTCAAAGTATATCTCAACCTGGTTGAGAACCCTCTGCATTGAACTGGGTCACCCCCAAATCACAGGGGAGGCAGAGCGGAACCAGACATACCTCTTATAGAGGTAATACTCAAGGCGGGTGCCTGCACAGAGACTGGCGCAGCAGCAGGGACAGCCTGTAACTCACTTTGTACCAGAGCAGCCACAGTGGGAGATTCCAGGTGAGCCGTGCAACTCATGGGCTTTGCCTACTGTCTGAAACCATGAAATCAGACCGAGACAGAAGTAGAGTTAAATCACATTTGTTTAATAATAAAAATAAATAGAACAAACGTAGTCAAAACATAGCCAGAGTTCAGGAACCGGAATGGATAGTCAGACAAACCAAACGTCAGGGAGCCGGAGATGAGCGTAGTAAAACAGCAACAGGATCTGGAGCCAGAAGGGATGTCAGCCAAGCAAGTCTTTTAAAAGGAATGCAGGAGAGAGTCTCTGTGATGTTGACTAAGGCGAAGGCAGAGATCCTCTGGGCTGGACGGCTTAAGTAGGCAGGACTGACGAGCAGGATATCATCAACAGCACCTGTGTAGAGTTTGGAGCTGGCAATTAGCCAACAGCTGAGAGGCCAGATCAGAGAAGGAAGGGCTGAGCCCAGCCCTGACACAATGACCTCAATTTACGCTTCACTGGTCATATGGATTCCACTTCTATTGACTTTCTTGATGTCACATTGATAGGTATTGATGGTGGAGTTGAGTCAAAGCTCTATAGAAAACCTCTTGCAGGAAACACACTGTTGAGGGCCGACTCCAGCCACCCCAAGCACACCATCAAGGGAATACCTGTAGGGAAATTTCTCAGACTAAGAGGAATATGCAGTAACGATCAAAATTTTCAAGTAGAATCTTTAACCTCTTGGCATATGCGCTATAGCCAAATGACGGCCACAGCGCGAACCTGAATTTCTGGGAGGCCATCATATGACGGCCTCCCCTGTGCACGCGCTTTGATCACCGAGTCACTGAGACTCTGGTGATTACCGATCCGAGTAAGGGGCCGGTCTCAGCCCCTTACCATGTGATCAGCTGTCAGTCAATGATAGCTGATCACATGATGTAAACAAAAGCTCGGTAATCGTTTTTTTTCTCCTCACGCTGACAGCGTGAGGAGAAAAAAATGCCGATTACCGGCTCATCTGCAAGGGACATCGGTCTGGAAGAGCAAGAGGCAATTATGCCTCATCTGTGCCACCTGCCATTGCCACCTGACAGTGCCCACAGTGCCCACCAGTGCCACCTATCAATGCCCATGGTGCCACCCATCAATTCCCACCAGTGGTGCCAATCAGTGCCACCTAACAGTGCTGCCTATCAGTGTAACCGATCAGTGCCCATTATTGCCACCCATCAGTGCCCATCACTGCCACCCATCAGTGCCGCCTCATCAGCGTACATCAATAAAGGAGAAAAATTACCTGTTTTAACATTTTTATTACAAAATATTAAAAAAAATTATTCTTTTTTTTACATTTTTTAAATAAAAAATAAAAACCGCAGAGGTGATCAAATACCACCAAAAGAAAGCTCTTTTTGTGGGAAAAAAATGATAAAAATTTCATTTGGGTAAAGTGTTGTATGACCGCACAATTGTCATTCAAAGTGCATCAGCGCTGAAAGCTGAAAATTGATCTGAATAGGAGGGTGGTTTAAGTGCCCAGTAAGCAAGTGGTTAAACATGAAGGAACACTTCAGAAAAAGGGGATACCCAGAATCTGTTTTAAATAGAGCCATTAACATAGCTAACAATACTAAAAGATATGCTTTTTTAAGTGATGGAACAACCACTTTAGACAGGAAAAAGAAATCAACTGCAAGTGGTGTCCCAGTGTATTCAACACAGTACAGCATCGAGTTCAGGAAAGTTGAATCTAATGTTAAAAAGTATGGGAAAATATTTCTTAACAATCCCATTTATGCACAAATTCTATCAAATGGCTTCAAAACAGTTTCTTGTAGGGCCCCTACTTTAGGTTGAACCCTGTCTCCGAGTTTATACACAAGTACACACCATCCTCCACATTGGTTGCAATTTAAGGGCTCATTCCGATGTGGAGCAAATATCTGTCCATGCTGTTTGCATATTAAGAGGGGTGATTTGATTCATTCGATAACTACCCACAAAGATACCAGGATAAAATCATTCATTAACTGCAATACCATATATTTAGTGTACATTATTACATGTGAACTATGCTCGCTCCAGTATGTTGGTCGCACAACTGGCAGGTTAAGAGATCGGTTATATCATCATTTAAATGATATACAAAAGAACCATGCGACAAATGTGGCCAAACACTAGAACGAACATCACAATAAAGATGTGGCAAGTTTGTCCATACAAGGAGTAGAAAATTTACAGTACCAAAAAGAGGAGGGGACAAATTCAGAATCTTATGTAAAAAAGAAGTATTCTGGATTTTCAACCTTAATACCAGAAAACCCCTTGGCCTTAACCATGAGTGGGATGTAACACACTTCTATAAATAATGAAGCTTTGTGTGAAATAAGTGGGGGAGTTTTGGTTGGGTGAAACCATTTCCTTTAGAGTTTTTCCCTCCACATATCCCCTCCATGTCAAACTAGACACAATCCATGTCCACGGCATAACTAGATGTGAACATGGATTGTTTTTGTTTGGTGTTTTATGTTTTACTTTGTTTTGTTCCATTCTATTCGACACAGACCATGACCATTCCACCACACTATACTATATAAAAATAATGTTAGCAATAAATGAAATTGAAAATAAAAATGCAATTTATGGTGGGGGTGGATTGGTAAGGGTTAATAATGAGATAATAATGAGATTATATGAAGTAGAACAAGGTGGAGTGGAGTAGAATGAAATAAAAGCAAAATGGAATCTAATCTAATACTAGGTCAAACATTTTTTTTGACCCTGTTATCTATTCGCCTGTGTCTACATACAGGGAGTGGTTGAACAGCATACCATCCTGTATGAGCGGCACTATGAGGGGTCATTTACTAAGATGAATGCACTGCGCTGGTTCAGACCTTAATTGGTGCACTGGATAGATCCTTAATCCAGCGTGTGAACCGGCACACACACAGGAGTACCTGCACGCGAGAATTTTTCCAGCGTGATAGGATTGCGCTGGTTCTCGGCGAGGTACATCTTGCGCTCGCTGCAATAGGAAAAATGCATCTTCCTATTAAAGCAGCGTGAGAAAAACTGGCATGGGTTCCCCCTTCGGGTGCATGGCAGGCCCTTCAGTCTGGTATGGATATTAAGGGGAACCCCCTATGCCAAAAAAATGGCGTGGGGGTCCCCCCCAAATCCATACCAGACCCTTATCCGAGCATGCAGCCCGGCCGGTCAGGAAATGGGGTGGGGATGAGCGAGCGCCCCCCCTCCTGAACCATACCAGGCCGCATGCCCTCAACATGGGGGATGGGTGCTGTGGGGAAGGGGGGCCACCCCAAAGCACCTTGTTCCCATGTTGATGAGGACAAAGGCCTCTTCCCGACAACCCTGGCTGTTGGTTGTCGGGGTCTGCGGGCGGGGGGGCTTATTAGAATCCAGGAGCCCCCTTTAATAAGGGGGTCCCCAGATCCCCACCCCCAGCCTATGTGAATGAGCGGCAAAAGAGCAGAAGATAGCAGAGGAGCCCGGGAGAAGAACCGGAGGGGGACAAGAGCCCCCCTGCCCCAAATCACCCATCCCCCCATATTGAGGGCATGCGGCCCGGTATGGTTCAGGAGAGGGAGTGCTTGCTCATCCCCTCCCTTTCCTGACCTGCTGGGCTGCGTGCTCGGATAAGGGTCTGGTATGGATTTTGGGGGGACCCCCATGCCATTTTTTTTTTTAAATTTGGCATGGGGGTCCCCTCCGAATCCATACTAGACCCAAGGGCCTGGTATGGACCTGGGAGGGGCCCCACACTGTTTTTTTCACGATTTTTTTTTTTAGCCAGCATTTTTTTTTTTTTTACATTGAGTGGGAAGTCAGCTGATGACTCATAGGTTGTTAAGGACACAGCGGCCGGCTTCCCGGCCCCCTTCTTAGCAACCAGCTATATACAGTATAAATAATGATATTTGAAGCGCTTCACAATGTGCATGAAAATGAATATATAAGAATAAATATAAATAGTCAAATAAATCCAGCGGTGAGTAAAAATTCCTAAAAAATCCAGCAATCAAAATAGTGTAAAATTATAAAAAATTAGTGACACCAAATGTGTAAAAAAATTCACATAAAAAATCCACATAAAAATAAATATATAGGGATGTATTCAGGTGTAGAATCCTGATTGGTATAGAGCTTTTGATCACTAGCAAAGCTGTTTAAAAACACTTGCTTAATTAAGGTGCTCATTGATCTTTATAGTAACAATGTGATTTTTGCTTCTATTCACAACCAATGTGAGAATCATAAACATGCAGATAAGAGAAAAAAAACAATCATTGTGCAATAGTTAGGATACCAAGGTACAAAGGCAAACTTCAATCAACTCACGTGTGCCTTATAATGATAAGGCATATGCAGGTTTTACTATAGCAGTCAGCCGCCTTAGACAGGAGCAGATTCAGTGCAGTACACTGTGTGAAACTGCTGATCTGCACAGAGCGTCCTTGGCTCCTCCCACGCGTTACATCACAGTCACGTGACTTTTTCAAGGATTTGCTAGTGATCAAAAGCTCTATACCAATCAGGATTCTACACCTGTATAATTGAACCTTCTGAATACACCCCTATATATTTATTTTTATGTGGATTTTTTATGTGAATTTTTTTACACATTTGGTGTCACTAATTTTTTATAATTTTACACTATTTTGATTGCTGGATTTTTTAGGAATTTTTACTCACCGCTGGATTTATTTGACTATTTATATTTATTCTTATATATTCATTTTCATGCACATTGTGAAGCGCTTCAAATATCATTATTTATTCTTTTTAAGTGACTCTGAAAACACTCTCTTTTGATAGCAGCCTCACTTGGTTTTATGTGTAATTATCAGCTATTTAGCATCACAGCGCTTTGTGTTCTATATATATTTTTTCCAGCTATATACAGTGTAAAAAAAGAAAGAAAGAAAAAAAATGCAATTCGCGGCAAAAACGCGGTACTTGCGTTTTGGATACAGGTCCATTGAAATCTATTACAAGTAAAATGCTGCATTTTGCGGGAAAAAAGTCCCCGACCCTTTCCAAAAACGCAGAGGCAAAAAATGCATTGATGTGAACATGTTCCATAGGAACCCATGTTAAAAAATTCCCATGCATTGCTGCAAAATGCAAAATGCATCGAAAAACGCATTAGTGTGAATAGAGCCTACGGCCCCTTTCACACGGGGCGGGGGGCATCTGCGGTAAAGCATCGCTATTTTTAGCGCCACTTTACTGTCGTTTTAGCGGCGTTATTCAGCTGCTAGCGGGGCGGTTTTAACCCCTTTGCTAGAGGAGGAAAAGAGGTTAAATCTGCCCACAAAACGCCGCTGGATCGGCATTTTGCCGGCGGTATCACAGCGCTGCCCCATTGATTTTAATGGGGAGAAGCAGTGAGTTCACTGCTTCAAAGAAGCTGCTGGCAGGACTTTTTGTGACGCCCTGCCAGCGTACCACTCCAGTGTGAAAGCCCTCACTGGAGTGAATGGAGCCCCTTCTTTAGGGCGTTTTTCAGGTGCTATTTTTAGTGCCGTAGTGCCTAAAAATGCCCAAGTGTGAAAGGGGCCTAAAAAAAAAAGTCCTGCTAGCAGCATCTTTGGAGCGGTGTATAAACCGCTCCTGCCCATTGAAATCAATGGGACAGGGTGGCTATACTGCTGGAAAAATGCAGCTGCAGTAGCATTTTGCGGGTGGCTTTAACCCCTTTTTGGCCACTAGCGGGGGTTAAAACCGCTAGTGGCCGAATACCGCCGGTTAAGCAGCCCAAAAAAACAGCGCAGTTTTACCGCCGCCGCCTGCACCGCCCCAGTCTGAAAGGGGCCTAAGGATCCCCTCACACGGATGGACCTTTAAGGTCTGCCTCGGACCTGAACGGACACTCCATAGACCTCTATGGAGGGTCGGATGTCAGTGGTGACATGTCCGCTGACGTCCGACCCACTCCAATCCTAAAAAGTTTAACGGAGGAAAAACCTATTTTTTCATCCATCTGCGGATCAGATCGGGTGACGACGAACTCTACGGTCTGTCATCATCCAATCCCCCATAGAGGAGAGCGGCACTCTGACAGGTTTGTCCCTGCACATCGCTATCGCTGCCTGCCCAGCGGGGATCGATGGAGCGATCCCCCGCTGAGCAGAGCGGGCTCCGTACACGGGGTACAAAGTCCCATCGTGTGTATGAGGCTTAAACACCAGAAATTCAAGTTTTCATATCTTTAAAGGTCACCATACACTGGCCAATCAGTTAGATCTTCCATAAATTAGATTCAGTGCAAGAGCCTGTTTGATTTTCTACAATTTGAAGTAATTCTTACAGTGCATCTTCCTATTACCGCTTTAGCCTAATGCTCTCTTTCCACTATTTCAACCCCAAAGTTGCGTGATTTACAATGTGCTTTTTTGGCTTGTTTTCCACTATTGCAACTTGTCATGCCACTAGGGACTGAAAAGTTGCATCACAAGTTCTACCCGATGATTTACATTGAGTACCGTTCAGATGTCTGCGACTTCAAGTCGCAGCAACTTCAAAGTAGTCCCTGCACTACTTCTGTCCCACTTTGATGCAACTTGAGGTCCATAGACCTCAAAAATACACAGGCATTGCTTCAAGTTTTGGCAAAAAGTTGCGGGAAACTCATGGCAAAAAACACGCAGCTTTGGGCTTGCAATAGTGGAAACCGAGCCTTAATGCCATGCGACTAATTCAAAACATCTGAGAAAAAGTCGCACTGAAGTTGGAACAAAAGTAGTGCAAGAACTTTTTTTGGGGTTGCACCAATTAGAATGGGGGAACATTGAAATACATGTGTTTTGACTTGTCCTGTGACTTCACATGTGTCAAGTCGCCCAACAACTCGCAGTAGTGGAAAGAGAGCCTAAGGCCTCTTGGGACTGAAAAGTTGCATCACAAGTTGTACCCCATGATTTACAATGGGTACCGTTCATATGTGTGCGACTTGCTTACGCACATGCCGTATACACAGCGGGCACACATCTTTATTACAGAAATCCATATATGGCATGGAAATTAACCACTTGTTTACTGGGCACTTAAAGCCCCCTGCTATCCTGACTAATTTTCAGTGCTGATCCATTTTGAATGACAATTGCACGGTCATACTTAAAAAAAAAAAAAAAAAAAAATTTTGGTTAAGTTCCCACAAATAGAGCATTCGTTTGGTGGTATTTGATCACCTGTGTGTTTTTTTTCTTTTGTTCAAACAAAAGAAAAGGACAGATTTTTATAAATAATTTTGGATATTTTGGGATATTTTGATATTAAATTTTGCAAACAGGTAATTTTTCTCCTTCATTGATGTACGCTGATGAGGCAGCAGTGATAGGCAGCACTGCTTGGGACCACTGGTGGGCATTGATAGGTGGCACTGGCAGGTGGTACTGGTGGGCACAGATGAGGCAGAATTGCCTCTTCGGGACCAATGTCCCTTGCACCTAAGCCGGTGATCAGCTTTTATTTTTATCCTCATGCTGTCAGCGTGAGGAGAAAAAAAAAAAAAAAACAATTACCGAGCTTTAGTTTACATCATGTGATCAGCCGTCATTGGCTGACAGCTAATCGCGTGGTAAGGGGCCAGGATTGGCCCTTACTTCGATCTGTAATCACCCAAGTCTGTGACTCAGCACACGCTGCGCGCCCTGCAAGGAGCACACGGGGAGCCCGTCCTATGACAGCCCCCAGAAATTCAGGTCCACGCTGTGGCCGTCGTTTGGCTATAGCACAGACACCAAGTGGTTAATAGAAAAACAGATGCAGATTTCTAGAACTGGCCAAAAATAATGTTTAGAGTCAAAGGCAACTGATGACTTTCTATTAAAGGTCTAAATGGACCATTAACATGCATCACAATTGAACTTAGCAATGTGTCTTTGCAAAGTTAAACTCATTAAAATCCTTTCTTATTTTTGCTTGGGGATAGATTGCAGAGGAATTAGAAGGTTTGGGGGATATCTACACCCCTGATAGGGTGAAGACACCTCCCAAATTTTGCCAATTTCTCATTCAAAATTATTCACTTCCTTTCACATAGCCAAACAAGAAGTGAGGGTAAAACCCTACCAATGTATGTCCTTGGGGACACACAGATCAATCTAAATAGTTTCCCCATTTGGCAAATTGCACTCTAGCATTTTGCCATGTACATCCCAAATTATTATGTATCTTTATTTACTAAGGTAAATCCACTTTGCACTACAAGTGCAGTTGCTGGAGATCCGAGGGGGACAAGCAAGGAAAAGAAAAACAACCAACATCTTTGCCTCTACATGATTAGATGATAAAATCACCAGTGCTTCCTCTCAGATTTTCATCAACTACACTTGTATTGCAGAAAGGATTTGCCTTTAATAAACCCCAAAATACCTAATTTGGGGTGTACACAAAGTGCTAGAGTGCAATTTGCATAATGGGGGCACTAGTTAGATTGACCTGTGTGTCCCTAAGGAAAAAGATTAGGGTTTTACTCTCACTTCCTGTTTGGCTATGTGACAGGAAGTGAAGCCAAATTTAAGAAAAGGGACAAAGCCCAACCTTTAAAAAAAAAAATAAATAAAAATCTTGATGTCCACAATTAGAATAGGATTGTCTTCAGCTTGATTTTAGTTCAGTGCTCTAAATCAGTGCTTCTCAACACTGTCCTCAAGTACCCCCCAACAGGCCATGTTTGCAGGTTTTCCTTCATCTTGCACAGGTGCTTTAAATCAAAGTCAATGGCTTTGTATTTTGGACAGCTATTTTAGATAAGATAAAGTTTCCTAAACATGTCCTGTCAGGGAGTGGGTACTTGAGGACTGAGGCTGAAAACCACTGCTCAAAAAGAAAATTGAATACTTACCACTCTGAAATGTTACTTTCCTGGTCACTATTCATGGCAGCATAGGCACAATCCATGCATGTGCTACCATGAAGGCACCAGGAAAGTAACTTAAAACAAAAAAAAAAAAAATGAAAAAGGGATTTGTCTAAGACATGCCAATCAGCCTAGTTAAGCTGCAGCTGGGAAATGAACATACATGAAACAAAGAATTTGGTCCAAAGAAAAAAAAAAAAAAAAAAAAAAAAAAAAAAAAAAAAAAAAAAACCACCACACAGGACTTGGAAAAGAAGCAAGGAAAGCAAAATACATGCATGTTAATTTGAGACACTAACAGAATAGGTTTGAGGTTTGACCCTTTTGCAGTGTAAATTAACATGAGTTAAAAGGAGTGCACCCACAAATGGACATCTATTAAGGATTAAAACAACATTAGGCACAACATCTTGAGAAAGCATTTTAAAAATAAGGCAGCAAAGACAGTTAAATCAAAGTGAACAACGTAAAAACAAAAATTGCCAACAAAGATTTCATGGTAAAATAACCACCACCCCAAAAAAAAAAAAAAAAAAACAACAAACCAAAGTAACAAATAAATTGCATAAAAATACATCTGTTTTGCAACAACATAAACAAAATACAAATGGAAAATACATGTGTTAGAAACTCGATAAGGACACCCAAATGTACTCTCTTGCCAGCCCCCCCAAGACAGACAGACACTTTGGCTCTTTTCAGGGCAAAGTAAAGATTGCTATCTGCAAGCTTTATATAACATAGGTTTGTGTGCTAATGAGGTAATAGCAAACACATGGACAGTCCATGAAACACACAAAATGCAAGTTCACCCAATGTAGAGACTGAACTTCAAAGTGGGTACATCTGTTAAGGATGTCCTTAAATTACTAACCCAAAAAACACACTCTGAGCATGCCCAGAAACATCCAAGTGCTGTTCACACACAAAAAGCACCACTAAAAACAACCAAAGTCCCTGAGCATGCCCAGAACAACCCAAACGCATCTAGCACAAAATAAGCCACCCCACTGTCCAAAATTAACGACTTCAGCCCCGAAAGGATTTACCCCCTTCCTGACCAGAGCACGTTTTACAATTTGGCACTGCGTCGCTTTAACTGCTAATTGCGCGGTCATGCAATGCTGTACCCAAAAGAAATTTGCATCCTTTTCTTCCCACAAATAGAGCTTTCTTTTGATGGTATTTGATCACCTCTGCGGTTTTTATTTTTTGCGCTATAAATGGAAAAAGACCGAAAATTTTGAAAAAAAATTATATTTTCTACTTTTTGTTATAAAAAAAATCCAATAAACTCAATTTTAGTCATACATTTAGGCCAAAATGTATTCGGCCACATGTCTTTGGTAAAAAAAATGTCAATAAGCGTCTACAAACTAGGGTACATTTTCTAGAATTTACACATCTTTTAGTTTATGACTGCCTATGTAATTTCTTGAGGTGCTAAAATGGCAGTGCAGTACAACACCCCCCCAAATGACCCCATTTTGGAAAGTTGACGCCCCAAGCTATTTGCTGAGAGGCATGTTGAGTCCATGGAATATTTTATATTTTGCCACAAGTTGCAGGAAAATTACAAACTTTTTTTTTTGCACAAAGTTGTCACTAAATGATATATTGCTCACACAGGCCATGGGCATATGTGGAATTGCACCCCAAAATACATTCTGCTGATTCTCCTGAGTACGGGGATACCACATGTGTGGGACTTTTTGGGAGCCTAGCCGCGTACAGGGCCCCGAAACCAAGCACCGCCTTCAGGATTTCTAAGGGCGTAAAGTTTTGATTTCATTCCTCACTACCTATCACAGTTTTGAAGGCCATAAAATGCCAAGATGGTACAACCCCCACCAAATGACCCCATTTTGTAAAGTATAGACACCCCAAGCTATTTGCTGAGAGGCATGTTGAGTCAATGGAATATTTTATATTTTGACACAAGTTGCGGGAAAGTGACATTTTTTTTTTTTTTGCACAAAGTTGTCACTAAATGATATATTGCTCAAACATGCCATGGGCATATGTGGAATTACACCCCAAAATACATTCTGCTGCTTCTCCTGAGTACGGAGATACTACATGTATGGGACTTTTTGGGAGCCTACCTGCATACGGGGCCCCGAAAACCAATCACCGCCTTCAGGATTTCTAAGGGCGTAAATTTTTGATTCACTCCTCACTACCTATCACAGGTTTGAAGGCCATAAAATGCCAAGATAGCACAACCCCCCCCCCCAAATTACCCCATTTTGGAAAGTAGACACCCGAAGCTATTTGCTGAGAGGCATGGTGAGTATTTTGCAGCTCTCATTTGTTTTTGAAAATGAAGAAAGACAAGAAAAAACATTTTTTTTTCAATTTTCAAAACTTTGTGACAAAAAGTGAGGTCTGCAAAATACTCACTATACCTCTCAGCAAATAGCTTGGGGTGTCTACTTTCCAAAATAGGGTCATTTGGGGGGGGTTGTGCCACCTGGGCATTCCATGGCCTCCGAAACTGTGATAGTCAGTGAAGCGTGAAATCAAAAATTTACGCCCTTAGAAAGCCTGAAGGCGGTGCTTGGTTTTTGGGGTCCCGTACGTGGCTAGGCTCCCAAAAAGTCTCACACATGTGGTATCCCCGTACTCAGGGGAAGCAACAGAATGTATTTTGGGGTGTAATTTCACATATTCCCATGGCATGTTTGAGCAATATATCATTTAGTGACAACTTTATGCAAAAAAATGTGTCTTTTTCCCGCAACTTGTGTCACAATATAAAATATTCCATGGACTCGACATGTCTCTCAGCAAATAGCTTGGGGTGTCTACTTTCCAAAATGGGGTCATTTTGAACTGTCCTGGCATTTTATGCACAACATTTAGAAGCTTATGTCACACATCACCCACTCTTCTAACCACTTGAAGACAAAGCCCTTTCTGACATTTTTTGTTTACATGAAAACATTTTTTTTTTTTTTTTGAAAGAAAATTACTTTCAACCCTCAAACATTATATATTTTTTTAAAGCAAATGCCCTACAGATTAAAATGGTGGGTGTTTCATTTTTTTTTTCACACAGTATTTGCGTAGCAATTTTTCAAACGCTTTTTTTGGGAAAAAACACACTTTTTAAAATTTTAATGCACTAAAACACACTATATTGCCCAAATGTTTGATGTAATAAAAAAGATGATCTTAGGCCAAGTACATGGATACCAAACATGACATGCTTTAAAATTGCGCACAAACGTGCAGTGGCGACAAACTAAATACATTTTTAAAAGCCTTTAAAAGCCTTTACAGGTTACCACTTTAGATTTACAGAGGAGGTCTACTGCTAAAATTACTGCAATCAATCTGACCTTCGCGGTGATACCTCACATGCATGGTGCAATTGCTGTTTACATTTGGCGACAGACCGATGCTTGCGTTCGCCTTTGTGCGAGAGCAGGGGGGGACAGGGGTGCTTTTTTTTTTTTTTTCTTTCTTTATTATTTTTTTGCTTTTTTTATCTTATTTTCAAACTGTTCCTTTCATTTTTTTTTAAATCATTTTTATTGTTATCTCAGGGAATGTAAATATCCCCTATGATAGCAATAGGTAGTGACAGGTACTCCTTTTTGAAAAAATTGGGGTCTATTAGAACCTAGATCTCTCCTCTGCCCTCAAAGCATCTGACCACACAAAGATCGGTGTGATAAAATGTGATTCCCAATTTCCCAATGGTGCTGTTTACATCCGGCGAAATCTAAGTCATGAAATGCTCGTAGCTTCCAGTTTCTTAGGCCATAGAGATGTTTGGAGCCACTCTGGTCTCTGATCACCTTTATGGTCAGCTGGCTGAATCACCGGCTGCATTCTCAGGTTCCGTGTTGGGACAGGAGAGCCAGAGAAAAACATGGAAGACGGTGGAGGGGATTCCCTCCCACTGCTTGTAAAAGCAGTCTAGAGGCTAATTAGCTGCTAGGATTGCTTTTACATGAAAGCCAACCGCTGGCTGAAAAGAATGATACCAAGATGATACCTAAACCTGCAGGCATCATTCTGGTATAACCACTCAAATTCCAGCAACATACCAGTTGCTGGTCCTTGTTGGGCATATATTGTAAACTCTTTTTTTCATGCAGCCTGTGGGCTGAACGAAAAAAAGAGATTGATTGGTGGGTATGCCCACCATTAGAATACCTCCCTTCATCCACCCACTTCTAATGATGGGCATACATGCACCCTATATATATGCCGAAGCATGGGCGCATCCTCCCACAAAAGTTAGGAGCAAATCACTCCTCCGCCCTCTGCTGCCCCCACGCTTCGGCATATATGCTGAAGTATGTAAAGGTGGTGGTGAAATCACCTCCGACAGCGCTGGAGTCACGGCTTTATGTATCACGGGAGCAAACGCTGTTGCTGTCAAGATAAATAAATCCGCGCTGCAACTGAATGGCGTACCTGCTAAGCAAATGATGGTTAACAATAAAACAAAGTAACATTACAGTATAACAGTAAGACTTACCATACCTGCAAAGCAAATACAAAAAAAAATAGTAAAAAATAAAACATTTAACGCAACCTGTGCCTAAAATATATATATGCCGAAGCATGGGGGCATTCTCCCACAAAAGGCAGGAGCAAATCGCTCCTCCACCCACTGCTGCCCCCACGCTTCGGCATATATGCTGAAGTATGTAACTGTGGTGGTGAAATCACCTCCGACAGCGCTGGAGTCATGGCTTTATATATCGTGGGAGCAAATGCTGTTGCTGTCAAGATAAATAAATCCGTGCTGCAACTGAATGGCGTACCTGCTAAGCAAATGATGGTTAACAATAAAACAAAGTAACATTACAGTATAACAGTAAGACTTACCATACCTGCAAAGCAAATACAAAAAAAACATAGTAAAAAATAAAACATTTAACGCAACCTGTGCCTAAAATATATATATGCCAAAGCATGGGGGCATCCTCCCACAAAAGGCAGGAGAAAATCGCTCCTCCACCCACTGCTGCCCCCACGCTTCGGCATATATGCTGAAGTATGTAACTGTGGTGGTGAAATCACCTCCGACAGCGCTGGAGTCACGGCTTTATGTATCGTGGGAGCAAACGCTGTTGCTGTCAAGATAAATAAATCCGCTCTGCAGCTGAATGGTGTACCTGAAAACAAAAAAATGGTTACCAACAAAACACAGTAAACAGTAAAGTATAAAAAAAATTGCATATCTGAAAAGCAAACATGGTAAAACATAATAACAATGAAACATTGCAGAATAGAATACAGTAAAAAAGAGCATAACAATAGAGAGAGAATAGAGAGAGAGAGAACAATAAAACAACAACTATTTTTGTTTTTTTTATTTTATATTTTTTTGTGTTTTTATTTATTTATTTTTTTTACACTTTTTTTAGTAACTTTAACTTTTGTAACTGGTTCCAGGTTTGGGTCTCTCAAAATGCTAT
This sequence comes from Aquarana catesbeiana, assembly GCF_042186555.1. Classification (NCBI taxonomy): domain Eukaryota; kingdom Metazoa; phylum Chordata; class Amphibia; order Anura; family Ranidae; genus Aquarana; species Aquarana catesbeiana. The sequence continues at coordinate 43,814,103 of NC_133324.1, forward strand.
GGCATCTTGGGAGACCCTGTGAAAGTGTGTCCTAGTCTGTGCAATGCTGTACCCTACGCTAATACTCAACTAGTGAATGGTAGCGTTCAAAACATTCACCAATGTAAAGACCAGGATTGTCAGGACAGGAGGGACAATAATACTGTGTGTCACGCCTAAATCCGCGCTTGCTACAGACAGGACATCTTCTTTGGGGGGCTCGTTGGTTAGGGGTACTCGAGAGGACATAAGGAAAATGCCTCTCATGCAGCCGGCTTACTGCATTTGGTTGGGGAAGGTGAGGTGGAGCACCGTCTGGAAACAGAAGAGCTCTGACGATCTCTTCCTGGAATTTAAGGAAGGATCCAGTCCATCCTGAAGCTCTGTATAGCACATGAGTGTTCAGCAAAGCCAATTGAAATAAATAAACAGACACTTTTTTGTACCAGCGTCTGGCCTTACGAGCAACTAGGTACAGCACCAACAACTGGTCGTTGAGGTCCACCCCTCCCATATTTTGGTTATATTCGTGGACACAGAGGGGTTTCTCCACAACACCAGTCGCCGTAGTAATTTGGGCCGTCGTGTCTGCATGAAGGGAGGTAAGAACGAAAACATTCTTATTGTCCCTCCACTTCATAGCGAGCAAATTATTACACTGCAAGCAGGCTCTCTCCCCCAGCCTAAGACGGGAATCTACAAGCCGCTGGGGAAAGCTCCGGCGATTAGGTCACCCGGTGCCACTTGCTCCAATCTGTTGATCAAAAAGGTGACTAAAAAGTGGCACGCTTGTGTAATAATTGTCCACGTACAAGTGGTACCCCTTTCCGAATAAGGATGACACCAAGTCCCACACTATCTTGCCAGCGCTTCCTATGTAGTCAGGGCAGTTTGTCGGCTCTATGTGACTATCTTTGCCCTCGTAAACCATAAATCTACATGTATAGCCTGTGGCCCTGTCACAGAGCTTATACACTTGACCCTGTATCTGGCACGCTTGCTGGGAAGGTACTGTTTGAATGACAAGCGGCCAGAAAATTTAATCAGGGACTCATCAACGCAGGTAACTTGATGGGGAGTAAACAAGTCTGCAAAACGCTGGTTGAAGTGGTTTACGAGGGGCCGAATTTTGTAGAGCCGATTGCATCCAGGGTCTCCACGAGGACGACAGAGTTCATTGTCATTGAAGTGCATAAACCGCAAAATCTGCTCGTATCATGCCCTGGCCATGGAAGCAGAGAACACGGGCATATGGTAAATTGGGTCAGTGGACCAATATGACCGCAACTCACTCTTTTTATTTATGCCCATGTTGAGGGAGAAGCCCGGAAAGAGCTTAAATTCGGAGACCGTAATTGGTCTCCAATTTCTGGCAAGGGAGGACTGGGGATTAGCGGCGATGTGTTGACCAGCATATAAATTGCTTTGGTCCACAATAGATCTATAGAGATCATCGGTGAAAAACAGCGAATAAAAATCCAGTGACGTAAAATCAACTGTTTCCACCTGAATTCCGGGTTGGCCAGTGAATGGGGGAAGTACGGGTGCTGCAGAAGTAGTGGGTTCTCAATTCGGATTGGCGAATGCAGCAGGAAGGGCACTATGGGCACGACGGGCCTGTGTTCGTCTTCTTGGTGGCAACGGGACACTATTAGTGCTTGCCACCTCGCCAGCTTGAACTGCACTTATGGGACTCGCCACGTCACCACGTGATACTGCAGTGCTGGATGTACGACCAGGGTGTACTAGGCCGCTGGTGCTTGCCAGTTCACCAGAAGGAATAGCGGTGCTAGTACGTCTCTGCTCCATATGAGGGACCTGCGGTTCTTGCACTTCAAGGACAGAAGAAGAAGATTGAGGTCTGGTACGCCTGACCTTGGCATGGAGCCGCTGTCCTCTACAGGTTCGTATTCTGAGCTCAGAAACGTGTAGGCCTCTTCACTAGTGTACCTTTGATTTGCCATTTTGGGCTCTTAATTTAGGGGTACACTAGTGAGACTCACAGGCAAAAAAGCTCCTGACTGTTAGCGACTGATTCAAAACGCTACCAAAAAACTGTTAGCGATCGCAGGGATCAGGCCTGACTCTGCGAACGCTGCAGTTATGTGTGCTTAGTGTTTTGTAAGTGTCATTGATCGATCGATACTGCACTTGGGTGGGCTGGGCAGGGCTGGGCCGAGGGGCAAAACGCAGGTGCTAGCAGTTATCTGGGCTGATCCCCCTAACACTGTGTTTATGGGAACCCTAAACTGCTGGGGATGCTAGTATAGATCTGATCGGATCAGATATCGATCCGTTCAGATACTGTAGCACTAATGCCCCGTACACACGGTCGGACTTTGTTCGGACATTCCGACAACAAAATCCTAGGATTTTTTCCGACGGATGTTGGCTCAAACTTGTCTTGCATACACACGGTCACACAAAGTTGTCGGAAAATCCAATCGTTCTAAACGCGGTGACGTAAAACACGTACGTCGGGACTATAAACGGGGAAGTGGCCAATAGCTTTCATCTCTTTATTTATTCTGAGCATACGTGGCACTTTGTCCGTCGGATTTGTGTACACACGATCAGAATTTCCGACAACGGATTATGTTGTCGGAAAATTTTATATCCTGCTCTCAAACTTTGTGTGTCGGAAAATCCGATGGAAAATGTGTGATGAAGCCTACACACGGTCGGAATTTCCGACAACAAGGTCCTATCACACATTTTCCGTCGGAAAATCCGACCGTGTGTACGGGGCATAAGGGAGGTGTATGCTGCGTGAGTGGGTGTTAGCGGTACTGGCGCTAAACTGACGCTGCCTGGGGTGATGCAGACCTTATCTGACCCTAAAAACGTAACTTATATCACCGCCGGGCAATTAGGGGGTTAAACCTTTATAAGGTTATAAACGGCGGGTGCCCTAAAACTATAATAAACTATAAAAAACAAACTAATCAGCGTCACCCGTAACACTTATACGGTGATCGCTGGTGAAAGGGTTAACTAGGGGGCAATCAGGGGGTTAAAACCTTTAGTAGGTAGTATATGGGGGTCCCTGTCGCTATAAAACACTGACAGCGAACCTATATACTTACCTCCCTAACTAGCGTCACCAGTGACACTAATACAGCGATCAGAAAAACGATCGCTTAGTGACACTGGCGACGGGGGTGATCAAGGGGTTAACCTTTATTAGGGGGTGGTTAGGGGGGTACTCTGGACCTAAAGGGGGGTACCCCAGACCTAAAGGGGGCTAACCCTAACCGCCCTAACACTTATAACTGTCACAAACTGACACCAATGCAAAAAAAAAACCTGCTATTGGTGTCAGTGGGACAGGGGGTACAGGGGGGTGATCGGGGGGTGATCGGGGGGTGATGGGGGGTGAAAAGTGTGCCTAGTGTGTTCTACTGTACGTGTAGTGTTGGTGTAACTCACATTGATGTCTTCTCTCCTCGGCGCCGGAATGAAAAGACCGGCTCGAGGAGGGATGACATCACTTCCTCTGCCTCTGTTTACATTACAGAGGCAGAGGAAGGATTTCATTCGCCGGGAGTGATCGTGAGGGGGTGGCCACGAATGCATGGCCTCCCCCTCACCTCTGATCGCCCGCGAACAAATGCTGGCCGCCTCGGGCACCGGGGGGGGGGGGGTGTCCGATAGGACCCCCCGCCCACGGAAGGCAGATCATGTACAGGTACGTGATTCTGCCTGCCCGTGCCATTCTGCCAACGTACATCGTCGTGAGGCGGTCGGCAAGTGGTTAACCATTCGACATATTTTGATACTTTTTAAATGTAAAATAACTCTTTGGAGTTGGGAAATATGTTTTATGGAACAGTATAACAATTTAAGAGTCAAATAGAGTGGGTGTTTTTTTTTTTTTTAAAGGGACTGTTCTTTAATTCATACACTAGACAAACAAAGATTTGGGGGGCACACCCTAAAAAATGCATTAAAGATGGTGCACCATCTTTAATGCATTTTTTAGGGTGTGCCCCCCAAATCTTTGTCTAGTGTATGGATTCTGACCAAATCCCTTTGGGCTGGAGCACCCCATTCCCGCCCCCCCCCCCCCCCCCATCATTGCCTCTTATTAGTGTCCACCATATAGAGGAGTGTATATAGTGTAGGACCCACTGATATTGGGGTACTTTGACATAATAGTGGGCTTAGCACTATATGGCCATATGGTGTAACTAAATCCCAATATTATTCTTGCAGGAGTTAAAAGTCATTTTTGTATGTGTGCGCTGTAATCTTTTTTTCTGTTTTTTGATTCAGACACCTGTTCAGGTGAGAAGACAATATATCCTTTTTCCTGATGCTTTGTGTCTCTGTATCTATGGTATTGCCATCATACAGCAGTCACCTAATTTTTGTAAGACCCACGTTATAGTCCAAAAAACGTTTTGGAAGTTGAAAAAAACACAGTATAAAAAGATTATATCTTATGCCCTGTACACACTGGCAGACTTTTCGACCAAATATGTCCGCCGGAACGAATCCGTCGGACAATCCGAGCATGTGTGGGCTTCATCAGACTTCGACGGACCTTTTCGGTCGAAGATCAGACGGATTTTAGATCTGAAACATGTTTCAAATCTTCCAGCCGGAACTCCACCGAAACCAGTTCCTATTGGGAAATCCGTTCGTCTGTATGCTGGTCCGACGGACCAAATACGACGCAAGAGCAGCTACAGCCCCTGCCCGCAAGAATGTTTCCAGCACGATCCTATTGCGCTGGTTCTCAGCGACAGGGTACTGTACATCTCGCGCTCGCTGCAATAGGAAAAATAAATTTTCCTATTGCAGTGAGCGCGAGAAAGAGGCAACAATGTCCCTTATGTCTAGTATGGATTTTAAGGGGAACCCCCTACGCCGAAAAAATGGCGTGGGAGTCCCCCCAAAATCCATACCAGACCCTTATCTAAGCACGCAGCCTGGCCGGTCAGGACAGGGGGTGGGGACGAGCGAGCACCCCCCCCTTCTGAACCGTACCAGGTCGCATGCCCTCAACATGGGCGCCCTGCAGCCCCCCCACCCCAAAGCACCTGGTCCCCATTTTGATGAGGACAAGGGCCTCTTCCTGACAACCCTGGCCGTTGGTTGTCAGGGTCTGCGGGCGGGGGGCTTATCGGAATCCGGAAGCCCCCTTTAATAAGGGGGCCCCCAGATCCCAGCCCCCCACCCTATGTGAATGAGTATGGGGTACATCGTACCCCTACCCATTCACCTGGGGAAAAAAGTGTCAATAAAAAAACACACTAGACAGATTTTTAAAGTAATTTATTAGGCAGCTCTGGGGGTCTTCTTCTGACTTCAGGGGTCTCTTCTGACTTCTCCGCTCTCTCTGGCCTCTTCTCCCGGTGTCCGGTTTTTCTCCCGCTCTCCGGTTCTTCTGCTGGGCTCCTCCGCTATCTTCTGCTCTTTTGCTGCTCTCTTGCTAGAGTTGGCCCGGTCTTCTCCATCGTCTTGTTCCCTCTTCTCTTCTTCAGATGTTGACACGACGCTCTCTCCCGCTGTAATGCTGTGTGCACGGTGCGCAACGACTTATATAGGCATTGGGCGTGGTCACCGGGTGATGTCACCCAGTGACCCCACCCCTTATGATGTCACAGTCCCAGCATTCCCCAGGACTGTGACGTCATAAGGGGCGGGGTCACCGGGTGACATCACCAGGTGACCACGTCCCATGCCTATATAAGTCGTTGCGCTCCGTGCACACAGCATTACAGCAGGAGAGAGCGTTGTGTCAACATTGGAAGAAGAGAAGAGGGAACAAGACTATGGAGAAGACCCGGCCAACGCTAGCAAGAGAGCGACAAAAGAGCAGAAGATAGCGGAGGAGCCCAGCAGAAGAACCGGAGAGCGGGAGAATAACCGCTGGAGAGCGGGAGAAGAACCGGACACCGGGAGAAGAGGCTGGAGAGTGGGAGAAGAGGCCGGAGAGAGTGGAGAAGTAGGAAGAGACCCCCAAAGTCGAAAGAAGACCCCCGGAGCTGCCTAATAATTTACTTTAAAAACCTGTCTAGTGTGTTTTTTTATTGACGCTTTTTTCCCCAGGTGAATGGGTAGGGGTACGATGTACCCCATACTCATTCACATAGGGTGGGGGGCCGGGATCTGAGGGCCTCCTTATTAAAGGGGCTCCTGGATTCCGATAACACCCCTGCCCGCAGACCCTGACAACCAATGGCCAGGGTTGTCGGGAAGAGACCTTTGTCCTCATTAACATGAGGACAAGGTGCTTTGAGGTGGGGGGGCCACAGGGCACCCCCCTTCCCCAAAGCACCCATCCCCCATGTTGAGGCCATGCGGCCTGGAATGGTTCAGGAGGGGGGGGTGCTCGCTCGCTTGTTCCCACCCCCTTTCCTGACCGGTCGGGCTGCGTGCTCGGATAAGGGTCTGGTATGGATTTTGGGGGGACCCCCACACCATTTTATCGGCATAGGGGGTTCCCCTTAAAAACAATACCAGACCTAAGGGCCTGGTATGCTCTGCGCTGGCTTCCGCGACGGGTGTCAATCTCGCCGATAAAAGCGGCAAGATTTACTTCCTTTTCTAGACCCATCGTACCTCATTGCGTTCAAAATGAACGGACTTTAGTCCATGTGTGGGCAAGTCAGTTCGTTCGGAAGTCCGCCGTAACTCCGCCGAAAGTCCGTCAGGAAAACCGCCGGACCTAGTATGCCGGAAAGTCCGGTCGTGTGTGGGCAAGTCCGTTTGTTCTGAAAGTCCATCGGAAGTCCGCCAAAAGTCCATCGGGAATAGGGATGAGCTTCGCTTTCGAGTCAAACCCATGTTCGACTCGAACATCGGCTGTTTGATCGTTCACCGAATTGCGAACGATATGGGCCATTCGCGCCAAATTTGTGTGGCGCGTCATGGCCCATAATTCACTGCGGCATTGCAGTGCATTGCTGGCTGATGATTGGCCAAGCATGCACTATGACCCGCATTCTTGGCCAATCACAGCGCCGTCGGTAGAGAGAGCTGTAATTGGCCAAAGCCAGGGTGGCCCTGTGTAGTGTTTTGTCAGGCGTGCTTACAGAGAGAGAGAGACAGTGTTATTTCATTTGAGTTAGCTAGATTAGGCAGGACAGTCAGTTAGCTGCACTTACAGTGTATTGTGTATATATATATGCATCCCAAGTGTTGCATATATATATATATACACTGTATTCAGTTTAGCTAGATCCGTTCCTGTTATCTTCCTACTGAGAGGCAGGCTTGTCTTGTTACAGTATTTACAGCTACCTGAAGAAAATTGCTGGTGTTCTTTTGATCCTATTAGTACCACAGTCAGGCAGCTAGACTATTTACAGTTAGTGTAGTGTGTCCTGCTCACAGTGTTCAGCTAAAACTACAAGTTAGTGTAGTGAGACCTCTGCATAGTGTTCAGCTAAAGCTACAAGTTAGTGTAGTGTGTCCTGCTCACAGTGTTCAGCTAAAACTACAAGTTAGTGTAGTGAGACCTCTGCATAGTGTTCAGCTAAAGCTACAAGTTAGTGTTGTGCGTCCTGCTCACAGTGTTCAGCTAAAACTACAAGTTAGTGTAATGAGACCTCTGCACAGTGTTCAGCTAAAGCTAAAAGTTAGTGTAGTGCGTCCTGCTCGCAGTGTTCAGCTAAAACTACAAGTTAGTGTAGTGAGACCTCTGCACAGTGTTCAGCTAAAGCTACAAGTTAGTGTAGTGCGTCCTGCTCACAGTGTTCAGCTAAAGCTATAAGTTAGTGTAGTGCGTCCTGCTCACAGTGTTCAGCTAAAACTACAAGTTAGTGTAGTGAGACCTCTGCACAGTGTTCAGCTAAAGCTACATGTTAGTGTAGTACGTCCTGCTCACAGTGCTCAGCTAAAACTACAAGTTAGTGTAGTGAGACCTCTGCACAGTGTTCAGCTAAAGCTATAAGTTAGTGCAGTGCGTCCTGCTCACAGTGTTCAGCTAAAGCTACAAGTTGGTGTAGTGCATCCTGCTCACAGTGTTCAGTAGAAGGTTGGTGGTGTTCTCATACTACAGGCAGGCAGTTGATTTTGCTAGCTGCAGTATCAGTACATATATATATATATATATATGTCCCAGCTTAGTGCAGCTACAGGCCATTAGTATGTCTGGAAGACCAACAAGGAGAGGCAGAAAGTCACAAGCCAATAAAAGAGGGCAAACAGGTTCTGTGTCTAGTGCTGGTCGTGGAGACGGTGCATCCTCATCAGCAAGTGGCTGTGGGACACGCTTGGCCTTTTTTTCGGCAGCTGGCCGTGTTCAGCTGCAACATGCGGAAGACTTGGTCGAGTGGATGACCAAGCCGTCCTCATCCTCCTCATCCTCTCTCACCCATGCTCAGGGTACTTTGTCTGGCAAAGCAGCGGCCTCTTCCCTTGGCTCAATGTCATCAGTGACTCCTTCCCTAGCCCCACCATGTCCTCCTGAGGAGTCCCTCGAACTGTTTGACCAAAGTGTTGGGTACATGCTCCAGGAGGATGCTCAGCGTTTGGAAGGCTCTAATGATGATACTGAGCTAGATGAAGGCAGTAACGTGAGCACGGACAGAGGGGGTGCCCAAGAAGGACAGCAATCTGGCAGTCATGCTCCCCCTGCTGCAGCATACTGCCAGGTTTGTTCCAGTGATGAGGAGGGAGGGGATGATGAGGTCACTGACTCAACTTGGATGCCTGATAGGAGAGAGGAGGAGGAGGAGGCAGCACATCACCAACGAGGCAGGATGCCCTCCAGGGGCCAGCCTAAGGGCAGCACACTGACTGCATCACACCCCAAAGCTCCACATGTGCAGGGCGCTGCAGTCTTTGTGTGTTATTCAAAAAGTTCTTTGGTGTGGGCCTTTTTTGAGACGAGTGCATCAGATCGCACCGCTGCTATTTGCAACATATGTCTCAAGCGTATCTCGCGTGGCCAAAACATCTCCCGCTTGGGTACCACATGCTTGACCAGACATATGTTGACCTGCCATGCAGTTCGTTGGCAAGCGTATCTAAAAGACCTACACCAAAGAACAAAGAGGACCTCCCCTTGCTCCTCATCAGCTGAGATCTCCAACCCCACTATACCTTCAGTCCTCTCTGAGACCTGCACTGAGAGGAATGAAGGTGTAGAATTAGGTGTGTCACAGCCAAGTACTTGTGGGCAATCTGCTTTTGGTACACCGACGTCAGATTGTACCAGGCAAATTTCCCTGCCCCAGCTGCTGCACCGCCAAAAGAAGTTTGCTCCCAGCCATCCACATGCCCAGCGGTTGAATGCTAGCTTGGCAAAATTGCTAGCACTTCAACTGCTGCCTTTTCAGTTGGTAGACTCTGCCCCCTTCCGTGAGTTTGTGGAATGTGCAGTTCCTCAGTGGCAGGTAACCAAACACCACTTTTTCTCACGGAAGGCGATTCCGGCTCTCTACCGGCATGTGGAAGGCAATGTCAATACCTCGCTGGACAGGGCAGTCAGCGGTAAGGTGTATATTACCTCTGACTCATGGTCCAGCAGGCATGGACAGGGACGTTACCTAAGTTTCACAGCGCATTGGGTGACTCTGCTGGCAGCTGGGAAGGATGCAGGACAAGGTGCAGTAGTGTTGGAGGTTGTTCCGCCACCACGCCTCCAAAATGCCACTACTAATGATTGTGACATACCTCTCTCCTCCACCCCCTCCTCTTCTTCTTCCTCCATGGCCTCTTCCTGTGCTTTGTCCTCGGAACCAGCGGTGCTCCGTAGGCTTTCAAGGGGCTACGCATGTACGCAGGCCAAAAGATGCCATGTGGTGCTTGAGCTGGTGTGCTTGGGGGACAGGAGCCACACTGGGGCAGAGGTTCTGTCAGCTCTGCAGGGACAGGTTAAGAGGTGGTTGACGCCACGCCAACTTAAGGCAGGAATGGTGGTTTGCGACAATGGCACCAACCTCCTCTCTGCCCTCCGACAGGGACAAATGACCCATGTGAACTTTTTGGCTCACGTCCTTAACTTGGTGGTGCAGCGGTTCTTGGGCAGGTACCCGGGCTTACAGGATGTCCTGAGGCAGGCCAGGAAAGTATGTGTGCATTTCCGCCGGTCATATAATGCCAGTGCTCGGCTGGCGGACCTCCAAAAGGAGTTTAACCTGCCCAAGAACCGCCTAATCTGTGACATGCCCACCAGGTGGAACTCAACGTTGGCCATGCTGCAGCGGCTGAACACGCAGCAGAGGGCCATCAATGAGTACCTGTGCAACTATGGCACCAGGACAGGGTCAGGAGAGCTTGTTTTTTTTTCCCCACGCCAGTGGACCATGATCAGGAATGCATGCACTGTCCTATCACCATTTGAGGAGGCCACGAGGATGGTGAGCAGTGACAGTGCATGCATCAGTGACACTGTCCCCCTTGTCCACCTGTTGGAGCACACGCTGCGTGGAATAATGGACAGGGCACTTGAGGCAGAACAGAGGCAGGAAGAGGAGGACTTCCTTAGCTCTCAATGCCCCCTTTATCCAGACAGTGTTCCTGCGTGCCCGCCGATCACACAGGAAGAGGACGAGGAGGAGGAGGAGGATTGTGTCAGTATGGAGGTGGAGCCTGGCACTCAGCATCAGCAGCACTCTTTAAGGGATCAGTCCCAAGAAACACATGGACTTGTATGTTGCTGGGAGGAGGTGGCTGCGGACCGTATCATCCTTGGTGACCCAGAGGACTCCGGACCGAATGCCTCAGCAAACGTACGCTGCATGGCCTCCCTGATCCTGCAAAGCCTGCGTAAGGATCCTCGTATTCGTGGTATCAAGGAGAAGGACCAATACTGGCTGGCAACCCTCCTTGATCCATGTTACAAGGGTAAGGTTGCGGACCTTATCTTGCCGTCGCAGAGGGAGCAGAGGATGAAACATCTTCGGTAGGCCTTGCAGAAAGGTTTGTGCAACGCGTTCCCAGAGACTGGGTGGTTACAAACTCCTGTTTCTGGACAACATGTTGCTGAGGCTTCAGGTCAGTCAAAGAAGGAGCGGTGGAGAAGGTTGCCTTATGACCGATGCGTTCAGACAATTTTTTCGTCTGCAGCCCCAAGGTATGATCTGACTTGGACACCTTTCCACCGAAAATCCTCTGGGTTACTGGGTCTTGAGGATGGATCACTGGCCAGAGCTTGCACAGTATGCAATTGAGCTACTGGCCTGTCCTGCATCAAGCGTTCTTTCGGAGCGCACATTCAGTGCTGCTGGAGGCTTTGTAACTGATCACAGGGTGCGTCTGTCCACCGACTGACCTTCATAAAAATGAATCAGTCTTGGATCACCACCAGCTACCAAGCACCTGATGCTGATGTAACCGAATAATTTTTTTTGAAATCTCAGATCCCTTCAAAGACTGCCTATGCTGATACTGAGTGACTATCCTGAGTAATTATCCTCTTCCTCCTCAGTGATCACACTGAAAGCTTGTAAGAACATTTTTGGTTCTGGGCGCCGTCACCAGTGCCTAAGGCCAAATTTTTCAGCCCCTGTTCAACAGGGGCATGTAATTACAATTCTTGATCTAATATTTCACAACAATTCCCGTTTCTGTGCCCACCAAGAGCGACGGAGGACTTACAGTGTTGTTGCACCAACACCACCACCAAAGGCCCAATTTTTCTGCCCTTGTTCAACAGGGGCATGTAATTACAATTATTGATCTAATGTTTTACAGCAGGGCCCGTTTCTGCGCCCACCAAGAGCGAGTGAGGACTTACAGTGTTGTGGCACCAGCATCACCACCACCACCAAAGGCCCAATTTTTCTGCCCCTGTTCAACAGGGGCATGTAATTACAATTCTTGATCTAATATTTCACAGCAGGGCCCTGTGAGGGCTTACAGTGTTGTGGCCACAACAACACCTAAGGCCCCAATTTCTGCAGAGTATATAGGGCAGGCCCCTACTTTTAAACATCCAACTTACAAACGACTCCTACTTGCAAACCGAAGGAGACAACAGGAAGTGAGATGAAATCTACCCCTAGGAAGGGAAATTCTCTCCTGTAAGAGTTAATATGGGAAAAACATTTCTCCTTTCCACTGATGCTTTATCACCAATCCTTGTTTCACAAAAAAAAAAAAAATTTTTCAAAAAACATTTGTCATTGGGACAAAAAGTGAGGTGAAATCTTCTGAAGAGGAGTACAGACAGCAAAACAAATGTCACAGGGGTGATAACCCTTCCCTATGTTTTCCAAAAAGCTTAAAAAAGATTTTTTGGCTGGAGCTAAACAAGTTAAAAATGTACCCGTTCAAAATTACAAACAGATTCTACTTAACAACAAACCTACAGTCCCTGTCTTGTTTGCACCGCCTGTATACTGCTGTTCAGAGTATATAGGGCCTGGTGGCCCCACACCTTTCCTTTTTTTAATTTGGGTGTCGGGTTCCCCTTAATATCCTTACAAGACCCAAAGGGCCTGGTAAAGGACTGGGGGGTACCCATGCCGTTTGTCTCACTGATTTCCATCCATATTGCCAGGACCCGACATTACTTTAAAGCCACAAGCAGTTTTAAATGACTTTTTTCCTTTAAAAATGACATTTTGTGCAGGGACTGTTCTAAGCACGGGAAACACCTTTCAGGCATACTATAGACACCCCCCAGGTACGATATTTAAAGGAATATTTCACTTTTTTTTTTTTTAACTTTAAGCATCATTAAAATCACTGCTCCCGAAAAAACGTCCATTTTTAAAAGTTTTTTTTGCATTGATTCATGTCCGCTGGGACAGGACCTGGGTCCCCAAACCCTTTTTAGGACAATACCATGCAAATTAGCCTTTAAAATGAGCACTTTTTATTTTGAATGTTCGCGTCCCATAGACGTCAATGGGGTTCTAACGTTCGTGCGAATTTTCGGTCCGTTCACATGTTCTGGTGCGAACCGAACTGGGGGGTGTTCGGCTCATCCCTAATCGGGAAGTCCGTCGGACCTAGTCTGCCAGAAAGTCCGGTAGTGTGTATGCCGCATTAGACAAAGTTGTGAGGCTTTAACAATAAAATGTGCAATTTAAATGATAAAATTCCATTAAATGATAAAATTCCTTTGATAATTAAACCCTATTTTATCAATTTCATTAATATTAAATGATTGTGCTAAATACACCTATACTTTTAGATGGATTTTCTGTCTGTCCGTCTAGCACATATTTGTTTTGGTTCCACTATTATTGTTTTTACAACATTATTATGGATGTTCACGCATTTGAGGCTTATTTACTCATTTATATGGTAACGGTGAGAAGTTTCAGTTTGACACGTCTTTCTGACACTTGTTTAACTAATCAATTGAATGCTAATTAGGGTGTCAATTGATAACCTCCACCTCATGTAATTATCAATGTAATTGTGTTTATTTATACCTGTCTGTAGACACCAGTTTTTTGAGCATGTAAGCTGATACCTGTAGTTCACCTTTGTATCTGGCAATTGAATAAAGAAATTGCATAGGAGTGCGGCCGTCCAGCCTTCTTTTCTTCTATACTCACACAGGTACTCATTGATGGCCCTCTGCTCTGTGTGCAGCTGCTAGAGCATTGCCAATGTTGAGTTCCACCTGGTGGGCATGTCACAAATCAGTCGGTTGGTGGGCAAGTTGAATTTCCGTTGAATGTCAGCCAGTCAAGCACTGGCATTGTATAACCGCTGGAAATGGCCAAAGACTTTTCTGAGCTGCCTCAGAAGATCTTGTAAGCCTGGGTACCTGTTCAAGAAACACTGCACCACCAAATTTAGGACGTGTGCCAAGCATGGAACATGTGTCAAAGTGTCCCTGTCGGAGGGCGGAGAGGAGGTTGGTGCCATTGTCGCATACAACCATTCCTGACTCAAGCTGCCATGACATCAACCACCTCTGAGCCTGTCCCTGCAGAGCTGACAGAATCTCTGCCCCTGTGTTGCTCCTGTCCCCTAGACAGACCGCATGACATCTTTTAGCCTGACTGCTTGCGTAGCCCTTTGAATGCTTAGGGAGCACTGCTGGTCCAGAGGACAATTCCGCAGAAGAGGCCACAGAGGAAGAAGGAGGGGGTGGAGCAGACAGATGTGGCAGAATCACCACTAGCTTTTTGGAGGTGTGGTGGTGGAACAAGCTCCAGCACTGAACCCTGTCATGCATCCTTTCCAGCTGCCAGAAGAGTTACCCAGTGCACCATGAAGGAAATATATCGTCCCTGACCATGCCTGCTGGACCATGAGTCAGCAGTAATGTGAACCTTGCTGCTGCCTGCCCTGTCCAACGAAGCCAAAACATTGCCTTCCACATGACGGTACAGAGCTGTAATGGCCTTACGTGAAAAGAAATGTATTTTTGCCACTGTGGTATAGCACATTCTGTAAATTCATGAAAGGGGGCAGAGTCTACCATATAAAAAGGCAGCAGTTGTAGTGCTAGCATTTTGGCCAAGCTAGTATTTACCGTATTTATCGGCGTATAACACGCGCCGGCGTGCCGTGCTCAGTTTGAAGCTGTGGAGCTTGGTGTAAGTGGAGCTGGATTAAGTGGGAGTTAAAAACAAGTGTTAGAGTATACAAGTCTGTCTGTTGGTGTGTGTTTGCTGTCTGTTGGTGTGTGTTTGCTGTCTGTTGGTGTTTGCTGGGTTGCATTTTGGGGACTTTTCCTTTTAGTTTTTAATTTGCCTTTTGCTGTCACTTTTTAAATAGCTTTTTTTTTTTTTTTCTTGTTTCATCAGTCTATCAATTAAGGGGTGTGGTTAATTGCTCACAGGTGCCTATTTAACTTGTTGCAGGACTCAGTCTGAGCGTGCTCAGTTTGAAGCTGTGGAGCTTGGTGTAAGTGGAGCTGGATTAAGTGGGAGTTAAAAACAAGTGTTAGAGTATACAAGTCTTGCTGTCTGTTGGTGTGTGTTGCTGTCTGTTGGTGTGTGTTTGCTGTCTGTTGGTGTGTGTTTGCTGTCTGTTGGTGTTTGCTGGGTTGCATTTTGGGGACTTTTCCTTTTAGTTTTTAATTTGCCTTTTGCTGTCACTTTTTAAATAGCTTTTTTTTTTTTTTTTTCTTGTTTCATCAGTCTATCAATTAAGGGGTGTGGTTAATTGCTCACAGGTGCCTATTTAACTTGTTGTAGGACTCAGTCTGAGCGTGCTCAGTTTGAAGCTGTGGAGCTTGGTGTAAGTGGAGCTGGATTAAGTGGGAGTTAAAAACAAGTGTTAGAGTATACAAGTCTTGCTGTCTGTTGGTGTGTGTTGCTGTCTGTTGGTGTGTGTTGCTATCTGTTGGTGTGTGTTGCTGTCTGTTGGTGTGTGTTGCTGTCTGTCGGTGTGTGTTTGCTGTCTGTTGGTGTGTGTTTGCTGTCTGTTGGTGTTTGCTGGGTTGCATTTTGGGGACTTTTCCTTTTAGTTTTTAATTTGCCTTTTGCTGTCACTTTTTAAATAGCTTTTTTTTTTTTCTTGTTTCATCAGTCTATCAATTAAGGGGTGTGGTTAATTGCTCACAGGTGCCTATTTAACTTGTTGTAGGACTCAGTCTGAGCGTGCTCAGTTTGAAGCTGTGGAGCTTGGTGTAAGTGGAGCTGGATTAAGTGGGAGTTAAAAACAAGAGTTTAAAACAGGAGGTTATAACAGGGGTCATAGTACCTGTGTAGTGTGAGTATCTGAGTGTTGTCTGAGTAGTGTGTGTGGATCGTTAGTACTTGTGTATTGTGTACCTGTGTATTGTCTTGTCGTGTACCTGTGTATTGTCTTGAGTATTAGTGCCAGGAAGCTAGTTGTTAGGTAATTTGGACAGGGTAAAATCCCCAAATCCTCACCAAATTTAATAGGTACGATGCCCGGCGGGTGTGGAGAGGCGACTCTTTGTACATCTTGCCGCATGTATGCGTTCCTTGATCATCCGATCGAGGGCGAATACTGCTGTGCAAAATGTAAGCACATTGTTTCCCTGGAAGCCCAGGTTCTGAATCTGGGGAAGCAACTGTCAGCACTGAGAAGTCCCTCCATACTAAAGGTGAGCCAGGAACGTACACGGCAGGTGCCGGCAGGGGCCAGCACAGAGGCGGGTGGAGACAAAGAGGTGCAGGCACTAGCAAAGAGTAGATGGGTGACAGTCAGGAGGGGTAGAGGGGGAAGTGCCAGGGAGGCCGATCCAGGACTGGAGCATCCCAATAAGTACGCTCCATTGAGTGACATTGGTGTAACCAGTCAGGGACCAGCACTGCTGGAGATGAGGGACTCTCCTAGCTGCCAGGGGAAGAACTCCTCCAGTGAGAGTGGGGGGGCAGCAAAGGGAAAGGAAAGACAGATTCTGGTGGTAGGGGACTCAATTCTTAGAAGGACAGAGAGGGCAATCTGTAACCAAGACCTGAAGCGCCGAACAGTATGTTGTCTACCGGGCGCTCGGGTTCGGCACATCACGGATCTTGTGGACAGATTACTGGGAGGGGCTGGGGAAGACCCGGTTGTCATGGTGCACGTTGGCACCAATGACAAAGTCAGAGGCAGATGGAGTGTCCTAAAGAACGATTTTAGGGACTTAGGAGCTAAATTGAGGAAAAGGACCTCCAAGGTAGTGTTCTCAGGAATACTACCGGTACATCGAGACACACCAGAGAGGCAGAGGGAGATTATGGAAGTAAACAAGTGGCTGAAGAGCTGTGTAGTAAGGAGGGGTTTGGGTTCCTGGAGGACTGGGCCGACTTCTCAGACTTCTTTAGTACTCCTAAATGAGGAGGGTGCAGATCTGCTGGGAATGAAGATGGCCAAAAAGTTAGAGGGGTTTTTAAACTAGGCGATGGGGGGGAGGGTCCAGAGACAAAGATAGCCAGCGCGGAAGATATTCCAGAGGGTAGTATTGGGGGCATTAGTGGTAGGTTAACCAAAGCACAAAAACACAAGGTGAGTATAGTAGCAAGTCCAAGTTGCAATCTTGAAACACCCAATACGAGGACAATATGCGACCGGTCTAAACTATGTGGCATGTTCACCAATGCCAGGAGCCTGGCGGACAAGATGGGTGAACTAGAGATACTGTTGTACAAGGAGGATTTGGATTTTGTGGGAATTTCAGAGACCTGGTTCAACAGCTCTCATGATTGGCTGGCAAACATTCAAGGGTATACCCTATACCGCAAGGACAGAGAGGGTAAAAAACGGGGAGGGGTATGCCTATATATCAAGAATAATGTACAAGTGAATGTGAGAGATGACATCACTGAGGGGGCTAGGGAGGAGGTGGAATCTTTATGGGTAGAGCTCCAAAGGGATGAAGCTAAGGGGAAAATAATACTGGGAGTATGCTATAGGCCCCCTAACCTGAGGGAGGAAGTGGAGACGGATCTCCTATCACAAATTGGATTAGCAGCAAGGATGGGAAGTGTTATCATAATGGGGGATTTTAATTATCCAGACATAGACTGGGCGGAGGGAACCGCGCATTCATTTAAGGCTCGCCAGTTCCTTAGTGTCTTGCAGGACAATTTTATGGGTCAGATGGTAGACGCACCAACTAGAAATAAAACATTACTAGATCTACTGATTACCAACAATACAGACCTGATAACAGATGTGGAAATACGGGGCAATTTAGGTAACAGCGATCACAGGTCAATTAGTTTCAGTATTAATCACACAAATAGGAGACATGAAGGGAACACAAAGACACTGAATTTCAAAAGAGCCAACTTCCCTAAACTACAAACCTTGCTAAAAGGCATAAATTGGGATAAAATATTAGGAACAAAGAATACGGAGGAGAGATGGGTTTGCTTTAAGAGCATATTAAATAAGGGCATTAGCCAATGTATCCCATTGGGTAATAAATTTAAAAGAGCGAACAAACATCCTGGATGGCTTAACTCCAATGTAAAAATGCATATAAAAGCAAAGGAGAAGGCCTTCAAAAAATACAGGGTTGAGGGATCATCCACAGCATTCAGAATTTATAAAGAATGCAATAAGAAATGTAAGGGTGCAATTAGGTTGGCTAAGATAGAACATGAAAGACACATAGCGGAGGAGAGCAAAAAAAATCCCAAGAAATTCTTTAAGTATGTAAACAGTAAAAAAGGGAGGATAGACCATATTGGCCCCATAAAGAATGAGGAAGGACATCTGGTTACAAAGGATGGGGAGATGGCAAAGGTATTGAATTTATTCTTCTCCTCAGTCTTCACGAGTGAATCGGGGGGCTTCAGTAACCAAAACTGCAGTGTTTATCCTCATGACACAACACAGGAAGCACCTACATGGTTAACAGAGAACGGAATTAAAATTAGACTTGAGAAACTTAACATTAATAAATCACCGGGACCAGATGGCTTGCATCCGAGGGTACTTAGGGAACTCAGTCAGGTGATTGCCAGACCGTTGTTCCTAATTTTTACAGACAGTCTATTGACTGGAATGGTACCAGCTGATTGGAGAAAAGCCAATGTAGCACCAATATTTAAAAAGGGCCCAAAAAACATCCCTGGGAATTACAGACCAGTTAGCCTAACATCAATAGTATGTAAACTCTTGGAGGGGATGATAAGGGACTATATACAAGATTTTAGTACTAAGAATGATATCATTAGCAGTAATCAGCATGGATTCATGAAGAATCGTTCTTGCCAAACCAATCTATTAACCTTCTATGAGGAGGTGAGTTGCCATCTAGATAAAGGAAGGCCCGTAGACGTGGTGTATCTGGATTTTGCAAAAGCATTTGACACAGTTCCCCATAAACGTTTACTGTACAAAATAAGGTGCGTTGGCATGGACCATAGGGTGAGTACATGGATTGAAAACTGGCTACAAGGGCGTGTTCAGAGGGTGGTGATAAATGGGGAGTACTCAGAATGGTCAGGGGTGGGTAGTGGGGTTCCCCAGGGTTCTGTGCTGGGACCAATCCTATTTAATTTGTTCATAAAGGACCTGGAGGATGGGATAAACAGTTCAATCTCTGTATTTGCAGACGATACTAAGCTAAGCAGGGCAATAACTTCTCCGCAGGATGTGGAAATCTTGCAAAAAGACCTGAACAAATTAATGGGGTGGGCGACTACATGGCAAATGAGGTTCAATGTAGAAAAATGTAAAATAATGCATTTGGGTGGCAAAAATATGAATGCAATCTATACACTGGGGGGAGAACCTCTGGGGGAATCTAGGATGGAAAAGGACCTGGGGGTCCTAGTGGATGATAGGCTCAGCAATGGCATGCAATGCCAAGCTGCTGCTAATAAAGCAAACAGAATATTGGCACGCATTAAAAGGGGGATCAACTGCAGAGATAAAACGATAATTCTCCCGCTCTACAAGACTCTGGTCCGCCCGCACCTGGAGTATGCTGTCCAGTTCTGGGCACCAGTCCTCAGGAGGGACGTACTGGAAATGGAGCGAGTACAAAGAAGGGCAACAAAGCTAATAAAGGGTCTGGAGGATCTTAGTTATGAGGAAAGGTTGCGAGCACTGAACTTATTCTCTCTGGAGAAGAGACGCTTGAGAGGGGATATGATTTCAATTTACAAATACTGTACTGGTGACCCCACAATAGGGATAAAACTTTTTCGCAGAAGAGAGTTTAATAAGACTCGTGGCCACTCATTACAATTAGAAGAAAAGAGGTTTAACCTTAAACTACGTAGAGGGTTCTTTACTGTAAGAGCGGCAAGGATGTGGAATTCCCTTCCACAGGCGGTGGTCTCAGCGGGGAGCATTGATAGCTTCAAGAAACTATTAGATAATCACCTGAATGACCGCAATATACAGGGATATGTAATGTAATACTGACACATAATCACACACATAGGTTGGACTTGAAGGACTTGTGTCTTTTTTCAACCTCACCTACTATGTAACTATGTAACTATGTATAACACGCACCCCAAGTTTAGGAGGGAATTTTAAGGAAAAAAACTTTTAGGAGGGAAGTTTAAGGGAAAAAAAACTTACATTTAAATGCCCATCAATGCAGCCTTATCAGTGTCATTGAAGCCTTTTCAGTGCAGCCTTGTCAGTGCAGCCTTGTTAGTGCAGCCTTCCCCAGTGTCCATTGCAGCCTTGTCCCAGTGCAGCCTTGCAGCCATATCAGTGCAGCCATGTCAGTGCAGCCTTGTTAGTGCAGCCTTCCCCAGTGTCCATTGCAGCCTTGTCCCAGTGCAGCCTTGCAGCCATGTCAGTGCAGCCTTGTTAGTGCAGCCTTCCCCAGTGTCCATTGCAGCCTTGCCCCAGTGCAGCCTTGCAATCCCCGCTGATCTCCACTGATTTTTTGCGATCGCGCCGACATACACAGTGTACAGAATCAAATATGGCGCCGGAGGACTCGGCGGAGCAGAGCGAGCGCGGCAGAGATCGGAGGGACTGGGCGGAGCCGAGATACACATACCCGAGTGTACTCGGCTCTTTTTGGCTCCGCTCACAGTCACGCCCAGGGCGGGACTGGGCGTGACTGTGAGCGGAGCCGAAAAGAGCCGAGTACATTCGGCTATGTGTATCTCGGCTCCGCCCAGTCCCTCCGATCTCTGCGGCGCTCGCTCTGCTCCGTCGAGTCAGCCGGCGCCATATTTGAATCTGTACACTCGGATGTGTATGTCGGCGTGATCGAAAAAAATCAGCGGAGATCGGCGGGGATCGGCGTATAACATGCACCCACGATTTTCCCCTGATTTTAAGGGGGAAAAAGTACGTGTTATACGCCGATAAATACGGTAGATGCTGAGCATGTAAATGACTGGGACAGTATTTTTTTTTATGACTTAGCAACTGGGGTAGCGAAATTTGCCTGGTGAAATCAACAGGTGGTGTACTGCTAGCAGATTGAGTGCAAGTACTTGTGGCACCCATTGCTATACCATCATTCCTCTCAGTGCATGTTTTTGAGAAAACTTGAGTTATAGTAGGAGTAAAGATCCCAGATGAGGAGCAAAGAGAAGTCTGCAAGTCTGCATTTTTTTTATGATTTGTGTCTTTCAGGTGCTGTTGCCACCAGACTGCATAGCAAGTCTTGTCAAGCATGTGGTGCCCAAGCGGCTGGTGTTCTGCCCATGCTTGATCCGCTTCAGACATAGATTGCAAACAGAAACACTGTGGTCTGCTGCACATGTGTTGAAAAAAGCCCAAACCAATGAACTTTTGGAAGTCAGCAGGGAGTTATATATGTGATGCAATGGGGTGGCTGCCCTTAGGCCAGCCCCTGGAGGACATCCTGCCTCATTGGAGTTGTGCCTCCTCCTCACTTTCATCCTCTGTTCTCTTAGACACCCACGTATAGCCAGTGACCTCATCCTTCCCTCCCTCCTCGTCATTGGAGCAAACCTGGCAGTGTGGGCAAGGAGCCGGTGGAATAGGCTGCTTTGACAGCTGCGGTGGAAGGCAAACTACTATGAGCCTGGGTGACAGAGGATGAGGAGAATGAGGATGGCTTAGTTATCCACTCCACCAACTCTTCTGCATGTTGTGGATCAATAACACGGCCAGCAGCGGAAAAAAAAGTCAAAAAAGGCGTGCCCTGCCTGCGGAAGAATTACCATGTCTGTGACCACCACTTTTTTTGTAGACACAGAGGCTGCTTTCCCTCTTTTTGTGGCCTGTGAGCGTCTGCCTCTCCTTGTTGGCCTTTCAGACATGATGGGAATTTTTTGGGGGGGATTTATTCTTTGCTTGGTGCACGATAAACCATTCTTTTATTCATTTTTATTTTTGGGGGGGATTTTTATAACTCTTTATTATAGAGTGTGGGAAGGGAATATGGTGCTTGGGTGCAATACTTTTTTGCTTGGTGCACTATAAACCGTTTTATTACAGTTTTTTTTTAATAAAGAACATAAGGATGCGGCAATTGTGGAGAATTTTTCTTTCACTACTGCTGCTGCTGCTGCAATAAGAACTAAAATAAAATAAGTATAAAAAAAATAAGTAAGGCAAAAAAACAAACAAACAGTGGTGACACAGAAGGAAGACCACCTGCGACTCAGAAGAAGGAACAGCATTTTTGGAGATTTGTTTTTGCTCCTGGAAAAAGAAATTCAAAAAGCCCCCCCCCGAAAAAAAAATAGGGACCCACTGCTGACGCAGAAAGAGAAACACCTGCGCTACAGAAGGGGGGACAGCAATTATGCCCTAAATATCCCCTAAAAATCTAAAGTATACCACTGCTGTGTTGACACAGAAGGAATAACACGTGACACAGAAGGGGGAGTACTAATAATGCAGCAAAAGAACCTGATACTGCAAAAAAAAAATGATTAATGAAAAAAAAAAAATGGGATCAGTGGTGACACACCGACACTTCAGTAGCACCAGAGCACTGTGTTATAAACACTACACTGCACTGTATTATTCACATCACACTACACTGTATCATATACTCTGCACTGCACTATATACTCTGCACTGTAGTGTATACTTTGAACTGCACTATATACTCTGCACTGCACTGTAGTATATACTCTGCAATGCACTGCCCAGTAGTATGTACTCTGCATTGCACTATACACTCTGCACTGCACTGCACTATATACTCTGCATTGCCCTGTAGTATATATTCTGCACTATATACTCTGCACTACACTGTAGTATATACTCTGCACTGCACTATATACTCTGCACTGCACTGTAGTATGTACTCTGCACTGCACTATGTACTCTGCACTGCACTATATACTCTGCACTGCGTTATATACACTACACTGACTGCATTGTATTATATATTCTACACTGACTACACTCTATTATATATTCTACACTGCCTAAACACTCAATCCACTAATTAACCTGCCTAATCTCTCTCCACTACAACACACTACATACGGCAGCCATGTAGGCAGCCTTATATAGTGTGGGGTGTGGACTTAGCCCCTGAGCCATGATGGCTTTAATAGCACATCGCGCTGTGATTGGCCAAAGCATAGAGTTCAGGTGCATGCTTTGGCCAATCAGCAGCTGTTAATGCATTGTGATCTCATATGTTTGTTTGTTCTATGAACAGACAGCTGATGTTTAGAGCCGCCGATTGGCTCTCCCTGTCAGCAAGAAACGAGGAATGCCGTTTACCAGCACTTCCTGGTTCACGCTGTGATTGGTCACAGCTGATCACGTGGTAAGAAGCCTCTGACAGAGGCTTCTTATCACGATCAGAGATGCGGGGTGTCAGACTGACATGCCACACCCGCGATCGCCATGCTGCGTGCCCCCACAGGCGCGCACCAGCATGTTATCCTGCTGGACGTCATATGACGCCCAGTCAGGACAACAGGACCACTTCCCGGCCGTCATTCTGCATACGGTGGGAGGGAAGTGGTTAAAGAAGAAAAATTCAAAGTAAAGTTAAAATGAAAAAAACTGGAATAAATAAATAAGTAAAGCAAAAAGTAACAAATGACCGTTGATGCCCTTACACACATATGTAAAAATACGTATAGCTAGCATTGGAAGACATCACCAGTGTAACACATTTTGGAGGAGAGAAATATTTTTACTTCCAATATTTATGGTTAACTCTAAAATTATGAGCTGGAAGGGCTTTTGAAAGCGTCACTTAAGGATGTTTGTTTTGTGGGTGCAGGCATTTTTTTTAAGATTTACATGTTTGGTATCTATTTAATAGACACAATCTCACCTTTTATATTTAAAAATATATACTGTACATTATATTACTAACTTTGTGTGCCCTAAAAGAAAATGTAAGTGTATTTTGTATTGAAAATATTGGTTTGATACACATTTGCACAGATATGGTGCAACATAAAGATTTACAATTATCATTTTTTTATTCTACAGGTTCTCTGCTTTCAGAAATATACTGTATAATGTTTGGGGAGCTTAAAGTAATTTTCAGGTCTAAAATGTGCATTTTACCAGGAGTGCGATAACCGAAACTGCTCTGACAGAGAAAGCATTCAAATCAAACTCCAAGCAAATAATGAAATACACAATATCTGAGTGGCCAATCCACAGCAGGACTTTATTATATGAACCCTTCATTGTGCCCTGTGCTAGAGTTTGTAAAAAAAAGGAAATAACAGCACAGATTGTATGTGTGATGCTATAAAGAATGGTAACAGAACAATTGGGATTAAAGCATCTTCCAGTGCCCCAGGAAGACGACAGATTTGTTGAAACGGCGTAGGGAGGAGCGACGTGCTGACGTCATCACCATCCATCGCTGATCCCAGAAGCAACGGGTAGCAGCTTTGAGCCGGCCAGCTTGTGTTTTTACCATGCGATCTGAAACGACTTAATTGTAAGTGTGATTCTTACATTTTATATTAAACTTGTTAACTGTATTACGCTATGGAGCTTTCTCTCTTATTTACATCCATGGGGACTGAGTGCTCATGCACCACATGCCCATAAGGTCTCCCTAACAAGAGATCTATCTATCCGGTAAGAGGCAGTTGGTTTTAAGGTGGAGGAACTTTTTCCGTCAACACGCTCCTTAGGGTGACAATACTGCATGCCCCACATCGTTTTGGATGACTGGTGTATTTCCTTTTTTTCTGTTGAAGGACTTTTCCAGCAAGGAATTATTTGCATGGACTTTGTTCACTCCATCTAGCTTTCAATCTGATTTTTCATGCTCAATTTTTGTTTTATTTGTGGGAGTTAGGTTTGAATTTTCGTCAATATTTTAATTATCAATTTTTTCTTCACTGTTCATTTATCATATATGGGTGCACCTGTTGTGGTTATTTAAATCTTTGCACCTTTTTGCAGCAGCGCAGCCTTTTTTTGTACATAACAAATAAAAAATGACAGATCCACACAAACAGAGCAGATGGAGGAATCCCCACACTTTTCAGCTTTAAAGAAAAGACTTTTCCAGCAACTTCTCCAACATCCTGACACTGTTATAGTTTGTCACTGTCACCCACCCCCTGACACTTTCAGCTTGGCTTGCATGTAAATGAAGAGACATTTTATATCCATTATATACATTCTTATAATATTTCCATCACATGTATTTCTTACAATCATTTTGGAAAATACGATTTGTTGTTCTTTGTCGTCCTGATCACATTTTTCTCTCCATATCAAGTAAGTTACATACCTGTATATCTTTTTTTCAGGTGAAGATCGATCTTCTTCTTTTTCCCTCACAGTGAACACTCCTCCAATGATCAAATCTCCATCCTGAAAATATTGGAATTCATCAAATTCATCAGTAAAATGAAGGGCACGAGCCGGATTCTGCATTCCTGATCTCCAGAGTGTCATACATTGCAGGATCACACAGAACTGTAAGATGCAGGTATATGATATGACCATAGCTCCGATCACTGAGTTCTTCTTTAGTTAAAGCCTATAATTCTCCATTGTGACACGGACCTCTGGATATCACAATGACAATACAAAGAGATGGCTTCTCTCCCCTCCTTTTATACAGTTCAGTACCATACATCTCTCTTTGTTCTCAATATACTGACATCATCTTCTATCTACTTTTAGTTGTTTTCTACAGGTAGTTTATTTGTGAGTGGTTAAGTTTAGTTCTCTATTATTCATATTATTTTAACAACTCTAAACCGAGACACATAATTTCTTTAAAATAAACTCCTATTCAGCAAGGATCAATGCTAAATATTATCATACAATTAAAATGCACAGGTGGTACCAAATAATTTTTTTCTATAATGATTTCTGCTCACATTAACAATGCACATAACTGTTCTATATTGTTCTGACCCTGACCCAAAATAATGGCACTGGCTTGAACTTTGGGTCAAAATAATGATGAGTGGGTACCTGCTATTGTGTAGTACAGGACACAGAAAAAGGGAGGAGGAGAACGTGTGCACTAGCAATCCAAAAAATTACTGATATGTATCCTTGTGCAAGAAGTAAACAAAGAATTAGTAGTCCCAAGTACTGGTTTTAATGTGTCCTAAAAAAAGAATTCCACGTATAGCAGCTTGGACCAATGTACCAATCAGAGGCGTATCTAGGGTATGGCGCCATAGGGGGGGGGGGGGGGCGGCAAAAAAGCACAAAAAATAAAGTCCCACTACCCGTCCTCTCGCGGCCGCCTCCCGCTATACTCTTGTCCCCGGCGCCACGACCGGCCTGCTGGAGCGCAGCGCCGGCACAGCAAATTAGCAAGTGAGGAGGCCAGGAGGGAAGCCAGTGACAGGCGCCCCCCCTGACGGCCGATGAGTTGGTCTGGCCAGAGTGACCGCCCCTGGGTCATCTACGCAGAGATAGAGTAACTGGCGGAGGCGGAGCCTAATGCTCCACCCAGGGCCGGATTAACATAGGGGCTGGTGGAGCTGCAGCTCCAGGCCCCTCCCTCAATATAGGCACATGGAAGTAGCTTGTCAATTCCTGTGTGCCTTCCTGAAGGAAGAGGAGCCCTCTGTGCACACATGGAGGAGACAAGTCAGTGCAGCCGAGTCCTGTCTCTGTCGATGCCTGACTCCTATCACAGGATCTGTTCACTCACACAGATCCTCCATGTCTGGGGGAGGGGCGCTGATGTCCTAACCAGCAGGAGCCCGGGAGGAAGGACATCTCCCATACTGTTATGATAAGGTCAGTACATTTGTTAGGGGGATGTTGTGTAATTATTGTGCTAGGGGGCAGACTGCTGCTCCCCCCCATGTAATGTGCTCTCTTGTACCCAGTGCCCACCATGTCATGTGCCTTGCAGTGCCCACTATGTAATGTGCTGTGCCCACCATGTCCTGTCATGTGCATTGCAGTGCCCACTATGTAAAGTGCTGTGCCCACCATGCAATGTGCCTTGCAGTGCCCCCCATGTAATGTGCTGTGTCCAGTATGTCATTTGCTGTACATTGCAGTGTCCACCATGTAATGCGCTGTGCTGACCATGTCATGTGCTGTGCATTGCATTGCCCTTCATGTGATGTTCAGTGCCCACTATGTCATGCTGTGCCTTGCAGTGCCCACCATGTCATGTGCTGTGCCTTGCATTGCCCACCATGTAATGTGCAGTGCCCACCATGTCATGTGATGTGCCATCCAGTGCCAACCATGTCATGTGCAATGCCCACCATGTCATGGCTGTGCCTTGCAATGCCCGCTATGTAATTTGCAGTGTCCACCATGTCATGTGCTGTGCCATACAGTGATCCCACCATGTAATGTGCAGTGCCCACCGTGTAATGTGCAGCGCCCACCATGTCATGTGCACTTCCCACCATGTCATGTGCTATGCTGTGCCCACCCTGCCATGTGTTGTGCCCAGCATGTAGTGTGTTGTGCCCACTGTGTAATGTGCTGTGCTGTTCAACAGTGCCCACCATGTCATGTGCAGTTCCTAACATGTAATGTGCAGTTGCATTTCCCACCATGAAACGTGCTATGCCATGCAGTGCCCACCATGTAATGTGTTGTGCCCACCATGTAATCTTATGTGCCATTCAGTGCCCACCATGTAATGCGCTGTGCCCACCACGTCATGTGCTGTGCCATGCAGTGCCCACCATGTAATGCGCTCTACCCACCATGTAATGTGCTGTGTCATGCAGTGCCCACCATGTCATGTGCAGTGCCCATCATGTAAATTGCTGTGCAGTGCTCACCATGTCATGTGCTGTGTTGTGCCCACCATGTCATGTGCTGCACCATGCAGTGCCTACCATGTAATATGCTGTACTCACCATGTAATGTGCTGTACATTGTCTACCATGGCATGTGCCGTGCAGTACCCACAATGGAATGTGGTGTGCAGGGCTCATCATGTCATATGCAGTGTCCACCATTTAATGTGCTGTGCTCACAATGTAATGTGCTGTGCTGTGTCATGCAGTGCCCACCTTGTCATGTGCTGTGCAGTGCCCACCATGCTATGTGCAGTACCCACTATATAATGTTCTGTGCAGTGCCCACTTGTAATGTCCAGTGCCCACCATGTAATGTGCTCAGCTGTGCCTGCCATGTCATGTGCTGTGCCCACCATATAAGGTCCTGTGTCCACTGTGTGCATGTGCTGTGCCCACCATGCAATGTGTTGTGCAGTACCAACCATGTCATGTGCTGTGCCCACCATATAATGTACTGTGCCTACCTTGTAATGTGCTGTATTGGGCAGTGCCAACCGCGTAATGTGCTGTGCCCACCATTAAATTTGCTGTATCCATGTATCCACCATGTAATGTGTTGTGCCAACCATGTGATGTACTGTGCTATACCCCCCCCGTGTAATGTACTATGCTGTGCCCCCCACAGACTCACCCTCTCACTCCCACCCCCCTCTCTCTCCTCTCATCCCCTCTCTTTCACCCTGTTCTCTCACTCACCCCCTTCACCCCCTACCACCCTCTCTCTCTTTCACCCTCTCTCTGTTCCCCTTTTTCTCTCTCTCTCTCTCTCTCTCTCTCTCTCTCTCTCTTTAATTTAAATTTAACAAAAAATTGTTTGCGTTTTCATTTTAATTTTTTCATAAAAAGGCCCACCAACATCCTTAGCACCAGGCCCATGATGCTCTTAATCTGGGCCTGTCTATAGGGGAACATGGAGGCTGGCGACCAGGAGAAGAAAGAGACATCAGAGTAAAAAACCAATTGAACCCCCCCCAGGTAGCAGCAGCAGGTACTAGTACTGTACAGCACCTGTCACCATGATATTGATCATCTTGTGCATGTGTACCAGGAACCAGCACCAACTTCAAAGCAAGCAATCAAATATAGTGCTCAAACAATTTGGATTAAATAAATATGCTTAGCCATAGATATCATAAAGTGTAAAAAAGTGATTTGTGTTAGTAGTACCTGCTTTTGCACAAATCACTTTATTACACTTTATTTATGATATCAATGGCTAAGCATATTTATTTAATCCATATTGAGCACTATATTTGATTGGCTACTTGCTTCTGCTTGGGCCTGGCATACACACACACACACGCACATGATGATGACTTAGACCCCTTTCACACTGAGCCGCCCCGGGCATCAGCGGTAAAGCAGCGCTATTGTAGCGCCGCTTTACCGTTGTTTTAGCAACGCTATTCGGCTGCTAGCGGGGGCGGTTTAACCCCCGCTAGCGGGCAAAAAAGGGTTAAATCCACAAAATGCCGCTGCAGCAGCGCTTTGCCGGCGGTATGGCAGCACTGCCCCATTGTTTTCAATGGGCAGGAGCGGTGGAGGAGCGGTGTATTCACCGCTCCTCCACCGCTGCAAAGAAGCTGCTGGCAGGACTTTTTGTGACATCCTGCCAGCGCAGCGCCCTCAGTGTGAAAGCACTCAGGCTTTCACACTGGGTTTGTAGCTGAGGCTTTTTTCAGGCGCTATGTTGGCGCTATTTTTAGTGCTGTAGCACCTGAAAAATGCCTCCAGTGTGAAAGGGGTCTTAAAGTCATCATGGGCGATTCTGCGTGTGTGCCAAGCAGACTGGGCCGGCGCTACCACTAGGCAAACTAGGCAGCCTAGAGCACCCGGTCGCTGGTGATTCTACTCCCTTTCTACCTCTGTACAGTGTCAGAGGCGATGGCACAGCATTTTTGGGTGCTGGTAAGGCCGCATTTATGGGTGCTGATGTTACTGTATTTATGGGTGCTGATGTTACTGTATTTATGGGTGCTGATGTTACCGAATTTTTGGGTGCTGGACAGGGGCGCAGTTTCAGGTCTTGCCATAGGCGCCATTTTCACTAGATACGCCTCTGGTACCAATGCACATACCATACTCATGGGATCCCTCTACAAGATGAAGCACAGGACCGAAATGATAGTAGAGATCACTGTAGTAGCAATGTCTATTACTGTGATCTCCACTCATTTCTAGTTCTTATGCTTAATGGCTTCCCAGCTGCATGCTGAACACAGGCGGTCAGCCACACAGCAAGGATCTCATTCAGAGAATGCTTTGCATTGCATTTGCATTCGCAAAGCGTTCTCTAATTAGATGAGGTGGGCAGGCGGGGCAGTGATATCACAAACTCATGTGTTTACAATGCAGCAGGGCAGCCACTTGGTACAAGACCAAGCTAGTGGAGATCGCTGTAGTAGGGTTGTCTACTAAAGTGATTTCCAGATTCTAGAGGCATTCCACTGGTATGGTATATGCATAGTTAGATTGGTCCAAGCTATGTAAAAAAAAATGCCATACCTTGAAGTCTTCTTTAAGGAAAAAGAAGATGAGTGCATTAGTACGTAAGGCAGGTGCAATGTGGCCTCCTGGCTGTAGATGGCATTGTGTCATAGCCACTGTACAGGAGGGAGGAATGGAGAACTTTGTCCCTCTGGAGCTTACGTCAGTGTCATCAGGGGAGCAGCTGTCAGATTGGGCACTGGAACCCTGGGTGACCTCCACGACCATGACACAAAATAACACACATTTTGTGAAGTGGGCATTGCAGAAATAGAGCTCCTTCTGGTTAGGGACAGTGTGGTAGAGATTAGGGTGAACGGTTCGGCCCTAGCATGACTTCTGGCCGAACATTGGGAAACACACAAATTTTCACAGTGCATTCTGTGCCCTGATTGGGCAAATCTTTGCCCATTCAGCGTGCAATAAAAACTGGTTGTTAATGAGCAGGGGCGGGAAGTCATCAGCTGTCAACGGGCTTCCCCCCAACAGCTGAATAATACAAAAAAAAATTTGCAAGGAAAAAAATTGCTCATATCTACCCTCAGGGTGGGAGGAGAAGATTAAAGCCAAATTAGCCTGATGGGAGAAGATGTTCTCCAAAGATAACTTTCATGTGGGCTGCACCACGACTACCAAAGATCGAATTTGTAAAATCTGAAAAACATTTTTAGTGAAATGTAGTCATTTCCATGCTTTGACTGAAGCTTGGATAGTCACACATGGTAATTGGTCCGGATGGATGCCTTTTGAAAGTGATCTGGTGACACAGGTGGAAAATAGGTGGTGAGGGGGACACCGACCGCTTGGATCATCGGATTCACATCTACATGCTCATTACCCCTGCAGGGGTTGGGCGTTCCGGTGAGTGGGGGCACTAGAGGGGACTCCACACAGGACAGTATACATTCATTGGGACGGACTTACCTGCAACCTTTGAAGATGCACTAGCTTGTTGCACAAAAACTGTTTATTTACACTGAACGATAGACTTAATATACACGGCATTTTTGGTATTTTTAAAAAAAATTTTTTTTGGTTGCCTGGACTTTTTATTTTGTCTCTCTTTCACTTTTTTGATTTTCTTTGTGCACTAATATTGTTATGCACACTACATGTCAGTAATCTTTTTTTCAGCTTATATATTTTTTTATATATTTTTTTTCATTCTTTATCTAACACCATTCAGCTTCACTAATATATATCTAAAAACCCGCAAGCAGAGGCCAGTGGGTGAAAAAAGAGGAGGTGGGACTTTGAATGAAGCCAATGGTTTGCAAGCCGACACATAACGGTGGGTCAATAAAATTCTTTTATTGCATATTCATACAAACAATGGTATCAGACAATATCAATTTAACACTTGGTAAAATGTTAACAATGATAACCAAGGATCAGCATAAGGACCATTAATATAGTTATCAAAGATATAGAAGGTAACATGAGTAATAACATGGGTATGAGCAATATTACTGGAGATAAACAAGGGATCACCAGGTGTCAGAAGGCGTAAATAGTTAAAACAAGGTAATGCCTGCCTGATAGCTGGCCTCAAATTCCTGTTAAGGGGTAAAACTCTGTATAACATGGATTGAAACAAAAAAGGGGCAACTGGTAGCTCGATGCGTTTCGTGGTTCAGGACCACTCATCAGGAGCAGACATGTCATGTTTCTGGAAATTAAAGATAAAAATAATAGTATCATGGGTCAGGGTTACAGTGGGTACAAGGGGCCAAGTAATCCCCCAAAAAAATAGAAATACTTACAGCAGGCATGGGTAGATGGTGAATGGCCAAGTACGGCAACCGTCCGGGACTAAAGCCGGGCCGAGAGCTGAGGCGGGCCCCCCCGCCGAGGCAACCAAAACAGGCACCCCGCCAAGGCGATACAACGCCGCGAGGCACCCTAGAGTAGAGAGTGGTAGATGAGTGATAATACAGGGGGTGTGAGTGCAGAGGGAGGGTGGGGAGGGTGAAGGTAAGGGGGGGAGGGTGGGAGGGGAAGAGGGAGAGTGTGGGGGGGAGGATATTAAGCGTGGTGTGAAAGTCTGTATGTGAATGGGTAAAGTGAGGAAAGGAGTGAGGGAGAGAGGAGTGAGTGAAGCTGGGGAATAAAGTGTGAACGGCCAATAAGTAAAATGGTAGTTACCTGTGTATCAGGGTGGTGTGGAGAAGGAACCACCACCGCACTGTAGTGTACCTGTAGTGTACCTCGAGCGCCGCACCGCCCCAGGTAAACAAGAGCGCCCATATATAGGCGCCGCCGCGGGGAGGCCCGCCAACGTCACGCACGCACGGCCAAAGGTGGGAGGAACCACAGCGGGAGGCCGACCAATGATCGGCGACCGCTGGGACCAACCCACCAAGCTGGGTGGATGGTTTATGACTGGCCGGTGGGCCGTCCGGCCTTTGCCTGCCCGGGAGCTGCGATGGGCACTGTTGGCTTTATGGTTTCCCCCCCTCTTCCCCCGCCCACCCGCTTTGGTGGGCGTGTGTGTGGGGGCGGGGCTTGCCGCCACTGTCCATCGACGTCACGCCACCCGTGGCGGACGTGTGCCGCGCCTCCCGGCGCCGCCGCGCCTTCTGCGTTGTTGTTGCTATGCTCGCAGGCTTGGTGGGTTGGTCCCAGTGGTCGCCGATCATTGGTCGGCCTCCCGCTGTGGTTCCTCCCACCTTTGGCCGTGCGTGCGTGACGTTGGCGGGCCTCCCCGCGGCGGCGCCTATATATGGGCGCTCTTGTTTACCTGGGGCGGTGTGGCGCTTGAGGTACACTACAGGTACACTACAGTGCGGTGGTGGTTCCTTCTCCACACCACCCTGATACACAGGTAACTACCATTTTACTTATTGGCCGTTCACACTTTATTCCCCAGCTTCACTCACTCCTCTCTCCCTCACTCCTTTCCTCACTTTACCCATTCACATACAGACTTTCACACCACGCTTAATATCCTCCCCCCCACACTCTCCCTCTTCCCCTCCCACCCTCCCCCCCTTACCTTCACCCTCCCCACCCTCCCTCTGCACTCACACCCCCTGTATTATCACTCATCTACCACTCTCTACTCTAGGGTGCCTCGCGGCGTTGTATCGCCTTGGGGGGGTGCCTGTTTTGGTCGCCTCGGCGGGGGGGCCCGCCTCAGCTCCCGGCCCGGCGTTAGTCCCGGACGGTTGCCGTACTTGGCCATTCACCATCTACCCATGCCTGCTGTAAGTATTTCTATTTTTTTGGGGGATTACTTGGCCCCTTGTACCCACTGTAACCCTGACCCATGATACTATTATTTTTATCTTTAATTTCCAGAAACATGACATGTCTGCTCCTGATGAGTGGTCCTGAACCACGAAACGCGTCGAGCTACCAGTTGCCCCTTTTTTGTTTCAATCCATGCTATACAGAGTTTTACCCCTTAACAGGAATTTAAGGGCCAGCTATCAGGCAGGCATTACCTTGTTTTAACTATTTACGCCTTCTGACACCTGGTGATCCCTTGTTTATCTCCAGTAATATTGCTCATACCCATGTTATTACTCATGTTACCTTCTATATCTTTGATAACTATATTAATGGTCCTTATGCTGATCCTTGGTTATCATTGTTAACATTTTACCAAGTGTTAAATTGATATTGTCTGATACCATTGTTTGTATGAATATGCAATAAAAGAATTTTATTGACCCACCGTTATGTGTCGGCTTGCAAACCATTGGCTTCATTCAAAGTCCCACGTCCTCTTTTTTCACCCACTGGCCTCTGCTTGCGGGTTTTTAGATATTGTGTCATAGGGATGGAAACGTGCGTCCTCTACCCGGCGTAGTTTCATTTAAAGTCCCAATTCCCCTCCCCCTTTTGTTGTTCATATTAATAGGGATGGAAGCCTATGGTTTGCTCTACTGCTCTATCTTGATGTTATCAATAATTGTTATCATCCTGCCCTTATTGATTCCTTGTTAGCCTCACCTGTGTTTACCTTTGTGTTACTTTCACCAGTTCTAACTTTACATGTCATGTTTCTTATCCTGTGACTAGGTTTTGATCATTAACTATGGTTAACCTTTAACTTTTTCTAATCATTAGTCCAACCTTATCCTGGGTGGATGGTTTATGACTGGCCGGTGGGCCGTCCGGCCTTTGCCTGCCCGGGAGCTGCGATGGGCACTGTCGGCTTTATGGTTTCCCCCCTCTTCCCCCGCCCGCCCGCTCTGGTGGGCGTGTGTGTGGGGGCGGGGCTTGCCGCCACTGTCCATCGACGTCACGCCACCCGCGGCGGACGTGTGCCGCGCCTCCTGGCGCCGCCGCGCCTTCTGCGTTGTTGTTGCTATGCTCGCAGGCTTGGTGGGTTGGTCCCAGCGGTCGCCGATCATTGGTCGGCCTCCCGCTGTGGTTCCTCCCACCTTTGGCCGTGCGTGCGTGACGTTGGCGGGCCTCCCCGCGGCGGCGCCTATATATGGGCGCTCTTGTTTACCTGGGGCGGTGCGGCGCTCGAGGTACACTACAGGTACACTACAGTGCGGTGGTGGTTCCTTCTCCACACCACCCTGATACACAGGTAACTACCATTTTACTTATTGGCCATTCACACTTTATTCCCCAGCTTCACTCACTCCTCTCTCCCTCACTCCTTTCCTCACTTTACCCATTCACATACAGACTTTCACACCACGCTTAATATCCTCCCCCCCACACTCTCCCTCTTCCCCTCCCACCCTCCCCCCCTTACCTTCACCCTCCCCACCCTCCCTCTGCACTCACACCCCCTGTATTATCACTCATCTACCACTCTCTACTCTAGGGTGCCTCGCGGCGTTGTATCGCCTTGGGGGGGTGCCTGTTTTGGTCGCCTCGGCGGGGGGGCCCGCCTCAGCTCCCGGCCCGGCGTTAGTCCCGGACGGTTGCCGTACTTGGCCATTCACCATCTACCCATGCCTGCTGTAAGTATTTCTATTTTTTTGGGGGATTACTTGGCCCCTTGTACCCACTGTAACCCTGACCCATGATACTATTATTTTTATCTTTAATTTCCAGAAACATGACATGTCTGCTCCTGATGAGTGGTCCTGAACCACGAAACGCGTTGAGCTACCAGTTGCCCCTTTTTTGTTTCAATCCATGCTATACAGAGTTTTACCCCTTAACAGGAATTTGAGGCCAGCTATCAGGCAGGCATTACCTTGTTTTAACTATTTACGCCTTCTGACACCTGGTGATCCCTTGTTTATCTCCAGTAATATTGCTCATACCCATGTTATTACTCATGTTACCTTCTATATCTTTGATAACTATATTAATGGTCCTTATGCTGATCCTTGGTTATCATTGTTAACATTTTACCAAGTGTTAAATTGATATTGTCTGATACCATTGTTTGTATGAATATGCAATAAAAGAATTTTATTGACCCACCGTTATGTGTCGGCTTGCAAACCATTGGCTTCATTCAAAGTCCCACCTCCTCTTTTTTCACCCACTGGCCTCTGCTTGCGGGTTTTTAGATATTGTGTCATAGGGATGGAAACGTGCGTCCTCTACCCGGCGTAGTTTCATTTAAAGTCCCAATTCCCCTCCCCCTTTTGTTGTTCACTAGTATATACACTAATTTATAGTGGGCAACACTGTGTTTGTCATCTCTCCTAGGTATAACTCACTTATACCTTTCATTGAATATATTTTTTGTGGATTTAAAAAAATATTTTTTTTTTTTTTTTTTTTTTTTTTATATATACACCTGATTGATCATTCACTTTTATCATTGCTTGGAGTTCTATTTATTATCTCTTGTATTATTTTTAACATTTCCCCTTGGGCAGTCTGCACATTTTTGTGACTATTTCTAGCACGCAAATTTATTTTCAATTATTATTTTACACTGTGTTACACTTTTCACCCACCTAGAATTGGGGTGTAATGCTTCCCTTGTTAGGAGTCTGTTTATAGTTTATTTATTTTTCACCAGTGAACAGCGCCAATCCCCTATTTTTTCAGATTTTATAAATTGTTGGATCGCACCTTTGGTGCTTTCTTTATCTGGGGGGCTGCAGTTCGGTTACAAGCCCGTCCTGAGCGCGGAACACCACTATATACGTTAAAGATCAAATTTGGCTACCTGAAGACAAGCCTTTTCATGAAAGGGCCAGGCAGATCCCTTTGTGTGATCTGGAGAACCTTAGCGAGCAGCTGGCTGAGCTGAAGAAGTCTGGGGTTATTAAGGATTCCAGGAGCCCTTATATATCCCTGATTGTGGTAGTGAGAAAGAAGAATGGGTCACTCCAGATGTGTATTGACTACCGAACCTTGAACCGAAGGACTATCCCATACCAGTACACAACACCCCGCATAGAAGAGGCCCTGCAATGTCTGTCTGGGGCCAAGTGGTTCAGTGTGCTGGATCTAAAGAGTGGATACTACCAGATACCCATGCATCCAAATGACCAAGAAAAAACAGCCTTCATCAGCCCCCAAGGATTTTTAGAATTTGACCGAAAGCCACATGGATTACCTGGGGTCCCCACCACGTTCCAGAGACTGATGGAGAACACTGTGGGGGATATGAACTTGGGGGAACCTTGTGTACCATGATGATATCATCGTGTTTGGTAGAACATTGGAGGAGCATGAAGCTCGGTTGGAGAAAGTTTTCCAATGGTTACACACAGAGGGACTGAAGCTGTCGCTAGAAAAATGCCAGTTCTACCAGACCTCAGTTACGTATCTTGCACATGTAGTTTCAGCAGAGGGAATAGCTACTGACCCTCGGAAGTTGAAAGCCATTACTTCTTGGCCTCGCCCGAGCACCGTCACTGAATTGAGGTTGTTTCTGAGGTTCTGCTCCTATTATAGGAGATTAGTGAAGAGCTTCCCACAGATTGCTAGACCGTTTGAACAAACTCTTATGCCGCGTACACACGACCGGACTTTTCGACAGGACTGGTCTGACAGACGTTCCGACTGACTTTTCTACGGACTTTTGATGGACTTCCGACGGACTTTTGAACAAACGGACTTGCCTACACACGATCACACCAAAGTCCGATGGATTTGTACGTGACGACGTACGACCGGACTAAAATAAGGAAGTTGATAGCCAGTAGCCAATAGCTGCACTAGCGTGGGTTTTCGTCCATAGGACTAGCCTACAGACGAGTGGATTTTTCGACCGGACTCGAGTCCGTTGGAAAGATTTGAAGCCTATTTCAAATCTAAAGTCCGTCAGATTTTTGACTGGAAAAGTCCGCTGAAGGTCCGATGAAGCCCACACAGGATCGGATTGTCCGCCGGACTCGGTCCGTCGGACCAGTCTGGTCAAAAAATCCACTCGTGTGTACGCAGCATTACAGAAACAGATGGAAGGGGACCCACAGAAAACCCAGAAGGGAGGCCACGGGAATCCATCCAGGAACAATGGAAGGTGGAGTGTGAAAGGGCTTTTTAACTACTGAAGGGGAGCTTTGTGGAAGCACCAGTGTTGGCCTACACGTACCCATCCAAGCCTTATGAGTTGCACATGGATGCTAGCAGAGATGGCCTTGGGGGAGTGCTGTATCAAGAGTCGGAGGGAAAGCTCCATCCGGTAGCTTATGTGAGTCACAGCCTCACCCCCCCTCCGAAAAGAAGTATCCTGTATACAAATTTTAGTTCTTGGCCCTCAAGTGAGCAGTGGTAGATAAGCTACATGACTATCTGTACGGGGCCACGTTTGTGGTGAAGACGGATAATAACCCTTTGACTTACCTGTTAACCACTGCCAAGCTGGATGTCACTGGACATCGGTAGCTGGTCGCTCTGTCTTAGTTTTGGTTCAGTCTGAAGTAGCCGACCAGGAGTGGGAAATCGGGACGCTGATGTCCTTTCCCCCGAGACCCCATACCACAAATGCAAAAGAGTTGGGTCCATTTACCTCTAGAAAGAGTATTGGGTGTGTTAGGGAGTCGAGCACAAGCACAGAGGAGCAGTAGGAACTGAAGCTATAGGAGTCACTCCTGCTGGAGTGCCCAAATATTATTGTGATTTGACACAAGTGAGCATTTAAGAATTGCCTCAACTGACAAGAGAAGATATGAGGTGGGACCAACTGAAAGATCTGTTGGGAAATCTTCTGAAGAAGTCCCTATCCATTTAAGACCCTTAGATGCTGTTGAATAGTTCCACTGAGGGAGGGAAAAGTAGTCCATAGAGATTGGGAACAAACGTTATTAGAAGATGGGATCATATACCGGAGAGCCCCTTCTGAAGAGCCAGAGGGTGTTCCTCAATTGTTCCTCCCTGAGAAACACTGGTTAAATGTATTGACCACTCTTCATGATGATCATGGTCATTTAGGCCCAGACAGAACCTTCAAGTTAGTCAGGGACTGATTCTATTGGCAAACCATGAGAGCTGAGGTGGAAAGCTATTGTCTCTCTTACAAAGAAAGACTTTACCCGGCAGGGCAACCCCAATGGGCCATCTCTAGAGCCAAGGGCCAATGGAGTTGGTGTGCATTGATTTCTTGTGTCTGGAGCCTGACTTGAGTGTACGAAGTCCTGGTTGTGACAGATCATTTCACCCGCTATGCTCAAGCTTTCCCCACTAGGGATCAGCAAGCCAGTACTGTAGCAAAAACTCTGGTGGAAAAGTTCTTTATCCACTACGGACTACCCCAACATCTACACTCAGACCAAGGTTGGGACTTTAAGAGCAAGTTAATCAGAAGATTGTGCAAACCCTTGAGTATAAAGAAATCCAGAACCACTCCTTACCATACTCAAGGGGATCCGCAACACTAATGTTTCAACCGTACCCTGCTGAATATGTTGGGAACCCTTCCCTCGGAGAAGAAATAGTATTGGAGAGACTATATAGCTGCAGTAGTTCATGCTTATGATAGCACCTCCAATGACTCTACTGGGTACTCCCCTTACAGATTAGTGTTCGGAAGAGAGGCTCGTTTACCAGCGGACCTGGCTTTTGGAACATTGTTAGGTCTCACCTCCCAGGCTTCCTACTGGGGGTATGTCGACAGGCTTCGGAAGAGCCTAAAGATGGCCTATGAGAAAGCCAAGGAAGCCTCTACTACCAGAGAACAGAGGAACAAGAAAAACTTTGATTTCAAAGTAAGGGTTCAGGACTTACAACCCGGAGAACGAGTGTTGCTACACAATCTAGGAGTGCCTGGAAAGCATAAACTGGCTGATAGTTGGCACTCTCAACCCTATATTGTCTGTAAGTGATTATCTGGGCTTCCTGTATACCAAATTCTGCCTGAGGGTAAGACTGGTCCCCTGAAGACCTAGCACCAAAATCATCTGTTACCTATATGTGAGGCTGTTCGCGTAGCTCCATCTCCTTGTCTAGAGACTTACCAGTCCCCTACTCCGAGGCCTAGGGTTAGAGCGCCTAGCATCTAACCCATGTGCAGGTGGCACACAGACCCTCACACATCAATGAGGACACCCCCTTGACTGGATGTGAACATCCGGATCGTCCCGATTGGATCTCGGACGTTAGGTTGAGTCCTTGCGGTGGATACTGACATTGAGCGTCTCCTCCAATTACCTGACCAACTAGGTATGAAACGCCAAAGTGTCTGAACCCTGCGACTCACCTTACATCTCGCTGGAGGAGATCCGGAAGCAATAGTTCATGACCACAACAGACCAACACGCCGCATGAACGTGTCCTTAACCCACACCAGTGCGGCCATCGGCAATACTCCTGGGCTCTATCACCCCTTCATTGAAGACGTCAGACGGTGAGCTAAACTGTACCCTTACACATAGGAGGTACTCTTTCTATGGCCATTCTCCGTCCATCTTCTATGCATAAAATGTGAACTTGCCCTTCCGGAGTTGCCATTCTTTTACTAATTCAACCAGGACTCCCTTGCTTTCCACGTGGTCGGTTTGACATATATATGTCTAATTGGCCATCGGTTTACATCTGAAGGGACCCTCACCTATCATTAGCACTTGCACTTTATTTAAGAAGGACCGAAGGTCTATTATTCATGCAGCTACTCTAGTTTTGGAACTCTATGAAAATTGCACAGACCCGGGTCTTTAGTGACATTATTTAGATGAGTGTGAGTGCATGAAATTGTGATGTATGTGTAATGTCTGTGGTGGCCACCAGCACACAATAGGACTTCTGCCCTATTTTTAAATACACATGGTAGTGGATATTTGTTCTATCAAGTATTATGACACAATAAAGTTATTTAGGTTCACAATAGTTGTTCTTGAGCGGACCTTCTTTTTTAGGGGGACTTCCTCCCGCCCCCTCTCCTTTTCTCCTTGTATACCAAATTCTGCCTGAGGGTAAGACTGGTCCCCTGAAGACCTAGCACCAAAATCATCTGTTACCTATATGTGAGGCTGTTCGCGTAGCTCCATCTCCTTGTCTAGAGACTTACCAGTCCCCTACTCTGAGGCCTAGGGCCGGTAAATCCTGCCAACCCATGCTACCTGAATAACAGAGTGATGAGGAGGAATTAGCTCTTTATTGGTTATTGATTTCCCCAGGG
The DNA here is from genome assembly GCF_042186555.1 of Aquarana catesbeiana. NCBI lineage: Eukaryota > Metazoa > Chordata > Amphibia > Anura > Ranidae > Aquarana > Aquarana catesbeiana. The sequence goes on from NC_133324.1 coordinate 43,854,540, forward strand.
GACACGTCCTCTACCACCAGAGGTTGAATGTTGGATTTCTACCCGATGAGAGGAAACAAGAATGTCAAGATGGAACCTGTTGAAGTAATTGATGTGCCAGAGACCTCCATTCCCCTCATCAATGATACAGAGAGAGAAACTGTTCTTGAGCCAGAGCTTGAACTGGAACATGCACCAGAGCTTGAACCAGAACATGCACCAGAGCTTGAGTCGGAACATGAACCAGAGTTTGAACCAGACCCTGACTCAGAACTGCTGGAAAAATACCAACTCCAGATTGAAACAGAGAATATGCCCCCAGAAAAGACTGACGTATGATACCCTTGGGGAAAATTCTGATGAACGTATTTCTACCACTCAGCGCCCTAGTGAAGCACTTGCTCCCTTTATTGAAACTTTAGTAAAGGATGACCTAACTTGGATAACAAGTTAGTGGCCTGTCATAAACTTGATATGACTCTGCCTGATAATGTACATAAGTTTTTGTTAGAAGATCCCTCTTTGGATCAGTTGTTGCAACTTCTAGTTTGTCATATGATTAACTATACGTTTCTTATAAACAGTGAGGTGATCCTACAGGTTATGCTCTGTCTTCGGGGACCAAAGACTTTCAAGTGGGGGGAGGATGTAGCAATATGACTATAATTGCAATGAACCGCTATTCCCTGCCTTATCTGTATATCATATTATCCCTCTAGTGCCCAGCGTTATCAAACTGACATCATATTTGAAAGCCCAACTCAAGGGATTTTGGGATTGGTAGTTCCAACAGATGGCTGTTCCCCTGCATGACCATGCATCCAGACTACATATCCCAGGGATCTTTGCTACCACCAGGGAGATTGCTGGGAAGAATTATAAAATAAACCAGAGACCCGCCTCGCGCTCTCTTTCTCTGGGGCCTTGTGTGTGAAGGACCTCTCCACGCATGGAGAGTGAGGTCCTGGCCTACCACGCGGTCCAAAGGATTTCTACCTGACCGAGAAGGGATCCAGCGCTGCCTGCTGTTTACCGGATATCTGATTAGCACCATCTCGACAGTGCAGCTACTCAAACTTCTCACTCCATAATGGGGGATCATCACAAGCGGATCTGCAGCCAGAACTTCCATTCAGGAGTCGCTATCTGGAAGGTGTTGAATCAGCCTGGTCGTTGGTGAGAGGGCCATCGTCCATCTTTGCAAACCTTTCCTCTGTTTCATTGGGACATTGTGCACAGACAGCTTTACTTTGGGAACACTTCACTGTACCTTAATTTGAACACTGTACATAATTCTCTTTAGCTACAGTCATCACAAGACATACTACCACTCTGTTACTACACACTATTGGATACAATTAATGAGCTCCAACTGCCGGTGAAGACCATCAGATCTGCAACGGGGACACTCTGTCATTGCTACTTAAAGGGCCCTTACACCATCCATGTTTAGCTGCATCTTTCATTAGGATCAGAGGTTAAACAGGCGGGCCTGGGTTTCTCTTTCTAGAAGTATTGTCAGTATTGCTGTTTAACTTGCTTATCCTTTCAGGTATGTCCAAGTGGTATACGACTGTACATAGGGGTATAAAATATTCTGTTGTTGCCTTCTGTCTCAACTGATATTTCTTAAGTAGTCATTCGGCTGAGTTTGTGCTGTTATCCCCAAACTCAGTTGAACCATTACTTTTTTTTACAACCATACCTTAACTGAAGTATTCCAGTAAACATTTTTAGAATATAAATGCATTGAGTTCTGTCTTATTACTTAAAGGTGTTGCAATGATGTCTGAACCCAGAGTGTCAGGTGGGTTGGTAGGTTCAAAAGGTCATGGCGATGCAGATGAGCAGGTAAATCCAAGCAGTCCCTTAGCCGTGCTACACATGTATGTGAAAAATTAAGGATTAGAGGATCCCAGATGACAGTAGTTTCCATATCTAACATGGGGGCTTTTACACTCCATTTCTGCCTGGGTACCATGTAGGACCCTCCCAAACAAACATTTTACACATTAAAGCTATAATTTGTAGAATTGTCGCCTTCTGTCTCAACTGACATTTCTTAAGTAGTCATTTGGCTGAGTTTGTGCTGTTATCCCCAAACTCAGTTGAACCATTACTTTTTTAACAACCATACCTTAACTGAAGTATTCCAGTAAACATTTTTAGAATATAAATGCATTGAGTTCTGTCTTATTACTTAAAGTGGAGTTCCACTCAAAAATGGAACTTCCACTTTTTGGATTCCTCCTCACCTCCGGTGTCACATTTGGCCCCTTTCAGGGGGGAAGAGGGAGCAGATACCTGTCTAATACAGGTATTTGCTCCCACCTCCTGGCATAGATCACCGCGGTGATTGCGGTGACCTACACCACTTCCGCCGCCTACCTCGTCTTCCCCCGCTGTATTCTGTGATACACAGAATACAGCAGGGACCTGAGAGGATGCGCAGCGCGACTCGCGCATGCGCAGTAGGGAACCAGGAAGTGAAGCCGCATGGCTTCACTTCCTTATTCCCTTACTGAGGATGGCGGCAGCAGCAGCCGAGAGCAGAAGGACGGATCGGCTTCGGCTGCCGACACCGCAAGCTCCCTAGACAGGAAAGTGTCCATATATTAAAAGTCAGCAGCTGCAGTATTTGTAGCTGCTGGCTTTTAATATTTTTTTTTCAGCAAACCTCCGCTTTAAAGGTGTTGCAATGATGTCTGAACCCAGAGTGTCAGGTGGGCTGGTAGGTTCAAAAGGTCATGGCGATGCAGATGAGCAGGTAAATCCAAGCAGTCCCTTAGGGGGCCGTGCTACACATGTATGCGGAAAATGAAGGATTAGAGGATTCCAGATGACAGTAGTTTCCAGATCTAACATGGGGGCTTTTACATTCCATTTCTGCCTGGGTACCATGTAGGACCCTCCCAAACAAACATTTTACACATTAAAGCATATGCTATAATTTGTAGAATTTGCACAAGCAACACATTGTTCACTATAAGAGACATTCGTTACTGTTACTGTATCATGTCGTTGGTGGGCAAAACAAGAGAAATCTATGCATGTAACAGAAAATGTCAAATTAGAGGATAAAAAAGGTGAGCAGATCCTAGATGACAGCAGTTAGTAGATGAGCTGGCTGGAGGCAGACTGTATGTAGTAGGCAGCTGGAAGCAGGAACCAGATGGGAGCTTGCTGGATTGGAAGCTGTAGCAGACTGGATGAGCAAGGTGCAAGATCAGACAAGCCGGGTCGGTAATGGTCGGGCAGATCAGGCATAGACAGCAGACAGCAGGATGGTCAGGTAACAAGCCAAGTCAGCACTGGGAGATCAATCAAGCAGAAACAGGAGCAGAATCCAAAGACAAGCCAGGGTCAGGGCAGGTAGCAGACAAACGCAGGTCAGAGGTAAGACAAATCAAGATCAGAAGTCACACAGAATCAAGAACAACACACAGAAGCTGCAGACCAAACAGCAACTAGCCCATACTGAAGTCTGTTTAAATAGTCCACTTGGCGCCAGCATTAGTGACAGATACTCACATAGATGCACAAGTGCTGCCTTTGCCCACGGCTATGCACATCTGCCTGGGCATTTTTCGGTCTGCACATGTGTATATGTGTGCGCCGTGAGATACCATCAGCACCACGGACATGCCTTCCCTGACATTGCCCCCTCCCTATTGGCAGCCTCTGAATGTCCAACTGATTCTTCTTTTGCAGGTGACTGTGAAAGAATGCACAGATTAAGTTTGTGGCATGTACAGGTTCCCGGAAATCCTCCTCCTCCCATTTGAACAAATACTGTATTTGATCCCTTCTTCTCCTGCCGTCTAGGCCTTGATCTCAAATTTCTTATTCCCGTTAATGATTATGGGTGCAGGAGACCTGCTAGAGGATGATTATGGCAGGGCCCCAGGACAACCACCCGAGCATCTTCTGGCACAAAAATCTGCTCACCTCTGTATAGTAGTCCATCTTCTCCCTGCAGTGTAATCCCTGGAGGACTGAGTGTTCTCACAGAAGATTGCAGTAAATTAGACAAAAGATCGGACTATAGTAGGAGGAAGTTTCCAGCTGGCAAAATGATGTCTGGTACTGGTGTGCTTTAGGATCCTCAAACATGTGTGACAGAGTGTCAGGCTTGGTGTTCTTTGATCCTGGTCTGTAGGTGATGTGGAATGTGAATCTCAAGAAGAACAGTACCTATTGACCTTGGCAGGTCTTGAGACCGCAAATATTGAAGGTTTTTTGGTCTATGTAAATTAGTATCGGGTGGGTAGCTTCTTCCAGAAAATGCCCCCATTCTTCCAGGGCTGTAGATAATTGCCTGGAGCTCCCAATCTCCCACATCATAATTTATTTCCGCTGAGGTAAGTTTTCATAACAAGAATGCGACCGGATGGATCACATCTTTGAGGCCTTGACGCTGTGATAGGACTGCACCAACTGCACTTTCTGATGCGCCTACTTCTAGGATATAAGGCAAGGCGGAATCTGGGTGGCTCAGGACAGGAGCAGTGGTAAATAACTTCTTTAAAGGGGTTGTAAAGGTTTGTGTTTTTTCACCTTAATGCATCCTATGTTTTACTTACCTTAACCGATTCCTTCAGTCGGCGGAGACGCGCTGTCTCTCTCTCTCCACAGGCTCCCGACTCTTGATAGAATAGATTGATAGCAGTGCAGCCATTGGCTCCCGCTGCTGTCAATCAAATCCAATGATGCGGGTGACGCAGGGCCGAGACCTGCATTTGGCCTCTATGGACATGGAATGCTGGACTCGGAAGCGCGCCCGCAAGGTAATTCCCTGGGAGAGTGCTTCTCCCAGGGGGTTATCTGATGCAGGGAGGAGCCGTGAGAGCCACCAGTGGACCCCAGAAGAGCAGGTTCAGGGCCACCCTGTGCAAAACGAGCTGCACAGTGGAGGTGAAGTATGATATGTTTATTTAAAAGAAAAAAAAAATTTTCCTTACAATTACTTTAAGGTCTCGAAAGCAGTTTGTGCATTGGCAGTCTAGCACAAAGGGAATACCTTGCTTGGTGAGTGATAGGAGTGATGATGGGTGAGAAGTTTATAATAAATTTGCAGTAAATGTTGGCAAACCCCACAAACCGTTGGATTCCCTTTTTATTTATGGGTGGCGGCCAGTCCAGGATTGCTGACACCTTCTGTGGGTCAATCTCGATTTTGTCTGTAGAAATAATCAGGCCTAGAAACTGAATGCTTTGTTGTTCGAAGTCACATTTTTCGGCGTTGGCATAGAATTCATGCAGTCAGAGCCGATGCAGAAAACTTCTCATATGTCCCCAGTGTACCTCTAACGACACGGAAAATATCAGGATGTCGTCCAAATAGACAACGGCAAAGATATCTAGAAAGTCTCTGAAGATATTATTAATAAACTGCTGGAAGGTGGCTGGTGCACTGCATAGGCCGAATGGCATGACTTAGTACTCAAAATGGCCAAATCAAGTACGGAACGCAGTCTTTAACTCATTGCCCTCCTGGATACGGACCAAGTTATAGGCCCATCTCAAGTCCAATTTTGTAAAAATAGTTGGAATAGTTCAGGTACCAAGGGCAGAGGGTAACGATTTTTCACTTTAGTCTTATTTAGGTCATGATATTCCACACATGGCCATAGAGAATGATTCTTCTTCCCCACAAAGAATAAGCCTGCACCAGCCAGAGAGGTAGAAGGATGGATGAATCCTTTCTGCAGGTTTTCGTCACTGTAGTCTTTTAAGGCCCCAAGTTCCCGTTCGGACAAGGGAAAAGTATGCCCAGGGAATGGCTACAGGGAGAAGCTCAATGGGGCAATCATAAGGTCTGTATGGGGGAGAGTATCTGTCCCCCATTTACTGAAACCATTCAGGTACTCATGGTAGGTCCTTGGAGCTACTTGGCATACAGTGTTCATACCCCTTGAAATTTTCCACATTTTGTCCTGTTACAACCAAAAATGTAAATGTATTTTATTGGGATTTTATGTGACAGACCAACACAAAGAGGCACATAATTGTGAAGCGGAAGGAAAACGATCAATGGTTTTCAATTTTTTTTTACAAATAAATATGTGAAAAGTGTGGCGTGCAATTGTATTCAGGCCCCTGAGTCAATACTTTGTAGAACCACCTTTCGCTGCAATTACAGTCTTTTGCAGACTCTAACAGGTTTTTTTCTAAGATTGCCCTGTATCTGGCTCCATCCAGCTTCCCATCAACTCTGACCAGCTTCCCTGTCCCTGCTGAAAAAAAGCATCCCCACAACACGATGTTCAGGGTGATGTGCAGTGTTAGTTTTCCGCCACACATAGCATTTTGCTCTTAGGCCAAAATGTTTAATTTTTGTCTCATCTGAACAGAGCACCGTCTTCCCTATGTTTGCTTTGTGCCCCCACATGGCTTCTCGCAAACTTCAAATGGGACTTCTTATGGCTTTATTTAAACAATGGCTTTCTTCATGCCACTCTTCCATAAAGGCCAGATTTGTGAAGTGCACGACTAATAGTTGTCCTGTGGACAGATTCTCCCACCTGAGCTGTGGATCTCTCCAGCTCCTCCAAAGTTAACATGGGCCTCTTGGCTTTCTCTGATTAATGCTTTCCTTGCTCAGCCAGTCAATTTAGGTGGATGGCCATGTCTTGGTAGGTTTGCAGTTCTGCCATACTTTTTCCATTTTTGGATGTTGGATTGAACAGTGCTCCATGAGAAGTTCAAAGCTTGGGATATTTTTGTATAACCTAACCCTGCTTTAAACTTCTCCACAACTTTATCCCCGTCCTGTCTGGTGTGTTCCTTTGCCTTCATGATGCTGTTTGTTCACTAAGGTTCTCTAACAAACCTCTGAGGGCTTTACAGAACAGCTGTTTTTATACTGAGATTAAATTGCATACAGGTGGACTCTATTTACTAATCAGGTGACATCTGAAAGCAATTGGTTCTACTAGATTTTAGTTAGGGGTATCAGAGTAAAGAGGGTTAAATAAAAATGCACGCCACACTTTTCAGATATTTATTTGTAAAAAATGTTGAAAACCATTTATCATTTTCCTTCCACTTCCCAATTATGTGCCACTTTGTGTTGGTCTATACATAATCCCAATAAAATACATTTATGTTTTTGGTTGCAACATGACAAAATGTGGAAAATATCACGGGGTATGAATACTTTTTCAAGGCACTGTAGTTCTGTGTCTGAGTCCATACACAGCAAGGTAGCAGGTGGTGAAGGTGATACTGTCATGCAGTGTTACTGACAGTATGGTGACAGGAACTTAATACTTCCATAACTCTAGTCAATCTGTGGGTTGTGAGTCTGTAATAAGGGTAGCAGTTAATGATGGTTGGTTGAGGTGATGGTCAGAAGTGGCAGGGTCTCTTTATTCACAAGTCCTGATTTTATGTGAGACCCATCAGCCAGGAATACAGTAAGTCCTTGTTCTTTAGATTGTAGTGGGATGCACTGCTGGACTGCGAAGGAGAGGTCAATGAAGCAGCTACAAGCTCCCAAATCAACAATTTCGATCACCAACACAGCTCTTCCAGGAAGCTGAAAGGAGACAGGGAGAGCTATGTGAGTTGAGCTGGCAGACCATGGTGACTGGTTAGCCGAAGATAGGGAGGAACACTTACGCAGCTTAGCTGGGCAGGTGCGCACGTAGTGACCGGCTTCTCCACAATATAGGCAGAGGTTGTTCAGCCGTCTGTGTTGGGGTTTCTCTGGAGTCAGTGAAGGACAGATTAGGCCGAGCTGCACCTCCAAAGCAGATAGAGTGGAATTTCCGGGCACCGATTTAGGAAGAACCAGAATCTTAGGCAACATCCATACAGGACAGGGCTGCTGCGTGGATCCTTCAAATTTGCTTTCGCATAGGCGGTGATCAATCTGGTTTAAAAGAGTGATTAAAAGGGTTGTACACCTACATGTTTTTTCACCTTAATGCATCCTATGCATTAAGGTGAAAAAACACCTGGCAGTGACCGCCCCCTCAGCCCTCTGTTTTACTTACCTTTGCCCTGGAACTTGACCCACGAGGACGCGCTTGTTGTGGAAATTTTATGAAGATGTATTTTAATATGTATTGTCATAGTATTGTCTCCCAGTGTTAGTTCTCCCGCATCCTGCTCTAAAGAGCTGACTGGGGCAGACTGACGCTGGTTGAGATCCGTTTGGTAGTGAAAAGCTCCTTGGGGATGTAGAGAAGATTTGCAGAGTGGGGATATGTCCGCCAGTGAAGGGCCCTTGTGCGATGCACAGAACGATCGTCTGGGGAGATGCTGAAGGTAGATAAGAAAATCCGGACAGCCGCAATCCAGGAAAATGTAGTTCAACGTTGATTTATTATAAATTCAAGGACATAGAGCATACAAAACACAATGGCAGAAAGTACAGGCAATCAGCTAACGCGTTTCGCACCTATGCCAGGTGCTTACTCATAGCTATGACACCTGGGGCTCTTTATCTTGGGAGATAACTGAAAAGTTTACACCTGGTGTGGACCCATACCTGTGCAGTGAGAATCTTCCTGCTTCATTCTGATTCCGGACGTCTGGGGAGATGTGTTCGCTCTGCAAAGAGATTATTGGTTTAACGGATGTGCGCTCATGTCACCCCTGTGTGCCTGATCAACATATTTGGGGGGGGGGGCATGCCGTACACCCACAGATAATCTCCCGTCCACACTGGACAGTAGTATAGTCCGGGTATGCTTTGTTCTCTGAACAAAGCAGAATAAGAATTCACGAAAAACTGTAAAAACGGGAGTTTTTGAGTTGTTATGGTAAGGGACAGAATTCATGTTTGTTAGCCATGCGGCTTCCTTTGTTTAGTTGAAGAGCATGGCTTCCAGGTAAAACATACACATTGTCCCTGCCCAGACGCGCCCATAAGACTCCCCTAGCCATTATTTTGTATAAATTCATCCTGTTGGAAGGATTTCCTGTGTTGACATTCATATCCTGTGAGGTCATATCCTGCAATGTCATTTCCCATGGAGGAAGCGATTGACTGTTGGGGCGATTGCTTCCTGTTTTGTCATTGCTTTTGTTGTTTTTGAATAAAAGACCCAGTCGTCCTGAGATGAGGACGTAAGCTCTGGTCATGTCTGTTTACTTGGGGATATGCGGGAAATAGAGTGATAGGTAAGATGCATTATACCATTAGACGAAATGGGCACTTATTAGCGCAAAACCGTATAGTGGGGTTTTCCACAACAGTTCATTGACGAGCCAGGTAGGCGTGAACAGGACCTCCTTCACATCGGATCAATCTTTGTCCGATGCTTTAGGTAGGTTCTGCTTTGCAAAAGAACACATTTTACATCTTTTGGTATAATGCCAGGATTTTAGATGTATGTTTGTTATGTGTAAGTAACCGTATGTTGTGTAATAAGTTTGTGATGTATATGAGAAATAGAAATGGATGAATTGTGATTACAAGTAGATTGCATGAGTCTTGTAGATTGTTTGACTCAAGACACAGATAGTTTAGTGGACTTTGATGGTCGTTTAGAAAAGCTTTTGGTTTGAAAATGGCTGCTCCATATTCAAGTAACCCATGTGGCTGAAGGGGGAAGGGTGGCCATGTATTGTTGGGGCATGTCTTGCATGATTCTAGACAATAGCATGGGTGGAGTTCTTTTGTTTTTAGATAAAAAGATAAAGCATGCTAGGTATAAATCATTTAAATACCTACAAAAGTAACTAAGGAAATGATATATATCTTTAATTTAGGTTTACGTGAACCCAATGTTTAATATTTGAAATTTCATGATATTTACCTATATAAACCATACTGTAAAACAATGAGCTTACTTTATAGATCCTTGTAAACTTACTTTATGTATCTTTATAATATTGTATACTCAATAAACTTCTTTTGACAAGGAAAAGATAAAGCATGCAAGCAGCATTGTCTTGGTCCTGTGTATCTGAGTGTAAGCTTCAGTCTGTGTTATTTTGTTTTTTATGAAACGTTGGCGGATAGGGATGTGTGGTTTCATTGGATAGCATGTGTTCCTATGCATTTCATGTGTTGCTATCTACCATATAGTTTGATGGTTGTCAGCCATTTTCTTGTAGTCACCATGTGGCCGTGGCTTGATTTTCATTTGTGCAACTACCATTTCGTGTCCACTGTGTTTAGGTTTTGGGTGAAATTGCTCTGCTTTTGGGCTAGGTTTTTAAGTTTAGTGTGAGTTGTACAGTCTGTGCTGTGTTAAAAAGGATTTTATACTGTTTTAGCCTGTAAATCATCCCAGAGTGGAAATTGCTCCACTTTCAGGGGTGAGACTCCGGGAACTGAGAAATTGTTTTGTTTAATGTTAAACTCACTGGTTTAAATTGTTTTTCCACGGTTGGATTTTGAAGGCACCATTTTTGTTTTCCTTTGTGTGTGTGTGAAGCCATGCGGTCTGAGCCACCACCTTGTCTCTAGGCACCATTTTTGATTTCCTTTTAAGTGAATTCAATCTTTTCAGGTTTAGCTATTTTTGTGCTTTTTACATACTTTTCAGTAAAACTATTGCGTTTTTTTTTTTTGTATTGAATTTTGGTTTTAAGTGAAATTTCTACTTTACACTGAATTTCAATAGATAGCAAGACTAACTTTAACTGAGTTTTTGTACTTTTAGCGGTGTGTGTTATTTTTATTTTGAATTGTTTGGGAGTTTTCAGAGGGCAATTTGTGCGTCCGCCCACCCGTTGTTTTGGGTTTTTTATTGCTTTAGAAGTTCAGGGAAGATGAAGTTAGGCTAAAACCATCTAACTGATTTATTTACATATCAATGGACAGGAAGAGAGAGGGGGAGCTCCCTCTTCCTGTCCATTGATATGTAAATAAACCAGTTAGATGGGTTTTTTAGAGCTGAGCAGACAGGAAGTTCTTTGCAGGTATGCAACAGGAAGTTGGTGGGAGGAGCTTGGGGTCTTTTGACTCGTGTTTGGAAGTATGATGGAAATCATTTTGGTTTTTAAATTCAATTCCAGTTGTATTGTGAAGTTTTATACTGTAATACAGTTTTGGGTAGAGAGTAAACAGGAGGCATCCATGTTATTGTTGTAAAATCTAGATACAGAGACAAGCCACATTGTTCTGTAGAGAAAGCGGGCGTAAGTGAGCTGTGCAGTTTAGTCTGGTGACGCAGTGTACTGTCGTACATCGCAATACGCTTGTGTATGCATGCACTGTGAGGGGTAGAGACATAATTCGTGGGGGTGATCTGTGGTTGTTGTGTAATCATTTGGCATAGTTAATAGTTGGTTGTTAAAAAAGTGGTACTCTGTAGTTCTGTGCCAAAAGTGTTGGGACAACAAGCCATAGAGTTGACTCCTCGATTAGGGTTTCTAGTTGGGGGACTGGACCAGATATAGTGGTTGTAGTCCGTCAATCCGTCATGTTCGAGTCGAACCCATGTTCGACTCGAACATCACGTGTTCGGTCGTTCGCCGAATTACGAACGATATGGGTCGTTCGCGCCAAATTTGAGTGGCGCATCACGGCCCATAATTAACTACAGCATCGCAGTGCATTGCTGGCTGATGATTGGCCAAGCATGCACTATGACCCGCATGCTTGGCCAATCACAGCACCGTCTGAACAGAGAGCCATCATTGGCCAAAGCCAAGGATGAAAAATAAAAAGGAAAAAAAAACGCGCTACGGGGCCAAATGTAAGAGAGCAGGCTGATAGCTGCACCAATAACACACCAATATCTGTGTACAAACTCAAGAAGAAAAGTAAAAAAGTGCGCTTACAGTCTATACAAATGTTTAATGTTACAAATTGTTGAATATGCAAAACACACAATATATTGAAAAATATAAAACATATACCGTATTTATCGGCGTATAACACGCACCGGCGTATAACACGCACTCCAATTTAGGAGGGAATTTTAAGGAAAAAAAAACTTTTAGGAGGGAAGTTGAAGGGAAAAAAAAACTTACATTTAAATGCCCATCATTGCAGCCTTCTCAGTGCAGCCTTGCCCCAGTGCAGCCATGTCAGTGCAGCCTTGTCAGTGCAGCCTTGTCAGTGCAGCCTTCCCCAGTGCAGCCTTCCCCACTGCAGCCATGTCAAGTGCAGCCTTCCCCAGTGCAGCCTTGTCAGTGCAGCCTTCCCCAGTGCAGCCTTGTCAGTGCAGCCATGTCAAGTGCAGCCTTGTCAGTGCAGCCTTCCCAGTGCAGCCTTGTCAGTGCAGCCTTCCCCAGTGCAGCCTTGTCAGTGCAGCCTTCCCCAGTGCAGCCTTCGATCCTCTGTCCCTGCCATCCTGGGCTTCAAAATCGCCGACCGTGATTTGAAAATGGCGCCGCTGGCGCCGAAATACACAGAGCCGGTCCTCGGCTCTTCTCGGCGGCTCTCGTTCACTTTCGGCTCCACTCGTAGTCCCGAGCGGAGCTATCCGAACCTAGTTGTGACAGCTCGGGATCGCAGGGGATCGGCGTATAACACGCACCTGCGATTTTCCCCTGATTTTAAGGGGAAAAAAGTGCGTGTTATACGCCGATAAATACGGTAAATAAAAAATAAAAAATGAAAATGAAAAATAACAGCAAGATGAATTGCATAAATAAAACGTATGTGAGGTGAAAAATAATCTAGTCATAAGAGATACGACCTGTGAAATATAAGCAAACTTCATTCAAATAATGTGTATATATATATATATATACACAATACACCGTAACTGCAGCTAACTGACTCGACCTGCCTACTATATCTAACTTAAACCAAATAACACTCGTAAAGTGTAAAGTCAGTGAACCCAGCAGACTATATTATTCTCCTTTACTCCTCCCTCGCCTACTACATAAAAGGTTATGTAGGGAGTTGAGGGGAGTTGTTTTAACTTCAAAAAGATAAGCGGAAGTGCAACGGAAAAGGAGAAGTTTGGGAACTTCCAGAGGATGTTACAAGGAGGCAGAAAAAAAAAAAACAAAGTGAGAAACGATTTAATGACAAATAGCTTTACAGGGCCTTTGGGTAGTGGATGTGCATGGATTAGCAGGGCCTTCCTGTTTTGAATTGTATTAGAGCCCTCTTCCCCCCTCCAGGCTCACGACTTGGACCAACCTGGACCGGAGACACTTGCTTCGTCAGCTGTTACAGATATCATCTTTACACGGTCCCAGCAGAGGGCGAAGTCTGCATGCTCGTCTGACCTTGCTAATAGGGGGTCCAACACGGAGGGTAAGGGTCCACCTTTTATCTTATTCTCACTTTTTGGAGTCACCGCAAGTGGAGTCATATCTTCTTGTATATCCTTCTCTCCTTTTGGCATACCCATATGGATGATGGGTTCATGTATGGTGGATGAAGGTTCCTCTCACGGATTAACTCTTTTTGTTTCACTCCATTGACTGAAGCTATTACTCTCACATCAGCTTTTAGATTCACTCTCTATTTATACACATTATTTGAATGAAGTTTGCTTATATTTCACAGGTCGTATCTCTTATGACTAGATTATTTTTCACCTCACATACGTTTTATTTATGCAATTCATCTTGCTGTTATTTTTCATTTTCATTTTTTATTTTTTATTTATATGTTTTATATTTTCCAAAGCCAAGGATGGCCAATTATGGCTCAGGGGGTTTAGTACATGCCCCACACTATATAAGGCCGCCTGCATGGCGGCCCTGTGTAGTGGGTTCCGGCGTTCAGATAGAGGGATAGAGAGAGAGACAGACAGACAGTGTTATTTGGTTTAAGTTAGATATAGTAGACAGGTCAAGTCAGTTAGCTGCAGTTACGGTTTATTGTGTATATATATGCATCTCAGGTGTTGTGAATATATATATATATATATATATATATATATATATATATATATATATATATATATATACACACTGTATTCAGTTTAGCTAGATCCTGTTCTTCTCTTCCTAATATACTGACAGGCAGGCAGGTGTTTTTAAAAGTATTTCCAGCTACTGTACTGTGTACCCTGTACAGTCTCACCTACAGTATAGCAATCTGCAGGCAGGTGGTTGTGTAGGCTCATTGAAGTATTTCCAGCTACTGTACTGTGCACCCTGCACAGTCTCACCTACAGTATAGCAACCTGCAGCCAGGTGCTTGTGTAGGCTCATTGAACTATTTTCAGCTACTGTACTGTGTACCCTGCTCAGTCTCACCTACAGTATATCTACCTGCAGCCATGTGCTTGTGTAGGCTCATTGAAGTATCTCCAGCTATTGTACTGTGTACCCTGCACAGTCCTACCTACAGTATAGCAACCTGCAGCCAGGTGCTTGTGTAAGCTCATTGAAGTATTTCCAGCTACTGTACTGTGTGAAAGAAAAGTGTAGAAATTGCGCCAACTCGTAAATGTGAGGAAAGCAGCCAACACAGCAATATGACCGTTGCAAATGAGAATTAAAAATAAAAAAGTGTGGCGCTAGTGAAAAGTGAGGCTCCTGTTGCTAGACAGGTAAATATAAGTATTTGAGGAGAAATGAAAAACACTTGCAGTGTAAATAAGTGAAGTGAAGAAAAATTGTTTTGTGAAACATCTAAAACAATTATAAAGGAAAAATAAAAAACTTTTATGTATAGAGGAATAGGGTACTCAGTAATAACCTATAGGTTAAGTAGGAGACAATTCTGCATATGAGACCTTATTCCAAAGGGAAAAACAAAGCAAGTACATATCAATGCAAGGTATCTCAATGGACTGAGTATGTTGTTTAACAAAACTGAAATACAATAGGAATGGAAGCCAAGGGGAAGGGCATCGGAAATCCCTGAGGGAGGGCAAACATAAATAGGAACTCAAAAGTCTCTCAAATGACAAGATGGGGCAGTCCCACTCAGTCCCACAGACCACAGGGTGCAAACCGTCTTCTCAAGAGGTAGGTAAAGGTTGTTAGGAGGGGTCCTGATAACTACACTGAATCTCGACTCATGTGGATGATTCCAACCAGGAGAAGGGAAAAAGCAAAAGGATGCCCTTACCAGATCAGGTGGACTCACAGGCCGTGGCGGTGAGTCAAACGAGCATGTACCGTCAGACGGTGTGGAGTGAAGATTTGTCGGAAGACTTGTGGAACATCTTGTCAGCAGTCCTCAATTGAAGAACCGACTTGGAGTCTGGGGTCCCCAGGGTACGGTTTCGATCGCCGAATAACCGTTTTCTCAGAAGTCCGTCAAATGTGCAAATAAGCCAGAAAAAGAAAAAAAGGAAAAAGCTTCCACATAGTGTGAATCCGTGATTTGTAAAAAAGCATAAGAGCACTTTATTGAAGGAGTGTACTCCCAAAAAAATATTTTTACAAGCGGGGGGCAGTAAAAACTAGGCTCAATATAAAAACCGGCATAGAGAAATATAAAAATAGCGCAGTGGATAGTGGTGGGGTATAATCATATGAACCCGACGCGTTTCGCCTCCAAAGGCTTCTGCTGGGGTATGAATAAGCCCCCCATATACCTGCGCTTTATATAGTAAACCATAAATGAAGTGTAACAGCTGATCGGCGCTGTTACACAGGACGACTTCCGGGTTCGGCAGCGTCATCCGTGACACAGCGGTCACATGATGTTAAGTGGCCAATCATATCCAAGGGAGATGGTCATGAACCAAGCCTCACTCCTGATCCCCAATGAGCAGAGCGACAATCCCATTCGTCTCAACAGTCATGTGATCGTCACATGATGTGGTAATGACGATGGGACGCTCTGAGGCTGCGTGTCAGAGGAAGCAGGAAGCAGAGGCCCAACAGATTAAAGCGTGGAACGCAAGCACAGCGGCGATCCACGCTGATGATGTCTAATTCTAGTATGATGGTGCAGTCCCGAACCCGGAAGTCCTCCTAACACATCACCATATACAGAAACAGACATAATGGAAAATACATGTATAAACACTAAAAATGGAAGATACGTGAAAGAAAAATATATATATGCTAACAATTCTTGATGTATGAACTAACGATATACATAGGCAATATATATAATATTTCTTGTAATAAAAAAATAATGCACATGTGATTCAGTTAGATTGAAATATTACTAAATGTGATACAGTTGGGTAGGAATGTTACTACGTGAAGTCAGGAATTAAAGAATTCCAGGAACACGGTGTTCTAAACATAAATAATAAATATTAAGAATATCCATTCTACTGTGCAAAAGTGGGTGTTCGTAGAGAACTCTAAAAAACATTTTTTAGGGTACATAGCATGGGAAAGAAAATTTATTGCTCACAATGAGGGGACAACAATCCAGCAACACTCATAAAACTAAACGGTCTAGGGAAGTATTATGTAGTTCCTCTATATAAATTGTCAGAGGGAGGGAGGGGGGAGAGGAGGGGGTATCAACGCCTAGGACTGATTTATAAAGGCGTTGATATCCCACTCAACGTTGAGTCCATGTGGCACATAGCATTTCATGAGATGTATCCAAAAAGTCTCGAGTTTGGAGACACCCCTTGTATTTGGTTCCCCCCTCCAATGTGGAACGAATTTGTCAATAATTTGAAACTTCGTTCCAGATGGATTTTGGTTGTGATGGTATAAGTAGTGTTTAGGAACACTATGATTGGTGCGTCCTTTTAATATGGCTGTGATATGTTCGTTCACTCTTATAGAGAAATTGCGTATAGTTCGTCCTATATATTGCTTGCCACAAGGGCAAGTAATAAGGTAAACTATATACTTTGTGGTGCATGTCGCGAATTGTTTCATCTTAAATTCTCTCCCAGTGGTGGACGACATGAAGGTTTCAATTTTGCGAGATTTGCATACATTGAGTTTGCATACTGTACATTTCCTACAGGGGTAAAAGCCCTTAAGGTCATGAAAAAAAGATGGCGTCTTCGGAGGATTAACCACCCCTGGTGCAATTCTGCCACCTACTGATGGTGCCCCTTTATAGATCACTCCAGCCTGATCGGGAAGTAATGGGCCTAGTATTCGGTCATTCTTTAAAATTTTCCAATGTCTGGAGATGATACTCCTTATCTGCCTATGTTGAATAGAATAATTGGTGAGGAAGGCCCATCTATGTTTGGCATCCAAAGGTTTTTTTGGTTGTTCCACTAATAGTGATGAGCGATCAATGTGTGCTATTTTCTGTATCTCCTGGTCAATTAATTCTCCATCGTAACCCTTTTCTTGGAATCTAGACTTGATGGTTTCTGCCTGTCTATAATAGTCCGGCAGGAGGGAACAATTGCGTCTGATTCTCATCAGTTGGCTTCGAGGTACTGATTTCAGCCATGCCGTATGGTGACAGCTGTCGGTAGGGATGTACCCGTTACGGTCAGTGGCCTTGAAAAAGGTTTTCGTCTCTAGTTGGCCGTTGACAGCTGTGATTTCCAAATCAAGGAAATGTATTACAGACGAGCTGGCTTCATACGATAGGTGGATGCCCACCTCATTCTCATTTAAGGTTGACATGAACTGGTTGAGGGAATCCATGGAACCTCTCCATAGGAGGAGGATGTCGTCGATGTACCTAGCCCAAAGGGCCAGCTGCGAAGGTCTCAAAACTCCGACGACATCCTCCTCCCACTTGGCCATAAAGATGTTAGCCAGACTGGGGGCAAATTTTGCCCCCATGGCTACCCCCTTCGTCTGTAAATAATAGTGGTTGTCATACCAAAAATAATTTGACTTAGTAGCAAAATGTAATAAGTCCACAATAAACCTTTTTTGGGTCATGGGGATGTTTTTTTCTCTTGATAGGAAAAGTTCGACCGCCCCTATACCTAGTTCATGGGGAATAATAGTGTATAGGGAAGTAACGTCTGCGGTTACTAATATGAGACCATTGGTGTAAGTAACCTGTTGCAATTTGTTGATGGTATCTCGGGTATCTTTCAAAAAAGATGGTATTGTTTTTACTATAGGTTGCAAGTAGTGGTCAATGTACTTCCCTATGCGAGAGGTTACGGAGTTGATTCCACTGATAATTGGACGACCAGGAGGTTGGGTGACATTTTTGTGTACCTTAGGCAGGTAGTACATTATAGGGATGCGTGGAGCTACCGGGACCAGGAAATGTTTTTCTTTTTTGTCTAGTATGCCAAGCTGGAAGCCAGTGTCGATCAGGTCTACCAGTCTTCTTTTAAAGCTTGTAGTGGGATTAGATCTGAGGGGCAAATAAGTTTCTGTATCACTTAGGATTCTTGTCATCTCTGCTTGGTAGTCTTTACTGTCAAGAACAACAATGCCTCCGCCCTTGTCCGCCGGGCGGATGACAAGGTCTTTGCGTTCGCAGAGAGACCTTAAACCCATTTTAATATTGGGATCGGAGTAATATTTCTTCGTTGGAAGTCCCTCCAGATCCTCCAATACTAGATCACGGAACACCTTGACAGATGGAGCTATAGGTGCTGGGGGGTTGAAAAGGGATGGGTTAGCTAACCCTGAGTGAACTGAGTGAGAATTGGTGAGAAGGTGTGAAGGCCTACTTGGATTGGACGCAATGTATCTTTGCACATTGAGTTTGCGTACAAACTTATGCACATCTATAAAAGTGGAGAATTTACTTAAGGTTTTAGGGGGGGCAAATTTCAATCCCTTGTTTAAAACGTTGAGCTCTGCTGGGGAGAAGACAGCTTTGCTTAGATTGAAAATGCCATTGTCCTTTAAACCCTTTTTCTCTTTACTGGTACGCCTCCCCCCTCGGGTACCGCGTTTTGTTCTGGGTTTCGTGTGAGGTATTCCTGTTCTCTGTGAAAACCCCCCGGGTACAGAGGTTGTGGTTTGGCCTGGTTATAGTTGAAAGGTGACCTGTCAGGGTAATCTCTATCTCCGTAATCATAACGATACTGGGGGTTTCGATAATCATTAGATCGCTCATCTCTGAGTGGTGAAAATCTATTTCTTGTGTTAATCGGAGTTCTTTGCGGGTATGGTTGGTAATACTGGTATTCATTCCGACTCGTGTCACGTCTTCGGGGGGAGTAGTCCTGTCTATAGTCCTCATAATGGACAGAACGATCTCTGTTACCCTTACCCTTTCCCCTCTGGTTACGTCCTCTATTCCCAGAATCAACCAGTTCATGTCAACCTTAAATGAGAATGAGGTGGGCATCCACCTATCGTATGAAGCCAGCTCGTCTGTAATACATTTCCTTGATTTGGAAATCACAGCTGTCAACGGCCAACTAGAGACGAAAACCTTTTTCAAGGCCACTGACCGTAACGGGTACATCCCTACCGACAGCTGTCACCATACGGCATGGCTGAAATCAGTACCTCGAAGCCAACTGATGAGAATCAGACGCAATTGTTCCCTCCTGCCGGACTATTATAGACAGGCAGAAACCATCAAGTCTAGATTCCAAGAAAAGGGTTACGATGGAGAATTAATTGACCAGGAGATACAGAAAATAGCACACATTGATCGCTCATCACTATTAGTGGAACAACCAAAAAAACCTTTGGATGCCAAACATAGATGGGCCTTCCTCACCAATTATTCTATTCAACATAGGCAGATAAGGAGTATCATCTCCAGACATTGGAAAATTTTAAAGAATGACCGAATACTAGGCCCATTACTTCCCGATCAGGCTGGAGTGATCTATAAAGGGGCACCATCAGTAGGTGGCAGAATTGCACCAGGGGTGGTTAATCCTCCGAAGACGCCATCTTTTTTTCATGACCTTAAGGGCTTTTACCCCTGTAGGAAATGTACAGTATGCAAACTCAATGTATGCAAATCTCGCAAAATTGAAACCTTCATGTCGTCCACCACTGGGAGAGAATTTAAGATGAAACAATTCGCGACATGCACCACAAAGTATATAGTTTACCTTATTACTTGCCCTTGTGGCAAGCAATATATAGGACGAACTATACGCAATTTCTCTATAAGAGTGAACGAACATATCACAGCCATATTAAAAGGACGCACCAATCATAGTGTTCCTAAACACTACTTATACCATCACAACCAAAATCCATCTGGAACGAAGTTTCAAATTATTGACAAATTCGTTCCACATTGGAGGGGGGAACCAAATACAAGGGGTGTCTCCAAACTCGAGACTTTTTGGATACATCTCATGAAATGCTATGTGCCACATGGACTCAACGTTGAGTGGGATATCAACGCCTTTATAAATCAGTCCTAGGCGTTGATACCCCCTCCTCTCCCCCCTCCCTCCCTCTGACAATTTATATAGAGGAACTACATAATACTTCCCTAGACCGTTTAGTTTTATGAGTGTTGCTGGATTGTTGTCCCCTCATTGTGAGCAATAAATTTTCTTTCCCATGCTATGTACCCTAAAAAATGTTTTTTAGAGTTCTCTACGAACACCCACTTTTGCACAGTAGAATGGATATTCTTAATATTTATTATTTATGTTTAGAACACCGTGTTCCTGGAATTCTTTAATTCCTGACTTCACGTAGTAACATTCCTACCCAACTGTATCACATTTAGTAATATTTCAATCTAACTGAATCACATGTGCATTATTTTTTTATTACAAGAAATATTATATATATTGCCTATGTATATCGTTAGTTCATACATCAAGAATTGTTAGCATATATATATTTTTCTTTCACGTATCTTCCATTTTTAGTGTTTATACATGTATTTTCCATTATGTCTGTTTCTGTATATGGTGATGTGTTGGGAGGACTTCCGGGTTCGGGACTGCACCATCATACTAGAATTAGACATCATCAGCGTGGATCGCCGCTGTGCTTGCGTTCCACGCTTTAATCTGTTGGGCCTCTGCTTCCTGCTTCCTCTGACACGCAGCCTCAGAGCGTCCCATCGTCATTACCACATCATGTGACGATCACATGACTGTTGAGACGAATGGGATTGTCGCTCTGCTCATTGGGGATCAGGAGTGAGGCTTGGTTCATGACCATCTCCCTTGGATATGATTGGCCACTTAACATCATGTGACCGCTGTGTCACGGATGACGCTGCCGAACCCGGAAGTCGTCCCGTGTAACAGCGCCGATCAGCTGTTACACTTCATTTATGGTTTACTATATAAAGCGCAGGTATATGGGGGACTTATTCATACCCCAGCAGAAGCCTTTGGAGGCGAAACGCGTCGGGTTCATATGATTGTACCCCACCACTATCCACTGCGCTATTTTTATATTTCTCTATGCCGGTTTTTATATTGAGCCTAGTTTTTACTGCCCCCCGCTTGTAAAAATACTGTACTGTGTACCCTGCACAGTCTCACCTACAGTATAGCAACCTGCAGCCAGGTGCTTGTGTAGGTTCATTGAAGTATTTCCAGCTACTGTACTGTGTACCCAGCACAGTCTCACCTACAGTATAGCAACCTGCAGCCAGGTGCTTGTGTAAGCTCATTGAAGTATTGTATTTCCAGCTACTGTACTGTGCACCCTGCACAGTCTCACCTACAGTATAGCAACCTGCAGCCAGGTGCTTGTGTAGGCTCATTGAAGTATTTCCAGCTACTGTACTGTGTACCCTGCACAATCCTACCTACAGTATAGCAACCTGCAGCCAGGTACTTGTGTAGGCTCATTGAAGTATTTCCAGCTACTATACTGTGTACCCTGCACAATCTCACCTACAGTATAGCTGTTTTGCTTGCGTCTATCTAGCAAGGTTACTCTGTGGAATAAGCAAGGAAGCTGAGATTTCTGCAGTGTGTAAATGTGCTTTTTACTATACAAAGATGCTGTACATACAAAACTATTACAATCTTGGGAATACAATACAAGACTGACAGATATCTATAACAAGCAAAATGCCTATCAAAGGAACAGCCTATAGTCTATATCGGTTCAAATACACTTAAAAGTTACTTATCTTCTGTTACTGTATGTTCGTGATCTCCATTGGCAACGATGCTTCTTGGACACCAGGCAGTGTTCTTGTATCATGAGTGGCAGCTTCTTAACTTCAAAGCATGATGGTGTGTGTGTCCCTACTCACCCCCTTTTATATGTCAGGCTGTTTGCCATAGTTACCAAACAACAGAAAACATGCCTGTTTACTGTAGCTGTAGAAACAATGGACTGTTGATAACTGCATCTACGTACCCATTGTCTAATCAAGCCAACACCTGACAGTAATCTAACAGTCATTCTTTCAGTTTGAGAGCTGAAAAAGACCTCAAACAACTAAATCTCTTTCTTGTGTAATGTAGCAATAGAGACAATAGCCCGTTAATTGAACTGTCAATTAAATACAACAATGATATTTACCCCCATTGTATAAAACAGCATTTGTTTGAGAATTCTACTCAAGACAAAAACTGACAATATCTCTATGACCAACCACTATTGTGTAATGTTATGTCCCATATATCGTAAGTCTGATTATTAAAAAAAAATCATATTGTAACAAACGCAACACAAGCTACCTGCAGCCAGGTGCTTGTGTAGGCTCATTGAAGTATTTCCATCTACTGTACTGTGTACCCAGCACCGTCTCACCTACAGTATAGCAACCTGCAGCCAGGTGCTTGTGTAGGCTCATTGAAGTATTTCCAGCTACTGTACTGTGTACCCTGCACAGTCTCACCTACAGTATAGTTACCTGCAGCCAGGTGCTTGTGTAGGCTCATTGAAGTATTTTCAGATACTGTACTGTGTACCCTGCACAGTCTCACCTACAGTATAGCAACCTGCAGCCAGGTGCTTGTGTAGGCTCATTGAAGTATTTCCAGCTACTGTACTGTGTACCCTGCGCAGTCTCACCTATAGTATAGCAACCTGCAGCCAGGTGCTTGTGTAAGCTCATTGAAGTATTTCCAGCTACTGTACTGTGTACCCTGCACAGTCTCACCTACAGTATAGCAACCTGCAGCCAGGTGCTTGTGTAGGCTCATTGCAGTATTTCCAGCTACTGTACTGTGTACCCCGCACAATCTCACCTACAGTATAGCTACCTGCAGCCAGGTGCTTGCGTAGGCTCTTCACATTTCCAGTTACTGTACTGTGTACACTGCACAGTTGCACCTACAGTATAGCTACCTGAAGACAAGTGCAGGGGTTATCATACTAATAATAGTACAGGCAGGCAGTTGATTCTGCTAGCTGCAGTATAATCGGTATATATATATATATATATCTATATATATATATATATATATATATATATATATAGATATATATATATCTCCCAGTTTTATGCAGCTCGCTGCAGGCCAATAGTATGTCTGGAAGGCCAACAAGGTGAGGCAAACAGTCACAAGCCAATAAAAGAGGGCAAGAAGGCTTGTTGTCTAGAGGCAACAGTGCTGCTCGTGGACACGGTGCATCCTCATCAGCACGTGGCCGTGGGACACGCTTGGCCTTTTTTTCGGCAGCTGGCTGCGTTGAGCCGCAACATGCTGAAGACTTGATCGAGTGGATGACCAAGCCGTCCTCATCCTCCTCATCCTCTCTCACCCAGACTCAGGGTACTTTGTCTGGCAAAGCAGCTGCCTCTTGCCTCGGCTCAATGGCATCAGTGACTCCTTCCCTAGCCCCACCATGTCCTCCTCAGGAGTCCCTCGAACTGTTTGACCACAGTGTTGGGTACATGCTCCAGGAGGATTCCCAGCGTTTTGAAGGCTCTGATGATGGTACTGAGCTAGATGAAGGCAGTAACGTGAGCCCAGACAGAGGGGGTGCCCAAGAAGGACAGAAATCTGGCAGTCATGTTCCCCTGCTGCAGCATACTGCCAGGTTTGCTACAGTGATGAGGGAGGGGATGATGAGGTCACTGACACAACGTGGGTGCCTGATAGGAGAGAGGAGGAGGAGGAGGCACTTCACCAACAAGGCAGGATGCCCTCCAGGGGCCAGCCTAAGGGCAGCACACTGACTGCATCACAACTAGGGATGAGCTTCGTGTTCGAGTAGAACCCATGTTCGACTCGAACATCGGCTGTTCGATCGTTCGCCGAATTGCGAACGATATGGGCCGTTCGCGCCAAATTCGTGTGGCGCGTCACGGCCCATAATTCACTGCGGCATCGCAGTGCATTGCTTGCTGATGATTGGCCAAGCATGCACTATGACCCGCATGCTTGGCCAATCACAGCGCCGCCTTAACAGAGAGCCATAATTGGCCAAAGCCAAGGAGGCTTTGGCCAATTATGGCTCAGGGGATTTAGTACACGCCCCACACTATATAAGGCCGCCTGCACGGCGGCCCTGTGCAGTGTGTTCCGGTGTGCTTAGAGAGAGAGAGAGACAGTGTCATTTCATTTGAGTTAGCTAGATTAGGCAGGACAGTCAGTCAGTTAGCTGCACTTAAAGTGTATTGTGTATATATATGCATCCCAGGTGTTGCATATATATATATATATATACACTGTATTCAGTTTAGCTAGATCCGTTCCTGTTATCTTCTAGACTATTTACATTTAGTGCAGTGCGTCCTGCTCACAGTGTTCAGCTAGATCCGTTCCTGTTATATTCCTACTGACAGGCAGGCTTGTCTTGTTACAGTATTTTGAAGAAAATTACTGGTGTTCTTTTGATCCTATTAGTACCACAGTCAGGCAGCTAGACTATTTACATTTAGTGCAGTGCGTCCTGCTCACAGTGTTCAGCTAGATCCGTTCCTGTTATCTTCTTACTGACAGGCAGGCTTGTCTTGTTACAGTATTTTAAAGAAAATTACTGGTGTTCTTTTGATCCTATTAGTACCACAGTCAGGCAGCTAGACTATTTACAGTTAGTGCAGTGCGTCCTGCCCACAGTGTTCTGCTAAACCTACAAGTAAGTGGGGTGCGTCCTGCTCACAGTGTTCAGCTAAACCTACAAGTTAGTGGGGTGCGTCCACCTCACAGTGTTCAGCTAAACCTACAAGCTAGTGGGGTGCGTCCTGCTCACAGTGTTCAGCTAGATCCGTTTCTGTTATCTTCTTACTGACAGGCAGGCTTGTCTTGTTACAATAAATACAGCTACCTGAAGAAAATTGCTGGTGTTCTTTTGATCCTATTAGTACCACAGTCAGGCAGCTAGACTATTTACAGTTAGTGCAGTGCGTCCTGCTCACAGTGTTCTGCTAAACCTACAAGTTAGTGGGGTGCGTCCTGCTCACAGTGTTCAGCTAAACCTACAAGTTAGTGGGGTGCGTCCACCTCACAGTGTTCAGCTAAACCTACAAGCTAGTGGGGTGCGTCCTGCTCACAGTGTTCAGCTAGATCCGTTCCTGTTATCTTCTTACTGACAGGCAGGCTTGTCTTGTTACAGTATTTTAAAGAAAATTACTGATGTTCTTTTGATCCTATTAGTACCACAGTCAGGCAGCTAGACTATTTACAGTTAGTGCAGTGCGTCCTGCTCACAGTGTTCTGCTAAACCTACAAGTTAGTGGGGTGCGTCCTGCTCACAGTGTTCAGCTAAACCTACAAGTTAGTGGGGTGCGTCCACCTCACAGTGTTCAGCTAAACCTACAAGCTAGTGGGGTGCGTCCTGCTCGCAGTGTTCAGCTCGATCCGTTTCTGTTATCTTCTTACTGACAGGCAGGCTTGTCTTGTTACAGTAAATACAGCTACCTGAAGAAAATTTCTGGTGTTCTTTTGATCCTATTAGTACCACAGTCAGGCAGCTAGACTATTTACAGTTAGTGCAGTGCGTCCTGCTCACAGTGTTCTGCTAAACCTACAAGTTAGTGGGGTGCGTCCACCTCACAGTGTTCAGCTAAAGCTACCTGTAGAAGGTTGGTGGTGTTCTCATACTACAGGCAGGCAGTTGATTTTGCTAGCTGCAGTATCAGTACATATATATATATATATATATATATATATATCCCAGCTTAGTGCAGCTACAGGCCATTAGTATGTCTGGAAGGCCAAGAAGGAGAGGCAGACAGTCACAAGCCAATAAGAGAGGGCAAGCAGGCTCTGTGTCTAGTGCTGGTCGTGGAGACGGTGCATCCTCATCAGCACGTGGCCATGGGACACGCTTGGCCTTTTTTTCGGCAGCTGGCCATGTTGAGCCGCAACATGCGGAAGACTTGGTCGAGTGGATGACCAAGCCGTCCTCATCCTCCTCATCCTCTCTCACCCATGCCCAGGGTACTTTGTCTGGCAAAACAGCGGCCTCTTCCCTCGGCTCAATGTCATCAGTGACTCCTTCCCTAGCCCCACCATGTCCTCTTGAGGAGTCCCTCGAACTGTTTGACCACAGTGTTGGGTACATGCTCCAGGAGGATGCCCAGCGTTTGGAAGGCTTTGATGATGATACTGAGCTCGATGAAGGCAGTAACACGAGCACGGACAGAGGGGGTGCCCAAGAAGGACAGCAATCTGGCAGTCATGCTCCCCCTGCTGCAGCATACTGCCAGGTTTGCTCCAGTGATGAGGAGGGAGGGGATGATGAGGTCACTGACTCAACGTGGGTGCCTGATAGGAGAGAGGAGGCGGAGGAGGAGGCGGCACATCACCAACGAGGCAGGATGCCCTCCAGGGGCCAGCCTAAGGGCAGTACATTGACTGCATCACACCCCAAAGCTCCACATGTGCAGGGCGCTGCAGTCTTTGTGTGTTATTCAAAAAGTTCTTTGGTGTGGGCCTTTTTTGAGACGAGTGCATCAGATCGCACCGCTGCTATTTGCAACATATGTCTCAAGCGTATCTCGCGTGGCCAAAACTTCTCCCGCTTGGGTACCACATGCTTGACCAGACATATGTGGACCTGCCATGCAGTTCGTTGGCAAGCGTATCTAAAAGACCCACACCAAAGAACAAAGAGGACCTCTGCTTGCTCCTCATCCACTGAGATTTCCAACCCCACTAGACCTTCAGTCCTCTCTGAGACCTGCACTGAGAGGAATGAAGGTGTAGAATTAGGTGTGTCACAGCCACGTACTTGTGGGCAATCTGATTTTGGTACACCGACGTCAGATTGTACCAGGCAAATTTCCCTGCCCCAGCTGCTGCACCGCCGAAAGAAGTTTGCTCCCAGCCATCCACATGCCCAACGGTTGAATGCTAGCTTGGCAAAATTGCTAGCACTTCAACTGCTGCCTTTTCAGTTGGTAGACTCTGCCCCCTTCCGTGAGTTTGTGGAATGTGCGGTTCCTCAGTGGCAGGTACCCAAACGCCACTTTTTCTCACGGAAGGCGATTCCGGCTCTCTACCAGCATGTGGAAGGCAATGTCCATGCCTCGCTGGACAGGGCGGTCAGCGGTAAGGTGCATATTACCGCTGACTCATGGTCCAGCAGGCATGGACAGGGACGTTACCTAAGTTTCACGGCGCATTGGGTGACTCTGCTGGCAGCTGGGAAGGATGCAGGACAAGGTGCAGTAGTGTTGGAGGTTGTTCCGCCACCACGCCTCCAAAATGCTAATGATTGTGACACACCTCTCTCCTCCACCCCCTCCTCTTCTTCTTCCTCCATGGCCTCTTCCTCGGAACCAGCGGTGCTCCGTAGTCGTTCAAGGGGCTACGCAAGTACGCAGGCCAAAAGATGCCATGCGGTGCTTGAGCTGGTGTGCTTGGGGGACAGGAGCCACACTGGGGCAGAGGTTCTGTCAGCTCTGCAGGGGCAGGTTCAGAGGTGGTTGACGCCACGCCAACTTAAGGCAGGAATGGTGGTTTGCGACAATGGCACCAACCTCCTCTCTGCCCTCCGACAGGGACAAATGACCCATGTGCCCTGTTTGGCTCACGTCCTTAACTTGGTGGTGCAGCGGTTCTTGGGCAGGTACCCGGGCTTACAGGATGTCCTGAGGCAGGCCAGGAAAGTCTGTGTGCATTTCCGCCGGTCATATAATGCCAGTGCTCGGCTGACGGACCTCCAAAAGGAGTTTAACCTGCCCAAGAACCGCCTAATCTGTGACATGCCCACCAGGTGGAACTCAACGTTGGCCATGCTGCAGCGGCTGCACACGCAGCAGAGGGCCATCAATGAGTACCTGTGCGACTATGGCACCAGGACAGGGTCAGGGGAGCTTGGTTTTTTTTCCCCACGCCAGTGGGCCATGATCAGGGATGCATGCACTGTCCTGTCACCATTTGAGGAGGCCACGAGGATGGTGAGCAGTGACAGTGCATGCATCAGTGACACTGTCCCCCTTGTCCACCTGTTGGAGCACACGCTGCGTGGAATAATGGACAGGGCACTTGAGGCAGAACAGAGGCAGGAAGAGGAGGACTTCCTTAGCTCTCAAGGCCCCCTTTATCCAGACAGTGTTCCTGCGTGCCCGCCGATCACACAGGAAGAGGACGAGGAGGAAGAGGAGGAGGAGGAGGAGGAAGATTGTGTCAGTATGGAGGTGGAGCCTGGCACTCAGCATCAGCAGCAGTCTTTAAGGGATCAGTCCCAAGAAACACATGGACTTGTACGTGGCTGGGAGGAGGTGGCTGCGGACCATGTCGTCCTTAGTGACCCAGAGGACTCCGGACCGAATGCCTCAGCAAACCTACGCTGCATGGCCTCCCTGATCCTGCAAAGCCTGCGTAAGGATCCTCGTATTCGTGGTATCAAGGAGAAGGACCAATACTGGCTGGCAACCCTCCTTGATCCACGTTACAAGGGTAAGGTTGCGGACCTTATCTTGCCATCGCAGAGGGAGCAGAGGATGAAACATCTTCGGGAGGCCTTGCAGAAAGGTCTGTGCAACGCGTTCCCAGAGACTGGGAGGTTACAAACTCCTGTTTCTGGACAACGTGTTGCTGAGGCTTCGGTCAGTCAAAGAAGGAGCGGTGGAGAAGGTGGCCATCTGACCGATGCGTTCAGACAATTTTTTGGTCCGCAGCCCCAAGGTATGATCGGTTCCAGCAACCATCGCCAGCGTCTGTTTTACATGGTGCAGGAATACCTAGGGGCAAGATCAGACTTGGACACCTTTCCCACCGAAAATCCTCTGGGTTACTGGGTCTTGAGGATGGATCACTGGCCAGAGCTTGCACAGTATGCAATTGAGCTACTGGCCTGTCCTGCATCCAGCGTTCTTTCGGAACGCACATTCTGTGCAGCTGGAGGCGTGGTAACCGATCACAGGGTGCGTCTGTCCACTGACTCGGTCGATCGACTGACCTTCATAAAAATGAATGAGTCTTGGATCACCACCAGCTACCAAGCACCTGATGCTGATGTAACCGAATAATTTTTTTTGAAATCTCAGATCCCTTCAAAGACTGCCTATGCTGATGCTGAGTGACTATCCCTGAGTAATTATGCTCTTCCTCCTCAATCATCACGCTGATAGCTTGTAAGAACATTTTTGGTTCTGGGTGCCACCACCAGTGCCTAAGGCACAATTTTTCAGCCCCTGTTTAACAGGGGCGTGTAATTACGATTTTTGATGTAATACTTTGCAGCAGGGCTCGTTCCTGCATTCCAACTAGAGTGTCTGTGAGGGGTTGCAGTGTTGTGGCACCAGCACCAGTGTCTAAGGCCCAATTTTTCAGCCCTTGTTTAACAGGGGCGTGTAATTACAATTTTTGATGCAATACTTTGCAGCGGGGCTCGTTCCTGCATTCCAACTAGAGTGTCTGTGAGGGGTTGCAGTGTTGTGGCACCAGCACCAGTGCCTAAGGCCTAATTTTTCAGCTCCTGTTCAACAGGGGCATGTAATTACAATTCTTGATCTAATATTTCACAGCAGAGCCCTGTGAGGGCTTACAGTGTTGTGGCCACAGCAACACCTAAGGCCCAAATTTCTGCTGAGTATATAGGGCAGGACCCTACTTTCAAACAACTAACTTACAAACGACTCCTACTTGCAAACGGAAGGAGACAACAGGAAGTGAGAATAAATCTACCCCTAGGAAGGGAAATTCTCTCCTGTAAGAGTTAATATGGGAAAAACATTTCTCCTTTCCACTGATGCTTTCCAATCCATTGGGACAAAAAGTGAGGTGAAATCTTCTGAAGAGGAGGAAAGACAGCAAAACAAATGTCACAGGGGTGATAACCCTTCCCTATGTTTTCCAAAAAGCTTAAAAAAGATTTTTTGGCTGGAGCTAAACACGTTAAAAATGTACCCGTTCAAAATTACAAAGAGATTCTACTTAACAACAAACCTACAGCCTGTATACTGCTGTTCAGAGTATATAGGGCCTGGTGGCCCCACGCCTTTCCTTATTTTAATTTGGGTGCGGGGTTCCCCTTAATATCCATACAAGACCCAAAGGGCCTGGTAATGGACTGGGGGGTACCCATGCCGTTTGTCTCACTGATTTTCATCCATATTGCCAGGACCCGACATTACATTAAACCCGCAAGCAGTTTTAAATGAGATTTTTTCCTTTAAAAATGACATTTGGTGCAGGGACTGTTCTAAACACGGGAAACACGCGTCACTTTACAGGCATACTATAGACACCCCTCAGGTACGATATTTAAAGGAATATTTCACTTTTTTTTTTTTTACTTTAAGCATCATTAAAATCACTGCTCCCGAAAAAACGGCCGTTTTTAAAAGTTTTTTTTGCATTGATACATGTCCCCTGGGGTAGGACCCGGGTCCCCAAACCCTTTTTAGGACAATACCATGCAAATTAGCCTTTAAAATGAGCACTTTTGATTTCGAACATTCGAGTCCCATAGACGTCAATGGGGTTCTAACGTTCGTGCGAACTTTCGGTCCGTTCGCAGGTTCTGGTGCGAACCGAACCGGGGGGTGTTCGGCTCATCCCTAATCACAACCCACAGCTCCGCATGTGCAGGGCTCTGCTGTCTCTGCGCATTATTCTAAAAGTTCTTTGGTGTGGGCCTTTTTTGAGACGAGTGCATCAGATCGCACAGCTGCTATTTGCAATATATGTCTCAAGCGTATCTCGCGTGGCCAAAACATCTCCCGCTTGGGCACCACATGCTTGACCAGACATATGTTGACCTGCCATGCAGTTCGTTGGCAAGCGTACCTAAAAGACCCACACCAAAGAACAAAGAGGACCTCTCCTTGCTCCTCATCAGCTGGGATCTCCAACCCCCTCTATACCTTCAGTCCTCTCTGAGACCTGCACATAGAGGAATGAAGGTGTAGAATTAGGTGTGTCACAGCCAAGTACTTGCGGGCAATCTGCTATCGGTACACCGACGTCAGATTGTACCAGGCAAATTTCCCTGCCCCAACTGCTGCACCACAGAAAGAAGTTCGCTCCCAGCCATCCACATGCCCAATGGTTGAATGCTAGCTTGGCAAAATTGCTAGAACTTCAAGTGCTACCTTTTCAGTTGGTAGACTCTGACCCCTTCCGTGAGTTTGTGGAATGTGTGGTTCCTCAGTGGCAGGTTCCCAAACGCCACTTTTTCTCACGGAAGGCAATTCCGGCTCTCTACCGGCATGTGGAAGGCAATGTCTTGGCTGGACAGGGCGGTCAGTGGTAAGGTGCATATTACCACTGACTCATGGTCCAGCAGGCATGGACAGGGACGTTACCTAAGTTTCAAGGCGCATTGGGTGACTCTGCTGACAGCTGGGAAGGATGCAGGAAAAGGTGCAGTAGTGTTGGAGGCCACCACGCTTCCAAAATGCCACTACTGCTGATTCTGACACACCTCTCTCCTCCACCCCCTCCTCTTCTTCTTCCTCCATGGCCTCTTCCTGTGCTTTGTCCTTGGAACCAGCGGTGCTCCGTAGGCGTTCAAGGGGCTACGCAAGTACGCAGGCCAAAGATGCCATGTGGTGCTTGAGCTGGTGTGCTTGGGGGACAGGAGCCACACTGGGGCAGAGGTTCTGTCAACTCTGCAGGGGCAGGTTCAGAGGTGGTTGACACAACGCCAACTTAAGGCAGGAATGGTGGTTTGCAACAATGGCACCAACCTCCTCTCCGCCCTCTGACAGGGACAAATGACCCATGTGCCCTGTTTGGCTCACGTCTTTAACTTGGTGGTGCAGCAGTTCTTGGGCAGGTACCTGAACTTACAGGATGTCCTGAGGCAGGCCAGGAAAGTCTGTGTGCATTTCCGCCGGTCATATAATGCCAGTGCTTGGCTGGCAGACCTCCAAAAGGAATTTAACCTGCCCAAGAACCGCCTAATCTGTGACATGCCCACCAGGTGGAACTCAACGTTGGCCATGCTGCAGCAACTGCACATGCAGCAGAGGGCCATCAATGAGTACCTGTGTGACTATGGCACCAGGACAGGGTCAGGGGAGCTTGTTTTTTTTTCCCCACGCCAGTGGGCCATGATCAGGGATGCATGCACTATCCTGTCACCATTTGAGGAGGCCACGAGGATGGTGAACAGTGACAGTGCATGCATCAGTGACACTGTCCCCCTTGTCCACCTGTTGGTGCACACGCTGCGTGGAATAATGGACAGGACACTTGAGGCAGAACAGAGGCAGGAAGAGGAGGCCTTCCTTAGCTCTCAAGGCCCCCTTTATCCAGACAGTGTTCCTGCGTGCCCGCCGATCAAACAGGAAGAGGATGAGGAGGAGGAGGATTATGTCAGCATGGAGGTGGAGCCTGGCACTCAGCATCAGAAGCAGTCTTTAAGAGATCATTTACAGTACCAAGAAACCCATGGACTTGTAGGTGGCTAGGAGGAGGTGGCTGCGGATCATGTCATCCTTAGTGACCCAGAGGACTCCGGACCGAATGCCTCAGCAAACCTACGATGCATGGCCTCCCTGATCCTGCAAAGCCTGTGGAAGGATCCTCGTATTTGTGGTATCAAGGAGAGGGATCAATACTGGCTGGCAACCCTCCTTGATCCACGTTACAAGGGTAAGGTTGCAGACCTTTTCTTGCCATCACAGAGGGAGCAGAGGATTGCAGTGTTGTGGCACCAGCACCAGTGCCTAAGGCCCAATTTTTCAGCCCCTGTTTAACAGGGGCGTGTAATTACAATTTTTGATGCAATTCTTTGCAGCAGGGCTAGTTCCTGCGCTCCAACTAGAGAATCTGTGAGTGGTTGCAGTGTTGTGGCACCAGCACCAGTGCCTAAGGCCCAATTTTTCAGCCCCTGTTTAACAGGGGCGTGTAATTACAATTTTTGATGCAATTCTTTGCAGCAGGGCTAGTTCCTGCGCTCCAACTAGAGTATCTGTGAGTGGTTGCAGTGTTGTGGCACCAGCACCAGTGCCTAAGGCCCAATTTTTCAGCCCCTGTTTAAGAGGGGCGTGTAATTACAATTTTTGATGCAATTCTTTGCAGCAGAGCTAGTTCCTGCGCTCCAACTAGAGTATCTGTGAGGGGTTGCAGTGTTGTGGCACCAGCACCAGTGCCTAAGGCCTAATTTTTCAGCCCCTGTTTAACAGGGGCGTGTAATTACAATTTTTTTTTTTTTTTAACTTTGAAAATTTTTATTAGATTTTCAGGTTATACAAGATACAGAGTAGTGGAATACAAAGTAGTTGTACAGAAAGGAAAGGAATACAGATTTACATGGAGCATATAAAGAAAAAGAAAAAAAAAAAAAAGGAGAAAAGTAAAATTGAGTATTCTTGGTTCAGTACATCAACAGTTGAGAACATATGGAATGTCATGGTTCCTCATAAAACCGTTTGAGTATTCGGCATTGGAGGGAGAAGCCTGTCACCCCAATTGGGAACATTCTGTGAGCAGGCTTGCCAGTTTTGCTCTGAGGAACTGTGTTAGCGACCCAGAAGGCGGTCATTTGAAGCAGATCATGTAGTATAATTAATACTTTTGTTTCGGAACCAAGTAATATTAGCTGTAACCTTTCCTAGTATGTATTATCTGAAATACAAATTGCTGGTACTAAATCTGAACAATAACCATAACCATAGTACGTCTTTACGTTTATAGCTCTAGGCATAAATCCCTTAGCTCTGTGACTGTTAAAGCACCTTAGATGCGCTGTATGTTTCAATAATCGAGTGTAGTAAGTATTATCAAGCTCAACACTAGAGGTTATCTTGGATGTTTAACCAACTTCCCCAATATTTAAAATAAGTATTTATCCTGCCTTCTTTATGTGCTAGCATTTTTTCCATAAGGCTTTGTGATTTCACTCTAGCAATAACCTCTGTGATGTTGGGGGGAGAAATTGTCTTCCACCGTTTTGTTATTGAGACGCGTGCTGCAAATAGAATGTGTATTATCACTTTCCTATGCAGGGGGGAAAAAGATTCTATCCCTAGGCTTAATAAGGCTAGTGCTGGAGAGGGTGTACATATAGTATCGGTAGTTTTCGATAGCAGGGAGAACACATCTTTCCAGAAGGTGTGTAGGGCTTTACAGTGCCACAGGATATGTAGGAGGTTGCCCTTGTGATAGCATTCTCTCCAACATAGTGGCGATAGTGTGGGGTCTATTGTATGTAAACGCATGGGAGTCAAGTACCATCTGTGAAACATTTTGTGGAAGTTGTCCCAGTGGTCAACACATGCCGAAGAGGAGCTATTGTGCTTTATTGCTAGCAGCCATTGTGGTAAAGTGAAAGACATTTGCAGTTCAGTTTCCCATTTCTCCATCGTTGGCATTTTAACATGGGAGGAGTGGGAGTTACAAAATTTATAGCATAAGGATATGCCTTTAATACTGGGATTGTGTTTGTTCAGCAGAAAATTCCAAATGGAAAGTGGTATTTTCGTATTTGGGAGTGGATGTTTTTGTTTGTAGTGATTAATTTGCAGAATCATAAGATTGTCTAGGGTAGTTGGGTTCACTATATCTTCCGTAGAGAAGTGGAGGCCTTTTTGTTTCCAGTGGTGTGTGGAAAAATTTTGTATAAGAAATTCATAGGTCGTTAGGGGTATGTTAAGTTGGAAGAGTGTTTCATTAGGGAATTGCTTTCTGATCAATAATGACCAGGCTGTGAGTGTTGCTTGTATGGTAGGGTAGGGTGGTATAAATGGTTTGTGATGAATAGTAGAGGCCATGAGCAGTGCCGTTAGGTCATGTCCCGGGGTGATGGCACGTTCAATGTGAGACCATAGATTATCCTCTTGGCAAGAGAACCAATATTTCACCTGGTCCAGTAAAGACGCTTGATAATACGCATGGGCGTTGGGAAGTCCTCCTCCTCCTAGTGTCTTAGGTTTATAAAGAGTGGCTAGGGCTACCCTGGGTTTTTTGTTTAGCCAGATAAATTTATTCAGGCTTGAGGCTAAGTCAGTAAAGAATTTTGTGGGGATGGGAATTGGGAGAGTTCTAAAGAGGTAGAGCAATTTGGGGAGTGTTTGCATTTGGTAAGCTGCAATGCGTCCCACCCATGTTAAGTGAATCTTTGATAATTGAGTGAATTCTTTCTGTATTTGTGATAAAAGGGGTAGATAATTGGCGGTGTACAGATTAGAGGTAAGCTGGGTCAGTTGTATACCCAGATATGTAATAGAAGGTAGATCCCAGGTGCAAGGGAATACCTCTTTAAGTTTGGATATGTTTTTTGTGGAGAGGTTTAAAGGGAGAGCGAAGCATTTAGTGGTGTTGATCTTATGGTAAGTCATGCTTCCAAATTCATGTAGGATTTTTTTAACTGTGTGTAAGGAAGATTCAGGCTTAGATAGTGTTAGTATGACATCATCGGCAAAAAGCCAGATTTTGTGGGTCTTCTGTCCTACTGTGAGACCGTGGATGTCAGTATTGTTCCTTATAAGTTCTGCTAGCGGTTCAATAGCTAGAGAAAATACAATTGGGGAAAGTGGACATCCTTGGCGCGTACCATTGGTCAGGCTGAAGGGGTCGGATAGCATGCCTGAGGTATACACTTTGGCTGTGGGGTTAGAATATAGGGCCATTATGGCCGTGTGAACAAATCCTTGTAGACCGAATTTAGTTAGTGTTTTAGATAGGTAGTTCCAGTGCACCCTATCAAATGCCTTTTCTGCATCTAAGGCTACAAATATACTGGGAGTGCGAGTTATTTCAGCGTGTCTTATTAGATTTATCATCCTTCTGGTACCATCTGGGGCTTGTCTGCCTTTAACAAATCCCACCTGTTCCAGTCCTACGAGGGTAGGGGTGATATCCAGTAATCTATTGGCGATTGCTTTGGCATATATTTTGAGGTCTGAGTTTAATAGGGAAATGGGTCTAAAGTTTTGGGGATGGGAGGGGTCTTTTCCTGTTTTTGGTATAGTTACAATTATGGCCTGTAACATTTCTTTCGGGAAGCCACCTGATTCTGCTGCGTTATTAAAAATTTCTACTAATCTAGGTATCAGAAGGGGGGAAAATGTTTGATAATATTCAGCTGAGAAACCATCTGCTCCGGGGGATTTATTTTTTGGGAGGCGTTTGATTACAGCTTCAATTTCAGCTTCAGTGAACGGCCTGTTCAAAGTATGTAGTGTGTTCGCATCTATCGCGGGAAGATTAATTTTCTGGAGAAAATTTGTGATATCTGTATCTGTGGGCTGATAAATGTTCTTATCCTGGTTAAGATTGTATAGAGAGTCGTAGTAGTCTTTGAAGGCGTTTGCTATATCTTTGGGGTTGGTATAAATTCTATTGTTCCCATGGTGTTTAATCTCTGAGATATTTGCCCTGGTTTGACGTTTTTTAATTTGTGAGGCTAAAAGTTTGCTCGCTTTGTTACTCTGGGAGTAGTATGAGAGTTTAAGCCTTTTAAAGTATAAATCGTAATCATGTTGTAGTGTTTGTTTGAGTTCTTCTCTGCAGGTGTTTAGTTGGAGGAGTAGGGAGTGGTTGGGCGATTGTTTGTGTCTGGTTTCCAGATCCGAGATGTTGTTATGTAGTCGTTCTATGTGCCGCATTTTTTTCCTTTTCTCTCTAGCAGCTATTTGTATAAGCACCCCTCTAGAGAAGGCCTTGTGTGCGCACCATACTGTACTAGGGCGGGTCCCCCGGTGTTCATTTAATGTAAAATATTCCTCTAATTTTGTTTGCATTTCCTCCCTAATTTGGGGTAGAGAAAGAAGATAAGTGTTGTTACGCCATAGGGGAGCGAGGTTGGTTTTGCGGGTATCCATAATGTCTATTGTAATGGGGGCATGGTCAGACCAGGTGATATTGTGGATATTCGCTTTGACCACATTTTGTAAGGTGAACTTATCTGTAAGAAAGAAATCAATTCTGGAGTAACTTTTATGTAGTGATGAGAAGTATGTATAGTCCCTCTCTGTGGTGTGGAGGCACCGCCATGGGTCGTATAGCTCTTCTGATAGACAGTAGTGGCCCAGGGATGGCGTGCGTCTCCGCCCCACAGAGGAGGAGTCCATTTCGTTATTCATGAGTACATTGAAATCTCCACATATCAATAATTTGCCTTTTCGCAAACACTTAGCCTTTTTTAAGGTTTTGTGTATGAGTCTCATTGGTCTTTTCGTGGGAGCATATATATTTACCAACGTGTATGTATCGTTATTGATTTCAGCAATCAAGATAATATACCTACCAAGGGAATCAGTGTATTGCTCTAGAAGTTTAAAAGTGACAGAGTCCTTAATGGCAATTAATACCCCATTGCGTTTGCAAGAGTTATTTGCTGTAAAAATGTGTGGGAACCTGCTGTGGGTGCATTTAGGCATGCTTAGTTCTGAAAAGTGTGTTTCCTGCACACAGAGAATGTCGCAGTTATCCTGCAGGGCTGTGTTCCACATCATTCTGCGTTTAAATGGGCTGTTGAGTCCTCTAGTATTGAGAGACATTAGTCTAAGAGACATTCATTTCATTGGTGGTGCTTTGGCGCCATCTAATGGTGTAAGTCGTTGTTTGCAGTAAAAGAGATATAGCCTCTAGGGCGGTGGAAAGGGGTTGTCTGCTTGACGTACCTGTAAGTGGAAAGCTCCAGTAAGATGAAGGAGTAAGTAATAGAACTGAGAGAACTGGAATTGAAAACAATAGAACAGTCAACAATAACTGGGTGAATTCGGGAATATCCCAGAATACCGAGTGGGGTATAGTCATGTATGTATCTTCCGGTACAGCCGTACATCCGGTGCTACTTGTATTAGCTTTAGTGAAGCTTGGTGTTTAGGGTGATGCCGCAGGGTGGGTTCGCCAAAAGTATGGGTGTGTAGATTTCTGTTCATGTAGGCGGAGAAAGATGGTCATCCATCACATTTCCCTCTGTAGTTGCGGTGCATATTAGAACCTGCTTTGGAGGTCCCCGGGCCTTTTCCCTCTGAGTTGATCTCGGTAGGGAGAATTCTCCACTTGCTCAGCAATTCCAGGCCTTTTTCTAAGGATGAGATGGTGTGAGATTCGTTGCCCCGAGTAATGAATAGTTTGGCTGGGAAGCCCCATCGATACAATATCTTGTGATTCCGTAGAGATTTAGTAATCGGGATCAGGTTGTTCCTGGCTGACATGGTGGCTTGTGAGAGGTCAGCATATAGGGTTATCCCCGCGTATGGGTCCGGGAGGGCGTTGTTTTGCCTAGAAAATCTCATGAGTTGGTCCTTTATATGGAAAAAGTGGATCCTGGCAATGACATCTCTAGGAATTCTCTCTGGGAGGTGCGGGGGCTTGTGCAGCCTGTGGGCTCTATCAATGATGACATCTGCTGGTGATAGGGATGGCAGAGTTTTCATCATAAGTTGTTGAAGGAATGAGCTTAAGTCAGCTGGTTTCACAGATTCGGGGATCCCCCTAAATTTCACGTTGTTTCTTCGTGAACGGTCCTCGAGGTCAGCGACCTTTAACCTGAGGGCTTTAAGCTCATCCTCCAGATCCACGTGCGCATCCACTAGCTCATTATGAGCTGCTGAGAAATCATCCATTTTAGTTTCTACATAATCCAGCCTGTCACCTAGTGCAGTCATTTCCTTATGTGTGGAGCGTATTACATTAGTGATGTCTTGTTGTATGGCCCCCCTTAATGTGAGAATCATCTCTTTCATGGTGACATCTGTCAGGGGCAGACCTGAGGTGGGGAGAGCATCCAGCTTCTGACTGTACTCATTAGTGTGTTCCATGTCACTTTCCTCATTGACCTGTACAGCCTCAGAGTCATCTGGGGAGTTTAGCTTTCTCTTTTGCTTAATGGGGCTGTTTGAGGCTGAGTGTGGAGGGTTCAGTACAGTGTTAGTGGCAGATGACTCACTGGCTGCAGATTCTGCCGCTCTGCTGTGAGGAGATGTCGCGCCGGCGCCATCTTGTGACAGGCTAGCTGGGACCGTCGTATAGAAGTCGGTCAGCTTCCGAGGCGGCTCTCTCTCCTTTCGTTTAGCCATTAGTGCGGCTCGGTTCCCTGCTGTTTCCGCCGTTCGTGTGGCTATTATTAGCTCACTATCAGCCGCTGTTAGTAGCTTCTGAGCACTCGGTGTGACGGAGCTCTCTCCTCACTGCTCCATCAGCTCCGGCCGCCGGCTCCGCCCCGTAATTACAATTTTTGATGCAATTCTTTGCAGCAGGGCTAGTTCCTGCTCTCCAACTAGAGTATCTGTGAGGGGTTGCAGTGTTGTGGCACCAGCACCAGTGCCTAAGGCCCAATTTTTCAGCCCCTGTTTAAGAGGGGCGTGTAATTACAATTTTTGATGCAATTCTTTGCAGCAGAGCTAGTTCCTGCGCTCCAACTAGAGTATCTGTGAGGGGTTGCAGTGTTGTGGCACCAGCACCAGTGCCTAAGGCCTAATTTTTCAGCCCCTGTTTAACAGGGGCGTGTAATTACAATTTTTGATGCAATTCTTTGCAGCAGGGCTAGTTCCTGCTCTCCAACTAGAGTATCTGTGAGGGGTTGCAGTGTTGTGGCACCAGTGCCTAAGGCCCAATTTTTCTGCCCCTGTTCAACAGGGTCATGTAATTAGAATTCTTGATATAATATTTCACAGCAGGGCCCGTTTCTGCGTCGAACCAAGAGTAACTGTGAGGACAAATGCCCCGTACACACGGTCGGATTTTCCGATGGAAAATGTCCGATCGGAGCGTGTTGTCGGAAATTCCGACCATGTGTGGGCGCCATCGGACATTTTCCGTTGGATTTTCCGACACACAAAGTTAGACAGCAGGAGATAAAATTTTCCGACAACAAAATCCGATCGCGTCAATTCCGACCGTGTGTGGCCTGTTCCGACGCACAAAGTGCCACGCATGCTCAGAAGAAATTCCGAGACGGGACAGCTCGTTCTGGTAAACTTAGCGTTCGCAATGGATACAACACTTTCGTCACGCTGCAATGTTAAAAATGGTTTAATACAGCGCACTCTCTTCTTCTTTATAATGTGACAAGAATTAAGTAGTTTTGCTGCTCATATTCACACACACTTCTCACAAAGTTTTATTTGTGTTTTTTTAGTGGGATTCCCTGAATATATTGTTATTAGTTGTCACATCTGACAGTTTTATAATTTTTTTTTTTGTTTTTTTGGATTTTAAGCCTTTTTTTTTTATTTAGTGTTTAGATTTTTTCCAAGGCTGATCTTTGTTCAATGTTATTTTTATTTTTACTCCAGAATATTTTTGTGTGTGTTTTGTGTGTCAAGTTACCCCAACACCATTGATATCTTTTATTATTTAATCTCAAGGAGATTGTTTGGTGTTGGTGTCCCTTGTTCATTTCACATTGTATATTTGAAATGTACCTGAATCCTCACAAACCAACTGTCCTTTTTGAAGTAAAACACATAGGAGAGTATAATTCAAAACAAAAATCCTTTATTAAGGGATCAGAACCAAACAAAGAGGGAGGCAACACTGGATCAACATGAGAAATTAGCGAAGCCTGGGAACCCCACGGCAGACATCAATTCTTCAACATCAAAATTGGTGGCGTGAGGAGTTCATATGTAAGGGAGGGCAGTCTGGTCCAGAATTCGCAGAGATCCAGATAGCAGCAGATGACATCTGTGTCCCCAGGCTGTGGTACCACAAGAGGCTGCATCTTTTGGCCGACCAGACTGAACCCAGGGCAATCACTGTCTGGTCTTCCTTCCACGCTTCATTCCGGGCTGTGGCTGTGCAGTTGGAAATGTGGCAGGAGGAGGAGTAGGACCTGGAGGAGGAGGAGGAGGAGGACCTGCAGGAGGAGGAGGACTGGGAGGACCTGGAGGAGAGGGAGGAGGAGGACCTGCAGGAGGAGGAGGAGGACCATCGCAAAGGTGTGTCTGAGGTGTAATTTGGCCCCTCATACCTTTCTCCAGAGCCTCCGATATGAGGGCCTCACACATGACTTTTTGGCCCTTCTCCATCCTCTGCATTTTATATGCAATGAAGGCAGCAATGTTCTCCTCCATGGTGTGGGGTGCTCCCAGGACCTCTGTAGCCCTCCAAAAGAATCCTATAGCAGCCTCCTCTAGGGCACTCCTCCTACTGCCACTTTCTCTTTTCAGGGGGGGTGGAGGGACCTGCAGATCAGCCAGCCGGCTCGGCCCGGCCACCTCCTGGCTGAGACTTCCCTGTGTATGAAAAAGGGACATGGTTTTAGTTGTTGCTTCATCAATCCCAATCCTAAATTAGTACTCCCAACTAACATCTAGTTATCATCATTGATTGGACAAGCAGAAATATTTAGAGGAATGCTATAGCTGGCTCAATCTGGGCTCCTCCACATGTTGCTGCCTGGAAGGCCCAGGTTGGGCGTCAGAAGCCTCAGCCGGGGGGGGAAGGAAGCGTGGAAGGAAGACTGGAGAGTGCTGGCCTGGGTTCAGTCTGGCCTGCCAGAAAATGCAGCCTGTCATAGTACCACATCCTGGGGACATAGATGTCATCTGCTGCTCCGGATCTCTGTGAATCCAGGACTTTCTTGCGCTCCCTTAGATATGTGCTCCTCAGGCCACCAATTAATATCTTTAAATAAGTGATGTCTGCCGTGGGGATCACCTGCTTCACAATTTCACACAATTGCACCAGTGCTGCCTTCCTCTTTGCTTGGTTCTTGAAATGGGGGTGTTTAATCTCCCATAGACAGGGCAGCTCCCTTAAGATATCTATGAATACTGACATGAAGTCATTGTCTTTCACTAAGATATCCATGTTCACTGCAAGACACAACACAAGACAAAGCCTAATGTCAGACAAAACTCTCCTAATCTTGTTACAATATAGGCCTCAATCTAGAGCCAGTATAGGCACAAGTTTGTCTCTTACCTTCGTTCTTATGATCGGCGCGTCCAATGCTCCTTCCTCTGCTCACAGATCGTACGTAATACGCACGCGTGTTACGCTTTATACACACTGCACATGCGTGTAACTCCGCCCGCCCCTGACGTTCTTTCTAGTCTATTCCCCGCCCCTTTTCGTTCGGCGCAGTGGGTGAAGAGCACATGGTGGAGTTACAGCAGGTGCATGCTAATTCTAGCAACGAGGAGGAGGAGGAAGAGGAAAGCCCGGATCCAGGCACGTCCCGATCCAGAAGGAGACGTTTTAAGGCCACAAATATGTCCTTTGGGGAGATGTTGGAGATGGTCGACATCATGAGGAAGTCCGACTATGATGGAAAATATGAGCCTTACCCCCACCCCAACATCCGAAAGGCCAAAATCATTGCTAAAGTGATCAAAAGCCTTCACAGGAATTTCGGGGTACGAAGATCTAAAGATCAGCTCAGGAAGTGGTGGTCGGACCTGAAGTTGAGAGAGCCAGAGCAGTACCGAAAGATCCGGAGAGTGCTGCAAAAAAGTAAGTAGTTGTGCTGTGTTCCTATTCTTTCTGTCTTTATTCCGTTCGTTCTGCTCCATATGCTTTTATTAATTGTAACGTTTAAAAGGGCAACTTTAATGTTCATGGACCCATTATTCGTTCGTATCCAACATTTTTCTTTCGGCCTCTAAAACACCATTGTTTAGGCCATATGCATTTTCACACATTTTTTTTTGGGCCTACTTGGATGCCAAATATTTGTTTGTGTAGATGGGTTTGTTACTAGAATGAAATGCCAACTAGATTGTGTGTAAGGAGAGGACACTGAGCAGCTGTTTTCACATCTGGACACTGGAGCACTAGTGTGGGACACAAGAACACCATTTTTATTAGGGGGGCCACACAGGTGCTCCAGTGTATACTATAGGGGGGTCTCCATCTGTGAAGCTTGTACTAAACAGGTAAAGTATTGCAGCTTGACAAAGGCCAATAAAAAATATACATCTTGGAACTCTGCTAAAATAGACAATTGTACCCCACTTCCAAGCAATGTTTCCTATTTCTAGTTCTGCCATCAAATATCTGTGTGCTAATTATACCATTTTTGTTTTACATAGGGGAGAAAAGACTCGGAGGACACCCCTCATCCGAGGAGACCACAGACCCCCCACCTCGGGAAGAAGGGGAAATACCAACAACCCAAGAAGAAGAGCAGGAGGAAGAAGAAGATGTGGTGGAGATTGGCACCACAACAGGTGAGTGTCTGCGACCACAGGCTCAGGTAAACGAGATGGATGGTGGCGGATTTTTGAGACCTATTTTATTTTTTTTTTATCTCTTTTTAGGTGATCGTGAGGTTGTGGATCCCCAACGCTTTACTTCTGAAAGTGCCCAGATCCTGATCGGGGAGATCATGGGGTATAATGCTGAACTGCAAAACATCCAGCAAAAAATCCATGATGTTATTAAAAAAAATAATAACATCATTGATGTTTTGGGGTGAATTTAAACCCCACAAAATCACTTTTTGTATTGTGGTTCAATATTTTAAAATTTTTTGCAATGTTTAGAAAAGCCAAATTTGGAGGATGCACACAGTGTGCCAACATGTGCTATCTGCCATCACGGGAGATCAATGGACGCGTTTTGGGGGTGCAACCCCTTCCTCAATTATAAAGTCGCGTTGAGGAAGGGCTTGCTCCCCCAAAACACGTCCCTTGATCCCCCCTGATGGCAGATAGCACATGTTGACATTCGTAAATTGGTGTGCATCTTCCAAATTTGGCTTTTCCAGGGGTGATTTCCCCCCATCTGAACGCTATATCAAACCCAGTTCATAAATACTGGGATATAGCCTTCAGGTTTTACCTAATGTGAACTTTGTAAGTTCAAGTTTTTTGGCTTTCTTGTTGGTTTTACACAGGCCTGTTTTATCTGAAATTGATATTTCGATTTTTGATAATGCTACTGCAAAAATTGTTATACAACAAACATGTTGGTTTGTTTTAAAAACCTTTGGTAAATGCACGTGATTGTGCAGGTATAAAAAAGTGGCTTACTCAAGAATGTGTGGATTATTGTCTCAACACTACAACACTTTTGGGGTGATGTAATTGCTGTTTTATGCAAAAATGGGGGTTATTTCCTAAGGGCAAATCCACTTTGCACTACAAGTGCAGGTTCAGTGCAGTTGCAAGTGCACTTGTAGTGAAATGTGTTTTTACATTTAGTAAATAACAGCCAACAGTGCTTTGTATAAGGTTACACAATCACGACATTTTCTGCACTCAAAACATTTCTGTCAGGGTCAGCTAAAACAAACACAAGCAGTAAATGTCCACCAAGAATTTCTTTTGTTTTTTTATTATAAAAAGGCTTCACATATTGTCTGGCATATTGATAGCCCCCCTACCCGCAAAGAACTCCAGGTATCGTAACCGGACATCACGGGCACTCAGGGAGGGCAAGCCAGGACGGCCACTTTCAAGCGCCGTCAGTGTTGTTGAATGTAGGATTCCGGCCTCAGGCCCAACTGAGCCAGCATAGTTGGCAGAATGTTTTCTTAAAAAATTATGGAGAACACAGCACGCCAGTATTATATGGTTCAGTTTATACTCCGCCATATGGATGGGTGTCAGAAATAGGCGGAACCGGCTGGCCAGGATTCCAAATGTGTTCTCCACCACTCTTCGGGCTCTGGCCAGCCGGTAATTAAAAACCCTCTGT
Organism: Aquarana catesbeiana; assembly: GCF_042186555.1. NCBI lineage: Eukaryota > Metazoa > Chordata > Amphibia > Anura > Ranidae > Aquarana > Aquarana catesbeiana. Next base: position 43,899,056 of record NC_133324.1, read on the forward strand.
TCCGGGGTGAGGGTCCTCATCGGGACTGGCCGCATCAGGTGGTCCCCCAGCGCAAACGCTTCATCAGCAAAGAACACAAATGGGAGACCTTCCACATTGTCCTCTGGAGCTGGCAAGTCCAAACTGCCATTCTGGAGACGCCTGTAGAACTCCGTCTGGGCGATGACTCCACCATCGGACATCCGGCCATTCTTCCCCACGTCCACATACAGAAAGTCGTAATTAGCCGACACCACCGCCAACATCACTATACTATTAAACCCCTTGTAATTATAATAGCACAACCCCGAGTTGGGTGGTGGGACGATGTGGACGTGTTTCCCATCAATTGCCCCTCCGCAGTTAGGAAAGTCCCACCGCTGGGCAAAGTGGGAGGCCACAGTCTGCCATTCCTGTGGCGTGGAAGGAAACTGTTGAGGAAAAAACAATAAACATTACTATTTTTTCACAGAAACATGGCAAGCAGATTAGACACAAACATTCTGGGGCAACCTCCAGATAGCATTTATTAAGGGGAATTTAACAAGGCCAAAGTACAAGGTACACCTATCATATTCCCCCTCCCCCCCTCTCATGGGCCATTTCTAACATTATAGGGGGGGGAACTCTTGGACAGGTAACCCTCTTCACTTCATTGAGAGATGAATGCCTAAATACAGGGTATTACTTGGAACAGCCCCTCCTTAGTTACACTATTGGCAGACCACTGGACAGGTAAGAAGTGTCATAATACAAAGATATAAATACACACTGTACACATTTGAGGACATTTGGACATTCTGCTATTACCTATCAAGATAATAATAGGATACAAAAACTTTAAACAGTACCATTGGAAAGTATACAGGCAGGCCCTTGCACTACATGCTTTGGGGAATTCATCCATAAATCTGACCAGTAAAGAGGTGGGTATAGTGTGTATGGGTTTGACAAAGTCAGCAGATAGATGATTGATGATAGAGAATTGGGATCAGCTGACTTAGCAGTTGGGGGAGGGAGGGTTACTAAAAATGATTTGGGGACACCACAAAAAAAAGCCTCTGGCACTCTGCCTGAATTTAAATCAAAAATAACATTTCCAAACATTTTAGGGGGTGTTTGGGGTAAAGCACTACTATGGAGCTGATAAAATACATTGTTAAGTGACTACATGAGGTGAATATAGGGCAGGAGACACCATGCTGGGGAGGTTAGTGAAGGGCAAATATGTATGAAGGACCTAAAATAATAATTACATAAAAATCCAGCATGCATGAGGACAAAGGAGACATTCACAGCATATTACAATCATGGTAATTAAGGAATGAGGAAAGAAATACAATATATTAGCAAACATTCAATACAATAAAATGTGATATAAAAGAATAAAAATCTTACCTTCATATACTCCTTCTGTAGGACCTGTATGATGGCAGAACAGGTCTCTGGGATAATGATACCCAGAGCCTGGGGGGAGATGCCTGTCGAGAACTTCAAGTCCTGCAGACTTCTCCCTGTGGCCAAATACCGCAAGGTAGCGACCAACCTCTGCTCCGGAGTGATGGCTTGCCTCATGCAGGTATCCTGCCTGCTGATATAGGGGGTTAGCGAAGCCAACAAACGGTGAAATACGGGGTCCGTCATCCTGAGAAAGTTCCTGAAATCATCAGGATTATTCTCACGGATCTCACGGAGCAAAGGCATATGACAGAACTGGTCACGCTGAAGCAACCAATTCTTGGTCCATGAACTCCTCCCCACCCTGTTCATGGACTGGACTTGTGTCAAGGTCAGGACCCCAACACCAAGCCCCCGCACAGCACGAACTCTACGAGGAGTACGCATACGAAACATGGCTAGAAAACGGTCGGCTGCTCAGAACGAAGTAACAGAACGCACTGAAGAACAGCAAGGCCTGTGAAGAGCGACCTGAAAAACAGCAACGAGCTGGCAAGATCACACAGAAAACTCTGATACGAACTGACTGCACGCACTGAAGAGCAGATACAAACCCACAAGCACAAACTGAACGGCAGAAAACGGTCTGAAAGCCACGAGTCTGAAAAAGCGCAAATCGTCTCTCACCAAACTTTTACTAACACGAGATTAGCAAAAGGGAGCCCAAAGGGTGCCGCGCTTGGTTCTGAACCGGCCTTTTCTAGTCTCGTCGTACGTGGTGTATGTCACCGCGTTCTTGGCGATCGGAAATTCCGACAACTTTGTGCGACCGTGTGTAGGCAAAACAAGTTTGAGCCAACATCCGAAAAAATCCTAGGATTTTGTTGTCGGAATGTCCGAACAAAGTCCGACCGTGTGTACGCCCTATTACAGTGTTGTGGCACCACCACCACCATCACCAAAGGCCCAATTTTTCTGGCCCTGTTCAACAGGGGCATGTAATTACAATTCTTGATCTAATATTTCACAGCAGGGCCCTGTGAGGGCTTACAGTGTTGTGGCAACACCAACACCTAAGGCCCAAATTTCTGCTGACTATATAGGGCAGGCCCCTACTTTCAAACATTCAACTTACAAACAACTCCTACTTGCAAACGGAAGGAGACAACAAGAAGTGAGATGAAATCTACCCCTAGGAAGGGAAATTCTCTCCTGTAAGAGTTAATATGGGAAAATTGTTTCTCCTTTCCACTGATGCTTTATCACCAATCCTTGTTTCACTAAAAACCCCAAAATTTCAAAAAAACATTTGTCATTGGGACAAAAAGTGAGGTAAAACCTTCTGAAGAGGAGCACAGACAGCAAAACAAATGTCACAGGGGTGATAACCCTTCCCTATGTTTTTCAAAAAGCTTAAAATAGATTTGCTTCCTCTTAATATCCATACAAGATCCAAAGGGACTAGTAATAGACTGGGGGGTACTCATGCCGTTTGCCTCACTGATTTTCAGCCATATTGCCAGGACCCGACATTACATTAAAGCAGTTTTAAATGACTTTTATTCCTTTAAAAATGTCATTTTGTGCTGGGACTGTTCTAAGCACGGGAAACACGGGCCACTTTACAGGTATACTATAGACACCCCCCAGGTACGATATTTAAAGGAATATTTCACTTTTTTTTTTTTACTTTAAGCATCATTAAAATCACTGCTCCCAAAAAAAATGTCCGTTTTTAAAACTTTTTTTTGCATTGATATATGTCCTCTGGGGCAGGACCCAGGTCCCCAAACCCTTTTTAGGACAATACCATTCAAATTAGCCTTTAAAATGAGCACTTTTGATTTTGAACGTTTGAGTCCCATAGAAGTCAATGGGGTTCTAACGTTCGTGCAACTTTTCAGTCCGTTTGCAGGTTCTGGTGCGAACCGAACCGGGGGGTTACTAGTCATCCCTAGTAATGAGTAGGCATGTGCAAAATGAAAAAATTTGTTTCGTTTCGTTTCGTTTTAATTCGTTATTTAATTAATTTAGTTTAGTTAGATTCGTTAAATTCATTAAATTTGTTTTTCAAATCAGTTTCGTTTTCGACCGAATTCGAAAATCGGTCGAATTCGAAAATATTTCAACCGGATTCGATATTATTTCAACCGCATTCGAAAATATTTCAACAGCATTCGAAATTATTTCAACTGTATTAGAAATTATTTCAATCATATTCGATAATATTTCAATCGCATTCGAAAATATTTCTACCGAATTTGATAATATTTCAACCGCATTCGAAATTATTTCAACTGTATTCAAAATTATTTCAATCGCATTCGATAATATTTCAATCGCATTTGAAAATATTTCAACAGCATTCGAAATTATTTCAACTGTATTAGAAATTATTTCAATCGTATTCGAAAATATTTCTACTGAATTTGATATTATTTCAACCGCATTCGAAAATATTTCAACAGCATTCGAAATTATTTCAACTGTATTAGAAATTATTTCAATTGCATTCGATAATATTTCAACCGCATTTGAAAATATTTCAACAGCATTCGAAATTATTTCAACTGTATTAGAAATTATTTCAATCGTATTCGAAAATATTTCTACTGAATTTGATATTATTTCAACCGCATTCGAAAATATTTCAACAGCATTCGAAATTATTTCAACTGTATTAGAAATTATTTCAATCGTATTCGAAAATATTTCTACTGAATTTGATAATATTTCAACCGCATTCGAAAATATTTCAACAGCATTCGAAATTATTTCAACTGTATTAGAAATTATTTCAATTGCATTCGATAATATTTCAACCGCATTTGAAAATATTTCAACAGCATTCGAAATTATTTCAACTGTATTAGAAATTATTTCAATCGTATTCGAAAATATTTCTACTGAATTTGATATTATTTCAACCGCATTCGAAAATATTTCAACAGCATTCGAAATTATTTCAACTGTATTAGAAATTATTTCAATCATATTCGAAAATATTTCTACCAAATTTGATAATATTCAACCGCATTCGAAAATATTTCTACCAAATTTGATAATATTCAACCGCATTCGAAAATATTTCAACCAAATTCGATAATATTGCAACCAGATTCGATAACATTTCAACAGGATTCGATAATAATTCAGCCAAATTCAGCTATTTTCCTATTTAAGTGTGTCTGCCGAATTTTACACATATAAGAATTGAATTAGACAGTCTGACAATTCAAAAATGATTTTAAATAAAAAATTTACTTAATTTATCTTTATTTCAGAAGCACTTTTTTGGCAGCACTGTACCAGAATGCACCTGTGGCCATTTTGTGTGAGAGAGAGGGGAGATCTAACTAGCTGCTGGTCACTTGTAGTGTCTGCTGACTGTTTTGTTTTGGATTTGCACTGAGTGAGCTTTATCTGTGTGATTGTGTGTGTTTGGTGTGCAGGATGTCTGATGTGGAGAGGGCAGGTGTGTGTGAGGGTGAGAATGTGGATGATGCAGATGGAAATGCAGCTGATGTTGGTGTACATCTGCAGGAGCTAGTGTGGGATTTTGGGAGAGTGAATGTGTGTGGTGGTGGTGAGTCTGAACGTGTTGTTGAGAGTGGTGGTGCTGAGTGTGAAAGTGGTGTGGGTGCATTGGAGGGTGGTGTGAGTAGAAATGGGAGAAAGAGGAGGCGTGGGGGGGATAGGCATAAGATAGGGGAGGAGGCGAAACAACGTTCTACTACCTCAACTAAGAGGAAGCCAAGGAGGAATGAAGGAGGAAAAAAGAGGAAAATGATTCCTCCAGTGGCTGTGACCACAAAATCTTCATTTACGGCTGATGCCAGAAGTGGTGCCGCCCCCAAGGAGTCCAGCAAAAGGAGCCCTCGCTTTAATGACGCAGAGAATGCAGCCCTCGCAAACACGGTGGCCAAAGAACGGGTCATGCTGTTTTCTACATCCTCTTCAGCAAATCAGAAGAACGCTGCATGGTTTCGCGTCACCATGGCAGTAAAAGCTGTGAGAGGGATTGAGCGCACCCTAGACTGCATCCGTCATCGGTAAATAAAAATGATTACATTCTCTCTCTCTCTCTGTCTCTCTCTGTGTCTGCCAGAGGCGTATCTAGTGAAAAAGGCACCCATGGCAAGCACTGAAACTGCGCCCCTGTCAAAAAAAAAAAAACAGCTAATAAAACTACAAGTCTTTAACCACTTCAGCCCTGGAAGAATTTACCCCCTTCCTGACCAGAGCACTTTTTGCGATTCGGCACTGTGTCGCTTTAACTGACAATTGCGCGGTCGTGCGATGTTGCTCCCAAAGAAAATTGAAGTCCTTTTTTTCCCACAAATAGAGCTTTCTTTTGCTGGTATTTGATTACCCCTGCATTTTTTTTTTTTTTGCGCTATAAACAAAATAAGAGCGACAATTTTGAAAAAAACGCATTATTTTTTAGATTTTGCTATAATAAATATCCCCCAAAAATATATAAAAAAAACATTTTTTTTCCTCAGTTTAGGCTGATACGTATTCTTCTACATATTTTTGGTAAAAAAAAAATCGCAATAAGCGTTTATTGATTGCTTTGCGCAAAAGTTATAGCGTTTACAAAATAGGGGATAGTTTTATGGCATTTTTATTAATAATTTTTTTTTTACCAGTAATGGCGGCGATCAGCGATTTTTTTTTTTTTGTGACTGCGACATTATGGCGGACACGTCGGACATTTTTGACACGTTTTTGGGACCATTGTCATTTATACAGCGATCAGTGCGATTAAAAATGCACTGATTACTGTGTAAATGACACTGGCAGTGAAGGGGTTAACCACTAGGGGCGGGTAGGGGTTAAGTCAGTACTAGGGGAGTGATTACTAACTGTAGGGGGGATGGGCTAGCAGTGGTGTCATTACTCTGATCACAGCTCCCGATGACAGGGAGCTGTGATCAGTGACACTTCTCACTAGGCAGAACGGGGAGATGCTGTTTACATTAGCATCTCCCCGTTCGTCCTCTCCGTGAGCTGATCGCGGGTATCCCCGCGGCGATCGAGTCCGCGGGACCCGCGACCCGGCTCACGGAGCTCCCGGCCGGTGCGCACCGCCGCCGGCGTGCACACAATGGCACGGCGGGGAATTCAAATAGACGTACAGGTACGCCCATTTGCTCAGCTGTGCCATTCTGCCGACGTACATCAGCGTGCGCAGGTCGGAAACCGGTTAACCACTTCAATACCAGGCATGACAATTGCGCGGTCATACAACACTGTACCCAAACAAATTTTTTATCATTTTGTTCCCACAAATAGTGCTTTCTTTTGGTGGTATTTGATCACCTCTGCGATTTTTATTTTTTGCGCAACAAATAAGAAAAGACCGAAAATTTTGAAAAAAAATGTTTTTCTTTGTTTCTGTTAAAATTTTTTGTAAATAAGTATGTTTCCTTCTTCAATGACGGGCACTGATAAGGCGGCACTGATGGGCACTGATAGACAGCACTGATAGGTGGCACTGGTATGTGGCACTGATGGGTACTCATAGGTGGCACTGGTGGGCACACATAGGCGGCACTGATGGGCACTCATAGGCGGCACTGATGGGTACTTATGGGTGGCACTGATGGGTACTTATGGGTAGCACTGATAGGTGGCACAGATGGACACTGATGGGTGGCACTGATGACACTGATGGGTGGCATTGCTGGGCATCACTGATTTTATTTGTGCCATATTGGTGCCAGTCAGTTCCCATTTGTGGGCACTGATTGGCATATGTTGGGCATTAATTTGCACATATGGATGTACCTGGCCATCCTCATGTTAGGTACTTCCCTGGTGGTCCTGGCGGCTTCCCTGGTGGTCCAGTGTGGGCATCCAAGGGGGGGGCTTTGCTGATAAACAATCAGCACACCCCCCCTGTCAGGAGAGCCGCTGAATGGCTCTTCTCTACTCGCGTCTGTCAGACGCGAGTGAGGAAAAAAAGATCAACGGCACTTCCTGTTTACATCGTGATCAGCCGTGATTGGACATGGCTGATCACGTGGTAAAGAGCCTCCGGTGTCTGACTAGCACACGGCGGCTGTTATCCTGCTGGACGTCATATGATGCCCAGTCAGGATAACTGAACAACCGCCCAGCCCTCATTCTGCTATAGGCCGGGCGGGAAGTGGTTAATCTTTCAATTAACAAATTATGGATTTGCACTACATAAAGTGCCCAAGTGCCCGATGGGTCAGTGCGCCCCTGCTCATTAAACTTTCTACATTCAGTAAAAGTTCATGTACTGCAAAGTTTGCACTGCATGAACTTTCACTGAATGTAGAATGTTTAATGAGCTTGTTGCACAAATCACTTTATTACACTTTATTTATGATATCTATTTATTTAATCCATATTGAGCACTATATTTGATTGGGTGCTTCTGCCTGGCACACACGCACAATCGCACATGATGAGGACTTTTAAGTCCTCATCATGTGCGATTGTGCGTGTGTGCTAGGCCTAAACAGAAGCAGCCAAACAAATATAATGCTCAATATGGAATAAATAAATGGATATCATAAATAAAGTGTAATTAAGTGATTTGTGCAGTGCAACAGCAGGTATTACTTTTAAGTAGACTGCGGATGCGACTACAGGAGATGACCAGAGACTGAGAATGCGACCTACTACAGGAGATGATCAAGTAGAAAGTTTTAAAATTTAAACTTTCAGCAATGCACAGCTATACAGGGGGGGGGGTTAACACCATTGTCAGGGAGGTTTTAGCGAAACAGTGAGTCTATAGGCAGTGTAAATGTAGGCAGAAATACCTACCTCGCCAGCCAGGCTCACCTCCCGCTTTTGGCGGTATGGGGCAGAGCTTTCGGCGGTAGGGGGCTTTTGGTGGTATGGGCGGGGATTTTCGTGGTCCAGGGCAGGGCTCTCAGAAGTCCAGGAGAGGTGATCTCATCGCTCCGAGCACATACAGACTACATGGGACGAGGCGGGGCAGGGTCAGAGTGTAAGTCGAGCTCCCTGCCCCACCCCTCCCTGCTGACAGAGCCTCCCTAAGCCAAGTCCAACAGCCCGGACCGGGTAGCGGCTATCTGATAGAACACTGGCGCAGCGCTCCAGCAGGCTGACTGCGGTGCGGGGAGTTATATTAGTCCGGGAGGAAGAGTGGGGGTTTTTTCATGCGGGGGGTAGCTTTTTTGCCGCCCCCCATGCCACTTGCTATGGCTGCCATAACTTATATATGCCACAGCTCTCTCTCTCTCTCTCTCTCTCTTTCTCTCTCTCTCTCTCCATCTATCAATCCACAGTTGTGTGCTCAAAAGTTTCCATACCCTTGGCCTATAGTAGCATCGCATACTAGCACATTATGAAATGCTTACCTTAGAATGGTGACCGGGTGCTGCTGCAGGGGCTGACATATTCCCTTAGGTTTTTATCCCTGTTCGCAGGCTCCAGCGCTGTAAGTGGCCAGAGCCACGATGACAATACTCCCGAGCCCTCCTTTCCAGCAAGGAGCGATGAAGTTCCATCACGGTACGCCGGACCTTCAGAGTGCATGTGCCGCTGATGTCAGCGACTGAATGCAGGGTGAATGTCTAATAAACCGTGAGGTTTAAGAGATATTCATTTTACCTACAGGTAAGCTTTATTATAGGCTTACCTGTAGGTAAAAATCACCAAGAGGGGCAATCAAACAATAAAAAGCAGTTGTATACCCTTATTTTTAATTTGTGCCTACAGGTAAGCCTATAATAAGGCTTACCTGTAGGTAAAATGAATATCTCCTAAACCTGCACGGCTTAAGAGATATTCACTTTGCATGCAGCCGCTAACATCAGCGGCGCATGAGCTTTGAATGCCCGGCTGAAGGTCCAGCAGACGCTGCCGGACCTTGCCAGGAAGAAGACTCCCGCACGCATATGCGGGTGTGATGTCATCGCGGCTCCGGCCACTAACAACACCAGAGCCACTAACCCAAAAGAAACGCAGAGGGCAAAATGTCAGCTCCCTAGGCGTGGACTGGGCTGCGATACAGGGGCCTCGTTCTAAGGTAAGTATTTCATAATGAGCTAGTAGCTCATTATGCCTTTGCCTTACAGGGTCTTTTTTTTTTTTTTTTTTTTTACATGTGCGGGTATACAACCGCTTTAAGGTCAGGAGACTGTGATGGCCACTCCAGAACCTTTGCTTTTTTCTGCTATAATCATTGGAGGGTCAGCTGGGTCATTGTCTTCCTGGAAAGTCCAAGATGCGCAGCTTTAGTGTAGAAGAATGAAAAATGGCTGCCAGTATTTTCTGATAACAATCAAGAGATCCCCAAATTTTACACTTCTTAATAAGTGATCGAATAGTACTTACTGACGTATTCAAGGCTTTGGATATCATTTTATATCCTTTTTCCATTCTTCTAAAGTTACATCACATTGTTACACAGTTATTTTCTGCTCCCCGTGGCTTGGTATCTAGCCTGCTCAGTGTATCCATGTGAGAGCTACGAACTCATTGACTATTTATACACAGACACTAATTGCAATTTAAAATCCACAGATGTGGGAAATGGACCTTTAGTTGCCACTGTAACTTGTGTGCGTCACCTTGTGTGTTTGTACCAGCTAATGCTTAATGTACACAGGACAGGACATTTTGAAACCTCTCCTGAACTATTTAACTTGACAGATAGTAACCAACATTTAAAAACGAAAATTTTGCCGCATTTACATGCTACGTTTAGTCGCATTTAGCCTCGTTTTTGTTTAGGAACGTTTTATTCAAATGGTCAAAATTGTATCTCCATCAAAAACACCTGTAAACGAAACGTGGCTAAACACTAGTTATTGCGTTTACAAGCTGTTACAGGTGTTTTGCATTTCAAATGCCTCTGAACATCCATCCTGAATGCATTTTTTTTGTTTTCCCCAAAAACAATCTCAACTGCCTAGAAACGACTATAGACAACCCTGTGTACATGTACCGATAAGATAACATATAGGAGAGATCAGGGATCCTGTGTACATGTACCAATAAAATAACTTGATAATTTGAAAAAAAAGTTTTTATTGTTGTAAAAGTCTAGTCAAAATGTAATTGGGTGATGCTAAAGTAGTAATGCTGCATTATTTTGTTTACAGATATTATGATTGCAAAGCTGCAGTTATTAAGCAAATAGAGAAGCAGGGCACTGGATGTAAGCTGCAATTAAATAACTGGCAAGAGATCTTTTACTTGAAGCTCATGTCAGAGACGGCATCTGATGCTCAGGAGGAGGCTGAGGTGCACAGGCCCAGCAAGCGGCTGAAAGCTGGTGAGTAAAATGAAAGATATCATATTCATTATATCATTAACATTTCTATTTCTCAAGCTCATTATTCAAATAATGACTATACGTGAGAGACTCACATTTTGCTTTATTTCCCTGTTGTTCAGGTCCATCATCCGCATTGCAAGTTCCCTCACCCCTGGGCCCAAGTCGGGCACTTGCTCTTTCTGGTGAGTATCTAAAACCAAAAAATAAGCACCGTTAAACATTTATTTAACAGTTTTTGTTTTACAACAGTAGTATGCTACTATGCTGATAGTATTCAGGCCCAGTTCTCTGCTTAAATGACAAATCGCTCAGAATAAGAACTATTATCTCCCTTACCTGGGACTCTACAGTCTGCTGGTTAGGCAGATATACTACATTTTGGTTCTTCTGCAGTTTACAACCCTTATAACAATACTGCTGTCTTTTAAGTAGCTGTTGCTTCTAAGTCATCATTTTCTGTGATTGCCCCCAATAACTAGGTTGTTCTTACAGGGATGCTCATGTGGAATTTCTGTTGATTGCAGCTGCCATACTAGCAGACAGTAGGTCTTGTCCATAAGTCTCACTTTTTGCTTTGTTTCCCTGTTGCCCAGGTCCATTGTCTGCATGTCAAGGTTCCTCTCTCCCGGGCCCAAGTCGAGCACCTGCCCATTCTGGTAAGTACCTAAAACCAATAGAAATGTTTTGCACTGTTGAATATTTATTTAACAATTTTTGTTGTACAACAAAACGTGGTATGCTACTATGCTGATAGTATTCAGGGCCAGTTCTCTGCTGAAATGACAAACCACTCAGAATAGGAACTATTATCCCCCTTACCTGGTACTCTACAGTCTGCTGGTTAGCTTTGAAGGCAGATATACTACATTTGGGTTCTTCTGAAGTTTGCAACCCTGACGATACTGCTGTCTATTTAGTGGCTGAGAGTGTCAGTAGATTGTTCTCCTTTAAATATACTAAGGCAGTCATTTGCAAATACAGTGGAACCTCGGATTACGAGCATAATCCGTTCCAGGAGAATGCTCGTAATCCAAAGTACTCGCATATCAAAGTGAGTTTCCCCATAGAAGTTAATGGAAACGAAAATAATTTGTTCCGCATTGACTTCAATAGCATGCAATACCGCATGTGGCCAGAGGCGGGGGGTGCCGGAGAGCCTCGGAAACAGCCGGAAAGGCCCGAGGACAGCTCGTCTGACCTCGGCAAACCTCGGAAAGGCTCAGGAACATAGTCTTTCCGAGCATTTCCGAACGGCGCCATTTGGCTCCGCTTGGCTCCGGCGCCCCCCCACCTCAGGCCAAACGTGGTACTGCACACTGCTTTGGCCTGAATCCTGCTGGTTTTGCGAGACAACACTCGCAAACTGAGTTCAGATTTTTCAAAATACAGTGCTCGTATTGCGAAACACTCGTTAACTGCGTTACTCGCAATCCAAGGTTCCACTGTATATGAATTCAACCTTCAACTAATATGAAAAAAAATGCATGGAGTGGCCCCAATCCTCCTCCTCTGGTGTCCACAACTGTTGCTTCTAATTCTAGTTCATAATTTTCAGTGATTGCCCCCAATAACTAGGTGGTTCTTACAGGGATGCTCATGTGGAATTTCTGTTGATTGCAGCTCCCATACTAGCAGACAGTATGTCTTGTAAATAAGTCTCACTTTTTGCTTTGTTTCCCTGTTGCCCAGGTCCATCGTCTACATGTCAAGGTTCCTCTCTCCCGGGCCCAAGTCGAGCAACTGCCCATTCTGGTAAGTACCTAAAACCAATAGAAATGTTTTGCACTGTTGAATATTTATTTAACAATTTTTGTTGTACAACAAAATGTAGTATGCTACTATGCTGATAGTATTCAGGGCCAGTTCTATGCTGAAATGACAAACCACTCAGAATAGGAACTATTATCCCCCTTACCTGGTACTCTACAGTCTGCTGGTTAGCTTTGAAGGCAGATATACATTTGGGTTCTTCTGAAGTTTGCAACCCTGATGATACTGCTGTCTATTTAGTGGCTGAGAGTGTCAGTAGACTGTTCTCCCTTAAAAAAATACTAAGCATGTCTTTTGTGAATGGATGGAATAAATCTTCAACTGATATGGAAAAAAAAGTGCATGGAGTGGCCCCAATCCTCCTCTCTGGTTTCCACCACTGTTGCTCCCAAGTCATCCTTCTCAGTGATTGTCCCCCAATAACTAGGTGGTTGCTTGGATTGCAATGGGGCTCAAGAAATTAAAACTGGAGTATGCAGAGGGAGGGTTAAACTTCATAGGTAGAATGAAGTAAGATAAAAAAAAAAAAAAGCTAAGCTTTAAAAAACACTGTACAGTTTCTTTTTTTTCTTCATTAATATTAAACCAAAAAAGTACATTTTTAGGTGTATATACCAAAAAGTTTACTCTATCTACAATATTAGCTTTTCATTTTTTCTTAACAGAGAGCCTTTATCGTTTGAATTCATTGGCAGGGATAAAGCAGTGGCTCATTCCTCCTCAGAGTAAGTAATAAAGCTGTTGATTTGCATATCATCAACATCTACACCTTCTACGCTAGAATAAACATTAAAAAAGGCCATAAACAACTATCAAAATTTAGACACACCTAATGCATATACCTCACCTCACAATTGAATAAAAAGTCCCTATGAACTCTTTTTGTTTTTTGTGTAATTGAGAATTATCTGTTATATATCTGTAACGCTTTTTAAATCATCTGATGTTATTAGCATCCAGCCAAATGATACTTAAACTTTGCTATGTTCCAATGTATGTCTATTTTCCAGCTTTAAAAAAAACATCTGCATCATCCCTGGCCCAAAGAACATCACAAGCATCTTCTAGTGAGTACCTACTACAAAGAAAAAATGTATGCAATAAAAAACATGGATTACACATTTACATAATTTTCCTGCTCTAGTATGCTGAATGCTGATAGTGTGTAGACACTGTTCCCTAGTAAAAGACCAACCCATGTTGAAAGGATTTACCCCTTCCCCTGGGACTCAGCGGGCTCCTGTTTTGCTGGGAACTTGGGAAGGCAGATTTTCTACATCGGTGTGGGCCTAGCTGCTTGCGTCCATACCCATGTTTCATTATTCATTTTTAATGGATAACCCCTTGTAAATAGTTTTCTAACGTATATCATTACAAAAAAAAAATGACATTACTATCATAGGAAGAAGACTTTAAATCTAGTGTCCAACATTACCTTGACTCTTTTCATCTTTCTTTAACAGAAAGCCGTATTGGTAGTTCAGAAAGCTGTGCAGAAAAGAGACAGACCATCATTCCCCAGCTTAAGTAAACAACCATTTGAATCTGATAAAAAGAGAGAGGACACACACATCATCCTCTACACATTCCACATAGGCAATGTCAGAAACCAGTTTATTGCAGGATCCATACACGCAGACAGTGTGTCATGGTTCTGCCCCAAAGCTTCCCCCTCACAGAGTTGGAATGACAGTTGAGTGAGTCAATGGCTCACTATTTATGCTATCAATCTTCTACATGAAGAGGGACTGAGCAGAGAGAGCCTGTGCCACTGCTCTCTGTTCCAGCGCAGGATTGCGTACGTGAAGTTTTATCAGTAAAGTACCAGGGTGGTGGTTAAGGGGGGGATTTCATTAAAGTGATTCTAAAGTCTGTTAAAAAAAAAAAATAACAAACATGTTATACTTACCTGCTCTATTGCAGTGGATATGCACAGGGCAGTCTGAATCCTCCTCTTTTCAGGTCCCTCTACTGTGCTCCTGATCCCTCCCTCCTGTTGAGTGCCCCCACAGTAAGCAACTTGCTATGGGGGCACCCGAGCCGAGCTGTGGCTCCCTGTGTCCATTCAGACATGGAGCTGCCATTTGGCCCTGCCAACTCTCTCACCTGATTGTCTAACTGATTTTGACAGCCACGGGAGCCAATGGCGCTGTTGCTGTGTCTCAGCCAATCAGTAGGGAGTGTCCCGGACAGCCTAGGGACACGTGGACATCGCTGGACAGGGATGGGGCTCAGATAAGTATTAGGGGGGTTGCTACACACAGAAGGTTTTTTTATCTTAATGCATAGAATGCACCTTCTGCCTTTACCACTCCTTTAACATTGTTTTTTGCCCCTATACATAGGATGCATTCAGTGAACAAAAAATGTAGGCTGCAGAACCACTATTAATGCAATTATAGAAAATATTACAGCAAGATGTAAATGTTAATGTGATATTAAAATGTGTCACTGTATTCTTCAAGCTTACCTTGACTCCATTGTTCTGTCTTTAACAGAAAGCCGGATGCCTCATTTTGATAGCACAGATAAAGAGCGGGCCACTATTTTGGAACGTTAGTACTCCAGCTAGCAATAAAAACTAGCAGGAAATGCCATTATCATCCCATCATTCCACACTGGATTTACCTAAAAAAAAAACCAAAAACACACAACCCCTTCCATTATTCGAATGCACACATCACTCATATACCTATCAATCACTTGTCTAAGGAATGTTGTGTGATTTTTTTTCAAAAACATATTGAAAATTATCTGAAGTCACTATCCATGCACAGTACACTTACATCTTGTTGTTTGTTAATGGTTTTCAGATGCTACAGCAGCGTCAGCGGCAGAGAAAATCTCTCCAGCAAAGATATCAGAAGCCTATTCTAGTAGGTACCTATGAAAAAGTAAAAATGATAGATAGCATTCAATCAACATGTAATCCACAATAACAGTTTTATTAGTATTCTGAATGATGAAAGTCTGAAGACCCTTTTTTGCAATGTAATATGAAAAAAAGTTTCGAAACGAATGTTCCCTTTACCTTGAACTCACTAGGCTATTGTCTTGCTCAGAAGGCAGAATTCCTACATCTGCCTTCATCTGCATTTTAGGCGCCTGATGACTATCCTGCCCTCAATTCAGTGCTTGAAAGTGTCAGCAATGCAGACTCTTCTCAGACAATGAATGGCTCACTATGCATGGAAAGTAGTTCAGATTTTGCAAAGGTCAACTAAAGCTGGATACACACTATACAATATTCTTTAGATTTTTTTCCTTTAGATTTAGAAACCATATAATATGAGGTCCAACCTAAACACTTTCAATGTGTATGCAATCTGGCAGGCACTAGCACTACATAGTTAAAAGTAAATCTAAAGTAAATCAAACAACAAAAGTTGTATAGTTTGTAGTATCCAGATTTAGTCTGGAAGTGTCTTGCTATGTTCCACAGCCAACTCACAAAAAAGTGCTTTGGTTATATGTTTGCAAGGAAATGTTAACATCTTCATTCATTTCTGCAACTCCAACTTTTAACACAGTAGTCAAAAGCCACCCTGGTCTAGATTTTTCTTTTTCCTTGCAGAGTCATCTAAAATTCACTCTTTGGGGAATATATGCTTTCAATATGAAATGGAGACTAAAGATCTTACATTTATTTATTCTGGGGAAATGAATCATGTAACACACTTCAGAGAGTGCCCCATAGGAAGCTATCTCCTATGTTGGTGCCTGTGTGGTCTTGGTCCAGAGCCACACTGCCTGCAATCATACAAGCAGACAGCGGTGCACGTTTTCACCTCACCTTCTGTTGTTATAGAGTTTGATAGCAGCGGGAGCCAGCTATTGATCATCCCTGTGAAGAGGGACAGAGTGTAGAGCCACTGCTTTCTGGTACAGTGCTGGATCTCATGTAAGTATTAATGGGTGGATGAGCGCAGGGGGGGTGGGCACAACAGAGAGCCACTGACTGCCAGTCACCAGCTCTTTGCTCAGGGAGCTGTGAAAACCGAGCGATCGGCAGTGTTCAATCGCTTGGTTCTCAGTGTTAGAGGCACTGGGGCAGAGATGCAGCATCCACCTAGGTAAGTATAAATCTGCAAAAACAAAATATACTTCTCTTTTAAAGATTTTCTGAAGTATTGCAATAAGTTGAAAAAGCATCAAATGTCATTGTTCTAATTATACTTACTTTTTTATTTCGATTCATGTTTTCCAGATCCATCAGTTGCATCCATACAAGAAATACCCCTTCAAATAGGAGAAGATGAGCATTCTGGCGGTGAGTAACTGACATGAACACAAAAGATATGTATGAATACTGTTAAACATAACACTAATCAAGCTTTTAATGTTTAAGTATTTGATAAGTGTATGTTACCATAAGAATAAAATGTAATGCTTTTAGTATATAATCAATTTTATTTATATATTTATGTAATCATTTACAATGCCTAATTCTTCTCTTTCAGATGATGAAAACAGACCAAATGCTCCTGGCTTTACACCCCCCCTATTCCAATCCTCGGAAGGCAGTGGTTGTGAGGGAGAAGACGTACTGCTGCAGGCATTGCTGGTACCCAGTACAGCAGCTTCTTTTTCCCCTGGGGAGGAGAATGTATTGGGAGGAGATGAAGGGCAAGGGCATACTAGAATTGTAAGTTCACCAGGTGCCTGTCCCCAGGCTTGCATGCCACCATCTTCCCCAGTACAGTCTGCAGCAAGTCGGGGTGTGGATGTAGCACCAACAGAATATTTGCTGCAGACTGTACTGGGTGAAGTAAGACAACTAAATAGAAATATGCAAGGCCTACTCCGCCAACAGGCAGATTTATTTCAAATGTTGTTCGTGAGATTGGAGCAAGACTGGCACCGGGAACTGGCAAAAATGCGCTTCGATTTGCTGCAGGCAATCTCACGCCATAATGCACCGTATGAAACGACAGCAGAATCGCCAGGTATGGAGGAAAGTGCAACAAATTCTGACCCTACCATCTGAATGTTGCAGCAAACTTCGATGTGTTGTGCATTCAGAGATGGTATTCTGCATACCTTGGGTGTAAATGAGTGGTTATTTGCGTTACTTGTGTTACTGCGTTATTTGTGTTACTGTTTAGTGATTCAAAGCCACTTAAATCCCTTTCTGCCCCATTCTGATGCTCAGTTTAAACTTCAGAAGGTCATCTTCACCACATCTAGATGCCCAAATGCATTGAGTTGCCACACAGTTGAACAAGAGTACCTAATAAAGTGGCCATTGAGAAAATTATGCACATCCTAATTTATTGTTTATTGTTTACAATGTTAAACTTTTGAAGTTTTTAAGCATGTTGCTTTTACTATTTATACATTTTTTGTATTTTTGTATTTTTTTTACATTTGTATTGTGAAAACTTTATTAAAAAAAAATGGAAATGCAAACTGGATAAACTTTTGCTTATTAACTACCAGCGAACTTTCACCCCCTTCCTGAACCAGGCCCATTTTCAGCTTTCAGCGCTCTTATACTTTGAATGACAATTGTGCGGTCATTCTACACTGTACACATATGAGATTTTTATCATTTTGTTCACACAAAGCTTCCTTTTGGTGGTATTTTTTGGCAATCAAATGAAAAAAGATAGAAAATTGTGAAAAGAAAATTTTTCATAGTTTGTTGAAATTTTGCAAACAAGTAATTTTTCTTCTTCACTGATGGGATGGGCGCTGATAGGCTGCACTGATGAGGTAGCACTGATTGCCACTGATTGGTGGCACTGATGAGACAGCACTGATAGGTGGCACTGGTGAGCACTCATGAGACAGCACTGATAGGTACTGGTAGGCAACACTGATGGGCAGCACTGATAAGGCTGCAATGATAGGCGGCATTGATGAGCACTGATAGAAGGCACAGATGGGCACTGATAATCAGCACTGATAAGTGACACTGATGAGGAGAAACTGATGGGCACTGAATAGCAGCACTGTTGGGACTGCACTGATAATCAAGACACTGATAATCAGTGCTTTATCAGTGCCAATGTCCCTTTAACACATGGTGGTTATCGGTTCTCTTCTTCTCACAATAACTGGCTTGTGCTTACATCCATGATCAGTTGTCATTGGACACAGCTGTTCATGTGGCGTGTGGGCAGCGCGAGTGTGGGAGGATGTCCATGTTTTCCCTCCCGGCACTGTAAGCCCACACTGTAGCCATCTTTCGGCTATAACGTGGGCAGCAAATAGTTAAAGAAAATAAACTTTTTTTTTAAATGGAACTTGGTGGAACTCATTTCCACCACCTCTGCCTCTGGCCCTTTATGACCTTTAAGACCCTTCCACTGTTATTAAAGTTTGACAACACCCACTATTTTTTGCTATTGCTTGTATTTCTTTCTATCAATCTTTGTCTGTTCTATGCTCAAAAATGGACTCAAAAATAAATTTAACAGAAATTCCCCAGAAGAAAAAAAAAATTCACACAGTTTCTCATTAGATATATGATAAAATGTGTATTCATTTAATACTTACCAAAGTCTAGAAATCCTCCTATATGAGTTCTTCTTCTTCTATATCCTCTTCAAGTTCAAACTGTAGCATTACTTTCACTATATTGGGAAAGAGAGAGCGGAAGTTTGTTAGCTACATCAAGGGATATGGTTGAGAGAAAGCGAGAATAAGAAAAGAGAGTGTTACATACATGGTGGACACGGTGTATAGGGAGGGAAAGAGCTGGATACACAAGAGGAAATGGTATACAGAAAGAGATAAAATAAGAAAATGGTAAGAAACAAAAAGTGTTATATATATATATATATATATATATATATATATATATATATATATATATATATATATATATATATATATATATATATATATATATATATATATATATATATATATATATATATATCAATGATTGACAAGACAGTAAATGGGCAATTAAAAAGACACTCACTTTTTTTAGGGGAATCCCCAGGGGTAAGCATTTCCAGTCTTGCCATGAGTGTGGTCTTCAGGAGTGCCCGAATCTGTGGCCAGCTAATGTAGTATGGTTGGTTTCAATATTATGGCAGCACGTAGTAGCATGCTGTCATCACAACGCCATAGGTCCAGTTGAAGGCGACACAAAGAATTTTTTTGCTGATGTAGTGGGAGCAGTGGGAGACAGGATTTAACAGCCCATGCCTGGACTTCTTATGTCCGTGTTATTTTAAATTTATGTTTAAAAAAATAATTATTGAGCAGCAGCACCACCACCGCAAAATTGTCATGCAAATCTAAAATTATAAGTGAGACCCCACACCTCTTAAAACAATATCTGTGCAGGTGCACCAGAGTAATAGTACTGCAGGTTTAATAGCATATGTGAGAACCCTCACCTTCTTCAACAACCCATTCAGTTTAAACTTGAACTAAAATATAAACCACTGTCTACTGTAAAGTTCAGGGGTGTAGCCGCATTGGTTAATTATTGTTTGGAATCACATACGGAACACATAACTAACAAACAGAAGTACATCTTTACATTTTCATGCATATGAAAATAAGCTTACAATGGCAAATGCTTTCAACTCTGAAATACTGATCAAAAGCACACTTTGATTCAGTACAATAGAAGCATAACAAATAGGTTCAATTCACAGGGCTTTAATTAAATTTTGGTAAGTATTCCACATTGTCCTGCAGGCATGCAGCACACAGACAGGTGTCTCCTACAGCTCCTATTAATCCACCCCTCTGCACTACTATTGTCCAGCCTTCAGTGCTGCTTCCTGGAGTTTGTGTTTTAGGTCCAGAGTCCCCGTATTCAGGGGTGGAGGTTCTTTCCCACCCTAAAATCTCTCCAAAATTCCAGGTCCCAAATAGACAACTGTTAAATCAGAGAAAACTGTACATCAGTCTTCTCCTTTTTATCATTCACAATCCTGGAACCTTCTGACACTACATGGGTGAGACCCCTGAAGAACCAAACTGCAATGAACTTTTACCCTATGGGAACCACTTTGCTGTCCAATAAACTTCAGTCCTTAACAAATCCTCAGCATCGTAAACAGTATATATGGAAGAGTTGTGCTGGAGCTGGAGAAAGTCCAAAGAAGGGCAAAGAAACTAATAAGGGGACTGGAGGACCTCAACTACACAGAACGACTGCAAACGCTAGATTTATTCCCATTGGAGAAGCAACGCTTGAGAGGGGACATTATAACGATCTACAAATACCTCAATGGGGATCCCAGCAAAGGAAAAAAAAAGTCTCAGAGACTGTAAGAGGACACGGGGTCATACAATGAGACTCGAGGAGAAGCGGTTTAACCTTAAACTGCGCAGGGGTTTTTTCACTATCAGGGCAATAAGGATGTGGAACACTTTCAAAAACAGTGGTGGTTGCAGTTGGGATGGATACTTTTAAAAGACTCTTGGGTATATATCTTAAAGAACACAACATACAGGGATATGGGAAATAATTATAAACAAACGTACATCTACAAAGGTTGAACTAGATGGACTATTGTCTTTATTCAGCCTACTATGTAACTATTTAAAACTAAAAAAAATTTTTTTTTTGTGTCACAACACTGCATTGTTCAGACAGTAGATGTGTTATAACGCTTTATGTTAATTGTTCAAAAACATGTAAGGAAACATAATAGGAAAAATATAACATAACACATGGAACAAAAATAACAAAAACTTTTTTTGGACTTTCATTCAGTATCATAGCTGAGAACTGGGTATTCCAGCTTGGGCAAATTGACTTTTAGGAATGCAAGTTTTTCCATTAGCTGGGGGGCCAGTTGTGAACGTTGGGGGCACAATATGTTACCAGTCACAGAAAAAACCCTTTCACTTTGAACAGTGGTAGGTGGGCATGACAGGAGTTCCTGGGCTACTTGGGAGAGAGCTGGCCAAATATCTCTTTTGTCATCCCAGAATTCTAAAGGATTTGTGGTGGGGGGCAAAATGGGCTCTGCAAGGTATGTATTTACCATGTCCTGCACACTTTTTTTTCGGGCGGGAAGTCTGCTGGGTCCCACTAAGCTGTCTATTGCCTGAACCAAGACAGAGGTTGCTATGGTGGACTGAGGAGTGGTTGCACTATTGCTACGGGTGCTGGACAGAGACACAGATTCATGTTCCTCCAGCTCTGCTTCTTCATCCTCTTCCCCACGTTGAAGCCTTGAGATTTTGTGATGTTTCTCTCTGACCCTGTCTACCAGTTTATCTCGCCAGAAGGTCAGGGAATTGGATCTCACGGCCATCTTGCCCTTTATCCGTGGGTCACAAAGAGTGGCCAACATTACTTCGGGGCATGAGTCTGTAAGCTCTTTCAGCCGCCTACTTAGTTCAACCTTACACCTCCTGAGCAGGGCCATTACTTCTGGTACATGTCCCCCAGGCAACACCTCCTTATATGACAGAAAAGCATCTATGTTATTAACCAGATATGACATGAGTGGTACTACTTCAGATATGCTGGCACTTTCTTGGCTCAGTTGTTCCGTGACAGCCTTAAAAGGCTTGAGTACTGCCACAAGCTGAGCAATCATTGCCCAATCCTCCCTAGCAAGTGGTCTGCTAATACCAATGTAATGTTCATTTGACATGGCATGAAGGGCCTTCTGCTGTTCTAGTATGCGTTCCAACATATCCAAAGTTGAATTCCATCTCGTGACAACATCAATTTTGAGGCGGTGCTCGTTCAGCCCTGCTTTTTTTTGCTCCCTTCTGAGGATATGGCTATCTTTTACACTACGATGAAAGTGTGCCGCAATCTTGCGACACGAGTCAAGTAGTGTGGCCAGCTTTCCAGTTGTGTTTTCCTCAGAAAGCGCATCTTTCACAATGAGGTTAAGCAAATGGGCTGAGCAGCGTACACCCACATATTTACCATCCCGCACAGCTTTAAGCATATTTGCACCTCCATCTGTAACAACAAAGCCCATCTCTGCCTGAGTACCTTCCTGCTCTCCCAACCACTGTGCCACCATCCTCTTCAGTGATTGCAGAATGTTGTGGGCAGTGTGTTGCTCATCCATGACCTCAGCATGGAGAAGGAAGGAACGGTGCCCTTGCTTGGCTAAGGTGGCTGAGCCTCTTGCCCCAGAACATACTATGTCTTGCGGCACCTTAGGTTGCCACCAATGTGCTGTCAGGGACAAAAAGGCATGCTGGCCACTTGGAGCACTCCATAAATCTGTAGTGAAGTGCACTGACTGCCCAGCAGCCTTTGCCAGCTCCTCCTTCAACACTCCAACACATGAGCTGTAAAGGGATGGCACTATAGTGCGGCTAAAAGTTGTACGAGAAGGTACTTTGTACCCGGGGGCCAGAGCTTCCATGAGTTGTTTAAAGGGCTCCCCTTCAACTAAATTAAAAGGAGCCCCTCCAACTGCTATGAGCTGCGCTATTAACCGTGTTACTTTACGGGACTGCTGGCGGGACATGACTTTTGCATGAAAGGCACCAACTTGTTCAAGGGTCGCCTGTGTGTATGTGGAATGGCGGGTATGTGACATTTGACTTGATGATGCTGTGACAGAAGTGGTATGATAAATCTGTGCCTTTGCCTGGGTATTACTAATAGCAATAGTCAAAGCTGAACTTCCCCTAGTGGTGCATGGAGGAGAAGCCACACCATGTTCCTCCCTTAGTAGCACAGGTTTGTGGTGAGTGCGCATATGCTGGTTCATGCCTGCATTTGTAAGATGTCCTATCACTTGCCCGCGGCTCACCTCCCGACAGCATAGTTTACATTTGGCTATGCGACCATCACCAATTGCTAGAAAGTAGTTCCATATCTTAGAACGGCGACTAGAAGAGCCACTGGACGCAGGTGCTGAAGATTTCTCTCCTGAGGTTTCAGCAGCCTGCTGTGCTGGGACAACTGGTTGCTTCATAATATCCACCCCTATGTTCCCTGCTGTGGTCTTGACAGGAGGGGGCCTAAAGATAGAGGGAATGGTGGCAATGTCAGGCTTTGGAGGCCTACCCTGAATGGTGGCACTGGTGGCAGAACTTTTACTTACAAGGGCAGGAGACTCCAATATTGAAAGTGTAGAGGATGGAGAGTCCATTAGAGGTGACATTTGTGGTGGCGGTGATGAATACCGTAGGGGTGATTTACTGGCGAAATCTGCAAGTGGACGTCTATTACACTCATGCCCGTAGTCAGGCTGCTGAATGTCTACTTCCCCTGATGTTGGGGGCACATGCAGAGTTCCCACATTATGAAATCTACCCTCAGAAAAAGCAGCGCTCATAGCAAATGTCGTGTTGGTGGCAATAGAAGTGGAAGTAGTAGTGTTGCTTGTTGTGGCAATGTCAGCATAATTCTCCAAATCTAACACCTCCATTTTTGGCTGTTTGTGTGGATTAAAACCACAAAAACCCTGTGCAGTCATTGCACGGCCTTTGCTGTAGAACTTAGACGTTGTTACAGTTATAGTGGAAGTAGTTGGAACACTGGTGGTTGTGTTTATGGATATGGGGTTGCTAAACAGCCGGCGCTTAGTAGGTGGCTTACTCTTCTTATTCTGCACACTGGCAGTATTAGCAGCTTCTCCAATTACACTGCTTGTTCTTTTTAGTTTAATAGGTGGGCTGCTCAACTGACTACTCGCACTGCTTTCTCTCCTCCTGTTAACAGCTCTGCTGGACATCTGTCCATGGTCAGAAGAAATAACAATACATGTCATATCTACTGCTGGACTGGTGGTGGTGCTGCTGCTGCTTGTGCTGGTACCAAGAGCGCTTTTGCTCAATGTGTGAGCAGTTTGACTCTGAGAAGGCTCCATCATAAAAACACAGCCAGAGCCTGTCCTCCTCAATCAAACAACTGTGACACTCTGAAACAGTTCCTCCACTTCACACACAGCTGTCTGATGATAGGTGAAGTGTTTGACTGACTACCTAGCCCCACCCTACTACCTTTATGACTGCAATAAGTGTATACAAGACAAAGATGTAATGGAAAAAAATAATCCTCCCACTATCTCCCTCCAAAACATCAATAATAATAATAATTGACAACTAGTATTGACTACTAGATTAAAACAGAGTCTATTCAAGGCAAATAGAAAGGTGCACCTCTCCACACCACAAGACACTCTCTCTATCTGTGGTAAACCCTGCCAGGAGGATTAGCTTTATAAAGATCATAGCCCCACCCCCAATGAGAAAAGAAAAAAGCTGATTGGACAATTCCGATTGGATGTTTTGTTTCGAATATGTTTCGTTTCGAATTCGATTCGAATTCGATTCGAATTCGATTCGAAATCGATTCAAATCAAATTTGAAGCAAATTTCTGAAATGTTCATGCAATTAAGCAATTCATACAATTATGAATTCTTCAATCAGGCATGCTGACAACTTCCTTGTTGCGATAACTATAAATTAAATAAGATGTGTGTGTTTTTGCACAGGCTTTTGCACTGGTAGTGCAAGTCTGAGAAGTTGATGTGACAGACAGATGTATATAACCATCTTCCAAAATTTCAAATTCGAATAGAAAAGATTAAAATATAATAGAAAAACAATAGAATTTAATAGAATAAAATAGAAAGAATATACAACCATATTCTGACATTCGAATTTTGAATAGAATAAATTTGAATTTACATTTATTATATATAAAATATTCAGAAATTTGAATGTCATAAGGAATTAATTTGAATAGGAAAGATTGGAATAGAAAATAATAGAAATGAATAGACTAAAAAAACAATAGAAAAGAATAGAATACAATATAATATATATTATATTTTATTCTATTCTGTTCTATTGTTTTTCTAGTCTATGTTCTTTTCTATTCGAATTCGAATTCATTCTATAAGAAATTCGAATTTTGAAAAATGGTTCTATATATAATATGTTTTCTGTTCTGTTCTACTGTTTTTCTATGCAATTCTTTTTTATAATATTCTATTTTATTCTAATCTTTTCTATTCAAATTCTACAATACATTCTAGTCTATTTTTTATTTCTAGTCTAATCTTTTCTATTCGAATTCAAATTCATTCTATATGAAATTCGAATATGTTTCGTTTCGAATTCGATTCGAATACGATTCTAAATCGATTCGAAATCGATTCAAATCAAATTTGAAGCAAATTTCTGAAATGTTCATGCAATTAAGCAATTCATACAATTATGAATTCTTCAATCAGGCATGCTGACAACTTCCTTGTTGCGATAACTATAAATTAAATAAGATGTGTGTGTTTTTGCACAGGTTTTTGCACTGGTACACTGCAAGTCTGAGAAGTTGATGTGACAGACAGATGATTGTATATAACCATCTTCCAAAATTTCAAATTCGAATAGAAAAGATTAAAATATAATAGAAAAACAATAGAATTTAATAGAATAAAATAGAAAGAATATACAACCATATTCTGACATTCGAATTTTGAATAGAATAAATTTGAATTTACATTTATTATATATAAAATATTCGGAAATTTGAATGTCATAAGGAATTAATTTGAATAGGAAAGATTGGAATAGAAAATAATAGAAATGAATAGACTAAAAAAACAATAGAAAAGAATAGAATAAAATATAATATATATTATATTTTATTCTATTCTGTTCTATTGTTTTTCTAGTCTATGTTCTTTTCTATTCGAATTCGAATTCATTCTATATGAAATTCGAATTTTGAAAAATGGTTCTATATAATATGTTTTCTGTTCTGTTCTACTGTTTTTCTATGCAATTCTTTTTTATAATATTCTATTTTATTCTAATCTTTTCTATTCAAATTCTACAATACATTCTAGTCTATTTTTTATTTCTAGTCTAATCTTTTCTATTCGAATTCAAATTCATTCTATATGAAATTCGAATATGTTTCGTTTCGAATTCGATTCGAATACGATTCGAAATCGATTCGAAATCGATTCAAATCAAATTTGAAGCAAATTTCTGAAATGTTCATGCAATTAAGCAATTCATACAATTATGAATTCTTCAATCAGGCATGCTGACAACTTCCTTGTTGCGATAACTATAAATTAAATAAGATGTGTGTGTTTTTGCACAGGCTTTTGCACTGGTAGTGCAAGTCTGAGAAGTTGATGTGACAGACAGATGTATATAACCATCTTCCAAAATTTCAAATTCGAATAGAAAAGATTAAAATATAATAGAAAAACAATAGAATTTAATAGAATAAAATAGAAAGAATATACAACCATATTCTGACATTCGAATTTTGAATAGAATAAATTTGAATTTACATTTATTATATATAAAATATTCAGAAATTTGAATGTCATAAGGAATTAATTTGAATAGGAAAGATTGGAATAGAAAATAATAGAAATGAATAGACTAAAAAAACAATAGAAAAGAATAGAATACAATATAATATATATTATATTTTATTCTATTCTGTTCTATTGTTTTTCTAGTCTATGTTCTTTTCTATTCGAATTCGAATTCATTCTATAAGAAATTCGAATTTTGAAAAATGGTTCTATATATAATATGTTTTCTGTTCTGTTCTACTGTTTTTCTATGCAATTCTTTTTTATAATATTCTATTTTATTCTAATCTTTTCTATTCAAATTCTACAATACATTCTAGTCTATTTTTTATTTCTAGTCTAATCTTTTCTATTCGAATTCAAATTCATTCTATATGAAATTCGAATATGTTTCGTTTCGAATTCGATTCGAATACGATTCGAAATCGATTCGAAATCGATTCAAATCAAATTTGAAGCAAATTTCTGAAATGTTCATGCAATTAAGCAATTCATACAATTATGAATTCTTCAATCGGGCATGCTGACAACTTCCTTGTTGCGATAACTATAAATTAAATAAGATGTGTGTGTTTTTGCACAGGTTTTTGCACTGGTACACTGCAAGTCTGAGAAGTTGATGTGACAGACAGATGTATATAACCATCTTCCAAAATTTCAAATTCGAATAGAAAAGATTAAAATATAATAGAAAAACAATAGAATTTAATAGAATAAAATAGAAAGAATATACAACCATATTCTGACATTCGAATTTTGAATAGAATAAATTTGAATTTACATTTATTATATATAAAATATTCGGAAATTTGAATGTCATAAGGAATTAATTTGAATAGGAAAGATTGGAATAGAAAATAATAGAAATGAATAGACTAAAAAAACAATAGAAAAGAATAGAATAAAATATAATATATATTATATTTTATTCTATTCTGTTCTATTGTTTTTCTAGTCTATGTTCTTTTCTATTCGAATTCGAATTCATTCTATAAGAAATTCGAATTTTGAAAAATGGTTCTATATATAATATGTTTTCTGTTCTGTTCTACTGTTTTTCTATGCAATTCTTTTTTATAATATTCTATTTTATTCTAATCTTTTCTATTCAAATTCTACAATACATTCTAGTCTATTTTTTATTTCTAGTCTAATCTTTTCTATTCGAATTCAAATTCATTCTATATGAAATTCGAATATGTTTCGTTTCGAATTCGATTCGAATACGATTCGAAATCGATTCGAAATCGATTCAAATCAAATTTGAAGCAAATTTCTGAAATGTTCATGCAATTAAGCAATTCATACAATTATGAATTCTTCAATCAGGCATACTGACAACTTCCTTGTTGCGATAACTATAAATTAAATAAGATGTGTGTGTTTTTGCACAGGTTTTTGCACTGGTACACTGCAAGTCTGAGAAGTTGATGTGACAGACAGATGATTGTATATAACCATCTTCCAAAATTTCAAATTCGAATAGAAAAGATTAAAATATAATAGAAAAACAATAGAATTTAATAGAATAAAATAGAAAGAATATACAACCATATTCTG
Organism: Aquarana catesbeiana; assembly: GCF_042186555.1. Lineage (NCBI taxonomy): Eukaryota > Metazoa > Chordata > Amphibia > Anura > Ranidae > Aquarana > Aquarana catesbeiana. The sequence continues at coordinate 43,927,299 of NC_133324.1, forward strand.
ACATTCGAATTTTGAATAGAATAAATTTGAATTTACATTTATTATATATAAAATATTCGGAAATTTGAATGTCATAAGGAATTAATTTGAATAGGAAAGATTGGAATAGAAAATAATAGAAATGAATAGACTAAAAAAACAATAGAACAGAATAGAATAAAATATAATATATATTATATTTTATTCTATTCTGTTCTATTGTTTTTCTGTTCTTTTCTATTCGAATTCGAATTCATTCTATATGAAATTCGAATTTTGAAAAATGGTTCTATATAATATGTTTTCTGTTCTGTTCTACTGTTTTTCTATGCAATTCTTTTTTATAATATTCTATTTTATTCTAATCTTTTCTATTCAAATTCAACAATACATTCTAGTCTATTTTTTATTTCTAGTCTAATCTTTTCTATTCGAATTCGAATTCATTCTATATGAAATTCGAATTTCGAAAAATGGTTTTATATATATATATATATATATATATATATATATATATATATATATATATATATATATATATATATATAATATTTATATATATAACCATCTTTTGAAATTCGAAATTCATATAGAATGAATTCAAATTCGAATAGAAAAGATTAGAATAGAAAAACAATAGAACGGAAAAAAATCTAATATATATATTATATTTTATTCTATTCTGTTCTATTGTTTTTCTAGTCTATTTTCTTTTCTTTTAAAAATTCATTCTATATGAAATTTGAATGTCGGGACATGGTTATATATATATATATATATATATATATATATATATATATATATATATATGTGTGTGTGTGTATATAATTTTTATATATTATAATAAGTTTTTCTATTATTTTCTAATCTATTCTAATCTTTTATATTCAAATTCGATTTCATTCTATATGAAATTCGAATTTCAGAAAATGGTTATTTTTATATATATATATATATATATATATATATATATATATATATATTTTTTTTTTTTTTTTTTTTTTTCTGATCTGATCTATTGTTTTTCTATGATATTATTTTCTATTCTATTTAAATTAAATTTCATTCTATATGAAATTCGAATTTCGGAAAATGGTTTTATATATATATATATATATATATATATATATATATTAGGGTTGTCCCGATACCGATACTAGTATCGGTACCGATACCGAGCATTTGCCCAAGTACTTGTGCTCGGGCAAATGCTCCCGGTGCTTCCGCCGATACTATGACAGTCAGTGGTGTGATCGGCATGTGGGGGAGTTACAAGCTTCCCCCCCGCGGCTTTCAGTGACATACAGTGGTGATCGGTGCTTGTAACTTCCCCACGCGATCACCGCTGACTGTCACTGCATCCTCCTCCATGCCCACTCCGTTCCTCTGTCCCCCTCTCCTTCTCTGTCCCCCTCCACTCCATTCCTCTGTCCCCCTCTCCTTATCTGTCCCCCTCCGTTCCATTCCTCTGTCCCCCTCTCCTTATCTGTCCCCCTCCGTTCCTCCGTTCCTCTGTCCCCCTCTCCTTCTCTGTCCCCTCCGTTCTGCTGTGTCTCTCCGCTGTCTCCTCCGTTCTCCCCCTCCTCCTTCCTTTGTGTATGGATAGAGTCAGCTGACTCCATTCACATAACTGAAACATTTTAATCTCTTGTGATTACGATGTGTCAGTTTATGAATGGAGAGGAGCCGCTGTCTTCTCTCCATTCATTCTCAGTGCAGCTGAGGCTCCAGAGAAAGGAACTGGGGAATCTCTATCCTCGGTCTCTTTCTCTGTCTCATGGGGGAGATATCAGGGGGGTCTGTTAAGACCCCTGATATCTCACCAAAGCCCCCCAACAGGGCTGATTAAAAAAAAAAAAAAAAAAAAAAAAAAACATATTGCAAAAATGAATAAAAAAATATTATTGTAAAAAATAAAAATTGTAAATAAAAAAAATAAAAACACACAGACACTGTTCACCCCCCCCCCCCCCGAAAAAAAAGAAAGCATTGTTAAAAAAAAAAAAAAACTGTCACGTGACATTAAAAAAAAAAAAAGTATTGGTAATCGGTATCGGCGAGTACTTGAAAAAAGTATCGGTACTCGGTCCTAAAAAGGTGGTATCAGGACACCCCTAATATATATATATATATATATATATATATATATATATATATATATATATATATATATATATATATATATATATATATATATATATGTATATATGTATATATTAGATATTAATTCATATATAACCATCTATTGAAATTCGAAATTCATATAGAATGAATTCAAATTCGAATAAAAAGAATAGAATAGAAAAAAAATAGAACAGAATAGAATAAAATATAATATATATACACATTATATTTTACTCAGTTCTGTTCTATTGTTTTTCTAGTCTATTATCTATTTCTAGTCTAATCTTTTCTATTCGAATTCATTCTATATGAAATTCGAATTTCAGAAAATGGTTATTATATATATATATATATATATATATATATATATATATATATAAAATATTTATATATATAACCATCTTTTGAAATTTGAAATTCATATAGAATGAATTCAAATTCGAATAGAAAAGATTAGAATAGAAAAACAATAGAACATAAAATAATCTAATATACCGTATATACTCGAGTATAAGTCGAATTTTTCAGCACATTTTTTTGTGCTGAAAGTGCCCCCCTCGACGTATACTGAGTCAAGCACTTTTCTGCAGCAAAAAAATTCATTTTCCAAACCGAATTTGGGGCCCCATATCTCAGGGCCACTTGGTGCAAATTTGGTGTGCAAACCCAGTGGAACTGGTAAAACAACATATCCAAAGCTGAAGTTCCTAGCACTAAGTGGCCCCAAGATACGGGGCCCCAAAATCGGTTCAGAAAATGTCATTCTCTGCTGCAGAAAAGTGCTTGACATTTTCTGAACCGATTTGGGGCACCATATCTCAGGACCACTTTATGCTAGCAACCCCAAATTTGGTGTGCAAACCCAGTGGAACTGGTATCATGACATATCCGAAGCTGGGGTTCCTAGCACTAAGTGGTCCTGAGATACAGGGCCCCAAACCCGGTTCGGAAAATGTCATTCTCTGCTGCAGAAAAGTGCTTGACATTTTCTGAACTGATTTTTGGGGCCCTGTATCTCGGGGTCACTTGGTGCTAGAAACCCCAGCTTTGGAAATTTTATGGTGCTAGTTCCACTGGGTTTGCACACCAAATTTGGGGTTCTTAGCACTAAGTGGCCCTGAGATACGGGGCCCCAAATTCGGTCAACTGTGTCCATATGCAGCAATGTCATTTCGGGACCCTTTGGGTTCAGAGACCCCAAATTTTGGCTGCAACTAGGGGACATCTAGGAACCCTTAACTACCAAGTTTGAAGTTCAGGGGACCTATGGCTGCAAATAGGCACAGTGAGGCATGCAAATGGGCACAGTGATGCTGCAAATGGGCATTGTTGACCCTCTTTTCCACTTACAGTAGCTGTGCATTTCTCACCCTCGTCTTATACTCGAGTCAATAAGTTTTTCCCATTTTTTTGTGGTAAATTAGGGCCTCGACTTATACTCGGAATGACTTATACTCGAGTATATACGGTATATATAATATTTTATTCTATTCTGTTCTATTGTTTTTCTAGTCTATTTTCTTTTCTATTCGAATTCAAATTCATTCTATATGAAATTCGAATTTCGGAAAATGGTTATATATATATATATATCTCTATATAGAGATATATATAGAGATATATATATCTCTATATATATCTCTATATATATATATATATATATAGAGATATATATATATATAGATCTATATATATATATAGATATATAGATATATATATATCTATATCTATATATAATATAGATATAGATCTATATATATATAGATCTATATATAGATATATATAAAATATTTATATATATAACCATCTTTTGAAATTCGAAATTCATATAGAATGAATTCAAATTCGAATAGAAAAGATTAGAATAGAAAAACAATAGAACAGAAAAGAATCTAATATATATATTATATTTTATTCTATTCTGTTCTATTGTTTTTCTATTCTAATCTTTTCTATTTGAATTCAAATTCATTCTATATGAAATTCGAATTTCGGAAAATCTATCTATCTATCTATCTATCTATCTATCTATCTATCTATCTATCTATCTATCTATCTATCTATCTATCTATCTCTATTTTACTTAATTCTGTTCTATTGTTTTTCTAGTCTATTTTTTATTTCTAGTCTAATCTTTTCTATTCGAATTCGAATTCATTCTATATGAAATTCGAATTTCAGAAAATGATCTATTTTCTTTTCTATTCGAATTCGAATTTCGTAAAATGGTTATATATATATATATATATATATATATATATATATATATATATATATATATATATATATATATATATATATATATATATATATATGTGTGTATATAATTTTTTTTTTCCTGATCTGTTCTTTTGTTTTTCTATGATATTCTTTTCTATTATTTTCTAATCTATTCTAATCTTTCATATTCAAATGCGATTTCATTCTATATGAAATTCGAATTTCAGAAAATGGTTATTTATATATATATAATTTTTTTTTTTCTGATCTGATCTATTGTTTTTCTATGATATTATTTTCTATTCTATTTATGGTTTTATATATATATGTATATATATATATATATATATATATATATATTAGATATTTATTTATATATAACCATCTATTGAAATTCGAAATTCATATAGAATTAATTCAAATTTGAATAGAAAAGATTAGAATAGAAAAAAAAATAGAACAGAATAGAATAAAATATAATACTGTATACACATTATATTTTACTCAATTCTGTTCTATTGTTTTTCTAGTCTATTTCTATTTCTACTCTAATCATTTCTATTCGAATTCTTTCTATATGAAATTTGAATTTCAAAATATGGTTTAATATATATATAAATATGTTATATATATATATATATATATATATATATATATATATATATATATATATATATATATATATATATATATATATATATATATATAACCATTTTCCGAAATTCGAATTTCTTATAGAATGAAATTGAATTTGGATAGAATAGAAAATAATATCTTAGAAAAACAATAGATCAGATCAGAAAAAAAAAAAAAAAAATATATATATATATATATATATATATATATATATATATATTTTAGAAAAACAATAGCACAGAATAGAATAATATATTATATTTTATTCTATTCTGTTCTATTGTTACTCTATTCTATTTTTTTCTATTAAAATTTGAATTCATTCCATATGAATTTCAAATTTCAGAAGAGGGCTATATATATATATATATATATATATATATATATATATATATATATATATATATATATATATATATATATATATATATAGCCATCTTCCGAAATTTGAAATTAATATAGAATAAATTCAAATTAGAATAGAAAAGTTTAGAATAGAATAGAATAGAAAAACAATAGAACAGAATAGAATAAAATATATATATTATATTTTATTCTATTCTGTTCTATTGTTTTTCTTGTATATTTTCTATTTCTATTCTAATCTTTTCTATTCAAATTCAATTTCATTCTATATGAAATTTGAATTTCAGAAAATGGTTTTACATTTATATATATAACCATCTTCTGAAATTCAAAATTCATATAGAATGAATTCAAATTCCATTAGATAAGATTAGAATAGAGTAGAAAAGAATAGAATTTTATATATATATATATATATATATATATATATATATATATATATATAGATAGATAGATAGATAGATATCTATATATAGATAGATCTATCTATCTATATATAGATATAGATATCTATATATAGATAGATAGATCTATCTATATATAGATATCTATATATCTATATATATATAGATATATAGATATCTATATATATATATATTTATTTATATTATATAACCATCTTCCGAAATTGAAATTTAGTATAGAATGATTTCATATTAGAATAGAATATAAAATAATAAAAAAAAATAGCAAAACAACAGAACTGCATAGAATAATATATAATATATATTATTTTAGTTTCCATTGTTTTGATATTTGTTATTTTCCAATCTATTTTCGAATTCAAATTTATACTATTCAAAATTCGAATTTCAGAAGATGGTCATATTCTGTTGTATTTTATTACATTCTATTAAATTCTATTCTATTCTTTACTATTCTTTTATTTTTATTCTATTGTTTTATTATTTTATATTCTATTTTATTGTATTATTTTTTAGAAATCAATTTATATTTTTTTCTAATTCGATTCGAATTTGTTTTCGAATTCGAATCGAATAGATTTCGAATTTGTTTTCGAATCGAATAGATTTCGAATTTGTTTTCGAATCGAATAGATTTCGAATTTGTTTTCGAATCGAATAGATTTCGAATTTGTTTTCGAATCGAATACATTTCGAATTTGTTTTCGAATCGAATAGATTTCGAATTTGTTTTCGAATTCGATTCGAATTTCGTCCGTGGGTTTTCGATTCGAAACATTTCGGATTCGTTTAAATTCGTTAGTATTGTAATTCGGTATTTCGGATGCATCCGAATGCCCGAATAATGAAAATTTCGTCCGAATTTCGATTCGGAACTAAACGAAATGCACATGTCTAGTAATGAGAAGTCCATGCAGGGAAGGAATGCAAGGCTTCCCACAGTCAAACGGTTGCACAGTACTTGAAGTCTAGTTTTGGGGAAAAGGCCATTAAACCCCTTAAAGATTGGCATATATGGTCAGAGGCTACATTAAGGTGTAATCCTTTGGAAGGTACTTTTGATGTCTGGAGGTATGAGACCCCAGAAAAAAAAGACCTTGGAAGTAGTTCAGCTGTGGCTTCAAAAATTTGTACTGATGAGTGAGTTGATGGATGTGTAGTACACGTTTGTGTGGTTAAAATTCTCATGCCTGTCTTTGAACTTTGTGTGGCTGGCTAGGGTTGCCACCTGTCCAGGATTCACCCGGACAGTTCGGGTTTGGAATTGTGTGTCCGGGTTTCAAACTGCCTGAAACCCGGACACATTATTCAGACTGGGCTATGGCTTCCCAGCAGGGTTGCTGGGTGCAGGTGTCTAAGCTGAGAGTGTCTGTTACACTCTTTCACACTGCCCAAAGCTACCACTAACAACCCCCCCCCCAAAAACACACACGGGAGAGGAGAAAGGGCTCAATCTGCACCTCTTCCTCCCGCCCCTACCCCCCGTGTCTGCCCACATTCAAATCCTGACACTGGGCCTCAGAAAAGGAAAGTGGGGGCTGGATATTTGAAGTCCAGCAGCCTCAGATACATCTAGATGTGAGGTGCTGACTGCCAAGGGGTGAGTGAGCTCACCATCCATCCCTGTTTGTGACTGAAGTCTCCCCCTTCTTTTTCCTGCCTCTGAGTGAGTACACTAAAGAAAATCAGGGTTCTCAGAGCACCCCTTACATTAGAGTTCCCCTTTACACCAGAACCCACAGTGTTCCCCCTTACATCAGAGTCCTCTCCATGCATCAGAGTTCTCAGTGTTTCCCCTTAAATCAGGGTTCCCGAGCATCCCTTATGTCAGAGTCCCCAGAGTTCTCCCTTACAACAGAGTCTGCAGAGTCCCCCTTTACAGTGTAAGATAGCTCTGCAAGTGGATTCAGATGTAAAAGGGGGACTCTTGTGATTAACTTCATATGATTAGAAATGTTACTTAATTGTAAAATATATGTATAGTTTATACTACAAAAAATAAAAATAAAAAAATCTGTGGGTCGCTAAAGTGTTCGGGTTTGACTTGAAGAAAAAGGTGGCAACCCTATGGCTGGCCCATGCAAGGTTTCGAGCTGCTTTCATGTTTCTCCCATTGTATTTTTTTCTATCGCTAAAAGAGTGAAGGCAGCATTTCATCTGGTTGTTTTGTTTTTTCATTTTTGTTTTGGGAACTATGAAATATCTCCCCCACATTTGTATCTAAATGTTTGTCTCATGTTTTAGTCTTCTCATTGTTTGTATGTAGTAACAAGAATATGTTTGAACCTACCGCGACAGCCCTCTTACGTGTCGCGGGTGTTGTATTTTAGTAGGAACGTGAAAGTAAGGGTTACAGAGGGTTTAGTTATTGTCGGTTTTGAGAAATGTCAGTGACAATTTACCAATTTACATGAATGTTGTATTGTTTACCATTCTTTGCAGGTTAAATATGAAGGATAGAGTAATAACTTTTGTTTAAGTATCTTTTCAGGTCCATGGAGTTTCTGAAAGTGTGTGTACATAGAAAGCAGGTGTATGTAGATAGCTGTACACATGCATAAACACACACGCCTAAGAAGATAAAAGTATCATAGGCTATTTCACTGGTTTATTTACATATCAATGGGCAGGAAGAGGGAGGGGGAGGGGAAGCGTAGCTTCATCTTCCCTGAACTTCTAAAGCAATAAAAAATCCAAAACGTGTGGGCGGACGCACAAATTGCCCTCTGAAAACTCCCAAACAATTAAAAAGTATGTAAGTATGATATGTTTGTTATTTAAAAAAAACAAAAAACAAACCCTTGCAATCACTTTAAGGCTTCCAAAGAGCTTGGCACACCAACCCGAGCAAGTTCATCTTTGAGGCCTTCTGGAACTGATGACGCAAGGCTGCATTGTTCCAGCTAGTATCTGCACTCCAGCGTCTGAATTCAGGGACATAGTCCTCAACCACTCTGCAACCCTCCTGGGTTACTCCGGCATGAGTGGTTCACTGCAGATCATTATAAAGCTGAGACGTAGCATTGAAGAACCAAGGCATGATATTCAGATGTTCATTGTTCTCTTCCAACAGTTGGTGAGCCCAGGTCTGTTGTTTCCCTTAAAGTAAGGAAAAGATTAACCCACTTTGGTGGATTCTGAGGAAAAAGACTATGGCTGTAAAGTAAAGAAGAGTTGACATGCATTACGGAACACTCTAAACTTACTCCAGTCACTGGAGAACCTCTCAGAGGTTGGTACTCAAGGTTCAGGGGGTAGCATAATAATTTCAGGGTTTGCAAGAGTCTCTGTTTGAACAGTTGCTGTGGCAGGGGTGGAGGCAGAAGCAGAGGCAGGTGCTGTTGTAGCCAAGGACTGAACACATTCCTCCACGTGAACCTACCCCTCCTGCAGGGTCTTAACTGCTTGTGTAAGAGCAGCAAGTTGCTGGCAGATTTCATCCAACGGAGAGGGTCTTCTTGCAGGTTCAGACATGGCTGCTTGGTACTGTCATGTACCTGAACAGCGAGCCTGATGCGTAGAGGAAGGCCTCTCATACAGCTCTAGCTTGAGAGCCACTAGTAGTGAGACAGCAGCCACAGGAGCACATAAGGTATGAGTGCCTTTAATCAGTCCAGTAGTCTGCATGGCATCAGTCAGCGGGTAGAAGTAGCAGCAGCAGAGCAGGCTGGTAGTAGATGAGCTGGCATAATGCTTGGCTGGAGGCAAACTGTAGTAAGCAGCTGGAAGCAAGAACCAGATAGGAGCTTGCTGGACTGGAAGCTGTAGCAGGCTGGATAAGCAAGGTGCAAGGTCAGACAAGCCGGGTCAGTAACGTTTGGGCAGATCAGGGCATAGATGGTAGACAGCAGGATGGTCAAGTAACAAGCCAAGTCAGCATGGGGAGATCAATCAAGTAGAAACAGGAGACAGGAGCAGAATCCAAAGATGAGCCAGGGTCGGGGTAGGTAGCAGACAAACGCAGGTCAGAGGTAAGCCAGATCAAGATTAGAGGTCACACAGAATCAGGAACAACACGACACTGCAGACCAAACAGCAACAAGCCCATATTCAAGCCTGTTTAAATAGCCCGCTTGGCACCACCATTAACAGATGCTTTCATAGATGTGCTCGTGCACTTGCTTGTGCACCTTTGCCCATGGCTATGCACATCTGCCTAGGCATTTTCCAGTCTGAGCATGTGCATATGTGTGCTCCCAGAGATACCATCAGCACCACGGACATGGCTTCCCTGATAATGGATCTACATTGTGGGACATTTTTTATTTATTTTTTATTAAAGGAATTCTCAAAAGATGTCTTTGTGTTTTTATTATTTTTGACACTTTTTTGGTGAGAGAGTAGAGATACTATGCCTCTCGCCCGCAAACCCTCGCAACCACAGCTCAGGGTTGTCGGGAAGAGGCCCTTGTCCCATCAACATGGGGGCAAGGTGCTTGGGGGTGAGGGGGGGCGAACCCCGCCCATGTTGAGGGCATGTGGCCTGGTATGGTTCCAAAGGGGGTTTTTTCAAAGCCAACCTCCTATAGATTGGAAGTGCTAATAATACACATAACACTGTGACATTAGCAGCTAACAGCGGAAAGAAGCAAAACCCTATATATGTAATAAATATCTGTGATCATTTGTAAACATTAAAGTGGTATTAAACCTAAAACCAAAAATGTAATATATTGCAGCTTACCAATCATTAGATGTGGTGGCTGCATTAGTTTTCTATTTTAGGCCTTTCCCCTCTGTTTTCACCTGGCCAGTAACAAGCCTCCTGTATTTGAGTGCCCCCGCTCTGGATGAAAGACTTACGGGGCACCTTTGGACAGCAGCTTTGTCAGTCTGGGGGGGGGGGGAATGTTAGCTAGACTAGCAGATTGAGATATGCTATAACAACTTGAAGCCAAACTCCAGCTAATTCTTTATAATCAGTTATAGAAAACAGGGTTTTTTTTGTTCCTTTTGGGATAAAGGTTTTACATTAATAAATAAAGCTGATCATGGTCAAGGAGGGGGGCTGTGGAGGGGACTGGAATACAAGGAGGGGGACTGTGGAGGGGACATTCAGTAAAATGTGATTTCCAGTGTGACTTTGGAGCGCGACTTTGATGTGACTTCCGGTGCGACTTTGATCTGACTTTACACTCAATGGATCATCACATGAAGTGGAAGTCACATCAAAAGTCGCACCACAGTAGTGCAGGCACATTTTCAACGTGTCTGCGACTTTAAGATGCACCGATTTGAATGGGTGCAAAAGAAGAGAATGGGGTGTGATTTTTCATGCGACTTTGATGTCCAAAGTCGCATGACCAATTGCAAAGTGTGAATGGAGCCTTACTCTCTGTCTTTCCCCTATCACTCTGACCCTCCTCCCTCATTCTTCCTCCTTATCCCCCTTCAGAGTTGCTCCATTTGATCTTGATTTTTTTTTTTCAACAATAGTTTTTTATTTGTTTTTCAAAGTTTAACAAGCAGAGAATATATATTACATTCCAATTTTTCACAATAGCAAACAATCTCAACAGCTCAGAGATATATGTAGACTTTTCAAGGTGTAAGTAGGTTTGACAAACATAAGGTCAAAACATTGTTTCCGGCTGGGAGGAAGAGTCTAGGCTCCAGGCTTTTTAGTACAGATTTTGCCATCAGAGTTACTGGGTTCATATGAATACCACTGCTCGTGACCACCGGGTCCAGGGAAGCCACCCCTTTTGTGTTTTCCCCATCAATCCCCTAGTAGAAGCAAATATTAGCGCATTGTTATAATGTAGATTGACCAGATCTAGAGTATTTTCTATAGTAGGCAACTGGTCGGTTTTTCAGAGTCTGGTTATACTCAGTCTGGCTGCTAGAAGGATATTTGTTGTAACTCTCCTTAGTGGATTGGGGATTGTTTCAATTGTCAGATTAAGTAATGCTAGTGCCGGTGTGGAAGGTATTTGGCTTTGTGCGATATCTGACAAAATGTTAAAAATCACTTTCCAATATGTTTGCATGGAGGTACAAGACCAAAGGATGTGGAGTAGGTCTCCTTTAGCCGAGTTACATCTCCAACAGAGATCCGAAGTTATGTTGTTGAATGACGCTAATTTAGTAGGTGTGAGATACCACCGTAGTGATATTTTTTGTGTGAGTTCCCAAAACACGGAATTGTGAGTAGCTTTGTATATAGAGCTTAAGGCTGTCTGCCACTGAGTATCAGTGAAAGATTGGTCCAAGTCTGTGTCCCAGTGATGGTGAGGTTTTGATTTAGTAAACACTCGTTTTTGATGAAAGGCATTGTAAAAAAGGAAGTACTTTTCGTGTTTGAAGTGGCATTAGTCAGGTACGTCCATAGGTTGTGAGGAAGTGTGTACCTTGGTGTGTCTAATTGTGAGATGCAATGTTTAACTCAGGTATAGGTGAAGGATTCCCTGTGAGGAAGATTGTATTTCTGTTGAATTTGCGGAAAGGATAGTAGTTTGGTTTCTTGAAATATATCTTGTATGTAATTCAGGCCTTTTGATGGCCAGTGTTTCTGGGAGAGGTCCATAGTACAGTGTTGTAACATGTTTATTGGGAGAGGGGGTGAGAATGCGCTAGATTGTATTGATTTTGGATTAATTAATTTTTTCCAAGCTAGAGTGGAGGCTCTCATCATGGGAGGCAATGTTTTAGATATGGGAATGGCAAGTGGAATGCCAAAGAGCCAACTTTGTAGATTGTTGCATTTGAATGATGCTGCTTCATGTGGCCCTAACCAGTTCTGCAATTGGATCAAAATTGATGCCCAATAATATTCTTCAAAGTCAATAGACCCGGTCCCCCCTGCATATTTATTTTTAGTGAGTGTGGTTTTTGCGCATCTAGGTTTCTTGCCCTGCCATAGTAATTTGTTAAGAGTTGTTTGGAGGGATTTGAAATAATTTGCCGGGATAGGGATGGGAATGGTTCGAAACAGGTATAGTAATTGAGGTAGATGTATTATTTTGAAGGCTGTGAGTCTGCCTGACCATGTCAGTTCGTATTTAGCGAATTACTGGACATCTTTTTGAAGTTTGTTGAGGAATGGTTTAAAGTTATACTTAAAAAGATTTTTTGTTGATTTTGTCAGTTGCACCCCTAGATATGTTATATCTGTTTCTGCCCATGTAAATGGTGTTTGGGCTTGGAGTAGATTTCTGGTAGTGGCGTCTAGGCCTAGGTCAAGGATATATGATTTTGTTGTATTAACTTTATAATAGGAAATTCTGCTGAACCATTGGAGGGTATTTTGTACCTCTACTAGGGAAGACGTTGGGTTGGTTAGCATGAGGATGACATCATCCGCGAATAGGCTGATCTCGTGTGTCTTGTGACCTATGTCAAAGCCTGCTATTTTAGGGTTTTGTCTGATGTGTTCCTCTAGGGGCTCCATGAGCAAATTGAAAATCAATGGAGATAATGGACACCCCTGCCTGGTTCCATTGGTTATGACAAATGGTTGGGATAACACATCGGCTGAGAATACTTAGGCGGAGGGGGTGGTGTATAGTGCAAGTAAGGCATTCAGTATTTGGCCCCTGAACCCAAATTTCTGGAGGACTTGCTGTAGGTATTTCCGATGTATTCTGTCGAACGCCTTCTCTGCGTCCAGTGATAGGAGCAGAGAAGGCGTTCCATTGGAAAGACAACCGCGACTCTCTAGACTCTTTCATGGCCACTCTTAACAACAATGATCGAGGGATTAGCCTCAATTATGAGGCCAGTACTATGACCATTCATTTTCTCGATCTAGAAATCACTGCTATCAACAATCTCCTCGAACTCCGAATCTTCTTTAAGCCTACTGACAGGAATGGATACATCTCTGTGGACAGCTGTCACCACCATCAGTGGCTCAAATCTTTCCCCCATGACCAATTCCTTCGATTAAGGCGTAACTGTACCCAGGAAAGAGATTTTATTTCTCAATCACAGGTTCTCAGGCAGCGATTTATAGAGAAGGGTTACAGGTCCTCTGACCTGGATGCTGATATTGATTTGGTCTCCAGGATCGAGAGAGCGACCCTTCTGGAACCCAAATCCAAGATGGCTGGAAATGACAAATGGAAATGGTCTTTTTTCACATCCTTTTCATTCCAACATAGGGATGTGAAGAAGATCATTAGTAAACATTGGAAGATTCTTCAAAGCGACAGAATTTTGGGTCCCTTGCTCCCAAATAAGGCAGCAGTCACCTTTAGGGGAGCACGATCTATACAGAATGACATTGCTCCCAATATTATTGATCCCCCTGAAAGAGTAGCCTTTTTCCCTGAAAGTAAAGGCTATTTTCCCTGCAGAAAATGCAATGTCTGTCTGCATAATGTTCTGGGTAGACGAAGAACTGATACCTTTTCGTCTTCAGTAACTTCACGCACATGTTCCACGAAACACTTTACAACCTGTGTAACCAGATACATAGTCTACCTCATCACGTGCCCTTGTAAATTACAGTACGTAGGGAGGACTATCAGGAATTTTAGCATTAGGGTAAATGAACATCTGGCTAAAATCAAAAAAGGATGCCCTAAGCATACTGTGTCCCGCCACTATCTGGAACATCATGATAAAGACCCCACCGGTACCCATTTCCAGATTATAGATCGTTTCGTCCCGAATTGGAGAGGCGACTCCTGTTTAAGGGGAGTGTCTCAACTCGAGACACCCTGGAGAGACATTCTGGATATATGAGCTGAAATGTTATGCGCCACATGATATGAACGTGGAGTGGGACCTAAATTGTTTCATTAATCAAGAATGAGGGTACCGCAGTTTGTCCCACTCCTCCTTCATGCCCCATTCAGCTCATGTCCCCTTTTGTCACTTTCCCTGCATTGAACAATTGTTTATACCTTGTCTTTATATTGAGTTTCTTTATTATATTCGTGTCTTTTGTTAAATCAACATTTCGGGTTTGAAGGAAAGATACACGATCCTGTACTCTGCATATATTGTGTGTGACAATTTAGTGTGTTGCACACGATGCATGCTATCCATTATTGTTAGGCCCTTTGTCACACATGATTTTCATTCATTATATTTTTTCAGGTATTCAGTTATTCATTTATTTTTTGGGTACTTTATTGCTTCAAAGCAAGAGACATATTGATTTATGATTTTTTTGCTGGTTATTGGGAGATATACTCTTTAACCAAAGTTTTCAGCATGCTTTTATGTTTTGATTTTATTTTTCTTCCGGAAGACGAATATACACCAATAGTTGTCACCACCCACCCTGCCCCATGAGGGGGGCGGATTATACTCTGTACTTCGAGACGCTATGATATGCTGTGGAGTGCCATGTGACTATGTTGTCACATGACTGCACCACGATGCTGCTCTACAGGCTAATTTGTATGCCATACCACACACCGCCCAGCTATCATGGTGATGGCGCTGTGCTTCCTGAAGTTCGGTTCTGCGCAAGTGCCACACATGACGCTGGATTCTGTGAAATGATGTTTAGTGTCAAGTGACTAGTATGTCACATGACCGCATCATTATGTCTCGTCATTTCATAGGCCATTTCTTATTTAGAAGCCATGCCCCATCGCCCAGCTGTCATATCTGTGGCGCTGCGCATTCCGATGCTTCAGATCTGCGCACGTATTACCTCTGACACTGGGCTTTGTGGAATCCTTCTTTGGAGACAGTTTTCTGTTCAGTGCATTTCATTGGCTTTCATTCATCACATGATAGTAATTGACATAGAGGCTGGGCTTTGTGGAATCCTTCCTTGGAGACAGTTCTCTGTTCAGTGTATTTCATTGGCTTTTGTTCATCACATGATAGTAATTCACATAGAGGCTGGGCTTTGTGGAATCCTTCCTTGGAGACAGTTCTCTGTTCAGTGCATGTCATTGGCTTTCGTTCATCACATGATAGTAATCCATATAGATACTTGGAACACACTAACATTTGTCCAACCTCCTTTCTCCCTTTTCTATTAAAGTTTAAGGTTTTTCTTATAAACTTTGGTGTGTATTCACTACACACTAATATATATATTAAGATTTATTGTCACTAAATAATTTGTTTGCTATGTTTGTGATACTGACCACTTAGTTGGTTGTCTTGTTCCCTTTAGGGGGCGGATCAGTGCCATACCAGTGTATATATTCATAGGCAATGTGAGGAGATAGAGTTTTGCCCCAGTTGAAGACCCCTTAGTGTTGAAACCGGTTGGGCTAGCATTTCTTGTATCCCACATTGCTTTTATTTCATTTTTACCTGTTCCTGTGATCACTTTTATTGATTGGTGTTTACCATCTGAACTTTTATTCTTAATAAACCTCATTGGTTTTTGACCTGCACCATTGGAGTCGTTCTCCTTCCTTCTGCTTTACATGATCATTCCCTGGAGCCCTCACGGAACATCGGTGAAGATGGCTATTCAACAGGGGAGTACTTGGAGCCTTCACGGTGCAGGAGCTGAGGATACCACCTTGAACGGGTTCTTCCATCTGTGTCCAGTATCTGAGCGACATCTGATGAATACAACAACATCTGATATACATAATATAAGATCCCAAGCCTGTATGATCCCTCTGTCGTATGGCATTTGGGGTCCATCACAGCTGGTAAGAGTACCCATTTATATCTTGAGTTCCGGTGTTGTTGACTACAGACAAGCCTTACACTGATTATCTCACGATTGGGATTACTCTCACCAGAGGAATATACCATTTAAGATTTTCTGTGGACATTCTTTCTCACACCCCCACTGGGTTATATTGAGCATAGCCAATTTATATTGTTTTTTGGTTTCTTTTTAGATGTGTTATTTATTTTCTATTTTCTGTGATTTATTTTCACTTTTTATTAGTGCTACACTATTATTATAATGTTCCACTATTTTCGGCATGGTGAATGATGTCAATCAGTCTCCTTGTGGCGTTGGACGCTTGTCTGCCAATTGTAAAGCTGGATTGGTCTCTATGGATTAGTGTGGATATGATGTTGAGTGGCGATCATTTTTGCGTAGATTTTCAGGTCGAGATTTAAAAGCGAGATTGGACAAAAATTTTGGGGGGCTGTTGGTTCTTTTCCTGGTTAAGCGCTTGCAGGGATTCACTTGAGAACTTTGAAGATCAGGCTGCGTCATTGAATAATGCAGTTAAGTGTGGTGCTGATTGGTGGGCAAATTGCTTAAAGTACTCCCTTGTGAGGCCATCAGGGCCTGGTGGTTTACCTAGGGGGGAGGGTTTTTATGGTCGCTATGATTTCATGCGCAGTGAAAGAGTCATTCAATTGGGATAATTGTTCTGACGTTAGAGATGGGAGTCTAATGTGTTGAAGGAACTCGTGAATGTATTCAGAGGAGGGTTGGTGTGTGTCAGGGTCCCGCTGCAAATTATATAAGTCACTATAATAGTCACTGAAAGCATCAGCTATCGCCTGGGGGTTTCTAAGTTTCTCTTTCATGTGAGGGAGGTATAAGTGATCTATTTTATTTTTAGTTCTCCTACCTATCTTGATACGTTGGGCAAGGGCTTTACCTGCCTTATTAGATGTGGAGTATGAAGTAGCTCTTAGTTTTCTCTGGGTATTTTCATATATGTGGAGAAGATGGAGCCTAAGTTCTTGTCTAAGAGATAAGAGTTGTGCTGAGTGTGTTGGTTGGGGGTTGGCTTTATTTAGACTTTCTAGATTGGCTATTTGGGAGGTAAGGGTGTCAATACGCATCAACCCCTGTTTTTTGTGATGAGAGCTGAGTTTCATCAATATGCCCCTTATATACGCTTTGTGCGCGTTCCACACCACACCTGGTTCGGACACCAAGCCTGTGTTGAGTTCAAAATACTCAGTTATATGATCATTTATTTCTGGAGAGTATGTCGGGTGTTGCAGGATATAGTTATTTGCTCTCCATAGAAATTTTTTTTTTTTTTTGTGGAGTATCTGATATAGAAATGGTGCTAGGGGCATGTCTGACCAAGTCGTGGTGTGAATTACAGCTGTGCTGATGTTTTGGAGCAACCATTTATCTGTGAGAAAGAGATCTATACATGAATAGGTCTTATGGAGGGGAGAGAAATACGTGTAGTCTCTCTCCGCTCCATGAAAACAGCGCCACACATCAAACAAATCTTGGGTACCAATGAAGTTTTTCAGGGGGGATTCTCTGCATTTTGTTGCAGGTACTAGATTGTAGTCCCCACAAATGATTTTGTGGCCTTGTTTCAAGGGTTTTACAATATTCATAAGTTTACAAAGAAATCGCATTTGTTTGATATTTGGAGCATAGATATTTACCAGTGTATAAACAATTTTGTTGATGATACATACAAGAATAATGTCACGACCTTTGGGGTCTGAAACACTTAGGTTTAGGTGAAAATGTGATGGAATTTCTTACTGCTATCAACACTCTCCTCATTTTTTAGAGGTGAAAGAGGCTGAGTAAATATGAGGAAAATGACTGTTCGTACATATAGGTGTAGCTGTAGATTTAAAATGTGTCTCTTGTACACAGAGGATATCACACTTTAGGTCTAGGGCTGTTTTCCAGAGTGAGTGTCTCTTTGTTGGGTGGTTGAGCCCATTCGCATTGAGGGACAGCACTGTAATTGGCATTGTCTATGTTGTATGATTAGTTGGAGAGATACATACACTTACAGTTAGGTGTAGGCTGGCGGTCTCCCCAGATCCGGAGGTCGGTGTGTACTCCGATGTGCCTGGTGTGGACGAAAGTCACTCTAGACAAGCAAGGTTATGGCTGTAAAAAAAAACAATGTTAACAAACAGAACTGAGTCACGAAGAAATTGGAACTGGTATATAAATGTAACAAGGTGGATAGACCACTGGTTAGAACAGTATGTTAAGTAGAGAAGGTAGTTTTTCAAAGAAACCACTTCGGGGGGTAATAATGTCAATCTCATCTGAAGTAACAGTTTGAAAGGCTGATAGCCAGGGAGAGGTTATAACGTGTAGATATTTAGGCCCATGAGATGCAGAGTAGAAGTTTTGCTCTGGTACCACGGAGTCCTTGGGTGCGTCGGGATGGATGTGGTTGTCTTTGTTCCAGGGGTGGATTAGAATCATTTGGTGGATCCGGAACGATTCCCCAGGTGTAGAGCAGTTGCATACCTTTGTGGAGTGTATGGATCACGTGTGATGTCCCATTTCTTGTTATTAGCAGTGTTGCTGGATATCGCTAAATTGAATCTTGTGGTTGTGGAGGGCTTTAGTGATTGGGTTGAGCTGTCTTCTAAGTTGCAATGTGTATTTAGAAAGGTCAGGGAACAGTAGTATTCCATTGTATGGCCCAGGGAGCACAGGGTTGTTTCTGGATGCCGTGAGAAGCTTTTCTTTTATGTGGAAAAAGTGTACCCTCATTAAGACATCTCTAGGGAGTGAGGCTGCGATTGCAGGTGACTGAGGCTGAGGCTGAGGCTGCGGTTGCAGGTTCCTCCTGGATCTGTCTTCTAATACAGCGTAAACACTAGCGGACTTTTCACCAGACTGGTCTGACGGTCTTTCCGATGGACTTTTAACAGACTTTTGACGGACTTCTGATGGACTTTTGAATGGACGGACTTGCCTACACATGATCACACCAAATTCTGACGGATTCGTACGTGATGACGTACGACCGGACCAAAATAAGGAAGTTGATAGCCAGTAGCCAATCGCTGCCCTAGCGTGGGTTTTCGTCCGTCGGACTAGCATACAGACGAGCTTATTTTTCGACCGGACTCGAGTCCGTCGGAAAGATTTGAAACATGTTCCAAATCTGAACTCCATCAGATTTTCGACCGAAAATGTCTGCTGCAGGTCCGATGGAGCCCACACACGGTCGGATTGTCCGTCGTATTCGGTCCGTTGGACCAGTCTGGTCGAAAAGTCCACTTGTGTGTACGCGGCATAAGTCGGCCAGCTTGGCCCTGACCCAGGATTGTTCTTCCTTCACTTCAGCATAGGTATCAATTAAATCATTTACAGTTGTGGTGCATTCCTCCATGCTGTTTTTTAAGTGACACACTCTTTCATCCATGACATGCATGTCTGTGTTTATTTTGGTGAAGAGGGATGAAAGGTCTGTCATCAATGAGGACTGGAGTGATAGTAGCATGTCCTTTAGTGTGGTGTCGATCACAGGCTGGTCGATCCCGGCCATGGATGATTGTAAGGCCTGGTTCGCCTGGAAGGGGCTGAAAGCCTGGGCCTCTACTTGTGCAGGTGGCGGCGGCAGCGGCGTCTCTATCCGCATGCAGGCTTTTGCCGGGCTGCCTGTGATAAGATTTTCTCCTGCTTTATGTGTAGGAGACTTGGGTGATCATTGGGGGTCTGGATTTTCTGGGATCTCATCCTTGAGATCAGTATAGTATATATTCCAGCCTCTGGAGTCACGACAGTGCCGGAGCCATTTTGGCTCTGACTGACCTTATCTGGAGGTTTGAAGAACGCCATCAGCTTCTGTGGCTAATGCTCTGTCATAATTTTTACATATATAAGAGAAATGTCAGATTTGGCAAGTGGTTAACCCCTTCCCGCTGACTCCTCCCGGCCTTTTAAGAGGTTCTAAATGCTGGGAGGTGGGCATTCCAATCATGTGACCACATCAGGAGCTTTCCGGTACCCACTGGCAACAGTGCTGGGAGCGTGCATGGCGCACGCTCGCAGCACAATAAGATGTTTACATAGGGATGCATATATTCAGCCTATTGGCATTAAAGCTCGCCCGACGCCCACCAAGAGGCTGCATATATGCGTACAGCCAGCGAGAACTGGTTAATTTTCAATATACTTGCAGAGATAAAGGAAGTTTGCACTGACCTGTGTGTATCTGTACAGTCCAAGGATTTGGGCTATTGGGATTGTTGTGAAAGAATACTGATCTCCAATAACACCAGCCAGCTTTCCACCTTTTCTACATGAATAATTAGGAATTGTCTTCCCTGGTCCCGATAATATATTTAATAAACTCCTTATAGCCTTCCTGGGATTAAACCAAGAATCATATAGATGGTAACCCAATGAGACATTGTTTGGAGTATATAGAGTCTGGTTTATATCTTCAATAAGAGAGGTGAAAATTAAAGCATATATGTAAGCTCCAGGCATTAATCTATGGGGGAAAAAACGGTATACGGGAAAGCAGCCAAAAGTGACCTCTGCCCTCAAATCAACCACAAGTTACATAGTTACTGTACATAGTTTGGTTAAAAAAAAAAGACACATCCAACCAGTTCAATCAATAAAAGGGGGAAAAAATGTACGTTTAAGTAAGAAAAACAAAAAAGAATAAGACCCCCTCCCCCAAAAAAGACAGCAAATGTGTGATTGAAAAAAAAAAGAGCTATCAATCAAAATTGTTGCTGACATAGCTGTGATTGGACACAGCTGATCATATGGGTAAAGAGCCGCGTCATCAGCTCTTTACCAAGATTGGGCACGCTCCGTGTCCCAGGGACACAGTGCGCCGCTGATCAACCACACTGGGCACTCCCAGCAGGGTGGGTGGTGCTTGAAATCATTGTTCTTCCTCTGTTAACCATGGTCACCTGTAAGGAAACATGTGCAGTCATCATTGCTGAGCTCAAAAAGGGATTCACAAGCAAAAATATTGCTGCTACTAAGATTTCACCTAAATCAACCATTTATCGGAACTTCGATTGTTGTGAAGAAGGCTTCAGGGTGCCCAAGAAAATCCAGCAAGTGCCATGACTCCTACAGTTGATTCCGTGGGATCAGGGCACCACCAGTGCAGAGCTTGCTCAGGAATGGCAGCAGGCAGGGGTGAGTACATCTACATGCACAGTGAGGAGAAGACTTTTGGTGGATGGCCTGGTGTCAAGAAGGGCAGCAAATAAGCCACTTCTCTCCAGGAAAAACATCCAGGACAGACTGATATTCTGCAAAAGGCACAGGGATAGGACTGGGCTAAAGTAATTTTCTCTGATGAATCCCCTTTTCCGAATTGTTTGGGGCATCCAGCAAAAACCTTGTCTGGAGAAGAAAAGGTGAGCACTACCATCAGTTCTGTGTCATGCCAATAATAAAGCATCCTGAGACCATTCATGTGTGGGGTTGCTTCTCAACCAAGGGAGAGGATTCACAATGTTGCCTAAGAATACAACCATGTATATAGAATGGTACAAAAACATCCTTCGAGAGCAACGTCTCCTAACCATCCAAGAACAGTTTGGTGAGGAACAATGCCTTTTTCAGCTTGATGGAACACCTTGCCATAAGGCAAAAGTGATAATGAAGTGGTTGGGGAACAAAACATCGAAATTTTGTGTCCATGGCCAGGAAACTCCCCAGACTATAATCCCTTTAAGAACATGTGGTTAATCCTCAAGAGGAACAAAAAAAATAATATTCTGACATATGGGCTGCAAACAAACAGGTTGTGGCCCAGAAGTTGATTGACAGCATGCCAGGGCTAATTGCAGAGGTCCTGAAAAAGAAGGCTCAACACTGCAAATATTGACTCTTTGCATAAAGTTAATGTAATTGTCAATAAAGGCCATTGACACTTATGAAATGCTTGTAATTATACTTCAGTATACCAAAGTGACATCTGACAAAACAATCTAAAAACACCGAAGCAGCAGACTTTGTTAAAATTAATATTTGTGTCATTCTCAAAACTTTTCGCCAGGACTGTACTGCTCGAGGTACCTTACTGCCATCAGTGACTGTTTAACTAAAGAATAGATCATGGATAAAGAAGTTCCTTTTAGATCTACCTGTGTGTTCTTCACAAGTAGTGCAACTAGTACCCAGTACAAATGATGACAGCAACTTTTTCTGTGGACTGTAGGTTACTTCCCACCCGCTTTCTGTAGTTTTAACACACTTCCTGACGTAGGACAATGTTGGTTCTCCATAGATCTAGCACAATGTTGTCACCCTAAGCCTCGGTTCACACCAGAGGCGGCATGACTTGCAGGTCACCTCACCGAGGCGACCTGCACACGACTGCCTGGGCGACTTGCAAAACGACTTCTGTATAGAAGTCTAAGTCATACAGGAACCTTTTTCTAAGTCGGAGCGACTTGCGTCGATCCGATTAGAACGGTTCCATTGTACTGAATGGGACGCTACTTGTCAGGCGACTAAGGTCGCCTGACAAGTCGTCCTAGTGTGAACCGAGCCTAATGCAAGAAGTGTGTAGCTAGTGGCATATCCAGGTAAAAATAAAGGGAAAAACATGAAAACAAGGAAACTATGTAGCCACCATATCTAACACTTAGTAAGCCGTAGTTACATAATTTTTTGGTTTTGACTTTAGATACGCTTTAACTATTCAACAATCAGACTGCTCAAAACAATACTTTCTGCTCTTGCCTCACACTTACTTTATTATGGTTGTGGTTCCATTTTATGGCTTGTGAGTTCATGAGAAGTTGCTTGTCCTCTGCAGCCCATGGGGTATAGTTTCCAACATTAACGATAACAGGAGGAGGTTTAAGAGGGTGTATGCAATTTATTATTTCATACTGCCAACCAAATCCCCCTTGTTTATCAAAAAAAGTGCTTTGATCTAATATATGAAAGGGATTCTTCATAGTTTTCACATATCATTTAACTAGAAAATAAATAGAGGTTTCCATTAAAGATTTCTAAAATAAATATTGCAGATTGTTTTTATGCTTGTAAAATCTTACTTTAGCCAGACCATTCATATTCACAGAAATCTTCCTGTATGATTATATGTCCATTTAACTTGCATTATTTACCTTTTAAAGCCTCCTTTGTGTTGACATCCAAAGACCATGATACTGCTGCTGGGCAGCGCCATCTTGGATATGATGTCAGCAGCCCTGGCAGGCAGGGCCGTCTTTACCTCAGGGCAAACGGGGCAGCTGCCCAGGGCCCTGTCACTTTTTGGGGCCCAAAGCAGAGCTGCCCATTAAGCCCACATGCTGCCCGCAAATCGGCGCTGAAAATCTCCACACATAGATAAACAGTCTGTCAGGGCCAATCCTAGGCGGGTGCAGTGCACCCGGGCACCACAGAGGTGGGGGCGCTGAAGTGCCAGAGTGCTCTCCTCTCCTTGTCCGTGTCCAGAGGCGGTGTTCTCTCTGCCGGTCACCGCCGCCACCTTGTTTCCTGCACAAGCCCATCCCCCCTCCCTCCTCCTGTCAGAGAAGAAGGAGGAAGCAGCCTGAGATCGGAGACCAGTCGTGCAGTGACGTCACTGGGGGTGACGGTCCATGCCTGACATGTGTTCTCCTCCTCTCTAACTAACTCCTGTCTGCTGCGATCTGTTCTCCACCCGGGCGGCACGGCTGCACACTGTCCTCTCCTCTCCAGCTGCAGCTGGGTGTTTTTATGCACCCTAATGAAGGGGGGGGTGGTTTGTCCTGTGGGGGTGGGATCTGCACTAATGGAGAGGGTGGTTGTCCTGGGGGGTGGGATCTGCACTAATGGAGGGGGGGTTGTCCTGGGGGGATCTGTACTAATGAAGGGGGGTTTGACCTGGGGGATCTGTACTAATGGAGGGGGGTGGTTTGTCCTGGGGGGATCTGTACTAATGGAGGCGGGGTTGTCCTGGGGGGATCTGTACTGATGGAGGGGGGGTGGTTTGTCCTGGGGGGCTCTATACTAATGGAGGGGGGCGGTTTGTCCTGGGGGGCTCTGTACTAATGGGGGGGTGGTTTGTCATGGGGGGTCTGTACTAATGGAGGGGGCGGTTTGTCCTGGGGGGGTCTGTATTAATGGAGGGGGGGTTGTTTGTCCTGGAGTCTGTACTAATGGAGGGGGGTGGTTTGTCCTGGGGGGTCTGTACAAATGGAGTGGGACAGTTTGTCCTGGGGGTCTGTACTAATGGAGGGGGGTGGTTTGTCCTGGGGGGTCTGTACTAATGGAGGGGAGGTGGTTTGTCCTGGGGGCCTGTACTAATGGAGGGGATGGTTTGTCCTGGGGAGGTCTGTACTAATGGAGGGGGTGGTTTGTCCTGGGGGCCTGTAATAATGGAGGGGGGATGGTTTGTCCTGGGGGGGTCTGTACTAATGGAGGGGGGTGGTTTGTCCTGGGGGGAATCTGTACTAATGGAGGGGGGTGGTTTGTCCTGGGGGGTCTGTACTAATGGAGGGGGGTGGTTTGTCCTGGGGCATAGTTGCCAACATTGTAAAAAAAAATTTAGGGACACTTTTTTGGCTGTAGGCGAAGTCACTGTCCCCAGCCAGCAGAGTGTTTCCTTACATCTCAGGTGTCACTGTCCCCATCCGGCGGAGTGCTTCCTTACATCTCAGGTGTCACTGTCCCCAGCCAGCAGAGTGCCTCCTTACATCTCAGGTGTCACTGTCCCCAGTGGAGTGCCTTCTTACATCTCAGTTGTCACAGAGTCCAGGACTCTACATTGTATGTATTGCAGTCACTATCTGGGTGTATAATGGAGTTCGAAGCTGAACTGGACATTTTACTTGTTACTATTTGGGTAATGTGGGTGTTGGTGACACAACATGGCGGCCGGCAGACTTGACTCATCAGAGGGGGTGGGGAAGTAGGAGGAGCTCAGTGTGTTTATCATGTCCCCAGTCACATGACCCCCCGCTCCGTGCCCCGCCCCAATACAACTCCACTTGGCGTCAAATCTCTTTGCCCAGCGGACGAGGCTCTGCAGGCGGAGACATTTTGAAAGTCCTGTCCTCGCACAATTGGCCGCCCGGAGCCCTGCTCCCAGCCGCTCTGCTCCCCCTGTCGTGTGGTCTTCTGGAAAATGCCGGCGGAGACATTATCTCCGCCAGCTGCGGACCTCCCTGGAAAAAAGAGATTTCCTGGGACATTTCCCAGGAAACACTAAAATCTGTCTGTTACTGTCATCAGTGGCGTGCGCACATTGCAGCAGTGCCAGTGTTGCATTTTCTCGATCGAGGAGCATGCCGCGGGTGGGGGGGACCTTGAGCTCCACTGATGCTCTGGCCCTGCTCCTTGCTATGCGTGCACAGTGTTGAATAAAAAGGAAAAAACAGAATTAAGGCTTGTCCAATTTGGAACGGATCTAAGGGGGTTAATCAATTAGGCTAGAAAAAAGCACTTCACCCACTATAAAGATCCGCTTTCACCGTTAGCCTGAGGTTTAAATTACAAAATTGAATATATATGTAAATACACACTTATATAAAACCTCTAGGAGTCGTGATCCTCTGAAATAAAGTTAATCAGCATATAAAGATGGGAAAGCCCAAAGAATTTCTTCTTTTGCCCAGTACACACGGTCGGACTTTGTTCGGACATTCCGACAACAAAATCCTAGGATTTTTTCCGACGGATGTTGGCTCAAACTTGTCTTGCATACACACGGTCACACAAAGTTGTCGGAAAATCCAATCAGTCTGAACGCGGTGACGTAAAACACGTACGTCGGGACTATAAACGGGGCAGTGACCAATAGCTTTCATCTCTTTATTTATTCTGAGCATGCCTGGCACTTTGTCCGTCGGATTTGTGTACACACGATCGGAATTTCCGACAACGGATTTTGTTGTCGGAAAATTTTATCTCCTGCTCTCCAACTTTGTGTGTCGGAAAATCTGATGGAAAATGTCCGATGGAGCCCACACACGGTCGGAATTTCCGACAACACGCTCCGATCGGACATTTTCCATCGGAAAATCCGACCGTGTGTACGGAGCATAAACTTTATTGAACACAATAGTAGAAAAATATCAAAATACACACCAACTTACAATACATAATCTAAAAATTAGACTGTACGTCTAGATAAGAGACAAGTGGCCACCAGTTCTGGATCACACACTCCACAGCGCTCTCACACACACATTCAGACACACACCGATCCTAATTGTCTGGTCTGGGAATATAGTCCTGAAATCCCCAATGTGGAGATGAAATGCAGTTAAAGATGATAATTTTTTCCAATGAAGGCTTAATTCACATTAAGATGAAAAGTATCAATGATGGTAGCAACAGTAGTAACAGCAAATTCCTGCTAGGATTCAGTTGAAAGTTCCCATAAGAGTGTGCACATAATATTTGATATGTGTGGAGAAATCCCCATTTGCAAGTAAACAATTATGCTGAACAGTCCATGACTCGGCAAGAAAGAAAGGAATACTTTGGAAAGAAAATTTGAGACAGCTGACAGGCGCTGCAAAAAATACTTTTTGACACAGTGTGGGAGGGCAGAGATCGCTAATGATAAATCTTAAAGGAGGTAGGTAAAATGCATCTCACCAATTTATGCCTTCTCCGTATAGATCATCGCATCCTCCACTGTCCTGTCTCCATTTAAATCATCTCCTTCCATGCAGATTGCAGGAGAAGCCAAAGACAAAGTATCCCATAAAGTCAGTTCCACCTTTAAGCGGGTATAAGAAGTTGAAGGGGTCTGAGTCTTACGGCTTCAATACTTGCAGGTATATGATCAGAGTCCTGAACCAAGGCAGCTCCATGTGCCTGGTACCTGTCAGCAAATGAAATGCAAATAATCACTCGCGGTGTTCTATGGGGGGATCACAGCAGTAAGTGGAGTTCACCGTGTCTTCACACGAGTACCGTGATTTTGGTAATGCTTACATGTTTCGCTTGGACTCAAGCTTCTTCAGAGCATGCGCAGTGGTGCATGATCCTGGTTTAAATAATAGAATGAATTAAGAGTAATTAATTCCCATTAGGATCATTCCCTACCAAGCTGCTAACCAATGAAGGCAACATTCACCCATAAAACACACACACAGTCACAAATAGGGGCGATCAGTGTTTAAAATATAAACATATATGTATAACTGCATCCACATGTACACATGCGTATTCACATATGTATATATATATCTCCAAAGAGGGATCCAATGTAAACCTTAGTTGATAAACATGAAACAAATAAATTTGTTACATATATACAACCAATAACATAAAAATCCAAACTGCTAAAAAGTATCCACCTAGGAAGAAATGGCTACATCTCTAAAGGAAACGACTTTTACCATAGCTTTTCAATTATAGCAATCCAAATAGGGTTCTATATCCTAAGGTAATCATAGCCGTCTCATACATATATGTTTCTCCCTCTATTTAAGGGCTCCATTTGCGGGGACGGGGGAAGGGGCCCAGGTATATAAAAAACGGGAGGAGAAGCTGAAATTACACCAAGCATGAATAGAAAATTAGAGTCCATTTCTCGCTCCGAAAGGACATATGTGATTTTTACCATAGCCTTCCAGTTATGGCAATCCAAATAGGGTTAATATCCTAAGATAATTATAACCATCTCATACAGATGTATTTCTCCCTATATTTGGAAACTCCATTTACGGAATTAAGAGAAGGGAGCCTGAGATGTAGGAGCAAAGGTTAAAATCGCACAGAGCATAGATGGGACATTAAAGTCCATTTATTGTTCCGAAAAAAGATCCACATTTTTTCCTTTTGAAGCAATATTTTATCGAAATCGCCTCTTCGGGATGGAAGGTTGAGTCTATAAATGTCCTTGCATTTTAGACCCCTGGGGTCACCTCCATGTGTTTTCAAAAAATGTAAAGATAGTGGACGGTCATCATCTTTGTTAATGATACTCTGAATATGTTCGCCAACCCTGATTTTTAATTGCCTTTTTGTTTTTCCCACGTAGATCAATCCACATGGACAAGTGAGCATGTAAATGACACGTGTCGTTAGGCAGTTTATAAAATTATAGATTTTAAATTGTTTATTTCCATCAGAGCTGGCGAACATATCAGTTTTTTCCACATACTTACAAATATGGCATCTGCCACAGGGGTACATACCCTTCACAGGGGGGAGACTAGTAAGCCAACCCCTATTCTCGGGTCTGCGATATTCAGAATGTACTAAATAATCTCTCAAATTGGTGGCTCTTCTTGCTGTGAATAGGGGCCGGTCTCCCACAATGCTTCCGAGGAGGGGGGCCTCCGCTAGTATATGCCAATGACGGCTAAGTACTTTTTTTATCTGCTCCCATTGTGCCCCAAACTTGGTGATAATTCTAATTGGGGTATTTTCCTTGTTATCTGTTTGTTTTAGTTTTTTCTTATTGCTATCAACCAATAAGGATGATCTATCAGTTTCAGAGGCCCTTTTCTTTGCCCTTCTAATACAAGTGTGGGAGTAACCGCGATCGCGGAATCTCCCATACAATTCGCAAGCCTCATTTTTAAATTCTGATTCTTCTAAGCAATTTCTCCTGGATCGGAGAAACTGCCTGACCGGGATACCCTGTATCAATGACCTGGGGTGATGGCTGGAGGCCAGTAAAAGGGTGTTTGCTGCCGTTTATTTTCTATATGTTTTGGTAGACAGTCTACCCTCATTGACCTGTACCATGAGGTCCAAGAAAGGCAGAGTGGCTAAGTCATGTGAATAGGTAAGTCTGATGTTCCTATCATTGTCGTTAAGTTCATCAATGAAGGAAGTCAACTCAAGGGGTGTCCCCCCATACCATGATCACGTCATCAATGTACCTCAGCCACAGGAGACAGTGGCTGAGGTACAGAGACGAGGTGTATACACTTTCCACCTCCCACATTCCCAGGTGTAGGCATGCATAAGCTGGGGCCCAAGGGGCACCCATAGAAGTGCCTCTAATCTGTCTGTAGTTTTTTCCCAAGAATTGGAAACAGTTATTCTCCAGCATAAATTGTAAAAGATCAACAATAAATTCATTTTGTATGGCCAGCAGTGGAAACTTATAATCCAAAAAGTGATATACTGCCTTTAGGCCCCTTTTGTGTGGAATAGACGTATAGAGCGATTTGACATCAATGCCGACCAATATAGCTCCTGGTGGTACTGAGACTGTTTCCAATTTTTGGAGTACATCACGAGCATCCTGGACAAATGATGGGAGTTCACAGACCAAATCCTTGATCATGGCATCCACATATTTTCCCACCCTCTGTAATGGGCCTTTGATAGCCGAAACAATCAGCTTCCCCAGGGGTCTAGTAATTGACTTGTGAAGCTTTGGTATCGTGTAGAAGGTAGGGGTGTTGTATTCGTTAACACTAAGGTATTTACATTCTTTCATGGTAATAAGATGTTCTTCCAAGGCCATGTTTAGTTTAAAATTAAGAGATGCCACAATTTTAGGGAAAGGATTCTCAGATAACCTTAGGTATGTAGTTTCATCCCGAAGGAGATGCATGGTCTCTTCTTCATATAAGGTCTGTGATAACAAAACAGTGTTGCCCCCTTTATCGCTCCCCTTTATGATGATATCTTTAGCTTCTTCAAGCTCTTTCAGAGCTTTCCTCTCTGCTTTTGTGAGGTTGTCCAATCCCCTATATTGGGGGCAAAACTGTTTTGTTATACCCCCTGTGAAGGGTATGTACCCCTGTGGCTGATGCCATATTTGTAAGTATGTGGAAAAAACTGATATGTTCGCCAGCTCCGATGGAAATAAACATTTTAAAATCTACAATTTTATAAACTGCCTAACGACACGTGTCATTTACATGCTCACTTGTCCATGTGGATTGATCTACGTGGGAAAAACAAAAAGGCAATTAAAAATCAGGGTTGGCGAACATATTCAGAGTATCATTAACAAAGATGATGACCGTCCATTATCTTTACATTTTTTGAAAACACATGGAGGTTACGTCAGGGGTCTAAAATTCAAGGGCATTTATAGACTCAACCTTCCATCCCGAAGAGGCGATTTCGATAAAATATTGCTTCAAAAGGAAAAAATGTGGATCTTTACTTTAAATAGCATGCATCCTCGCGGCTTGAATAATGAGTGCAATTTATCGTTTTTTTTGGAACAATAAATGGACTTTAATGTCCCATCTATGCTCTGTGCGATTTTAACCTTTGCTCCTACATCTCAGGACTCCCTTCCCTTAATTCCATAAGTGGAGTTTCCAAATATAGGGAGAAATACATCTGTATGAGATGGTTATAATTATCTTAGGATATTAACCCTATTTGGATTGCCATAACTGGAAGGCTATGGTAAAAATCGCATATGTCCTTTCGGAGCGAGAAATGGACTCTAATTTTCTATTCATGCTTGGTGTAATTTCAGCTTCTCCTCCCGTTTTTTATATACCTGGGCCCCTTCCCCCGTCCCCGCAAATGGAGCCCTTAAATAGAGGGAGAAACATATATGTATGAGATGGCTATGATTACCTTAGGATATAGAACCCTATTTGGATTGCTATAATTGAAAAGCTATGGTAAAAGTCGTTTCCTTTAGAGATGTAGCCATTTCTTCCTAGGTGGATACTTTTTAGCAGTTTGGATCTTTATGTTATTGGTTGTATATATGTAACAAATTTATTTGTTTTATGTTTATCAACTAAGGTTTACATTGGATCCCTCTTTGGAGATATATATAAACATATGTGAATACGCATGTGTACATGTGGATGCAGTTATACATATATGTTTGTATTTTAAACACTGATCGCCCCTATTTGTGACTGTGTGTGTGTTTTATGGGTGAATGTTGCCTTCATTGGTTAGCAGCTTGGTAGGGAATGATCCTAATGGGAATTAATTACTCTTAATTCATTCTATTATTTAAACCAGGATCATGCACCACTGCGCATGCTCTGAAGAAGCTTGAGTCCAAGCGAAACATGTAAGCATTACCAAAATTACGGTACTCGTGTGAAGACACGGTGAACTCCACTTACTGCTGTGATCCCCCCATAGAACACCGCAAGTGATTATTTGCATTTCACTTGCTGACAGGTACCAGGCACATGGAGCTGCCTTGGTTCAGGACTCTGATCATATACCTGCAAGTATTGAAGCCGTAAGACTCAGACCCCTTCAACTTCTTATACCCGCTTAAAGGTGGAACTGACTTTATGGGATACTTTGTCTTTGGCTTTTCCTGCGATCTGCATGGATGGAGATGATTTAAATGGAGACAGGACAGTGGAGGATGCGATGATCTATACGGAGAAGACATAAATTGGTGAGATGCATTTTACCTACCTCCTTTAAGATTTATCATTAGCGATATCTGCCCTCCCACACTGTGTCAAAAAGTATTTTTTGCAGCGCCTGTCAGCTGTCTTAAATCTTCTCTCCAAAGTATTCCTTTCTTTCTTGCCGAGTCATGGACTGTTCAGCATAATTGTTTACTTGCAAATGGGGATCTCTCCACACATATCAAATATTATGTGCACACTCTTATGGGAACTTTCAACTGAATCCTAGCAGGAATTTGCTGTTACTACTGTTGCTACCATCATTGATACTTTTCATCTTAATGTGAATTAAGCCTTCATTGGAAAAAATTATCATCTTTAATTGCATTTCATCTCCACATTGGGGATTTTAGGACTATATTCCCAGACCAGACAATTAGGATCGGTGTGTGTCTGAATGTGTGTGTGAGAGCGCTGTGGAGTGTGTGATCCAGAACTGGTGGCCACCTGTCTCTTATCTAGACGTACAGTCTAATTTTTAGATTATGTATTGTAAGTTGGTGTGTATTTTGATATTTTTCTACTATTGTGTTCAATAAAGTTTATGTGGATAATCACTACATGAAATCTAGTATTTCACCGGTCGACCCTCTATGAAGAAATTCTTTGGGCTTTCCCATCTTTATATGCGTGCACAGTGTACTTGATCGGAGGAGCGTAGGCCTCGGTAGGAGGAGTCAGACTGCGGCGCGGCGTGGAATGCTGCTTGGTGCCTGGTCAAGTGAAACTAGCAGTGTTTGTAGAGAATTGATCGAAGTTGACCTTGCCAGGACAAGGTAGGTCTTCTTTCTCCTCCCCTGTCTCTCGCTCCCCATCCCCATGCCATGTGTAAAATAGTAGAAAGTTGAAAAACGCTGACCAGACCTGCAGTCCAGGCTGAGTGAGGCTGTGGCTGTATTTTTTATTACAGAGCACACAGCATAATTTACAGCACATGGCATTACTGTCTGTATTTAACTGTTTGATGGGCTTATTTTGGGCCTGGCTGGTTCACATGTATGTGTTTTGGTGACCCACATTTGCGCAGGCACAGCAACCCATTCATTTTAATGGGCTGCTGTGCCTGCGTTTCCTGCAAAAAAAGGTGCATGCATCATGTAATAGGCCCATCAAGCCATGAAATACAGCACTGTCTGTCCATTCTGCTTTTGCACCATGTGACTTACCTGCAGTTCCTGCACCGGCAAACTTGCTGCATTTTTAGATGTTTAGGCCACCCTTTTAAAAACACAGTGCATTTGTGTGCACAGGAACTGCAGGTAAGTCACAAAAGCAGAATGGATTTCAAAGCCACTGCAATTTTAAAATGCTGCATGCACCTTTTTTTCTGCAGGAAATGCAGGATTGGCAGCCCATTCAAATGAATGGGCTGCAAAACACATACATGTACAGTTGCCACCTCATCCCTTTAAACCTGAACACATATTGATTACACAGGTTCTGTGGCTGATTAAGGTAGTAATTAAACTCACTTGGTGCCTTAGCTGCATTAAATTAGCCTCAGAACCTGTGTAATTCATATGTGTTTGGGTTTAAAGGGATGAGGTGGCAACCCTACATACATGTGAATGTGTAATGTGACAGTGGCTGCAATGTAATGGGGCACTGTGACATGAAAGGGAACTGAGGACACCGTGAGACTGCTGTGAAGGGGGTCTGCAAAGTTTTTCTTTTTAGATAATTCTATGTGTGTGTCTGTTTTTTGAGATGTTGGGGTGAAGAGCAAAATTGCATTGGGGGGGGCAAAAAAAATGTTTGCCCAGAGCCTAAACCATATTAAAGACTGCCCTGCTGGCAGGTTTGAACCTTTCAATCTATTCCTTTACCCAACTTGTCCAGCCATGGGTGCAGGCCCTTTTAACTTCTTTTCCCATCATCCAGTGGAATCCCAGAACCCCTTGGCCTACACAATCCTTATGATTATTGGACATGACTAAGGAATAAAAATTCCACTGCTTCCAGCCCTCAAGTGCTCAGAGAGACTTGCCTGATAGGACAGTACAGATTGGGTATGTTAGCTGACATCAGGTGGGGCATCCCCCTTAGTTGTTTCTGCCTTGTGGGCCGCCAGATGAGAATTCAAGAGCGTACAGCTTCATCTTAAGCCCCGGTAACTGTGGAGGACATGGTGCTACCTGTACATAACTGATCATTTAGCAGGATCAACGGGCAATAAAACTATGTTTTGGGGTCCCTGATTTGCTTCAGCTTCTAAGGCACGCTGTGAGAAGTTCAGTGTGTTGTGAAGTTACAGTAAGCAATTGCGTTATGGGGAAGGAACCTGAAAAATTGTGGAAGGCTGAAGTTCATATTTGAATGAATGGGTGCAAGGAGACAGTTCCCCAAAAGAGAGTCTACAGAGCAAGGGGGAAAAAGAGGGAAAATAGATTATCGTGGTACCCTGAATGGATAAGACACCCGATAAAAATAAAATGTATTTATTAATACACACTTAAAATATAGTATCTAGATACAATAATAATAGCTTTGCAAAAATGTACATATTGATAGCATGACACTGGTACTCAAATACACTCCATGATGGTGATTGGGAGTTGTACGATTTTACTCAGTGCACGATCATCCTCAACATGTTTCATGGCCATAAACCACTTCTTCAGGAGGAGCACAATATACAGTCTATAAATAGGTGATAAGATTTACATGATACGCACCAATCTATAATGCTTGTATGCAGCAAAAAAAAGACAATTCATTAGGGAAGTATAGAAATTGCATCGCTTACCAGTGAAGACTCATGGGGGATCAAGGCCAAACAGCAAAGTCTTCAAAATTTCCCTACGGCAGACATGGAAGACCAGATCGGTGATGAATATAGCTAGGGCTGGTAAGCCACTATGGTAAAAAAGTTTATACAGAAATCAACATTAACACATATATATATGCATACACACTTATGTATATATACATATACATACACATGTGCACACATACAGCCATCCAAGGCCC
The DNA here is from genome assembly GCF_042186555.1 of Aquarana catesbeiana. NCBI lineage: Eukaryota > Metazoa > Chordata > Amphibia > Anura > Ranidae > Aquarana > Aquarana catesbeiana. The sequence continues at coordinate 43,961,897 of NC_133324.1, forward strand.
CACGTAGGAGCATTGATCAGGAAATAATCCATATAACTAACTTGTTTAAACTAAGGTCTGGAGGTCTAAAGCCAGGGGAGAAGGGAAGGTATAGAAAAACTGGAGACTAAGGTGGGGTATGATTACCCCCACATACAGTATCTCACAAAAGTGAGTACACCCCTCACATTTTTGTTAATATTTTATTATATCTTTTCATGTGACAACACTGAAGAAATTATACTTTGACACTACAATGTAAAGTAGTGAGTGTACAGCTTGTATAACAGTATAAATTTGCTGTCCCCTCAAAATAACTCAAAACACAGCCATTAATGTCTAAACCGCTGGCAACAAAAGTGAGTACACCCCTAAGTGAAAATGTCCAAATTGGGCCCAATTAGCCATTTCCCCTCCCTGGTGTCATGTGACTCGTTACATAAACTGACAGCAGGCAACACTCTGTTGCACGCATCTAGTGAACATCCAAGACCTGCGAAGGAACTGCACAGAGGAAGAAGACTTCCGCCTACAAGCCAATGCCCTGCCAGAGCGCCTCTTACTCAGGGGTTACTCCCGCATGGGTTTGGGAAAAGCATTCAACTGGGCTTTATCCTGTACAAGGACTTCACTCCTTTATGGCCCCCTAAAGCTAAACGGCCAGACACAGTCAAACTAGTTACCCAGTTTTCAGCTTATTACCAACAACTACATACCATTCTGTCACAGCATTGGCACCTACTATCTGACAACCACGTTTTCAACAAATATGTCAGAAATAGGGATGGGCTTTATGTTCGGGTCGAAAATGAGTTCGACTCGAACATCGGCTGTTCGCCCGTTTGCCGAACAGGAAACAATTTGGGGTGTTCGCTGCAAATTCGAAAGCCACGGAACACCCTTTAAAAGTCTATGGGAGAAATCAAAAGTGCTAATTTTAAAGGCTAATATGCATGGTATTGTCGTAAAAAGTGTTTGGGGACCTGGGTCCTGCCCCAGGGGACATGTATCAATGCAAAAAAAAGTTTTAAAAACGGCCGTTTTTTCGAGCAGTGATTTTAATAATGCTTAAAGTGAAACAATAAAAGTGTAATATTCCTTTAAATTTCGTACATGGGGGGTGTCTATAGTATGCCTGTAAAGGGGCGCATGTTTACCGTGTTTAGAACAGTCTGACAGCAAAATGACATTTCTAAAGGAAAAAAGTGCTAGAGCTAGTGTCGGCTATAATGAATTGTTGGGAAAAAAAAGTAATTTAAAAGTGCTAGAGCTAGTGCCGGATATAATGAATTTTCGGGAAAAAAAGTCATTTAAAATTGCTAGAGCTAGTACCGGGCCGGCTATAATGAATTGTCGATCCGGCAATACACATAAAGGCTCATTGATAAAAACGGCATGGAATTTCCCCACAGGGGAACCCCGAACCAAAATTAAAAAAATTCACACAGGTTGTACCCCATTACCAAGTCACACAGGGGGGTGGGATTTGGGGGTCCCCCTTGTTAAAGGGGGGCTTCCAGATTCCGATAAGCCCCTTGTCTGCAGACCCCCACAACCACCGGGCAAAGGTTGTGGAGATGAGGCCCTTCTCCCCATCAACATGGGGACAAGGTGCTTTGGGGGGCTACCCCAAAGCACCCTCCCAATGTTGAGGGCATGTGGCCTGGTATGGTTCAGGAGGGGGGGCGCTCTCTCGTCCCCCTCTTTTCCTGTGGCCTGCCAGGTTGCGTGCTCAGATAAGGGTCTGGTGTGGCTTTTTGGGGGGACCCCATGCCATTGTTTTTTAAATTTTGGTGCGGGGTTCCCCTTAAAATCGGGTCTGGTATGGATTTTGAGGGGGACCTCCACGCCATATTTTTTTTTAATCTTTGCTCGGGGTTCCCCTTAATATCCATACCTCAGGTCTGGTATGGATTTTGAGGGGAACCCCCACGCCATTTTTCTTTCAATTTTGGCACGGGGTTCCCCTGTGGGGAAATTCCATGCCGTTTTTATCAACGAAATTTTATGTGCATTGCCGGACCGACAATTCATTATAGCCGGCACTAGCTCTAGCACTTTTTGAATGCCTTTTTTTATCTCGACAATTCATTATAGCCGGCACTAGCTCTAGCACTTTTAAATGACTTTTTTTCCTGACAATTCATTATTGCCGACACTAGCTCTAGCACTTTTAAATGACTTTTTTTTCCCTTTAGAAATGTCATTTTTCTGTCAGACTGTTCTAAACATGGGAAACATGCACACCTTTACAGGCATACTATAGACCCCCCCAGGTACGATATTTAAAGGAATATTACACTTTTATTGTTTCACTTTAAGCATTATTAAAATCACTGCTTCTGAAAAAACGCCCAATTTAAGACTTCTTTTTGCATTGATACATGTCTCCTGGGGCAGGACCCGGGTCCCCAAACACTTTTTAAGACAATACCATGCATATAAGCCTTTAAAATTAACACTTTTGATTTTTCATGTTCCTGTCCCATTGACTTTAACGGTGTTCGCGTGTGAACTGAACGGGGGGGGGGTGTTCAGCTCATCCCTAGTCAGAAATACACCGGAGGTGGTCTTCAGAAACCATGAAATCAGGCCAAGACAGAAGTACAGTTAAATTGTTTAATAATAAAAGTAAAAAGAACAAACTTAGTCAAAACATAGCCAAAGTTCAGTAACTGGAATGGATAGTCAACCAAGCTAGAAGTCAGGGATCAATGTAGGGGAACAGCAAGCAGGGATGTCAGCAAAGCAAGTCTTTAAACAGGAACACAGGAGATAGACTCTGTGATGTTGACCAAGGCGAAGGCAGAGATCCTTTGGGCTGGACGGCTTAAGTAGGCAGGACTGATGATCAGGATATAATCAACAGCTGAATAACTGTGGAGAGATAGGAGCTGGCAATTAGCCGACAGGTGAGCGGCCAGATCTGAGAAGGCAGTACCCCCTCCTCAATGACCCCTCCCCCTTTGGAGGACCACCAGGCTTGAGGGGAAAACATCTATGGAAATCACAGAGGAGGACAGGGGCATGTACGTCCGAGGATTAGACCCAAGAGCATTCCTCCGGACCGTACCCCTTCCAATGCACCAGGTATTGTATATGCCAACGGAACCTACGGGAGTCAACAAAGGACTGTACTTCATACTCCTCATGGTTCTCAACCTGTACAGGGTGAGGACGTGGCACCGAGGTGGTAAAGCGGTTGCAGACCAAAGGTTTTAATAAGGAGACATGAAATACATTTGAAATACGCATGTTCAAAGGCAGGTCTAATGCGTAAGCCACTGGGTAACCCTGCAAAGGATACGGAAAGGCCCAATAAACCGAGGTGTGAACTTCAGTGAGGGAACACAAAGTCGGAGGTTGCTAGATGACAGCCAGACCCTATCCCTAACCTGGTAGGAAGGCGCGGGCAGGCGTCTGCGGTCAGCATGGAGTCTGTACCTATCATTAGCATGTCATAAAGCCTCCTGGACTTGTGCCTAAGTGGAACGAAGACCACAGAGATGCTCCTTTAATGCAGGCATACTCTGTGGAACGAATGAGTCAGGCAACATGGAAGGTTGGAAACCATATTTCGCCATAAACGGGGACAATCGGGAAGCAGAATTCAAGGCACTACTGTGAGCAAAGTCTGCCCACGGTAATAGGTCTGACCAGTTGTTATGATGGTCAGAAATATAGCAATGTAGGAATTGCTTCAAGGATTGATTGGCTCGTTCTGAGGCCCCATTAGACTGCGGGTGATACGCAGAGGAAAAAGCAAGCTGAATTCTCAACTGTGCACAAAAGGCTCACCAGAACCGGGACACAAACTGACTATCCCTGTCCGAGACAATCATCTTGGGTAGCCCATGCAAGTGAAAGATCTCCCGAGCAAAAATGGAAGCCAGTTTCTTAGAAGTGGGCAACTTCTTAAATGGAATACAATGAGACATTTTTGAGAACCGGTCAACCACCATAAGGATAACTGTGTTGCCCTGAGAGTTGGGTAACTCCACAATGAAATCCATAGACAGGTGGGTCCAGGACCTCTCTCCATTGGGTATGGGTTGTAGGAGGCCCACTGGAAGATGTTGTGGAGTCTTACTCTGAGCACACATGGAATAGGCAGGTACAGTTACATCAGCACGTAGACTAGGCCACCAGAATTGTTGGGAAATGACCCAAAAGAGTTGATTCTTCCCAGGGTGGCCAGCAGCCTTGGGAGTAGGGCTGCAACTAACGATTATTTTCATAATCGATTAGTTGGTCGATTATTGTTTCGATTAATCGATTAATCGGTTAATAACCTTAAAAAAAAAAAGTGTGGCGTATAATTTAGTTAATATGTAAAGTTTAAAAAAAAAAGCAATTTATTCTTAAATATCTCTATGCAGTGGTAAATATAAACAACCAACTATATGGTTAGGGAGCAAAATATTGAATCCACTCTGAGAATAACAGACAGAAGAGATATACTGTATATACACTATTAGAGGAGATATACTGTATACACTATTAGAAGAGAAATAGTTTTTTGGCCAATTTATTGTTGGGCAGATTAAAAAATACAAATTGCTGCAAAAACGCATTACATGCTTTTCTGCAGCTTCTCCATTGAAGTATATTGAACCAAAAAAGCACCGTTTTGCGTTAAAAAAAAAAATTCCTTGACCCTTTCCAAATACGCAGCGGCTGAAAAAAAGCATAGATGTGAACGTGTCCCATAGAAAACCATGTTAAATATGTAGTGTGTCTCTGCAAAAAGCACCAAACAACATAAAGATGTGAACCAGGTCTAAGATGTTTAGTAACATGATGGGGTTAAAAAATAAATAAATAAAATGAGCCCTTTATAGTACAAAAAAAGCAAATAATCGCTACTGTAAGGGGTTCATTTTTTTACTGTAGAACTGTGAAAGTAATATTTACAGTAGCGATTATTTGCTCTTTTTGTACTATAAAGAGCTAATTTTATTACTTTTAACCTCATTATGTTTCTGGCCGATTAATCGATTATGAAAATAGTAATCGATTAATTTCATAATCGATTAGTTGTCGATTAATCGATTAGTTGTTTCAGCCCTACTTGGGAGAATGGTAAGTCTGGAGCATGGCAGTACTGAGACTCTCTGGGAGAAAGCAGCAGTCACAAGGTTTCTCAGGAGGAGCATGGACCTGAGCAGCAAGAATTTTTGTCACCCAAAGGAGAAGTGAGACTGGTACAAACCGCAGCCAGAATATGATCAGAAGGGATCTCAGGAACCGCAACCGACTCCATCTTGGAAGTGGAGGAAAATTGTCGTGACAAAGCGTCAGCCCTTACATTCTTAGTACCGGGTAAAAATGAGACAATGTAATTGAAATTTGAGACAAGAAAAGAGCCCATCGCGCCCTTCTGGGAGAGAGGCGATTAGCCTCAGACAAGAATGTGAGATTCTTCTGGTCCGTAAGAATGAGAACCAGCACAGTGGTACCTTCGAGGAGATGTCTCCATTCTTTCATGGCTAAAATGATCGCCAACAGCTCTCTGTCACTAATCTCGTAATTGCACTCCGCAGGTGACAATTTCTTGGAACAGTAGCCACAAGGATGCATAGCGCTCTCAGAAGTAGGATGTTGAACACCAGTCTTAGAAGCATCAACCTCAAGAATAAAAGGTAACATAGGATCAGGATGTGCCAACACAGGAGCAGAAACAAAGGCAGCCTTGAGACTCTCAAAGGCCTTAACGGACTCTGAAGATCAACTCTGTGGGTTACCGTACTTTCTGGTCATATCAGTCAGGGGCTTGACCAGAGACAAGAAGTTACGAATAAACTTCCGATAATAGTTGGCAAATCCCAGGAAACGCTGCAGAGGACGTAAACCCATGGGTCGGGGCCACTGTAGGACAGCTGAAAGTTTCTCTGGGTCAATCAAAAAACCAGCAGTGGAAATGACATAGCCCAGGAATTTAACCTGTTCACGATGGAACTCGCACTTCTCCAGTTTACAATAGAGATTGTTCTCTCTTAGTTTCTGAAGCACACAACAGAAATCTGTGTAGTGGATCTCCGGGGACTTGGAAATTATGAGGATATCATTGAGATAAACCACCACACATAACTGCAACAAATCCCGGAGGACATTGTTAATAAATTCCTGGAAAACTGCCGGGGTGTTACAAAGGCCAAAAGACATTACGAGGTACTCATAATGGCCTGTTCTGGTATTAAATGCAGTTTTCCACTCATCGCCCTCCTTAATCCTCACAAGGTTGTATGCCCCTCTCAAATCAAGCTTTGTGAAAACCGTTGCTCCCTTGAGGCGGTCATAAACGGAATAGGATAGGCATTCTTAATTGTGAAACGATTGAGACCCCCATAATTAATACAAGGTCTCAGTTCACCACTCTTCTTCTTCACAAAGAAGAAACCAGCACCAGCAGGAGACGAGGATTTGCAGATGAAACCTCGAGAAAGTTAATCTGCAACATACTCCTCCATGGCCTTATCCTCCAAGACCGACAAAGGGTAAACCCGGCCACGAGGGGGTATGGCCCCAGGTTGAAGGTCAATTGCGCAATCATACGGCCGGTGTTAAGGCAAACTGGCGGCTTGACCTTTGTCAAAGACATCGCTAAAATCGCGGTACTCCTCCATCAGGGAGGAGAGTGAAGAGGTGCACAGGACCTTGGCTACCTTCTCGAAGCATGTCTTACTGCATTGTGGCGACCAGAAGAGAACCTCAGTACGGAGCCAATCAAAAGAGGGGTTGTGCCTATGTAACCAAGGATAACCAATAACCAGCGGAAACTTAGGTGTAACTTGGAATTGGATTATCTCATGGTGAATAGCCCCTATGGACAAAGGAACCGTCTCATGAGTCACATGGGCAGCCTGTAGAGGTCAAGAGCCTCAATGGCAAGTGGAGTGTCACGCAACTGCAGCAGAATCAAGTACTTCGATACAAAGGCAGCATCAATGAACAGGCCTGCAGCCCCAGAGTCGATTAGAGCCTGTATCTCGACGGACGACTCAGCCCAAGAAAGGGTGACCGAAGCCAGGGGCTTATCCTGCTGGATAACTGGGGATGAAACAACACCACCTAAGGTCTGTCCATGACAGGACCTCAAGGTTTTGGCGTTCCCTGGACGGGTAGGACAAGACTTCAAAAAGTGACCTGCCTGGCCACAATAAAGGCACAATCTCTCCCTCCTCCTAAAGGTTCTCTCATACGCAGAGAGACGTGTGAAGCCCAAGTGCCTGGGTTTACCTTCACAGACCGACTCGGTACAAGGAGGCATGGGAGGTGAGGGAGGCACGGGTTGGACTACAAAGCTCGGAGACAAACTTATAGGAGGCTTCTGCAAGCACTCCTTAAAAGAGAGTCTTTCTCTGAGTCTGAAGTCAATGAGCATGGCAAATGTGATCAACTTCTCCAGCTCAGTGGGTATATCTCCTATCTATGTCATCCTTGATGGTATCCGAGAGACCATGAGAAAAAGCAACCACGAGGGCCTCATTGTTCCACACAACGTCTGCTGCCAGAGTACGGAATTCAATGGCGTAGTCGGCAATAGTTCTCGTACTCTGTTCGATGGACATGACGCACTTGGCAGCAGAAGCGGAGCATGCGGGAACATCAAATACCCTTTTAAACGAAGCCACAAACTCAGGGTAACTCAAGACAACAGGTTTTTGCATCTCCCATAGAGGGTTTGCCCAGGCCAGGGCTCTCTCAGAAAGCAAAGATATCACAAAACCTACTTTTCTTCTGTTCATGGGAACATGCAGCACTCAGGGAGTCATTTATTTGATGACCTGTGTGTGCAGTGCCTTGTACGTGGGGAAGACTATACGAGAGCTGCGCCAGAGACCACCTATGTTATTCGATAAATGCTTAATTTACTAAGGTAGGACGCCATATTGGCCTAGATTCAGTCATGAGGTGGTTCAGTTTATGGTCCTGGAGACCATCCCAGGGGGCTCCCAGAGGTGGCAACTGGGAGGCTATCATTCTACAGTGGGAGACCCTATGGATTGAGAGGCTCAATACCACCATTCCACCGGGCCTCAATAAAGTACTGTCCTACACGCCATTCCTGTGTTTGGATGCAGTGTGGGATGTCACTGCGATAGGATAATTGCTCTATTTACCTTTTTTATTTTTTTTTTATTTCAGGCTGTTTGTACTTAATTTGCCATAGGCCTGTGTTGAAGCATCGGATCTGTTGAGGTTGTGTGGTCCTTTGTGGGATTATTCAAAAAATCTGACTGGGCTACTGAAGTTTGCCTGTTTATTATATTTAGTTTTATTAATTTGCATATCCAGTTAGCCTAGTATATAAGTATGTATAATTTTTAGTAATTTCTCCTAATTAGGCATCTATGGCTTTAAGGTGAACCCTGTTTGTTAGGATGACAGGCGTCAGCCTTGTCTCTTCTGTTTCCCTATAGGGGACATATGATCTTCCGGGTGGGGGGGTGGTGTCAGCAAACCTTGCTTGGCCCGCAAGCTCTGCCTGCAACATGACGCTGCACAGCTCTCATAGCCCCGTCACGCAACTCCTATGTGCATGTGCGTGCTCCTCACGTATGCATTGTGGCAGATCTGATTTGGTGGCGTCAGACGCGAGCGTCCGCCGTGTGTTATCTGATGCCGAGTTGGGGACTATATCTAGCGCCATTAGCCTGCTGAATGGTGTGGTCAATGGTCATCCAGGGGAGGTTATCTGTGGAGGCATTTTCCTACGTAAGCAAGGGGAATACTATACTAGTCAGTACCAATGTTAGTGCATAGAGATTTTTATCCCTGCTGGGCTATTACATGAGTGGCTCCAGTGGCCTTTTTGATTATCTATCTGATTACCCATTTGATTTTTATTTCACCACCTGATGGGGGCTTTCCTTCCTTTTAGGTTACAGGTATCCATCAACTATGTCTATACTGCTAATCTTACAGAATTTTGGACGTCCTTCCACGGCACTGGCTTTGGAGCTGTTTGTATGTATGTGGCGGAAATCATACCCCACCATAGTCTCTATTATGGGTTTTTCTATACTCTCCCACCTCCCCTGGGTTTAGACCTCTACACTAGGGATGAGCTGAATACCCCCCTGTTCGGTTCGCACCAGAACTTGCGAACAGGCAAAAAATTTGTTCGAACACGTGAACACCGTTAAAGTCTATGGGACACGAACATGAATAATCAAAAGTGCTAATTTTAAAGGCTTATATGCAAGTTATTGTCATAAAAAGTGTTTGGGGACCTGGGTCCTGCCCCAGGGGACATGGATGAATGTAAAAAAAGTTTTAAAAACAGGCGTTTTTTCGGGAGTAGTGATTTTAATAATGCTTAAAGTGAAACAATAAAAGTGTAATATTCCGTTAAATTTCGTACCTGGGGGTGTCTATAGTATGCCTGTAAAGAAGCGCATGTTTCCTGTGTTTAGAACAGTCTGACAGCAAAATGACATTTCAAAGGAAAAAAAGTCATTTAAAACTACTCGCGGCTATTAATGAATTGCCAGTCCGACAATACACATAAAAGTTAATTGATAAAAAAGGCATGGGAATTCCCCACAGGGGAACCCTGAACCAAAATAAAAAAAAAAAAAAATGACGTGGGGGGGTCCCCCTAAATTCCATACCAGGCCCTTTAGGTCTGGTATTGATATTAAGGGAAACCCGGCCAAAATTTTTTTAAAAAATGACGTGGGGTCCCCCCAAAAATCCCTACCAGACCCTTATCCGAGCACGCAACCTGGCAGGCCGCAGGAAAAGAGGGGGGACGAGAGAGCGCCCCCCCTCCTGAACCGTACCAGGCCACATTCCCTCAACAATGGGAGGGTGCTTTGGGGTAGCCCCCCGAAAACCTTGTCCCCATGTTGATGGGGACAAGGGCCTCATCCCCACAACCCTTGCCCGGTGGTTGTGGGGGTCTCTGGAGAATTTTTTGCATATATACAATTCAATGCAAATGCAACATATTTAGCTGTAGAACATTTCTCGTTTGTGATTCTGGGGTTTGAAAAGATATTCCCTTAAATTTTGTACCTGGGGGGTGTCTATAGTATGCCTGTAAAGGGGCGCATGTTTCCTGTGTTTAGAACAGTCTGACAGCAAAATGACATTTCAAAGTAATGGCGAAAAAATAAAGACAATGTTTTTTTGGGGGATGTTGTGTTGGCTCAAATACATAGCGATCTCTCCAGTAAAGATTCCACAAAATATAACAACTTGAGATTTCTTACAGTTCAGAATTGTATATTTCTTATAATCGATCCATTCCCTAAAGACCATTTTTATTATGAAGGCCACACAAATCCCGTGATCGCTCAGAAGTTTTGTTAGTATTTTTTTATCATTCTCTGCAGAGTCATCGTCTGATTGGAATATTCCAACCCACGTCCAGCCAAAATGTTTTAACAATTTGCATATGGCCAAATGATAGATATTATTACTTTGAAGGGTTTGGAAAACATGTGGATAGATGTGTCTGTCACTTAACGAGCAATCCGTAGATCCATAGCTAATCTAAAAAACAAAGGAGAAGACTAAAAGTGGTGTTCGACCCAAAAATGTAATATATTGCAGCTTAACAATTCTTAGATGTGATGGCTGCATTCTTTTTCTCTGTTAGGTTTTTTTTCCTTTATTTTTACCTGGTGATCTGGCCAGTGACACACTTCTTGTCTTAGGGTGACTGCATTCTGGATAAAGTAGTAAAGCATGGTAACTTTGGAGGTGCCCAGAAAGCACCAAACTACAGCATGTGTTAAAATTGTACACATTTATTAATACAAAATGTAAAACATCTTCACATTCATGGCAATACAAATTTTAAACATGATATCCTGGCCAGAAATGTATCGGCAGGAATAAAAGACTCCCTCCTATTGTCGAGATCCCCTTGTTATGCCAAGCTGACAATTTGGAACTGACATACAGTATATCAATAAATGTAAGACAACTGTTGTCGCGCTCCGGGCACACTCGTGCACGCATGCACGCATAAGAGACTTTATGGATCGCAGATGCGCCAATGCGTGTGCGCAAAGGAGTGTGCGCATCCGTAGGAGCGCGTCCACATGCCCCATTGGCACCAGACGGCCTATTTAAGGGGTGCACGGACTTGTAACAGATGCTGACTGATCTTCAGCTGTTCCTGTACCCGTACCCTGTGATTCCTGCTTTTGCCTGCCTAATATCTGTTGCTGAACCCCTGGCTTTCCTTGACCTTGCTTCTGGACTCTCCTACATCTCTGATTACTGGTTCCTGATTCCGGCTTCCTATTTGACACTGCTCCTGCCTGATGATTTGGTACCTTGCTGCCCGCCTGCTTCCAAACCCGGCTATTCCTGTGATTTCGCTTCTGCCTCCTGTTTGGCTCCCAGCTGTCTGCTGTGTGTCTGCAACTCCGCTCCTGCGACCTGCTGCCACTTCCTGCATCCCCAAAGTCGCATCATCTGCCTCAAGCTTCCAGGGCTACATCTACAGGCACTTGTGTTCCTCCTATCCATTGGGTCCTTCTGTCTCCATCCTCAGTGGGCCCTGGGTTGGAGATACAAGGGAGGCTGACCTTGTCACTTCAGACTCCAACCAGGTATGTGACAGTATCAGTCAGCCAGAAATAGAGTCTGGAAGGGAGGCCTCACCTTTTATGGACATCTGCCGATCAATTTCTGCACTAGCCCATACTGTATGGGATCTCCAAGAGGACCTGGGCCGGATGGAAGATCGTCTACTGAACCTGCTTGATGTTCCACCTGCCTCTACCCACCTTGCTCTTGTGAGCTCTTTTGTGCAAACAGACTTTTGCCTGCTCAATGAAACCTCTCTTCCTCCTGAACCCAGAGTGCCTTTGCCTGAGTATTTTTCAGGGGATCGCAAACTGTTCCGTACATTCCAAAATGCCTGTGAACTTTATTTTTACTTGTTACCCCGAACTTTCTCATCAAAGGGCATTAAAGTGGGATTCATCATCACACTCCTATGAAATGAGCCACTCTCCTAGGCTTATCGTCTTAGAGAACATCATGATCCGGCTTTGTCTACCACTGACTCCTTCTTGGAGTTTAGATACTCAGTGGAATAAAGCTGCTCTCCACCATCAATTTCATCTTGGACTCTCTGACACATTAAAAGACGAACTTGCCCGTGTAGGAGTACCCTCATCCCTGGAAGATCTGATCCATCTTGTCATCCAAATCGACCATCGGCTGCGTGAAAGGCAATCCGAGAGGGCTAATACCAAGCCACCTACAACCTCAAGAGTTTTTGCTTCTGTTTCTGCTGTCACTTCCAGAACACCAAGGGGACCCCACAAGAATAAAGAGCACCTTGAGTCTCCCCACAGAAGTTTTCTAAGACCATCTCTGTCTTCTTCTGAATGCCTCCAGCAACTACATGACAGGCTGTGCTTTTACCGCGGAGTGGCAGGCCATTTCATTCAGACTTGTCCTATAAGACCTGCCAAGCCCGCTCCTACACCACCTCACATGATGCATCTTCCTGGGAGGGATCCGCTACACCTCCCTGATTCACTCCAGCTCCAGTTGCCGGGAAGGACTATTCTTGTAACCGCAATTATAGACTCTGGAGCTTGCAGTTGTTTTGTGGACTCAGCCTATGTAACCCTTCATCAACTTCCTGTATGCACCAAGAGGCAGGGATTTACTGTGCATCTTGCGGATGGCTCTGGTCTCAAGTCTGGGCCTGTTACACAAGAGACTGTACCCATTCTCTGCCAGACTACCTCGGAACATCAAGAACTTTTTCGTCTGGATGTCATAACTTCCCCATGGTTCCTGTTATACTGGGACTCTGTTAACCCTGCTCCTCTCCTCAGCATTCACTCTGACCCCGAGACTATGAAGTTAGTACCCATAGCTTATCATGGATTCCTGGATGTGTTTAATAAAAAGAACGTAGATACTTTCTCCCCACCAGACTTATGATTGTCCCATTGAACTTTTACCAGGGGCAGAGATTCCTTTTGGACGGATTTACCCTCTCTCAGAACCCGAACTGGAGGCCTTGCACAAATACATAAATGAAAACCTGGAAAAAAGTTTTATTCAGGCCTCTTCCTCTCCAGCGGGGGCTGGTATCTTCTTTGTGGAGAAAAAGGATCACACCCTGAGGCCCTGTATTGATTACCGTGATCTTAATAAAATAATGATCAAGAACCGGTACCCACTTCCATTAATCCCTGAGTTGTTCCAGAGACTGCGAGGAGCACGAGTATTTTCCAAGCTCGATCTGAGAGGTGCCTACAATTTGGTTTGAATCAGAAAAGGAGATGAATGGAAGACTGCCTTCAGGTTATGTTTTGGGCATTTTGAATACCTAGCCATGACCTTCGGTCTCTGCAATGCCCCAGCCACCTTTCGGCACCTGGTAAATGACATTTTTCAGGACTTCCTTGAACTGTTTATCATAGTCTATCTCAATGACATTCTTATCTTCTCTGACTCGATTGAAGTCCATCGTACTCATGTGATGAAGGTTTTGAATAGACTTCGTGAACATCACCTCTATGCCAAGGCTGAAAAGTGTGACTTTGAAAGGCAGACAATACAGTTTCTGGGACTTGTCATCTCCGCTGATGGTATCTCCATGGATCCCCAGAAAGTCGCCTCTGTCTTGGAATGGCCAGACCTTACAGACCGAAAGGCAGTATAAAGGTTTGTGGGATTTGCAATTTTATTAAGAACTTTTCTGGCATTATCTCTGCTATCACACTTTTGACTAAACAGCATGTTCCTTTCCTGTGGAGTAGGGATGAGCTTCGAGTTCCAGTCGAACTCATGTTCAACTCGAACATCAGCTGTTTGCCAGTTCTCCGAACAGCGAACAATTTGGGGTGTTCGCGGCAAATTCAAAAGCCGCGGAACACCCTGTAAAAGTCTATGGGAGAAATCAAAAGTGCTAATTTTAAAGGTTTATATGCATGGTATTGTCATAAAAAGTGTTTGGGGACCTGAGTCCTGCCCCAGGGGATCAATGCAAAAAAAAGTTTTAAAAACGGCCGTTTTTTCAGGAGCAGTGATTTTAATAATGCTTAAAGTGAAACTATAAAAGTTTAATATTCCTTTAAATTTCGTACCTGGGGGGTGTCTATAGTATGCCTGTAAAGGGGCGCATGTTTCCTGCGTTTAGAACAGTATGACAGCAAAATGACATTTCAAAGGAAAATAATGAATTGACGGTCCGACAATACACATAAAAGTTCATTGATAAAAACGGCATGGGCATTCCCCACAGGGGAACCCCGAACCAAACTTTTTAAAAAAATGACGTGGGGGGGTCCCCCTAAATTCCATACCAGGCCCTTCAGGTCTGGTATGGATATTAAGGGGAACCCCGGCCAAAATTTTTAAAAAATGGCGTGGGGTCCCCCTCAAAATCTATACCAGACCTGAAGGGTCTGGTATGGATTTTAAGGGGAACCCCGCACCAAAATTAAAAAAAAAATGGCGTGAGGTCCCCCCAAAAATCCATACCAGATCCTTATCCGAGCACGCAACCTGGCAAGCCGCAAGAAAAGAGGGGGGGCGAGAGAGCCCCCCCCCGGAACCGTACCAGGCCACATGCCCTCAACATTGGGAGGGTGCTTTGGGGTAGCTCCCCAAAACACCTTGTCCCCATGTTGATGGGGACAAGGGCCTCATACCCACAACCCTTGCCCGGTGGTTGTGGGGGTCTGCGGGAGGGGGGCTTATCGGAATCTGGAACCCCCAGATCCCGGCCTTCCCCCTGTGTGAAATGGTAAGGGGGTACAAAAGAACCCCTACCATTTCACAAAAAAAGTGTCAAAAATGTTAAAAATGACAAGTGACAGTTTTTGACAATTCCTTTATTTAAATGCTTCTCCTATCTTCTGTCTTCCTTCGGTTTCTGCCTCCATCTTCTTCTTATTCTTCTGGTTCTTCCTCCGGTGTTCTCGTCCGGCATCTTCCTCCACGGCGTCTTCTCCCCCTCGTCTTCTGGGCCACTCCGCATTCAGCATGATGGGAGGCTCCCACTGTGTGACGCTTCTCCTCTTCTGACGGTTCTTAAATAATGGAGGGCGGGGCCACCCGGTGACCCCGCCCCCTCTGATGCACGAGGACTTGATGGGGACTTCCTTGTGGCATTCCCCATGACGTCAGAGGGGGACGGGGTCTCCCGTTACATAACGGGTGACCCCGCCATATTTGTCGTGGTCGATCGTCTGACCAAGATGGCTCACTTTGTACCCCTACAAGGATCCCCTTCTGCCACAGAGACTGCTTCCACATTCATCCGAGAGATAATGAGGCTACATGGTATCCCCGACAATATCACCTCTGATCGAGGGGTACAGTTCACTTCCAGATTTTGGAGGTCTCTCTGTGAAGCCTTGAACATTGAGCTCCGTCTGTCCACTGCTTACCATCCTCAAACTAATGGACAGACGGAGAGGACCAACCAGACTTTGGAACAATACTTGCGTTGTTTCTCCTCTTTCTCACAGGACGATTGGTCACCTCTTCTTCCGCTAGCGGAATTTGCATACAATAACTCCATCCACTCTGCTACTAAACAAACACCCTTTTTAGCCAACTATGGATACCATCCTTCCTTTTTGCCTGAAATACCCGTGGAATCTTATGTGCCTGCTGTTCAAGATAGATTGAGTTTGTTCAACTCCAATAAGTTACTTCAGGACACTATCTCTAAGGCTCAGGCTAACAACAAAAGATTTTTTTGACAGAAAGAGGAGGGGTAACTTGAATCTGAAACCAGGAGACAAGGTCTGGCTATCCACTGCTAATTTGAAACTTAAGTGTCCCTCCAAAAAACTTGGTCCGAAATAGCTGGGGCCCTTTCTTGTAAAGAGAAGGATCAACTCTGTGGCCTTTGAACTAATCCTACCAAGGAACCTAAAAATTCACCATGTTTTCCATGTTTCTTTATTGAAAACAACAGTGCCCAATCCCTTTCCCAACCGGGATCTGGAAAATCCTCCTCCACTGCTCGTTAAAGGCAGTGAGGAGTTTGAAGTAGAAGCTGTTCTTGACTGTAGAACCAGGTATGGCCAAACACAGTTTCTGATTAAATGGAAGGGCTATGGCCCTGAGGACAATTCATGGGAACCAGCTTCTAATGTACATGCCCCACAAAAGGTACAAGCATTTTTTCAATGCCATCCAGAGAAGAGGCCCCTGAAGGGCATCCAGAGGCTGCTCGTAAGCAGGGGGCAATATAAGAGAACTGTTGTTGCGATTCGGGCGCACTTGCGCACGCATGCACTCATAAGGGACTTTACCGATCGCAGGCGCGCCAATGCGCGTGCTCAAAGGAGTGTACGCGTCTGTAGGAGCGCGTCCACGCGCCCCATTGGCGCCAGATGGCCTATTTAAGGGGCACACAGACTTGTAACAGATGCTGACTGATCTTCAGCTGTTCCTGTACCCGTACCCTGTGATTCCTGCTTTTGCCTGCCTGATATCCGTTCCTGAACCCCTGGCTTTCCTTGACCTTGCTTCTGGACTCTCCTACATCTCTGATTACTGGTTCCTGATTCCAGCTTCCTATTTGACCCTGCTCCTTCCTGATGATTTGGTACCTTGTTGCCCGCCTGCTTCCGAACCCGGCTATTCCTGTAACTTCGTTTGGCTCCAAGCTGTCTGCCGTGTGTCTGCAACTCCGCTCCTGTGACCTGCTGCGACTTCCTGCATCCCCAAAGTTGCATCAATTGCCTCAAGCTTCCAGGGCTACATCTACAGGCACCTCCTATGCCTTGAGTCCTTCTGTCTCCATCCTCAGCGGGACCCGGGTTGGAGATACAAGGGAGGCTGACCTCGTCACTTCAGACTCCGACAAGGTACGTGACAATAAACATACTCCTTTGTGTTACTCACTAGAGTTAAAACTCCACTCCACCCACAATCCAAACAGGGAAAGGACATCCACTACAGAAACCCCCCCGAGGGGTGAGTTGAGGGGCATTCCACAAAACCAGCTGGGAACAAGGAAAGCAGCGAGGGATAAAACAACAATGCTCTCAAACTATGGTATGCAGACTTGTGACCATAAAGGCAAGGTCCATACCAAGAAGATCTCCTATGTGTGATGCATATAAATTATAAAAGATCACTATATGTCCTTGTAGGTCCTTGTTAGCATCAGTTAATATTCTCAAGGTCTGTCCATAACAGGGCCATTTAAAATTGGAATGGTATCTAAATACACTAATAATACTTCTGTCACCCATCAGTGACCATCACCTGTCACCCATCAGTCACTCATCAGTGACCGTCATCAGTCACCCATCACTGACTATCACCTGTCACCCACCAGTGCCCGCAAAGTGCACCTGTCTCCATCAGGAGACTGCCATCAGTGACCGTCAGTGGTTCACCTGTCACCCATCAGCGACCGTCGCCTGTCACCTGTCACCCATCAGTCACCCATCAATGACCTTCACCCATAAGTGACCATCACCTGTCTCCCATCAGAGACCGTCGCCCGTCACCCATTAGTCACCCATCAGTGACTGTCACCCATCAGTGACCGTAACCTGCCACCAATCAGTGACCATCAGCAGTCATCTGTCACCCGTCACACAGCCTATCACCAAAGTACCCATCACACATCATCAGTTGAGTACCAGGAAAATTTTACAACAGTGCGGAGCCATTTCAGATTCTCAGCTTGACTGATGAGAGCAGCGGTTAGTTCTCACAGTCAGATTCCAATTCTGATTCTGAATCCAATTCGGAGTTTGAACTGACTGAAAGCAATGGATCGGTGACCTAACCAGAGGAAGAAAGGGTCCCTCTTAAAAGGGTACGGCACTCTGAAAACTGATGAAATGCCCAGTACCAGCGTTGTAGTCAGGGCCGGACTTACAATTGGGCTTGACTGGGCTCAAGCCCATGGGCCCCATCCAATAGGGGGCTCCGCGGGCAGGGCCGGATCCACGGCAAACTCCCGCCTGCTAGCCAGCCTGTTTCGTCGGTACCGCTGCTTTTTTCACGGGGACCAATCAGGCTTTTGTTTACTTCCACTTCCTGATAGTGGTGGAACTCACCATAGGGCGGATGTGATGTCATCAGCCAGAAATGATGGCCGCATTGCCTCCTATATCTTGCATCATTTCCGGCTGACTACATCACGTCCGCCCTATGGTGCGTTCCACCGCTACCAGAAAGTGGGAGTACACAAGCCCGATCGGTCTCCGTAAAATAAGCAGCGGTGCCGGCGAAACAGGCTTGCTAGCGGGCGGGAGTTTGCCGCCCCCCAGAATGTGCCCCAGAATGTTAGAAATTATGGGGCCCCCATACATCCTACCTGACAGGGCCCCCTTCGATCCGGTGGCAGGCAACGTGGCAAGTGACACCCTGCATCCGCTGACAAGTGACACCCTGAATCCGCTGACAAATGACGTGGCAAGTGACAATCCGCAATTTGTGGCAAGTGACAATCCGCAATGTGTGGTTAGGTGGGGAGTGGGCAGTAGACAAATAAGTACTTATTCTTCTGGGGAAAACACAGGTTCACTTAAATGTGATCTAAATGTGATTTATATTTCTAAGAAACTTGAGAATCATTTTATTATAACCTTAGTCCTTAGCTTTCCATTGATTTGCCTGTTAAAGGAAATGTATAATGTTTTATATTGATTTGTTAACTTTATTTATGCTTTTTTTTTTTTAGAATATTTTTCCCCACACCTATGCCGCGTACACATGAGCGGACTTTTCGACCGGACTGGTCCGACGGACCGAATCCGGCGGACAATCCGACCATGTGTGGGCCCCATCGGACCTGTAGCAGTCTTTTTCGGTCGAAAATCTGACGGACTTTAGATTTGGAACATGTTTCAAATGTTTCTAACGGACTCGAGTCCGGTCGAAATCTGCTCGTTTGTATGCTAGTCCGATGAACAAAAACCCACGCTAAGGCAGCTATTGGCTACTGGCTATGAACGTCCTTATTTTAGACCGGTCGTACATCATCACGTACGAATCCGTCAGACTTTGGCGTGATCGTTTGTAGGCAAGTCCGTTCCGTCAAAAGTCCATCGGAAGTCCGTCGGAAGTCCGTCGAAAGTCCATCAAAAGTCCGTCGGAAAGACCGTCGGATCAGTCCGGACGAAAAGTCCGCCCGTGTGTACGCGGCCTTACAATTGCAGCCAGCAGGTGAAGCTCTTGGCTCCTTTTACATTGTTGGTTCATAAGCTGACTATACAGAAATGGTTTTCTATATGAACATTTGCAGAAAAATTCTTGTTGTTTCATTCAATACTGCCATCAGAAACTTGACAAATGTCACTCAAAAATACTTCAACATTTCATTTGCTTTTAACATTTGCTTATGAAAACGGAAACCACAATCATTATTAGAATTTTGTTTGTTTGGAGAAAATATGTCCATCCTTTTCCTTTTTTTTATTGCTACAGTAAAAAATCTATTTGACCCCATTTACTACTAGAACATTGACTGAACATTCAAAAATCAAATTTTTTATGAAAAGACACTTTGGGTTTAGTATGGGCAAATTTCAGAGGCAGGTTTTGTAAGGAGAGGAGAACTTTGACAAAAGGTTACTGGGGGGGGTTTGTTCAAAAATCTTAATTTGGAAGGGGGTGTGGCTTGAGCGGGAGCATGATGGCCGCTTAAGCCGTGAGCTCTGACTGAAGAGCTACTAGAACATTGACTGAACATTCAAAAATCAAATTTTTTACGAAAAGACACTTTGGGTTTAGTATGGGCAAATTTCAGAGGCAGGTTTTGTAAGGAGAGGAGAACTTTGACAAAAAGGTTACTGGGGGGGTTTGTTCAAAAATCTTAATCTGGAAGGGGGCATGGCTTGCGCGCGAGCATGATGGCCGCTTAAGCTGTGAACTCTGACTGAAGATCGGGGAAGAAGCGAATATCCAGTGAGACAGAGCACACCAGAGCCACCACGGACCTTCACAGCACAGATGGAATGCTCCAGATGCAGTCCCATAAACAAAAGGATGATCGGTATCCCAAAAAACTCACCGACTTCTTCATAATGCCAGTGCCGGAGGACGGACAGCGGCAAGATGGCGCCGGCGGGGATATCCCTCAAGCCTCATCCTCCTACACTGACCTCCCGGACGATGATCTGGGAACATGGGAGATGGAGATTGCTCCACTACCTGACGGAGAATCCACCCCGCACAGCCCAACATCCAACAGCCCAGCGAAAGCGTGGATGAGGATGGATACCGCGATGCAGGCCTCAAGCGCTGTGATGGCTGCCACAAATCTGGACCAGGTAGGCCTCAATCTAGCACCCTCCATTGCTAACTATCCCACATCTGGCCTACCGGTCCTCGACACAAGCATGAAGGACATGCTCCTGTCACTTCAGACATCCCTCATGATGAACATCTCAGCCATGATTAATAACTTCTCAGTTCAGATGCAGAGGATGGGGGACAGAGTGCAGTACATAGAGCACAAAATGGATGAATGCACCACAACTGTCAACAAGCTTATAGATGCATACAAAGACCAGGCTGACGACACAGATTGGATTAAGGCGAAGCTCGCAGACAATGTCAAGTTAAAACAATGTCAAGTTAAGGGGGGTCCCCGAGTCAGTACTCCCCTCCGACCTGCAGACTTACGCAGGCGACATGATTGCCAAACTGCTCCCTGACGTGTCTCCGATCGAACGCATTATCGATCGCATCCACCGCATCCCAAAACCTAAACATTTAGAAGCATCGGTGCCCAGAGATGTCCTAATGAAAATATATTTCTTCCCAACCAAAGAAAAACTACTAGCAAAAGCCAGGGCACACCCTGCCCTCCCTGCTCCATTCAATGTTATGCACCTGTATGCAGACCTCTCCAAAAATACACTCAACATGAGGCGACTCATGAAGACTGTTACTAAAGCACTTAATAATCATAAAATTCCTTATAAATGGTGCCACCCGGCTACTGTCCTAATTACCAACACTGGGACAACTACTGCCATCACTAATCCCCATGACGGCCTTCGGCTACTTCACTCATGGGGAATAGTTCCTGAGCCCTCAGGTGACGAGAAGAGGGACCCAGCCAGTCCTCAGCATCCAGGAGCCCAGCGTACGGAATTTAGAGGTCCCAGAGGAAAATAACAACCCTTGCATTAACTTAATGATTCAGCAACGTACATCCCCGGTCCTATGTCCTGCTGACACACATCTTTTCTGAACACTACCCCCACAAGTCAGTAATACTAGTTACACTTACTGTGTGTTATAGTTTAAAGTTGTTTTACCATATGGGACACAGTGCCTCCTGATCATCAGCAAGAGGTATACCCACCAGCAGGATTGGTAAAAGGTTCCACAGGACCCCATTGTACAGTGTTTGTGTTATACTTTGATTGTTCCCTTTTTACCAATACAGCTATCACAAGGTACGCCCACTGTAAGCTACACATCTCCAGGGACAC
Source organism: Aquarana catesbeiana (assembly GCF_042186555.1). NCBI lineage: Eukaryota > Metazoa > Chordata > Amphibia > Anura > Ranidae > Aquarana > Aquarana catesbeiana. Next base: position 43,983,295 of record NC_133324.1, read on the forward strand.
CAGAGAGCCTAGAAGACCAACTCCCATTGATTTCCTTCCAAGGAGCGTTATCTTCTTCTACCAACAGTGAGTCTTACTACACACCACATTTCATCTGGCGCATATCACAATGTCCATCAACATACTGACTATAAATGAAAAAGGCCTGAACCATCTGGCCAAGAGAGCCTCCTTATGGAAAATGGTGCTGTCACATGGCAGAGACGTTCTCTGCGTTCAAGAAACGCACTTCGCTCAGGATGCTACCCCTATCTGCCAACACAAATCATTCCCACATGTCTACAAAGCATCTTACTTTCGGAAACAACGGGGAGTTCTTATTTCTATAAGAGCCACTGTGTCTTTCCAGCTACAATCCTGCACACTGGACCCAGAAGGAAGATTTGTCATTCTTGTATGCACCATAGACAATGTTGTATATACAATAGTCACTTTATATGCCCCGAACCGCAGACAAATACAGTTTCTTAAAAAAAAAAACTTAAAGAAAATAAGGACAGTACAACAGGGACAAGTACTTATCTGCGGAGATTTTAACCTCGTACCCGACAATGATATGGACTCGTCCTCTGGTCCCAAACGATATACTTCTCCACTAACTTCTTTTCTTACAGATAACGATTTTTATGATGTATGGATGTGTTGCCACGCGACTGAGAGAGACTATACGTATCTCTCCCCGTGTCACAACACATACTCACGCATAGATCTCTTTCTGTCAGATAAATGGTTACTGCAAAATGTACATGAAGCCCGTATCCACATGATCACCTGATCAGACCACGCACCTGTCAGCCTTAAACTGATAAACAACAATTCCAAACCTAACTCTTTCATGTGGAGAGTTAACAACTCTATCTTACAACACTCAGAACATGCTCAGTACCTATCCCAAAAATTGACAGAATACTTGCTCACAAACACAGGCTCAGTGGCTGACCCAGCAGTATTGTGGAATGCTCATAAATCCTACATGAGAGGCTTCTTCATACAAATAGGTGCTAAAATGAAAGAGGAGGATGCAGCAGATGGAAGAATTGACTGAAAAAATAGTGACAGTAGACCTACAAAACAAATCAAATCCATCACCAATATTACAATTCCAAATATTTAAATTGCGACATGAGCTCCGCTCATTACTATTTACCAGCTACTAATTAAATCTCAGGAAACTGAAAGCTAAATCATATGTCACCAGTAACAAAGCAGGGAAAGCTATGTCTCAGCGTAGCAAAGGGCAAAGACTAAAAACCAGAATAGCATATTTACAGTCAGGTCCATAAATATTGGGACATCGACACAATTCTAATCTTTTTAGTTCTATATCCCACCACAATGGATTTGAAATAAAACGAAAAAGATTTGCTTTAACTTCAGACTTTCAGCTTTAATTTGAGGGTATTTACATCCAAATCAGATGAACGGTATAGGAATTACAACAGTTTGTATATGTGCCTCCCACTTTTTAAGGGACCAAAAATAATGGGACAGTTTAACAATCACCCATCAAACTTTCACTTTTTAATACTTGGTTGCAAATCCTTCGCAGTCAATTACAGCCTGAAGTCTGGAACGCATAGACATCACCAGACACTGGGTTTCATCCCTGGTGATGCTCTGCCAGGCCTCTACTGCAACTGTCTTCAGTTCCTGCTTGTTCTTGGGGCATTTTCCCTTCAGTTTTGTCTTCAGCAAGTGAAATGCATGCCGAATCGGATTCAGGTCAGGTGATTGACTTGGCCATTGCATAACATTCCACTTCTTTCCTTTAAAAAACTCTTTGGTTGCTTTCGCAGTATGCTTCGGGTCACTGTCCATCTGCACTGTGAAGTGCCGTCCAATGAGTTCTGAAGCATTTTGCTGAATATGAGCAGATAATATTGCCCGAAACAGTTCAGAATTCATCCTGCTGCTTTTGTCAGCAGTCACATCATCAATAAATACAAGAGAACCAGTTCCATTGGCAGCCATACATGCCCACACCATGACACTACCACCACCATGCATCACTGATGAGGTGGTATGCTTTGGATCATGAGCAGTTCCTTTCCTTCTCCATACCCTTCTCTTCCCATCATTCTGGTACAAGTTGATCTTGGTCTCATCTGTGAATAGGATGTTGTTCCAGAACTGTGAAGGCTTTTTTAGATGTTGTTTGGCAAACTCTAATCTGACCTTCCTGTTTTTGAGGCTCACCAATGGTTTAAATCTTGTGGTGAACCCTCTGTATTCAGTCTTCTCTTGATTGTTGACTTTGACACACATGCACCTACCTCCTGGAGAGTGTTCTTGATCTGACCAACTGTTGTGAAGGGTGTTTTCTTCACCAGGGAAAGAATTCTTCGGTCATCCACCACAGTTGTTTTCCGTGGTCTTCCAGGTCTTTTGGTGTTGCTGAGCTCACCGGTGCATTCTTTCTTTTTAAGGATGTTCCAAACAGTTGATTTGGCCACACCTAATGTTTTTGCCATCACTCTGATGGGTTTGTTTTGTTTTTTCAGCCTAATAATGGCTTGCTTCACTGATAGTGACAGCTCTTTGAATCTCATATTGAGAATTGACAGCAACAGATTCCAAATGCAAATAGCACACTTGAAATGAACTCTGGACATTTATCTGCTCTTTGTAAATGGGATAATGAGGGAATAACACACACCTGGCCATGAAACAGCTGAGCAGCCAATTGTCCCATTACTTTTGGTCCCTTAAAAAGTGTGAGGCACATTTACAAACTGTTGTAATTCCTACTGTGTCCACCTGATTTGGATGTAAATATCCTCAAATTAAAGCTGAAAGTCTGCAGTTAAAGCACATCTTGTTCGTTTCATTTCAAATCCATTGTGGTGGTGTTTAGAGCCAAAAAGATTAGAATTGTGTAGATGTCCCAATATTTATGGACCTGACTGTATGTCACCCTACTACCCGAGACAAGCGCATTAACCCCCAAGCCATAGCTGACGCCTTTAGCTCCTATTACAGCGACTTGTACAATCTAAAGTCAGATAGCCAACCCACCAACCTACCCAAGCAGAAATCCAATCCTTCCTCAGCTACCTTAAACTCCCATCATTAACATAAGACCAATTATCGCGCCTCAAAACCCTCTTCACGGAATCAGAAATTCAAGCAACCATTGAAAAACTTCCCAACTACAAATCCCCTGGCCATGATGGCTTCACTGGAGAATACTTCAAAATGTTCAACACAATTTTAGCCCCTCACCTATGCAACTTATTCAACCATGCTGCATCTTCCTCCTCCTTTCCTAATGAAATGCTATCTGCTTTAGTGATTACACTACCCAAACCTGGCAAGGAACCCATCATCTCCCAAAATTTCCATCCCATCTTTCTACTGAATATTGATCTAAAAGTATACACTAAACTACTAGTGAACAGACTCATTGATATTCTCCCGTCCCTCATACACAACGACCAAACTGGATTTACGAAAGGGCGACAGACATCGGATGCCACCAGACGGTTGATAAATATTATAAACCACACAAACTCGACTGGAACGCCTTCTCTGCTTCTATCCTTGGACGCAGAGAAAGCATTCGACAGAGTGAACTGGATCTACCTATTCATGGTACTCCAAAAATTTGGCTTTGAAGGCCGCATTCACCAAGCTGTAATGGCTCTATACACCACTCCCTCAGCCCAGGTATACACATCCAACCTCCACTCTGCCCCTTTCCACATAACAAATGGAACTAGGCAGGAATGCCCTCTATCGCCCTTAATTTTGAATTTGATAATGGAACCCTTAGCTGAGCACATTCGAATCAACATTAAAATAACAGGTGTAACCATAGGAAACCAAATCCACAAAATAAGTCTTTGCAGACAACGTAATTTTAATGCTAACCAACCCAACACTCTCCCTGTCTGAAGTACAAAAAATACTGACATGGTTTGGAAAAGTCTCCTATTACAAAGCAAATGCAACTAAATCTTATATCCTTGACATAGGTATAGATGCGGTATTGTGCAACCTACTACAACAGCAATTTCCATATACATGGGCAGAATCCAGCATACCATATCTAGGTATTCACCTCACGAGATCCACAAAATCCCTCTTTTCATACAACTACCTACCCCTGAGAACCAAACTCAAAACCGATCTTCTCAAACTGGGAAAACACAAACTTTCTTGGTGGGGCAGGTTATCTGCTTTTAAAATGATCCATCTTTCCCAAATCCTATATTTCTTTAGGAATCTACCTATTCCTATACCTACCAGCTACTTCAAATCCCTCCAAACCTTATTATCAAGATTTATATGGAAGGGGGAAAAAATCAAGATGCACACACTCCCAATTAATAAAACACAGAATGCAAGCAGGACTGTGTTATATACACTTCCAAGATTATTTCTCAGCCTCAGGATTGACTCAATTAAAAGAATGGTTCCTCCCTACACCGTCAACAACATGGGGAGCTATAGAATCCACCTACAACACCTATGGCCCAACGAACTTATGGCTATTCAGTACCCAAATGGGCGCAAAACCACCTTATTACCTCCCGCCCACAATGGTAATATCCATCAAAACTTGGCTCAACCTTCTGACCCGCACCAACATGAATGACCCAAAAGTTACTATGACTGTTCCCATATCTTCCCTAAACCACACAGTAGCACAAATATTCCTCAAACAATGGAATGCAAGGGGTATACATTATATTCATAACCTTCACGATAACGGCTCTTTAAAACCCTTCTTGTCCGTCCAAAAAGAATTCAACATACATTCCGCAAACAGACTTCTATCAATACCTACAAATCCGACATTGCTTACGCATGTAGCGCTGACAACTTTTGTTGTTAGTCATATGTGGTTGTAAAAGAATATAAGTTGATCTAGTGCCATCTAGTGGACATTTGAAAAGGTACAACACTTTTATGTTTCATGATTAAGAGAAGTGACATGGAAGTGATTGATTGTTTACTTCTGAACATTAACTATGACCTACCCACAATGCTCCTGGACAAGAGAAGAACTGAACTGCATGGTGGGAGGCTATAAAAAGGCTGGGAGCGGCCATCTTAAGTCTCTTGTTCCTGGGACGTGCGGCTTGCCAGCAGGACTCTGTGGGTGTGTGTGTCCCACAGGGTTGTGGCCTACCTTGTGAAGGAGTGGAGCAGCAGCAGGGATCCTGCCATCGTACCACAGTGTGCTGAAGTAGCAGAAGTGTTTGTTTCGGAGACCTGTGGGGGAGGTAACCGAGGACTCCCGGTCGTTAGTAAACGGAACAGTGTGATGGCGTGGTGGTGGCTCCATACGGACTGAGAACTGCTGAAATGGAGACATCCATCTGCCGGGATCCCTTGTGGTGAGAGGGTTAACACCCGGAACTTTGTTTAATACTACACACACTTAGGACGGTTACAGAGTATTGCTGGGACTGATAGTCCCACGGAACAAGTTAAGTTGGAAAACATTACACTTGCATAGATTTCAGTATTCAAGAATGGATGCTAGATGTTTGTCTTCTTCGTATAAGAACACTTAATCAATCTTCTGGATTATAATTGTCTTAGTGTATTACCTTACACTGCGCAACACCCAAGAAGAACCCTCTGTGGATTACAATTACAAATTTGTAGCTAGCGAAGATTGAAAACGTCAAGACTATCTCTTTTATTGCAGGGCCCTGCATCTAGTTACAAAGGGTAGTGACTTTACAGTTTAGAGCAGGGGGAGCTCCCTGGTACAGATATATATATTTAGGTATATTTGTGTTTGTCACCAAGACTGTTATAACTGTTTACTGTACTGTTGCACTACGTTGGTGTGATAGTGTAGTCACTGTAATAATTCTTTATATAAATATATCATTTATCCAAACAAAGAAGTTATTTTGGTTATTACAGAAGTTTATGTGCAGTGTTGTTATTTCTCCTGCAGGTGGAGCTACAAGCACCCAGGTAGAGGTAAATATAAATATAAGTGTATATTGTGGGTTAAAGTTGGTATTAATATCATTACAACACTGCACTACAGCTGTGTCAAGGGGATTGAACAACTTAAGAGGGGTGAAGAGAATAGAGGACAGGCCCAATAATAAACCAGCAGCTCCAACAAGAGTTATTGCTACATGTGGGGGCTCTTCTGGGATAACTGTCACTCTAAAGTCGAGCACCCCCTTAAGAACCATAGAATGGATCCCCCTACTGTGGCACAGTGGTGTGAGGCGGAGGGCACTCGCTCAGAAGCGAGCGTGGCCATGGAACTCTGGGGAGATATCTGGGAGAAAGAACACATTAACCGAGTGGTAAAAACAATATCCCCAGAACAAAGAGCCAAGGTGGTCGCAGTAAGACCCAATCATGAGACATTTCGTACTTATGCATTATTGGAGTGGAGGAAGGGAGTTCTGAAAAATTTCAGGGGTGGAAGTGTTGAACTCGCTGACAAGACCAAATTTTATCTGACCCACCCAAGGGAAGAAGGGGAGAATCTTGCCACCTTCCCCACATGAGTTCAGCAGAAACAAAGGTTCCATCACAGTCAGCACTGGCTGCAATTGAGCCAGAACTCTTTACAGCCCTGGGAAATTTGGTGTCCCAATGTCAAAAAGGGAACCCAACATATTCAGGGACTGGGTCCCGAAAACTGGGCATTTTCTCGGGCCAATGGCCTGTACCCAAAGGAGAAGACATCTTTGAAGAGTGGTTGGAACAGACCACTCAAGTGTTGGATGAGTGGGACATCCCTGAAACGCAATAAAAACAGCGGATTACTGAAAGTCTGAAAGGGCCTGCTTCTGAGGCTATTCGAAATCTGAAGCTTAGCAAACAAAACTGTGTAGCCCAAGACTACTTAGATATCCTGCAAGATGTGTTCAGATGTACTGAGAAGGTTTCTGACCTAATTTATCAATTAGAACACACCTATCAAGAAACAGAAGAGAAGTTGTCAGAGTATATGAGACGGTTAGACAAGGTCATTCACCAGATATTGTTAAAGAAGGGATTAGATCCTAGTAAGGTGGACAAAGTTCAAACCAAACAAGTTTTAAGAGGTGCCCAGCCTTTGGATCCCATCACCTTCCAGTTAAGAACTCGTCAAGATGGAGACATATTGAAGTACCCAGATCTAATTCGGATTGTACGGGAGGAAGAAGCTATCCTAGAAAGGAAGAAGGAAAAAATACAAGAACCAAAACACACTGTTGGAGTCAGGACAGTTAGTGTGATGGAAGAGGATCCTCAGATTGCGCTTCTTAAGACTCAGGTGGCCCAGTTAATGGAGATGATGGCTTTGCTGACCGCAAGATCCTCTGATCCGCCCAATGGAGGAACTAAAGAAAATAAAAAATTATCAGACTTCACATTCAGAAGGGAATCTGGACTTTGTTTCAACTGTGGAGGAGCTGGACATTTTGGGAGAGTGTGCCCAAACCCAAGGGCAGCAGTACAACGTCAAAAGCCATCAGAAAACTTCAAAGGGCCCCAGTGAAGGAGTCAACTGGGTGCCCTGTAACAGTCGTCAACTCCAATGAAACCCAGGTTCACAAAGTTTTGAGGGTAAGAGGAGGAATGAAGTTGAGTGAGCGTCCATGGAAACAAGGAGTCAGGATGCGCACTAACAAGCAAAAGAAGCCGAACACTCATGGTGAATTTCCCCTCAACCTAGTGGGACCCTCTCCGATCATCCCCATCCAGGTAGAAGGAATATACGCCAAAGCCCTGCTGGATACCGGAGCCCAAGTGACCTTATTATATAATGATTTCTACATGAAGCATCTCAAGCATCTGGCCCTGAAAAAGTTAGAAGAGTTGGAGATATGGGGCCTAGGTACCCAGAACTTCCCTTATGAGGGGTATATCCCTATCAAACTTACCTTTGACCCAAGTGTGGCCGGAAAGGCAGAGACTTTCGACACCCTGGCGGTTGTGTGTCCTCGGCCCCCTGGGGCACATAAAAGTTCCCTTATCATCAGAACAAATACTGATCTGGTCAGGAGACTTCCTAACACTGCTTGTACAGAAGGAAAGTGCCCCAGCCATGAAGGTACATCCCATGCTAACCCAAGTGTACAAGCATATAGTACACGAACAGAAGGCCCCACCAGAAGGGGTGGGAAAAGTTTGGCGTTTAGACCGAGGTGAAGAACTGCTACAACCAGGTGAAGTAATATGCATGAGGGCCTCTGTCAAGTTCAGTTGGAGACAACCTGGTCCTTTCGTTGTCTTGGAGACAGACACTCGAAGAGGATGTGGGTCTGGAAATACTCCCAAAAGTGTTATCAATTAAGGCACTCAAGAGAAGCAGAGGGAGGGTTTCAGTCAGTGTTCGGAACACGACAACCTTGCCTGTGAAGATACCAGCAAGAATGTTGCTGGGGCAGGCGAATCAAGCTACCCCGGTTTCCCCAAGTGATGTCAAAAGAGGACCCGAAGAGGAGATTCCCATAGAAAACTTCTACCCGAAAAACACCTCTCTTATGCCTGTTTGGATGGGGAGGGCCAAAGCCCAGCTTATGAAATGGAAAGAGGTTTTCTCAAAGAGTGAGTTTGATGTGGGGTATACCAAGAGTGCGGAGCACAAGATTCGGCTCTAGGAAGACAAACCTTTTCGAGAAAGGGTCAGGAGGATCCCACTGGGAGATCTTGAGGACCTTCAAGAACAGTTGGCTGAGCTGAAAAGGACTGGGATTATCAGGGAGTCCAGGAGTCCATACGCCTCCCCTATAGTAGTAGTGAGGAAGAAAAATGGGTCACTACGGCTGTGTATTGACTATAGGACCCTGAACCGACGGACCATTCCCAATCAATACACTACCCCTCGTATAGAAGATGCCCTACAAAGCCTGTCAGGGGCAAAGTGGTTCAGTGTATTAGATTTGAAGAGTGGTTATTATCAGATTCTCATGAGTCCTGAGGATAAGGAGAAGACTGCTTTCATTACCCCCGTGGGATTCTATGAATTTAACCGAATGCCACAAGGTTTGTCTGGGGCACCAGCAACTTTCCAGCAGCTTATGGAGAAGACGGTATGCGACATGAACTTGATTAAGGTCTTAGTATACTTAGACGATATCATAGTGTTTGGACGAACTCTTGAAGAGCATGAAGAGCGACTGGAAAAGGTTCTAAAGAGATTACATGATGAGGACTTGAAACTCTCAATAGAGAAATGTCAGTTCTATCAATCTTCGGGGAACTATCTGGGGTACATTGTGTCTGAAGAAGGGATAGCAACTGATCCTGAAAAGTTGGAAGCTGTTACTTCTTGGCCCAAGCCCACGAATGTGACTGAGCTCAGGTCATTCCTAGGATTCTGCTCCTACTATCGGAGGTTTGTGGAGGGGTTTGCGAAGACAGCACACCCACTTACAGAGCTACTGAAGAATCAGGAAGCAGCTGATGTGGATTCGGAGGAACCTGGGAGGCGAAAGGAAGGGCCTCGGAAGAAAAAGGAGTCTATCCTGGATCAGTGGACTCTGCAGTGTGAGGAGACATTCAGACAATTGAAGTGGAGCCTTACCACTACTCCAGTGTTAGCTTATGCGGATCCTACCAAGCTCTATGAACTGCATGTGGATGCTAGCCGAGATGGGCTAGGTGGAGTACTCTACCAAGATCATGATGGACATTTAAGGCCCATTGCTTATGTGAGCCGGTGCCTGTCTCCCACTGAGAAGAGCTACCCCACTCATAAACTTGAGTTCCTGGCTTTGAAGTGGGTCGTGGTAGACAAGTTGAGAGATTGCCTGTATGGTGCAGAGTCAAAACGGATAACAACCCCCTCACATACTTGCTTACCACCGCGAAGTTGGATGCCACAGGCCATAGGTGGTTGGCTGCTCTTTCAACATTCTCCTTCAGCTTGAAATACAGACCCGGAGTCGGCAATAGAGATGCAGATGCGCTATCCAGGAGACCTCACAGTCCCCTGAGCTCCCAAGAGGATTGGACTCAGCTTGCCCTTTGTGAAGGAGCAGAAAAGCAGGAGAAAGGTGGACCCAGAGCTGAAGAGATTGGAGTGACTACAGCAGGGGTACCTAGATATTACTGTAATGTCTCTCAGATTGCAGCAGAAGGTCTGCCTAAATTATCGAGAAAAGACCTTAGGAGAGACCAATAGGAGGATCCACTCTGCAGCTTGGTATTGGAAGCTCTGGAGAGTCAGCACCCTGATCTACTTTTGAAAAGTGCTCGGAAAGAAGCTCTGTTGTTACATAAAGAGTGGAGACGGTTGCAGTTGCAACAGGGGGTGGTCTACCGAAGGGGACCCTCTGAAAATCTGGAGGAGAAGTGGCAACTGTTTCTGCCAGAGAAACACAGAGAGACAGTGTTAATCGCTCTGCATGATTGTCATGGACATCTGGGGGCAGAAAGAACTCTTCAATTGATAAGGGATAGATTCTATTGGCCTTACATGAGGAAAGAGGTGGAGAGTTACTGCCATTCCTGCCATAGGTGTATCCAGAGAAAGACTTTGCCTCAACGGGCAGCTCCGATGGGTCATTTATCAAGCCAAGGTCCCATGGATTTAGTTTGCATAGATTTTCTGTGTCTAGAATCTGACTTGAGTGGGCAAGGAAATATTCTGGTAGTCACAGACCATTTTACCAGATATGCTCAAGCTTTCTCCATGAAAGATCAGAAGGCAGTCACAGTGGCAAAGACACTAGTGGAGAAGTTTTTCATCCATTATAGCCTACCGCAGAGGATTCACTCAGATCAGGGAAGAGACTTCGAGAGTACGCTCATCAGGAGATTATTGGATCTGTTGGGAATTCAGAAGTCTAGAACTACACCCTATCATCCACAAGGAGACCCTCAGCCGGAGAGTTTCAATAGAACTCTTCTCAATATGTTGGGGACACTGACCTCTGAGCAAAAGCCCAACTGGAGTAAGCATATTGCTGCTTTAGTCCATACATATAACAGCAGCACCAAGAGTGACGTCACAGGATATTCACCTTATCGGCTGATGTTTGGGCGAGAGGTTAGATTACCAGTGGACTTGGCCTTCGGAACTTCTCTGGACCACACCTCAGAGACCTCTCACCGAGGATATACAAACAGGCTGCGAGAAAGTCTGAAGATTGCTTATGAGAAGGCTCGGACTATGTCAAACAACAGAGGGAATAGAAATAAGAGGAACTTTGACCTCAAATTAAGTATTCAAGATATACAACCTGGTGACCGAGTTCTATTAAGGAATTTGGGTATTCCTGGGAAGCACAAGCTGGCAAATCGCACAGCCATACATTGTATGTAAACAGCTCCCAGGACTTCCAGTCTTTGAAATCAGACCAGAGGGAAGTGCTGGACCCATTAATACTCGGCATTGGAATCACCTTTTGCCCCTTACTGATGCAGTCAGGATAGTCCCCGAAGAGGAGTTATCATCTACATCAGAGGTTGCACAAAGGCCTGTAACTAGGTCTCAGTCTGGGACTTTAACAACTGAAGATAGTGAGGAGAGAGACATGGACATTAGTTGGTTGTGGTCATCTGATATACCTGAAGCTGAAAAGAGTGTTTCATCTCCGACAACTGAGGAGGGTAGTGAGGCCCTCAGGCCAGACGCTCCAGAGTTTATACCATTGTCTGAAAGAGCTGAAACCTGTTTATCTCCCTCTGAAGTAGAAGAAAGCAGTGTTCATTCAGAAATAGAGGACACACCAAAAGAGCAAAGGGGAAAGAGGAGCATTCGCCCCCACCCAAAAGACTGACATATGATACATTGGGCGAGTGTTCTGAGGTAACAAAGGTTACCAGTAAAAGGAATGTTGATGAGCCTAGTCCCTCCTCAGTCAATCTGGACAATGAGAACCCTGTTTCACCCCTTGACACATCTGTATCTGATACTAAGGTGACAGTTGTGGGTACACAGAGTAGCTTTCCAACACCTGAAAAATGGTGGGAGGCTCCTCTGTCGGTCCTGTGCACTTGTTTAGAGGCTAAGATGTGTAGCAGAAACAAGGTCTTGCATATCTTTGGGGACCAAAGATTTAAAGCAAGGGGAGTATGTAGCGCTGACAACTTTTGTTGTTAGTCATATGTGGTTGTAAAAGAATATAAGTTGATCTAGTGCCATCTAGTGGACAATTGAAAAGGTACAACACTTTTATGTTTCATGATTAAGAGAAGTGACATGGAAGTGATTGATTGTTTACTTCTGAACATTAACTATGACCTACCCACAATGCTCCTGGACAAGAGAAGAACTGAACTGCATGGTGGGAGGATATAAAAGGGCTGGGAGCGGCCATCTTAAGTCTCTTGTTCCTGGGACGCGTGGCCTGCCAGCAGGACTCTGTGGGTGTGTGTGTCCCACAGGGTTGCGGCCTACCTTGTGAATGAGCAGAGAAGCAGCAGGGATCCTGCCATCGTACCACAGTGTGCTGAAGTAGCAGAAGTGATTGTTTCGGAGACCCGTGGGGGAGGTAACCGAGGACTCCCAGTCGTTAGTAAATGGAACAGTGTGATGGCGTGGTGGTGGCTCCATACGGACTGAGAACTGCTGAAATGGAGACATCCATCTGGCGGCATCCCGTGTGGTGAGAAGGTTAACACCCGGAACTTTGTTTAATACTACACACACTTAGGATGGTTACAGAGTATTGCTGGGACTGATAGTCCCACGGAACAAGTTAAGTTGGAGAACATTACACTTGCATAGATTTCAGTATTCAAGAACGGATACTAGATGTTTGTCTTCTTTGTATAAGAGCACTTAATCAATCTTCTGGATTATAATTGTCTTAGTGTATTACCTTACACTGCGCAACACCCAAGAAGAAGCCTCTGTGGATTACAATTACAAATTTGTAGCTAGCAATAAAACTTGTTGTAGCAATAAAAGACTATCTCTTTTATTGCAGGGCCCTGCATCTAGTTACAAAGGGTAGTGACTTTACGGTTTAGAGCAGGGGGAGCTCCCTGGTACAGATATATATATTTAGGTATATTTGTGTTTGTCACCAAGACTGTTATAACTGTTTACTGTACTGTTGCACTACGTTGGTGTGATAGTGTAGTCACTGTAATAATTCTTTATATAAATATATCATTTATCCAAACAAAGAAGTTATTTTGGTTATTACAGAAGTTTATGTGCAGTGTTGTTATTTCTCCTGCAGGTGGAGCTACAAGCACCCAGGTAGAGGTAAATATAAATATAAGTGTATATTGGGGGGTTATAAAGTGTATATTGTGGGTTAAAGTTGGTATTAATATCATTACAACACTGCACTACAGCTGTGTCAAGGGGATTGAACAACTTAAGAGGGGTGAAGAGAATAGAGGACAGGCCCAATAATAAACCAGCAGCTCCACCGAGAGTTATTGCTACACGCAATATACCTAACCCTCTCCAAACTATCCATCCATCAGCATGGTCCTTTCTAACATCCCCCACCCTACAGAGAAAAGGTATCACATTGTTCTATAACATCTTCCAACGAAAGCAAACCTTTGTTAAATCTCACTCCCACATGAAATGGGAAACAGATCTGCATCAATCGTTTACACCACTCCAGTGGCAAAAAGCATGCAAAATCAACTAGAAAACCTCCAATTGCTCCCCATTGTGGGAACTATCGGCTAAAATAACTCTACACTGGTACTAAACCCCCGCAACATTATCCAAATTTAACCCCCAAATCTCTGATGCTTGTTGGAGACAATGCGGCATCCGAGGAGACCTTCTACACACACTATGGAGCTGTCCTAAGCTTCTACCATACTGGACAAAATTATTTAATGTCCTATTGGACATAGCCCAATTTAACATCCCAATGAACCCTGCACTAGCACTTCTGTCCCTGGGGATGGACCAATTTCCTACCACTCTACAAAGCACACTTACTCATATACTATTAGCAGCCAGATTAACGATTACCAGAAAATGGAAAAACCTCACTCCTCCTACAATCACTGACGTAATAGACCTCACTAACCTCCACTGCACGTACGAGCACATGGTAGCGTCCTCGAATGAACGACTCCACATGACACTCGACCACTGGTAACCTTGGCTCTCCTGGTACTCAAATACCGAACTCTTTCCTCCACCTTGAGTGTGTATTCACATCCCCGAATCCATGAAGGTGAGACCGGACTCTCTCTTGGATACAGAATAATCCCACAGGGGTATCCAGGGAGAGCTCGATCTCTGATCTACTATTCATTCTCATTGTCGTCCACAGGATGGTACCTAGACTCATACTCGAAAACCTGACCCTTTAATTTTGCATATTTACTCAATGCATTGTAACCTTATGTTATTTGCTGCACAACTTAAAGCGTAAACAGTTCATTTCACTGTGTTCATGTATTTTCAATGTTTATCATCCTTATCGTTATTTTTTTATTTCTGTTAAAATGAAGTAAATTAACAATAAAAACTATTGAAACAAAAAAAAATTTTAATCTGAATATTGAAATGCCACACTAAATAGTTTAATTCCGATATGAGGTTTATTTCAAATATTAAATGGGTAAAACAGCCAACACATTTTAGGAGTCCAACATCAGCCCCTTCACCAAGGCTTAGCAAAATATAGGGTTGACAGTCTGGTGACTTGGACATAACTAATAAATTAAGTTGTGTTGCAGCGTGAACATACACATATTAAGGCCCCATTCATACCTGAGCATAGCGTTTTCAGGCAGAAAGTCGTGCGATTTTACAGCGATTTTTGCCACGATTTTTCCCACTATTTTCACCGTGTTTTTGCCGCGATTTTGAAAAGCAGAAAAACGCCCAAATCTGCCTAAAAAAAAGTTCCAGAACTTGTTTGAGCTTCAGCCGTTTTGGAGCTTCTGGCTTCAGGCATTTTGGAGTGGAGATGTGAACCATCTCCACAGAGAATAATTGTTTTTTTTCCCCTCCAGTGTTTTGTAGCTTCAGGCTTCAAGCTACAAAATTCTCAGGTGTGAATGGGGCCTAATTCATCAGTACCTAATTAACCTTGAAAAAAACTTCATTTTGGACATGCTTGGCTTGCAGAAGCTGCCTACTTACTGATCAAATGCCCTACAGGGAATACACCGACATAACAATGACATTAATTTGAAAACTATCACCCACTTCCAGGCCCAGGTTTCATGTCCATCTACTTTTAAAAGCAAAAAATTCCATGAGATTTACACAACTTTGACCAAGGATTAATAACATTTGAAATTCATTAGACTTGGGTGAAAGCTATTAGAATCTTGTGTGAAAACATTTATAAACAAATTCCTAAGAGTAGTTACAGTATTCATGTCTATTTTTTCTATCAAGTAAACATGATTGTGTATTCAATTCAGGTTTAAATAAGATAATGAAACATTTTGGAAAAAATATACAGATTAGAAGTCCAGCACTTGAGGCCAATATGGCAAATATCTCCACAGCCACCATGTATTTCCCTTTAGTGCTCAGATAGGCCGGGATCATGGAAATCCAGACATTGCAGAAAACCAGCATGCTAAAGGTGATGTATTTGGCCTCATTAAAACTGTTCGGTAATGTCCTCACCATGAAAGCCAGAACAAAACTCACAGCTGCCAGAAACCCCATATAACCCAACACAGAGTATAACCCGATAACGGACCCTTCATTACACTGAATAATGATCTTGTCCTGATAAGAATGAGTGTCCATTTCCTTAAAAGGGCGAGAAGAGGACAACCAAGTAATACATATTATTGCTTGAATGGATGAACACACTGATACTATGGAACTGTCCAGTTTGCTTCCAAGCCATTTCCTCCAGTAGCTGCCAGGTTTGGTAGCTTTGAAAGCGATATAAACCATGATTGTTTTAGCAAGAAGAGAGGAGACAGCTATGGAGAAGATGACTCCAAATGTCATGACACGCAATATACAGGTTATATCCAGTGGCTGACCAAAGAACAAGAACACACAGAGGAAGCTCAACAAAATGGAGACAAGAAGAACAAAACTCAGATTTCTGTTATTAGCTTTGATGATCGGGGTGTTCAGATAGGAAATAAAAATCCCCTTTATTAAAACAGTCACAATGCAGAGTACAGCAGAAATTGTTAGTAATACTTTAGAAATACCATCAGTGTAGGAAAGGAATTCAAGGTGTTTTGGAATACACCGATCTTTCTTCTCATTGGGCCATTCTTCCTCTGGACAATTCATACAGTTCTCACTGTCTGCCAAGAGTAATACATATAACACAGATTAATTTTTATTCTAATTAATTAAACAGTCATTTTTGGAGGAGCACTGGGGATGTAATTTGTACATATGCAGCACACCCCTGAAGGCGCTACTGAGTAAATCAGCCTCCTGAGACTAATCTGGTGTATGGACTATTCATATTATCAATTTAACCACTCTACCACACTCCTGACAATGAGTTAGAAGACACCAACTTGAGCTGAATCTGTAGTTATATTACCACCAACCACTCAGATCAGCTCAACCACTGGGGATAGACTGGTGGTTCCCGTGTCTCTGGTACAGATGAAGTTGGACTGGCAACTCTGCTCGGTGTTTCTGGAACAGCTGAGGATAGACTAGCAATTCCACTCTGTGTCTATGGAATAGGTTGTGCTGGCAGACAGCTGTTAACAGACTCAGCACTCCCAACATTCCTTCCCTGGTCTGGTGCCAAGTGCCCTGGATCTTCCCAGGCAGTTTTGTAAAGGTTTTCTCTTCCACTCCTCCACAGTTGCAGGGAGCTGTCGTTTTTTTTCCCAACAGAGAACAGTTCTACTTAACGGTGATGGAACTACACATGCCATAATCCACCTGTTCAGCATGGACAATCTGGGACTTTCTGTCCCATGACAGTGTTGTATAGGTTAGTTAGTTTTTACTTACAGAGTTTTACATTAACATTTACTGGTATTTTTCAGTACTGAGTTTGGTTCTCCTTGTTGATCATATAGGGTAAAACAGTTATTTTCATTGCACCATAACAACCAATAATGCTCTAGGGCAGTAGGTATGGTGTTGTTATTTGCTATGATGTTGGCAGCCAGCCTTCCCGCAAAAATGGCTCCTCCAGACCTGCTCCACTTCCCGCCTTCTACCACACTGCTGGAGGGCTTTAATGTGAAGAGGGGACTGTGTGATTAGGAGGAACTGTGTGCTGGGGAAATGTGTGATAGGGAGGTCTGTGATTTGGGGGGCTTTGTGATGATGGATTCTGATGTGATGAGAAGACTCATTGATGGGCGGAATCTGGTATATAATGGGGGTTTTGACACATAGGGAAGACTCTGATGTATAGGGGTGCCTCTGACATGATGGGGGAGTTCTGATGTAAAGAGGGGCTTTTGATGTGAAATTAATTAATCAAGGTGAGTGACTGCAACATCACAGGCTTAGGTTCCCCATTGATAAGCAACACATGCATTTTTTACATATTAGATTGGGGTGCCTTAGGATTTTGCATACTTTTAAGCAAGGGTGCCATGTCTGCAAAATGTTGAGAAACACTGGGCCAAATGTATTCTCCTGAGGCTGCCCAGTTGTTCACCAACATGAGGAGAGTCTGCATAGGACCCATAAAGGTTAACTGCATATACCTCCCGTTTCAACCATGTGGACCTTGTTGGTGATTGTGATCCCTTCCATGATAATAAGATGGACTTCTTTGCATAAAAGTATAAGATGCAGAGTAGTTTCTTAGCATAAGTGGGAATAGACAGGTCAACAAAAATGCCTAGAAGGCAGTTTTTGGGATTCAGGATATAGGGCAGACCCAGTGCGGAGAAAATAAAGAAACCGATATCTGTCCAAAAATGGGCCAGGTCTAGAAGCAGTATATGAAGTCAGCAGTTTGGCCACAGCCTCTAAAACATTCTGTGGAGGGGGAAAACCCCATTTTAGAGAATGATGAAAAATGTTCAAGGGGTTGTAAACCTGCGTGTTTTTTCACCTGAATGCATCCTATGCATTCAGGTGAAAAAACACCTGTCAGTGACCGCCCCCCAGCCCCCCGTTTAACTTACCTGAACCCCTTAAACTTGACCCGGCGGAGACACGCTGTCTCTCTGCCTGGGTTCTCAGCTCTTGATTGGATAGATTGATAGCAGCGCAGCCATTGGCTCATGCTGCTGTCAATTAAATCCAATGATGCGAGTGCCGGGGGGCAGGGCCAAGTCTTGCATTCTGCCTCTATGGACACCGAATGCTTGACTCGGGAGCGTGACCGCAAGGTAACCCCCTCGGGGAAGCGCTTCTCCAAATGGGTTATCAGATGTGGGGAGAAGCCGCAAGAGCCGCCAGGGGGCCCCAGAAGAGGATGTTCGGGGCCACTCTGTGCAAAACGAGCTGAACATGGGGGCAAGTAAGATATGTTTGTTATTATTTTTTGTTTTACCTTTTACAATCACTTTAAGCTGAATAATGTGGTCTCTAGAGGATATATAGTAACTGAGGATTTACCCCTTTCTTTAATTTAAGTAGATATCTTTGGGAAGTTCACTATAACTTTAAGTTACTAGATTATCTTGTTATTAACAGATTCAATTTATCATTATTATAATACCCACATATTTAATGTGGAGTGGAGTGGACTATCTCATCTATCTCCCGTAGCCCCCATCCAGACAGTTGTAATTTTGCATATAGGAGTGGTGTTAATGATTTTATTATATTGGCTGTGGCTTATTACAAGGTTATACACGTAAACTTTTCCATCATATTAAATGAATGTTTTTCATCTTCATGTGTTTTTTACAGTTAAACCTCTGATTGCCCCCTAGTGTTAACCCCTCTCCTGCCAGTGTCATTTATACATTGATCAGTGCACTGATCAATGTAATAATGTCACTAGTCCCCAAAAAGTGTAATTTTGGGTCAGATTTGTCTGCCGCAATGTCGCAATTCCCACAAAAAATCGCAGATCGCCGCCATTACTTGTCAAAACAATAAGATAAAAAAATGTCCCTAAATCTATCCCATAGTTTGTAGACACAATAACTTTTGCGCAAACCAATCAATATATGCCTATTGCAAATTTTTATACCAAAAATATATAGAAGAATATATATCAGCCTAAGCTAATGAATACATTTTTTTTTATATTTTTTTTTTTGATATGTTTAATATGTTTTTTTTTTCAATTGTTACTCTTTGTTTGTTTATAGGGCAAAAAATAAAAACCACAGAGGTGATCAAATATGATCAAAAGAAAGCTTTGTGGGAAAAAAAGGACATCAATTTTGTTTGGGTACAGCGTCGCACAACTGCGCAATTGTCAGTTAAAGCGATGCAGTGCCGTATTGCAAAAAAATGGCCTGGTAATTAAGAGGGCAAATCCTTCCAGTCCTTAAGTGGTTAAGCTTAATTGAACAAGCTGAGGTTACAATCTAATTAGTTTCTATGCACAGCTGCACCAGATTATGTGTACTGCTATTTTCGTAAATAACACCCTCTGTATTATCTATTTTAAACTACTACCTGCCTCACCTCTCCTACATTGCAGTCTTACCAAGCTGCTTACATACTATCCAGCAACTGTACGATAGCTTTCCAGCAAGATTCCCTCAAATAGTATGCTCTCATTTTTTTATCACGATAAAACCTGCCATGTCTCTCCCTTTTACATTCCAGCCTAACCAAGCTATTTACATATTGTCCAGTAACTGTACAAAATTTGTGGATGTTGTATTACTAAGATTACTCTCTAATGTTTATTTCAAGATAATAAAACACCTCCTCTCTCCCTTTTACATTGCAACCTTAGATGCAGCTTGTTACTGTCCAACCACTGAACAATATTTGTGGCTAATGTCTCTCATGAACAATATTTGTGGCTATTGTTTCTCAAATAATACATTACAATGTTTCTTTAAAGATAAAGCCTGCCTCATCTCTCCCTTTTACATTGCAGCCTTACCAAGCTGTTGAGCCACTGTACAATATTTTGTGGCTATCAGCTATCAGAGAATCAACTCTAATATTTATAGACAAAGAGAGAGAGGCTATGTTTGGACTTTAATGGTACCGTATATCATATCATGATATTAAGTAGTCAAGAGTAAGATTATTAAGGGAATTTTTTTACAAAAACATATATAGTAACGTATTTCACAAAATAAAAACAAATCATGACAATCGAAAAGGTTACATCGTAACACCTAGAACATCAATACCATCTATATATTGGTTACTCTACATGTTTTGCGGACTCAGCCGCTTTTTCAGGAGATTTTTATAGTTAGATGGTGTAGAGAAATAATTGAGGTGTAGCTGAGGAGATAGAAGAAATATACATATTACTGACAAAATACTTTATGTGAATACACACAATAACAATTCATGTATATATAAGACATCTGTTGCAAAACACCCATTGTCCACACGTCTTACCGAGGGGCATCAGATAGCCGGGGGCTTGGAAAAGGGGTAACCCACCCTGGAGGGCATGGGAGCCCTTTGAGAGGCACAAAATGTAACTAGTATTAGTCTGGTTAAAAGGGGGAAAAAAGATGTTATCAGATATACTTGAAAGCCATCCCTCAGAAATTACAAGTATATAGTACGTTTAGATCGAATTTCATTCCTTTATATATATATATATATATATATATATATATATATATATATATATATATATATATATATAGATGGACATATCAATAAGATTACATACCTACAGGGGGGGTGTGTATATGGTTATGCAGGCTCAACTGGATATTACAGTTGATCCCTATAAAAGAAATTATATCTAGAGGATAAGAGCACACATATCAGCTCTAGATATAGTACAACATATAGGTGGACTAAAAACATACACATGCATACAGGAACAGCCACACATGCACATGTATCTATGGAACACAAATGCAATATACCTAAAGTTTTTGATGGTGTCAAGATATAAGACTGGCTCGTTGCACATTCAGCGCTGCACTGATCGAAAAAGCATACAAAACTCCTACAAAAAACAAAGTAGTATATAATATAATTATTGGTGCCTGCATCCACGAAAGTGCATGCATATTTCTATGCATACATAGATCATGCAGTGCATAAATTCACCTGCACTAGTGTAAATGTGCATCACTTTCTTACCTTTGCAATTAATAGTTGTTATTTGTGCTTGCAAAGGGTATGCAGATCAGGGCCACATCAAAATATGGAAAAGAAAAAAACACCTAATTAGGACAGTATCCAAGGATAGATAGTGTTTCCTGGAAACAAAGCAAATACAAGATCAAAAATGATCCTTGAGCCATAGCATAATATGGGTCATGGGTTGTTATTAAGAAAACTTACCAAAGAGCCTGCACCAAACGCATCCCCCAGAGAGACACACAGGTGATACCACTATCACCGTCTCTATTTATACACTGATGTGCCAAACAAGCTCCTGCCCAGCAACGTCCACAACACATTGCGTCTGACGTCACCGGACCCAGACCCGTAGTGCCCCAAAAAACAGCAGATGCACATCACAAAGTGAGTGTTCCACTATTAGGGCAATGAGACACGAGCAGGCCAAAAGGCCACTCAGTTCTCCCTACCGGACCGCATACCCACGGGGGGGTCACATAAAGCCGAGTCTACCCGGCAAAGGGACACATCCTCATACGCTGAGTGAAAAGGTGCCATGATGGAAAAGGAGGCGGCCCATGACACAGAAAGACGTGGGGATATATGGGGCCCTTTAGTGAGGAGTGTTATTATGACGCACATAAGAAGTCTAGGAAACCCCATAGAGGAGATAATGCAACAGAGATCATTACAAGGTATAACAGAAAAGTAACATTGAACATTACAAGTTAAAAAAGTTTATAACACACATATTCATATAAATCTAAGATTGTCTGTCATAAAAATCACCAAAACACCTCCAGCCCACCAAGACATATATGGAGGAGAACATGGAAAAATAGAGGAAAAAAAAAAGAGAAAAACAAAAGGGAAAACGAGAAAAACTTGGGAAAAATATTTAGAAAAGTCACAGTTCTGGCTTTGTTTATAAAAAATGTTTGTATTAATTGACCTCATTGAGGCCAGACGGAGTCATTGCATTGAGGCGCTCTATCCGGAGCATCTCACGTTAAAGTATAATTTTGTCCCAATTTCCCCCTCTGGGGTTCATTGGGATAACTTCGAGAGCAAAGAAGGAGACCATTTCAGTGTGGTACTTATGGTAAAGTCTGATATGTCTGGTAACGGGCGTTACAATTTTCCCCTCATCTGAATAGTATGTATGGTCTCCAATTCTTTGTAACAATTCACGTTTCGTTTTCCCGATGTAGAATACACCACATCTGCAAAACATGATGTAAATGACTCCTTTGGTTGAACAATCAGCAAAAGTTTTAGATCTGTGCCATTCGCCATTCTGTAGTCTTATGCCCTCTCTAACCCATGGACAGCAAAGGTACCATGAATAATATTTCTATTCTTATGGCACTACGCTACAAAGTCTAATGTTTATTTCAAGGTGCAGTATAGCTTGCTTCTCCCACTTACATTTCAACTTTTTCCAAACTTTTCACAAACTGACCAGCCACTGAACAATACATGTGGCAATTGTCTCTCAAATAAGGCATTGTAATGTTTATTTCAAGATTAAACTTGCCTCACCGCTCTGTTTTAATTTGCTACTTTGCCATCTGCTAACATACTGTCCAGTCACTGAACAATATTTGTGGCTTTTGCCTTTCAAATATTGAACCAACATTTATTTTTCAAGATATACCTACTGCATCTCTTCCTCTTAAAGTGACACTAAAGGATTTTTTTTATTTTAAAATAACAAGCATATCATACTTACCTCCACTGTGCAGCTCGTTTTGCACAGAGTGGCCCCAAACCTGGTCTTCTGGAGTCCCTCGGCAGCTCTCGCGCCTCCTCCCCACATCAGATAACCCCCTGGGAAAAGTGCTCTCCTGGGGGGTTACCTTGCGGGCGCGCTCCCGAGTCCAGCATTCGTCGTCCACAGAGGCCAAATGCAGGACTAGGCCCCTCCCCGCGGCGCCCGCTTCATTGGATTTGATTGACAGCAGCGGGAGCCAATGGCTGCTCTGCAATCAATCTATCCAATCAAGAGCCGAGAACCTCAGGCAGAGAGACCCCTTGGGTCAAGTTTGAGGGTTCAGGTAAGTAAAACCGGGGGGGCTGGGAGGCCAGTCACTGACAGGTGTTTTTTCACCTTAATGCATAGGATGCAGTGAGATCAAATACTAAGTTCAAGTGTATGGAATTCACAGATTCACCCCTGTAAATCAAATGACGCACAGTGCATTGGAAGCCCTGATTGGCTGAAGCATTGAAGGCTTTGCCCAGTCAGGGCTCATAGCACTGTTATAGCCATGATTGGACACAGTCATGATGACTCTCTCCAATCATGGCTCATTACTCATAGACCCACCCCACACTATAAAAGGTTCCTTCCCAGAGCAGCCATTTGCAGTGTGATATTGATGTGGAGAGAGATAGAACAGGGCTCTGTTCATTGCTACTAGTGAGTTAGTGTGCTATAGTGTGCTATTGTGATTCTATTATGAGTGTAAAGTATCAGTGTAGTGTGAATATAGTGATAGTGCAGTGAGAGTGTAGTGCGACCATTAATTTTTACTGTAGTGTCAGTTTAGAGCATCAGTGCAGTTTTACTGCAGTATATTAAATTGCATTCATGCACTTTTACTGCAGAGTATTGAAGCGTGTTAGTGCAGTTTTACTGCAGTATATTGAAGTGATTTAGTGCGCTTTTACTGCAGAATATTGAAGTGTGTTAGTGCAGTTTTACTGCAGTATATTGAAGTGCGTTAGTGCACTTTTACTGCAATGTATTGTAGTGCATCAGTGTGGTTTTATTGCAGTGTATTGTAGTGTGTCAGTGGGGTGTGTCTGTGTAGTGAGTACTCAAGTTGAAGTGCACCAAACACCACTTTCATTTGATTAAAGTGCATTCAAGTACACATTTCCCCATCTCTATTACATTTTGGTAACAAGTCCCTCCCATCATGTCTGGGAGGCCAACAAGGAGAGTCAGATGTTCCCATGGCACTGTGAAGGGGCCAGCAGCATCTGTGTCCACAGGCAAAGGTGGACCTGGTCTGTCCTCAGGCAGTTTAGTTTAGTGATGTTGCCTGTGCTATCC
The DNA here is from genome assembly GCF_042186555.1 of Aquarana catesbeiana. Classification (NCBI taxonomy): domain Eukaryota; kingdom Metazoa; phylum Chordata; class Amphibia; order Anura; family Ranidae; genus Aquarana; species Aquarana catesbeiana. The sequence continues at coordinate 44,007,360 of NC_133324.1, forward strand.
AGCCACAGCATGCAAAGGAGGTGGTGGACTGGCTTACTAAATCATCCTCCTCCTTCTCATTCCTTATCACCCAAGCAGAGACTAATGCGCAGTCCACGAAGCTGCCAGAGTGGCTTATTTGGCCTCCTTGTCCACATCTACTCCTACTATAGCCCCAGCATAATGCATGGAGGAGTCAGCTGAGTTATTTGAAACACTTGCTCTCTGATTATGCACAGCCATTACTTGATTCTGATGTTGGTTCTGAGGTTGAGGAAGGCAGGAACATGAGCCTACAGAGAGGGGAGAACACTGGTAAACAACAAATTGGCAGTCATGTCCCCCCAGCCACAGCGTATTGCCAAGTTGGCTCCATTGATTATGAGGATGAAGGGGATGATGATGATGACTTGACTTGGGTGCTGGATAGAGGAGAGGAGGAAAGTGAGGGTGAGGCACAACCCCAAAGAGGCAGGATGTCCACAAGAGCAGCCACCATGGAAGAGTAGAGAGCAGCCACCCTATTTCATCACATTGTGGAGCTGTTATCTCCTGGCCCACTTGCCACAGCTCAGCTGTCTGGTCCTTTTTTAGCACATGTGCAGCCGATCGCATTGTTGCAATTTGCAAATTTTGCCTCAAGCAGATCAAGCGTGGCAAAAACACCGGCCATTTGGGTAACACATGCTTGACAAGGCATTTAACCTCCCACCACTCAGCCAGTTGCAAGTGCACCTGAAAGTAGACATGTGCATTTTGTTTCATTCCAAATTGAAATTCTGACAAATTTTTCATTATTGGGATGCATTTGAAATTCCGAATTAAAATAGTAACGAATTTAAACGAATCCAAAATAATGGATAGAATTAAAAAAAGCGGACCAAATTTGAAGACAAATTCGAATATAATTCGAAAACAATTCGATGGAATTCGAAAAAAATAGAAATTGAAGAATACTATAAAATAGAATATAAAATAATAAAGCAATAGAATAAAAATAAAAGAATAGTAAAAACTAGATTAGAATTTAAAAGACTGTAATAAAATAGAAATTCGAATTTCGAATAGTATAAATTTGAATTTGAGAATAGATTGGAAAAGAATACAAAACAATGGAAACTAAAATAATAGAAAAGAATAGAATAGAAAAACAATAGAACAGAATAGAATAAAACATCATATATATTATATTTTATTCTATTCTGTTCTATTCTGTTCTATTGTTTTTCAGTTCTATTCTTTTCTATTATTTTAGTTTCCATTGTTTTGCATTCTTTTACAATCTATTCTCAAATTCAAATTTATACTATTCAAGGTAGAGGAGCGAAAGGTCTCTAACATCCAGCAGCTCGGTGATGTCATCATGGAGGAGTGGAAGAGGACTCCATTGACAACCTGTGAAGCTCTGGTGAACTCCATGCCCAAGAGGGTTAAGGCAGTGCTGGAAAATAAGGGTGGACACACAAAATATTGACACTTTGGGCCCAATTTGGACATTTTCACTTAGGGGTGTACTCACTTTTGTTGCCAACGGTTTAGACATTAATGGCTGTGTGTTGAGTTATTTTGAGGGGACAGAAAATTTACACTGTTATACAAGCTGTACACTCACTACTTTACATTGTAGCAAAGTGTCATTTCTTCAGTGTTGTCACATGAAAAGGAATAATAAAATATTTACAAAATGTGAGGGGTGTACTCACTTTTATAGTGTGTGTGTATATGTATATATATATATTATATGTTACAGCTTTTGCACATCTGTGAATTTCACATTAAAATTAAAAACAATTAATATAAAATACATAGTATATGCATACTGTATATCTATATATACTCTATATTCTGTATTTATATAAAAATATAAGGTATACCAGTCATATTGGATATCTGCCCTTCTGAACATGGCACACAGTCATAGCAGCAAAAGTGGATTGAAGCTCCTAGCTTTTTTCTGTATCCGGGCAAACAAGAGTCCACACACCGAGACTCCAGCTTCTAAAAGAAGTGAAAAAAGAAGGTATTTATTTGTGTGATATAACATTGGAGATTAAATAAGAGTGTGTTGAAAACTGTTACTGTATCTTCTTATCTGTGTCTTCCATTGCATATTATTTCTATTTTTTAGTAGAGCTGCCAGCAGGGGAGGACTGGCATCCTTAAGCCTGGGGGGCAAGTCCAGCTGAGTGGCCCATTGTACCACTGAATTAGCTCACCATCCATGCCCACCAGGTTTTTATAATGGCTATGAAGCAAGACAAATATGACACAGCATGACCCCGATCTTGGTAAAGAGCCGATGACGCGGCTCTTTACCCATGTTATCAGCTGTGTCCAATAACAGCCAATCACATGTAAATGACAGCGTGTGAGGTGAGGAGAGGAGAGCCGCTCAGCGGCATCTCCTTGCAGGGGAGACTGTACAGATAATCAGGGCACTGATTACAGTGCAGCCCTAGCAGTACCCAGCAAGTGATGCCAGTCTGTGCCCATCAGTGACACCAATCAGTGCCCATCAGTGACACCAATCAGTGCTGCCTTTCAGTGCCCATCAGTGCTGCCCATCATTGCCCCTATCAGTGCCACCCATCAATGCCCATCATTATTGCCCAACAGTACCGCCCATAAGTGCCACCCATCAGTGCCACCTATTAGTGCCCATCAGTGCTGTCCATCAGTGGCACCTATCAGTGCCTATCAGTGCCCATCAGTGCCACCTATCAGTGCCTATCAGTGCCGCCACTCAGTGCAACTATCAGTGCCACCTATCAGTCCCGCCCATCAGTGCCACATCTATCAGTGCTGCCCATCAATGCCACCTATCAGTGCCACCTATCAGTGCTGCCCATAAGTGCCACCTATCAGTGCCCATCAGTGCCACCTATCAGTGCTGCCTTTCAGTGCCCATCAGTGCTGCCCGTCATTGCCCCTATCAGTGCCACCCATCAATGCCCATCATTAGTGCCCAACAGTACCGCACATAAGTGCCACCCATCAGTGCCACCCACCAGTGCTACCCATCAGTGCCACCACCTATCAGTGCCGCCCATCAGTGCCACTTATTAGTGCCCATCAGTGCCACCTATCAGTGCCCATAATCAGTGCCCCTGTCAGTGCCACCAATCAGTGCCACCCATCAGTGCCCATCAGTGCCACCATCTATCAGTGCCACCCATCAATGCCACCTATAAGTGCTGCCCATCAGTGCCACCTATCAGTGCCCATCAGTGCCACCCATAAGTGCCGCCTATCAGTGCTCATCACCAGTGCCACCTATTAGTGCTGCCTATTAGTGCCCATCAGTGCTGCCTATCAGTGCCTCCTCATCAGTGCCCTTCAGTGAAGGAGAAAAATTACTTTTTTTTCAAAATATTTGGTCTTTTTTCATTTTTTAGCAAAAAAAAAACCCAGTGGTGATTAAATACCACCAAAAAGGAAAACTCCATTTGTGTGAAAAAAACGACAAAAATGTAATATGGGTAGAGTGTTGCATGACCGCGTAATTGTCATTCAGAGCCCAGGTTCACACTGACAGTGGGGATAAAATTGTGTGAGTTAGCTGAACTCCCGCATGTCAGTCTGATTTGAGGGGCGATTTCAGAGACATCTGTGTGGGTTCCTGCACAGATGTCTATGGAAATCGCACCCCAAAGTTACCAAAAGTAGTACAGAAAATACTTTTGGGAAACTGTGCAGCGCCGCAAATGCAGCGTCACACCAATTTGGACGGTGCTATTGCCACTGATTTGGAATGTGATTTGACATGTCAAATTGCATGCCAAATCGCTCCAATGTGAACCAGGGCAAAGTATGAGAGCACTGAAAGCTAAAAATTAGAAAGGGTAGAAAAGAAGCGAGGGAGGATGGGAGAGTCTGGTCACCACTCACATGCTTGCACAGTCCCAGTAGGAGATTCACTGGCTCCAGGGCTGTCTTTAATATCGATTGGACCCTGGGCAAACGTTTTCTTGCCCCCCCCCATACAATTTCGCTCTCCACCTGCACTGAGACATACAATAAATAGCAGCTAGACTTAAAATCAGTTTACTGTATCAGATATTGCAGCGATTGCGATTGGTTGCCAGAGGTTACAGTGTATCATTACTGCTCACTGACTGGTGCCTAGAGGTTACAGCACACATTACGGCTCACTGATTAGTTGCTAGATGTTACAGCACATGATTTCTGCTTGTTGATTGGTTGCTAGAGATTACTGTACAGTAATACTGCTCACTGAATGGTTGCTACGGGTTAAATCACATCATCTCCTCACTGCGGGGGGCATGGTATACATTTGAATGCCGCCTTTATTTACATATCTATGCTGCCAGATGCAGCTATTTACATATGAATGCCGTCGCTATTTAAATATGATTGCCGGTTATTTACATGAAAACACAGCATTAGTAGCAAAACACTTCACACTGAGATATCAGGACACAGCATGGGACTAAAACTTCAAGGGGCAAGGGAATTTAAACTGGGATAGTTGGCAAGTAGGGATGAGCCGAACACCCCCCTGTTTGGTTCGCACCAGAACATGCGAACAGGCAAAAAATTTGTGCGAACACCGTTAAAGTCTATGTGACACGAACATTGCTTATATGCAAGTTATTGTCATAAAAAGTGTTTGGGGACCCGGGTCCTGCCCCAGGGGACATGGATCAATGCAAAAAATGTTTTTAAAAACGGCCGTTTTTTCTGGAGCAGTGATTTTAATAATGCTTAAAGTGAAACAATAAAAGTGTAATATTCTTTTAAATTTCATACTTGGGGTTGTCTATAGTATGCCTGTAAAGGGACGCATGTTTCCTGTGTTTAGAACAGTCTGACAGCAAAATGACATTTCAAAGGAAAAAAAGTCATTTAAGACTAGGGATGAGCTTCGTGTTCGAGTCGAACCCATGTTACACTCGAACATCGGCTGTTCGGTCGTTCGTCGAGTTCCGAACGTTATGGGCCGTTCGCGCCAAATTTGTGTGGCGCGTCACGGCCCATAATTCACTGCGGCATCGCAGTGCATTGCTGGCTGATGATTGACCAAGCATGCACTATGACCCGCATGTTTGGCCAATCACAGCGTCGTCGGTAGAGAAAGCTGTAATTGGCCAAAGCCAGGGTGACTTTGGCCAATTATGGCTCAGGGGGTTTAGAACACGCCCCACACTATATAAGGCCGCCTGCACGGCAGCCCTGTGTAGTGTGTGTTCCGGCGTTGAGATACATAGATAGACAGAGAGACAGTGTCATTTCATTTGAGTTAGCTAGATTAGGCAGGACAATCAGTGATTTAGCTGCACTTACAGTTTATTGTGTATATATATGCATCCCAGGTGTTGCATATATATATACACACTGTATTCAGTTTAGCTAGATCCGTTCCTGTTATCTTCCTACTGACAGGCAGGCTTGTCTTGTTACAGTATTTACAGCTACCTAAAGAAAATTGCTGGTGTTCTTTTGATCCTATTAGTACCACAGTCAGGCAGCTAGACTATTTACAGTTAGTGTAGTGCGTCCTGCTCACAGTGTTCAGCTAAAACTACAAGTTAGTGTAGTGAGACCTCTGCACAGTGTTCAGCTAAAGCTACAAGTTAGTGTAGTACGTACTGTTCACAGCGTTCAGCTAAAACTACAAGTTAGTGTAGTGAGACCTCTGCACAGTGTTCATCTAAAGCTACAAGTTAGTGTAGTGCATCCTGCTCACAGTGTTCAGCTAAAACTACAAGTTAGTGTAGTGAGACCTCTGCACAGTGTTCAGCTAAAGCTACAAGTTAGTGTAGAGCGTCCTGCTCACAGTGTTCAGCTAAAACTACAAGTTAGTGTGGTGCGTCCTCCTCACAGTGTTCAGCTAAACCTACAAGTTATTTTTTGCGAGCTCTGCACAGTGTTCATCTAAAGCTACAAGTTAGTGTAGTGCATCCTGCTCGCAGTGTTCAGCTAAAACTACAAGTTAATGTAGTGAGACCTCTGCACAGTGTTCATCTAAAGCTACAAGTTAGTGTAGTGCGTCCTGCTCACAGTGTTCAGCTAAAACTACAAGTTAGTGTAGTGAGACCTCTGCACCGTGTTCATCTAAAGCTACAAGTTAGTGTAGTGCGTCCTGCTCACAGTGTTCAGCTAAAACTACAAGTTAGTGTAGTGAGACCTCTGCACAGTGTTCATCTGAAGCTACAAGTTAGTGTAGTGCGTCCTGCTCACAGTGTTCAGCTAAAACTAAAAGTTAGTGTAGTGAGACCTCTGCACTGTGTTCATCTAAAGCTACAAGTTAGTGTAGTGCGTCCTGCTCACAGTGTTCAGCTAAAACTACAAGTTAGTGTGGTGCGTCCTCCTCACAGTGTTCAGCTAAACCTACAAGTTATTTTTTTGTGAGCTCTGCACAGTGTTCATCTAAAGCTACAAGTTAGTGTAGTGCGTCCTGCTCACAGTGTTCAGCTAAAACTACAAGTTAGTGTGGTGCGTCCTCCTCAAAGTGTTCAGCTAAACCTACAAGTTATTTTTTTGCGAGCTCTGCACAGTGTTCATCTAAAGCTACCTGTAAAAGGATGGTGGTGTTTTCCTGATCCTATCACTACCGCAGGCAGCTAAATAAGCTGCAAGTTATTTTTTTTGCGAGCTCTGCACAGTGTTCAGCTAAAGCTACCTGTAGAAGGTTGGTGGTGTTTTCCTGATCCTATCACTACTGCAGGCAGCTAAATAAGCTGCAAGTTATTTTTTTGCGATCTCTGCACAGTGTTCACCTAAAGTTACCTGTAGAAGGTTGGTGGTGTTCTCATACTACAGTTGATTTTGCTAGCTGTAGTCTCAGTACATATATATATATATATATATATATATATATATATATATATATATATATATATACTGTATATATATCCCAGCTTAGTGCAGCTACAGGCCATTAGTATGTCTGGAAGGCCAAGAAGGAGAGGCAGACAGTCACAAGCCAATGAAAGAGGGCAAGCAGGCTCTGTGTCTAGTACTGGTCGTGGGGACGGTGCATCCTCATCAGCACATGGCCGTGGGACACGCTTGGCCTTTTTTTTGGCAGCTCGCCGCGTTGAGCCGCAACACGCATAAGACTTGGTCGAGTGGATGACCAAGCTGTCCTCATCCTCCTCATCCTCTCTCACGCATGCTCAGGGTACTTTGTTTGGCAAAGCAGCAGCCTCTTCCCTCAGCTCAATGTCATCAGTGACTCCTTCCCTAGCCCCACCATGTCCTCCTGAGGAGTCCCTCGAACTGTTTGACCACAGTGTTGGGTACATGCTCCAGGAGAATGCAGATTGTTTGGAAGGCTCTGATGATGATACTGAGCTCGATGAAGGCAGTAACATGAGCACGGACAAAGGGGGTGCCCAAGAAGGACAGCAATCTGGCAGTCATGCTCCCCCTGCTGCAGCATACTGCCAGGTTTGCTCCAGTGATGAGGAGGGAGGGGATGATGAGGTCACTGACTCAACGTGGGTGCCTGATAGGAGAGAGGAGGAGGAGGAGGAGGTGGCACATCACCAACGAGGCAGGATGCCCTCCAGGGGCAAGCCTAAGAGCAGCACACTGACTGCATCACACCCCAAAGCTCCACATGTGCAGGGCGTTGAAGTCTCTGGGCGTTATTCAAAAAGTTATTTGGTGTGGGCCTTTTTTGAGACAAGTGCATCAGATCGCACCGCTGCTATTTGCAACATATGTCTCAAGCGTATCTCGCATGGCCAAAACATCTCCAGCTTGGGTACCACATGCTTGACCAGACATATGTTGACCTGCCATGCAGTTCGTTGGCAAGCGTATCTAAAAGACCCACACCAAAGAACAAAGAGGACCTCTCCTTGCTCCTCATCAGCTGAGATCTCCAACCCCACTATACCTTCAGTCCTCTCTGAGACCTGCACTGAGAGGAATGAAGGTGTAGAATTAGGCGTGTCACAGCCAAGTACTTGTGGGCAATCTGCTTTCGGTACACCGATGTCAGATTGTACCAGGCAAATTTCCCCCAGCTGCTGCACCGCCCAAAGAAGTTTGCTCCCAGCCATCCACATGCCCAGCGGTTGAATGCTAGCTTGGCAAAATTGCTAGCACTTCAACTGCTGCCTTTTCAGTTGGTAGACTCTGCCCCCTTCCGTGAGTTTGTGGAATGTGCGGTTCCTCAGTGGCAGGTACCCAAACGCCACTTTTTCTCACGGAAGACGATTCCAGCTCTCTACTGGCATGTGGAAGGCAATGTCCATGCCTCGCTGGACAGGGCGGTCAGCGTTAAGGTGCATATTACCGCTGACTCATGGTCCAGCAGGCATGGACAGGGACATTACCTAAGTTTCACGGCGCACTGGGTGACTTTGCTGGCAGCTGGGAAGGATGCAGGACAAGGTACAGTAGTGTTGGAGGTTGTTCCGCCTCCACACCTCCAAAATGCCACTACTAATGATTGTGACACACCTCTCTCCTCCTCCCCCTCCTCTTCTTCTTCCTCCATGGCCTCTTCCTGTGCTTTGTCCTCGGAACCAGCGGTGCTCCGTAGGCGTTCAAGGGGCTACGCAAGTACGCAGGCCAAAAGATGCCATGCGGTGCTTGAGCTGGTGTGCTTGGGGACAGGAGCCACACTGGGGCAGAGATTCTGTCAGCTCTGCAGGGGCAGGTTCAGATTTGGTTGATGCCACGCCAACTTAAGGCAGGAATGGTGGTTTGCGACAATGGCACCAACCTCCTCTCTGCCCTCCGACAGGGACAAATGACCCATGTGCCCTGCTTGGCTCACGTCCTTAACTTGGTGGTGCAGCGTTTCTTGGGCAGGTACCCGGGCTTACAGGATGTCGTGAGGCAGGCCAGGAAAGTCTGTGTGCATTTCCGCCCGTCATATAATGCCAGTGCTCGGCTGGCGGACCTCCAAAAAGAGTTTAACCTGCCCAAGAACCGCCTAATCTGTGACATGCCCACCAGGTGGAACTGAACGTTGGCCATGCTACAGCGGCTTCACACGCAGCAGAGGGCCATCAATGAGTACCTGTGAGACTATGGCACCAGGACAGGGTCAGGGGAGCTTGTTTTTTTTCCCCACGCCAGTGGGCCATGATCAGGGATGCATGCACTGTCCTGTCACCATTTGAGGAGGCCACGAGGATGGTGAGCAGTGACAGTGCATGCATCAGTGACACTGTCCCCCTTGTCCACCTGTTGGAGCACACGCTGCGTGGAATAATGGACAGGGCACTTGAGGCAGAACAGAGGCAGGAACAGGAGGACTTCCTTAGCTCTCAAGGCCCCCTTTATCCAGACAGTGTTCCTGCGTGCCTGCCAATCACACAGGAAGAGAACGAGGAGGAGTAGGAGGAAGATTGTGTCAATATGGAGGTGGAGCCTGGCACTCAGCATCAGCAGCAGTCTTTAAGGGATCAGTCCCAAGAAACACATGGACTTGTACGTGGCTGGGAGGAGGTGGCTGTGAACCATGATGTCCTTAGTGACCCAGAGGACTCCGGACCGAATGCCTCAGCAAACCTACGCTGCATGGCCTCCCTGATCCTGCAAAGCCTGCGTAAGGATCCTCGTATTCGTGGTATCAAGGAGAAGGACCAATACTGGCTGGCAACCCTCCTTGATCCACATTACAAGGGTAAGGTTGCAGACCTTATCTTGCCACCGCAGAGGGAGCAGAGGATGAAACATCTTCGGGAGGCCTTGCAGAAAGGTCTGTGCAACGCGTTCCCAGAGACTGGGAGGTTACATACTCCTGTTTCTGGACAAAGTGTTGCTGAGGCTTCGGTCAGTCAAAGAAGGAGCGGTGGAGAAGGTGGCCGTCTGACCGATGCGTTCAGACAATTTTTTGGTCCGCAGCCCCAAGGTATGATCGGTTCCAGCAACCATCGCCAGCGTCTGTTTTACATGATGCAGAAATACCTAGGGGCAAGATCTGACTTGGACACCTTTCCCACCGAAAATCCTCTGGGTTACTGGGTCTTGAGAATGGATCACTGGCAAGAGCTTGCACAGTATGCAATTGAGCTACTGGCCTGTCCTGCATCCAGCGTTCTTTCGGAACGTACATTCAGTGCTGCTGGAGGCTTTGTAATCGATCACAGGGTGCGTCTGTCCACCGACTCGGTCGATCGACTGACCTTCATAAAAATGAATCAGTCTTGGATCACCACCAACTACCAAGCACCTGATGCTGATGTAACCGAATAATTTTTTTTGAAATCTCAAATCCCTTCAAAGACTGCCTATGCTGATGCTGAGTGACTATCCTGAGTAATTATCTTCTTCCTCCTCAATGATCACGCTGATAGCTTGTAAGAACATTTTTGGTTATGGGCGCCACCACCAGTGCCTAAGGCCCAATTTTTCAGCCCCTGTTTAGCAGGGGCATGTAATTACAATTTTTGATGCAATACTTTGCAGCGGGGCTCGTTCCTGCGTTCCAACTAGAGTATCTGTGAGGGGTTGCAGTGTTGTGGCACCAGCACCAGTGCCTAAGGCCTAATTTTTCAGCCCCTGTTTAACAGGGGCATGTAATTACAATTTTTGATGCAATACTTTGCAGCAGGGCTCTTTCCTGCGTTCCAACTAGAGTATCTGTGAGGGGTTGCAGTGTTGTGTCACCAGCACCAGTGCCTAAGGCCTAATTTTTCAGCCCCTGTTCAACAGGGGCATGTAATTACAATTCTTAATCTAATATTTCACAGCAGGGCCCTGTGAGGGCTTACAGTGCTGTGGCCACAACAACACCTAAGGCCCAAATTTCTGCTGAGTATATAGGGCAGGCCCCTACTTTCAAACATCTAACTTACAAACGACTCCTACTTGCAAACGGAAGGAGACAACAGGAAGTGAGATGAAATCTACCCCTAGGAAGGGAAATTCTCTCCTGTAAGAGTTAATATGGGAAAAACATTTCTCCTTTCCACTGATGCTTTCCAATCCTTATTCCACAAAAAAACCCAAATTTTCAAAAAACATTTGTCATTGGGACAAAAAGTGAGGTGAAATCCTCTAAAGAGGAGGACAGAGAGCCAAACAAATGTCACAGGGTTGATAACCCTTCCCTATGTTTTCCAAAAAGCTTAAAAAAGATTTTTTGGCTGGAGCTAAACACGTTAAAAATGTACCCGTTCAAAATTACAAATTCTACTTAACAACAAACCTACAGTCCCTGTCTTGTTTGCACCGCCTGTATACTGCTGTTCAGAGTATATAGGGCCTGGTGGCCCCACACCTTTCCTTATTTTAATTTGGGTGTGGGGTTCCCCTTAATATCCATACAAGACCCAAAGGGCCTGGTAATGGACTGGAGGGTACCCATGCCGTTTGTCTCACTGATTTTCATCCATATTGCCAGGACCCGACATTACATTAAAGCATTAAAGCCGCAAGCAGTTTTAAATTCCTTTTTTTCCTTTAAAAATGACATTTTGTGCAGGGACTGTTCTGAGCACGGGAAACACGCGCCACTTTACAGGCATACTATAGACACCCCCCAGGTACGATATTTAAAGGAATATTTCACTTTTTTTTTACTTTAAAAATCATTAAAATCACTGCTCCCGAAAAAAACGGCCGCTTTTAAAAGTTTTTTTTGCATTGATACATGTCCCCTGGGGCAGGACCCGGGTCCCCAAACCCTTTTTAGGACAATAACATGCAAATTAGCCTTTAAAATGAGCACTTTTGATTGCGAACGTTCGCGTCCCATAGACGTCAATGGGGTTCTAACGTTCGTGCGAATTTTCGGTCCGTTCGCAGGTTCTGGTGCAAACCGAACCAGGGGGTGTTCGGCTCATCCCTATTTAAGACTACTCACGGCTATTAATGAATTGCCGGTCCAACAATACACATAAAAGTTCATTGATAAAAACAGCATGGGAATTCCCCACAGGGGAACCCCGAACCAAAATTTAAAAAAAAATGGCATGGGCCCCCCTAAATTCCATACCAAGCAGGTCTGGTATGGGTTTTAAGGTGAACCTCGCACCAAAATTAAAAGAAAAAATGGCGTGGGGTCCCCCCAAAAATCCATACCAGATCCTTATCTGAGCACACAACCTGGCAGGCCACAGGAAAAGAGGGGGGGACGAGAGAGCTGCCCCCCTTGAACCGTACCAGGCCACATGCCCTCAACATTGGGAGGGTGCTTTGGGGGAGCCGCCCAAATCCATGATGGGAGGCTCCTGCTGTGTGACGCTTCTCGTCTTCTGACGGTTCTTAAATAATGGAGGGTGGGGTCACCCGGTGACCCCGCCCCCCTCTGACACACGGGGACTTGATTGGGACATCTCGGTGGCATTCCCTGTGACGTCAGCGGGGGGCGGGGTCACCGAGTGGCTCTCCATTATTTAAGCACCGTCAGAAGACGAGAAGCGTCACACAGTGGGAGCCTCCCATAATGGATGCGGAGCGGCCCGAGAAGAAGAAGGGAAGAAGACGCCGCAGAGGAAGATGCCGGACGAGAACACCGGAGAAAGAACCAGAAGAAGAAGATGGAGGAAGAAACCGAAGGAAGATAGAAGATAGCAGATAGAAGATAGAAGAAAGAAGAAGCATTAAAATAAAGGAATTGTAAAAAACTGTAATTTTTAACATTTTTGACACTTTTTTTGTGAAATGGTAGGGGTACTTTTGTACCCACTTACCATTTCACACGGGGGGGGCAGGATCTGGGGGTCCCCTTGTTAAAGGGGGCTTCCAGATTCCGATAAGCCCCCCGCCCGCAGACCCCCACAACCACCGGGCAAGGGTTGTGGGCATGAGGCCCTTGACCCCATCAACATGGAGACAAGGTGCTTTGGGGGGCTACCCCAAAGCACCCTCCCAATGTTGAGGGCATGCGGCCTGGTACGGTTCAGGAGGGGGGGTGCTCTCTCGCCCACCTCTTTTCCTGTGGCCTGCCAGGTTGCATGCTCGGATAAGGGTCTGGTATGGATTTTTTTTTTATTTTGGCGCGGGGTTCCCCTTAAAATCCATACCAGACTTGAAGGGTCTGGTATAGATTTTGAGGAGGACCCCCACGCCATTTTTTAAAAAATTTTGGCTGGGGTTTCCCTTAATATCCATACCAGACCTGAAGGGCCTGGTATGGAATTTAGGGGGACCCCCCACGCCATTTTTTTTTTTTAATTTTGGTTCGGGGTTCCCCTGTGGGGAATTCCCATGCCGTTTTTATCAACTAACTTTTATGTGTATTGTCGGACCGGCAATTCATTAATAGCTGCGAGTAGTCTTAAATGACTTTTTTTCCTTTGAAATGTCATTTTGCTGTCAGACTGTTCTAAACACGGGAAACATGCGCCCCTTTACAGGCATACTATAGACACCCCCCAGGTATGAAATTTAAAGGAATATTACACTTTTATTGTTTCACTGTAAGCATTACTAAAATCACTGCTCCCGAAAAAACGGCCGTTTTTAAAACTTTTTTTGCATTGATCCATGTCCACAGGGGCAGGACCCGGGTCCCCAAACACTTTTTATGACAATAACTTGCATATAAGCCTTTAAAATTAGCACTTTTGATTTCTCCCATAGACTTTTAAAGGGTGTTCTGCGGTTTTCGAATTTGCCGCGAACAAACCAAATTGTTCGCTGTTTGGAGAACTAGCGAACAGCCGAGTCGAACATGAGTTTGACTCAAACTTGAAGCTCATCCGTATTGGCAAGTATGAGGCAGCTGCTTTGGGCCCCTCAACAAAAACGTCCCTGACTGGCTCAGTCAGCATCTTCATGATGTGACATTGTGATTTGTGACTGCTGACTTTAAAGTTTCCAGCCCACACATCCCCTTCACAGTACACGGGCATGGGCTGCATCAAGTGTGGGCAGGCACAAGGAGTAGGCAGAGCAGATCCGTTATCCCATTCGTTTAGAGGAAGGGGGATGGCTGTGCTCTGTAAGACGGAACACACACACTCTCAGCCCTATGACAGGACACATCACCGGCTCGCAGCTGCGGCATGGGATGGAGGGATCTCTCACTGCAATTCGGCCGCTAATCCAGCCCTGTTAACCCCGCCCCCTCCGTTTTGGAGCTACCCGAGCAGTATCACTTGGCCAGCTCTGGAAACTGCACATGCCCGGTTCTGCACTGTCAGCACAGAGGCCCTTTTACATGGAATCAGAGCGGCCCAGGGGGGAAATTGCCACTTTGCCCCCCCAGGCCCAGCCCGCCCTTGGCTGCCAGCAAGTCTCACAGTGTACAGTCTGGAGATCCTGCCAGGAACAACTCTTCTTATTTCAGGCTGACAACACTAATGCCCCGTACACACGATTGCAGCACAATCTGACAACAAAATCCATGTTTTTTTTCCGACGGATGTTGGCTCAAATTTGTCTTGCATACACACAGTCACACAAATCTTTTTGGAAATTCCAAACGTCAAGAACGTGGTGACGTACAACACGTACAACGAGCCGAGAAAAATGAAGTTCAATAGCCTGTGCGGCTCTTCTGCTTGATTCCGAGCATGCGTGTAACTTTGTGCATCGGAATTGTGTACACACGATCGGATTTTGTTGTCAGAAAATTTGAGATCCAGCTCTCAAATTTTGTTTGGCAGAAATTCCGACGGAAAATGTCCGATGGAGCCTACACACGGTCGGAATTTCCGACAACAAGCTCCTATCGAACATTTGTTGTCGGAAATTCCGACCGTGTGTACGGGGCATAAGCCATCGCCTCACACTGGAGGAGTACTTATGGAAGACTTATGCCGCATACACATGGTCGGAATTTCCGTCAACAAATGTTCGATTTAAGCTTGTTGTCAGAAAATCCGACCGTGTGTAGGCTCCAACGGACATTTGCTGTCGGAATTTCCAACAACAAATGTTAGATAGCAGGTTCTCAAATTTTCCGACCACAAGTACGAGCGTGTGCACACAATTCCGACGCACAAAATTCCACGAATGCTCGGAATCAAGCAGAAGAGCCGCACTGGCTATTGAACTTCATTGTTCTCGGCTCGTCGTACGTCTTGTACGTCACTGCGTTTTGACTTTCTGAATTTCTGACAACAGTTGTGTGACCGTGTGTATGCAAGACAAGTTTGAGCCAAAAAATCCACGGTTTTGTTGTCGGAATGTCCGATCGTGTGTACGCGGCAATACAATGCTGATGATATTATTGAGGAAGTTCATTAGTGTTGTCAGCCTGCTATAGGTGTGATCTCTGGGTAAGAAACTGCAAAAGATTCCCAAAAAATGCAATCCGAATATAGTGATATAGTGATGCCTAACATATTGAAAAAAAAAAAAAAAAAAAATATATATATATATATATATATATATATATATATATATATATATACTGCATTTATTGACGTATAACATGCACTTTTTCACCCTGAAAATAAGGTGCAAATAGCGTGTGCATGTTATTCGCCGATACTTCAATTTTTCCTGCCTTGGAGGGGACAGGGAGGGGGGCAGGCCGAGCGCCATCAGATTACATTCAGCGAGACTCTCCTGTTTACTCAGCGGCCTCTGTAATAGGAAGTCCCGTCTCCTGGGCTGCCATTGGACCATTGTTCTGTCTATCATAGGAGATTCTCACTGTATGTCAGCGCTCATCCCGCCCCCCTCCCTGTCCCCTCTAGGCTGCAGATGGGCATTGATCAGGCTGCACTGATGGCAATGGTGAGGCTGCTGTATTGATGGCAATGGTGAGGCTGCTGCATTGATGGCAATGGTGAGGCTGCTGCATTGATGGCAATGGTGAGGCTGCTGCATTGATGGCAATGGTGAGGCTGCTGCATTGATGGCAATGGTGAGGCTGCTGCATTGATGGCAATGGTGAGGCTGCATTGTGTGGACTGATGAGGCTGCAGATGGGCATTGATCAGGCTGCACTGATGGCAATGGTGAGGCTGCAGATGGGCACTGACCCTTATTTTGCTTCAAAGTTCATTATTTAAAATTTAAAGTGGAGTTCCACCCAAACATGGAACTTCCACTTTTTGGAATCCTCCTCTCCCTCCGGTGTCACATTTGGCACCTTTCAGGGGGGAGGAGGGAGCAGATACCTGTCTAATACAGGTATTTGCTCCCACTTCCTGGTATAGATCACTGCGGTGATCGTGGTGACCTACGCCACTTCCGGCGCCTACTCTGTCCTCCCCCGCTGTCTTCTGGGAGACAGAAGACAGCAGGGACCAGTGAGGACACACAGAGCGACTTGCGCATGCGCAGTAAGGAACCAGGAAGTGAAGCCACACGGCTTCACTTCCTGATTCCCTTACCGAGGATGGCGGCGACAGCAGCTGAGAGCCGATGGATAGATCGGCTTCGGCTGCTGACATCGCGGGGCTCCCTGGACAGGTAAGTGTCCATATATTAAAAGTCAGCAGCTGCAGTATTTGTAGCTGCTGGCTTGTAATATTTTTTTTTCAGCGGACCTCCGCTTTAAGTTTTTTCCTAAAACTTCCCTCTTAAAATGAATGTGTGTGTTATACACCGATAAATACGGTATTTCAGGTTTACTTGCACTTTAAAGTGTAATTTTTTTTTTTTTTTTTGTAGACTGGTGTCAGCCTTGCCCTATATTTTATTTTGTAATTTGAACAGGTATAACAAAATGCTTGTAATTGTATATTTAATAGAGCAAACAGGAGGAAAAAAGAGAATTTCACTCTTACGGTTTACAAACATGTTAACAATTTTAACCTGGCGGGACAGAAGTCAATCCCCATGGAGAACCCCATAGTCAGGGCAGGCCTTAGGGTGGTGGGGGCCCCTGGGCTTGAGTCACTTTCGGGCCCTACCTTCTATATCTATCTGGCACTGATGACAGATGGCACTGATACGTGGCACTGATGACATGTGACACTGACAGGTGGCACTGGGGACAGGTGGCACTGATGACAGATGGCACTAATATGTGGCACTGATGACAGATGGCACTAATACGTGGCACTGATGACACTTGACACTGATGACAGATGACACTAATACGTGGCATTGATGACAGATGGCAATAATACGTGGCACTGATGACACGTGACACTGACAGGTGGCACTGGGGACAGGTGGCCCTGATGACAGATGGCACTGATACGTGGCACTGATGACAGATGGCACTGATACGTGGCACTGATGAGAGATGGCACTAATATGTGGCACTGATGACAGATGGCACTAATACATGGCACTGATGACAGATGGCACTAATACGTGGCACTGATGACACGTGACACTGATGACAGATGGCACTAATACATGGCACTGATGACACGTGACACTGACAGGTGGCACTGAGGACAGGTGGCCCTGATGACAGATGGCACTGATACGTGGCACTGATGACATGTGACACTGACAGGTGGCACTGGGGACAGGTGGCACTGCTGCAGGTGGCACGTGACACTGACAGGTGGCACTGGGGACAGGTGGCACTGGAGGCAGGTGGCACTGATAGGTGGCACTGGGGACATTTGGCACTGATAGGTGGCACTGGGGAGTTGGCACAGATGGCACTATGTTGTGTAGTGTTGTGTAACTGTAACTAATGTGAGTGTTCACTCACCGCTGCAGCATAGAAGCTCTTCCTCCTCACACACTGTCTCTGTGTGAGGAGGGAGAGCTGGTGATGAGAGATGGTCTCATATGAGATCACCTCTCATTGGACGAGTGCTAAATGGCCGCTGTGATTGGCCATTTAGCACAATCTGTGATTGGCTGTGTCCAAGGGACACGGCCAACACAGAACTTCCCCGATGCGCGCCCGTGGCGGCACGCAGAGGGGAAGTATACAGGAGGGTGGCCAGGGACGCCCTCCCAGCAATTGGCGTCCGCGCTATAGCGCAAGCACCACGGGGCCCCCCATTGGGCAGGGCCCATGGGCTTGAGCCCACTCAAGCCCTATAGTAAGTCCGGCCCTGCCCATAGTCTATGAGGAAGAGTAAGAAATAATCCCAAAATATATTTTACTTTCTTTTTTTAACCACGTCCTGCCCACACTATAGATGGCTACAGCGCAGGCTTACTTTGCTGGGAGGGCATCCATGGAAATCCTCCTGGGATTGTCCTATGTGATCACTCAGTCCATGGGACTCCGATTATCATAGATCGGGGTAAAGGCCAATCACAGTGGCCCTTTTCCACGTGATCAGCTGTGTTCAATGACAGCTGATCACAGGATGTAAACACAAGCTGGTTTTGGGCTTTTCTTTCCTCATGCTGACATTGTGAAGAGAGAAGAAGAGAGCCAATAACTGGCTTGTGTTAAAGGGGCATCAGCACTGATAATCAGGGCTGTCAATCAGTGCCCACCAGTTCTGCCAATCAATGCTCATCAGTGCTGCCAATCAGTGCTGTCAGTCAGTGCCCATCAGTGCCTCCTCATCAGTGTCACTTATCAGTGCTGCCTATCAGTGCCCATCAGTGCCACCTACCAGTGCCCATCAGTGCTGCCTCATCAGTGCCACCTACCAGTGCCCATCAGTGCTGCCTACCAGTGCCTATCAGTGCCCATCGGTGCCACCTACCAGTGCCCATCAGTACCACCTCATCAGTGCCACCTATCAGTGCCCATCAGTGCCGCCTCATCAGTGCTCATCAGTGCCACCTACCAGTGCCCATCAGTGCTGCCTGCCAGTGCCCATCGGTGCCACCTACCAGTGCCCATCAGTGCAACCTCATCAGTGCCACCTATCAATGCCCATCAGTGCCACCTCATCAGTGGCACCTATCAGAGCCCATCAGTGGCGCTTACCAGTGCTGCTATATCAGTGTCTGTCAGTGCCACCCACCAGTGCCCATCAGAGCAGCCTCATCAGCGCACATCAGTGAAGGAGAAAAATTACCTGTATGTAATAAACTATGAAAATGTTTTTTTTTTCAAATTTTTTTTGTTTATTTAGATAAAAATAACAACCCAGTGGTGATTAAATACCACCAAAAGAAAGCTCTATTTGTATGAAAAAAAAAATATAACATCTTCATATAGGTACAGTGTAGCATGACCGCGCAATTGTCAGTCAAAATGTGACAGCGCTGAAAGTTGAAAAATGGCCTGGGCAGGAGGGGGTAAAAGTATCTAGTAGGCAAGTGGTTAATTTCTGTGTTATTTATACTTATATGTGAAGGGCAGATAAGACTAATATAATATTTGAAGCAATAAAGTTCATGGGTAACATTATGAAATGTCATTGAATGACTATAATTGTTACACATCTGTTGTGCCACATGATCTCCTCCTCACCGTATTATTGCCTTCATCCCATGTTATTTTGCTGGGGTCAATGTGAAGTTGGTCTTCTTCTTTAGCCCATGGTGTGTACAAACCAACAACAGTATTACTTGTTCTAAGTTGGCGGTAAGAATTCATCTGATTTACTATTTTGTAGTGGAAAGGAAATTCACCATTTTCATCAAAGAAGGTCATTCTGTCTGCCGTCTTATATGGATTTTTTATTTGTTTCACATATTTATGCAGCTGGAGGACAGAAAAACCTCAAACAAGTTAAAACTGAAGTTTAAACAATTTATATGTTGATTTCCCTTGTTTCTCCATCTCCCTTTATCAACACAATATACAGTATGTATGTATATATCTATATATAAATATATACAGTGGGGCAAAAAAGTATTTAGTCAGCCACCAATTGTGCAAGTTCTCCCACTTAAAAAGATGAGAGAGGCCTGTAATTGTCATCATAGGTATACCTCAACTATGAGAGACAAAATGTGGAAACAAATCCAGACAATCACATTGTCTGATTTTTGAAAGAATTTATTTTCAAATTATGGTGGAAAATAAGTATTTTGTCAATATCAAAAGTTCATCTCAATACTTTGTTATATATCCTTTGTTGGCAATGACAGAGGTCAAAAGTTTTCTGAAAGTCTTTACAAGGTTGTCACACACTGTTGCTGGTATGTTGGCCCATTCCTCCATGCAGATCTCCTCTAGAGCAGTGATGTTTTGGGGCTGTCGCTGGGCAACACGGACTTTCAACTCCCTCCAAAGGTTTTCTATGGGGTTGAGATCTGGAGACTGGCTAGGCCACTCCAGGACCTTGAAATGCTTCTTACGAAGCCACTCCTTCATTGCCCGGGCGGTGTGTTTGGGATCATTGTCATGCTGAAAGACCCAGCCACGTTTCATCTTCAATGCCCTTGCTGATGGGAGGAGGTTTGCACTCAAATCTCACGATAGATGGCCCCATTCATTCTTTCATGTACATGGATCAGTCGTCTTGTTCCCTTTGCAGAGAAACAGCCCCACAGCATGATGTTGCCACCCCCATGCTTCACAGTAGGTATGGTGTTCTTTGGTTGCAACTCAACATTCTCTCTCCTCCAAACAGGACGAGTTGTGTTTCTACCAAACAGTTCTACTTTGGTTTCATCTGACCATATGACATTCTCCCAATCCTCTTCTGGATCAACCAAATGCTCTCTAGCAAACCTCAGACGGGCCCGGACATGTATTGGCTTAAGCAGGGGGACACGTCTGGCACTGCAGGATCTGAGTCCCTGGCGGCATAGTGTGTTACTGATGGTAGCCTTTGTTACGTTGGTCCCAGCTCTCTGCAGGTCATTCACTAGGTCCCCCTGTGTGGTTCTGGGATTTTTGCTCACCGTTCTTGTGATCATTTTGACCCCATGGGGTGAGATCTTGCGTGGAGCCCCAGATCGAGGGAGATTATCAGTGGTCTTGTATGTCTTCCATTTTCTAATTATTGCTCCCACAGTTGATTTCTTCACACCAAGCTGCTTGCCAATTGCAGATTCAGTCTTCCCAGCCTGGTGCAGGTCTACAATTTTTTTGTTTCTGGTCTCCTTTGACAGCTCTTTGGTCTTCACCTTAGTGGAGTTTGGAGTGTGACTGTGTATGTCTATGTATGTATATGTATATATTTATATATATATATTTTTATAAAATTTCTGTTTCTATTACATACTAGACATGTGCAATTCGTTTAGTTCCAAATTCGTTTAGTTATTTCAGAAATATCCGGATTTCTGAATTGTTGAATTTCCGAATTTATCCGAATATTCAGAAATTTGAAAATTCTGAAAATTCGAACATTTGAAAATTAAAAATTTCGAGAATTCAAAAATTCGAAAACTCGGAAATTCAAAATTTCAGAAATTCGAAAATTCGGAAATTCTAAAGTTCGGTAATTTGAAATTAGAAAATGCAAAATTTTGGACCTTCGGAGATTTGGAAATGTGAAAATTCTAATTTCCGAATTTAAAATTTTCAAAATTCGAAAATTTGGAAATTCGGAATTCAAAAATCCAGAAATTCGAAAATTTGGAAATTCGCAATTCTAAAAATAAGAATGAAAATTCGAAATTCAAAAGAACAAAAAACAGAAGTAAAGATCAAAATTCTGAAAATTCAAAAACCAGAAAATGCGAAAATCTGATATAATAACTAATAATAACTTAACTATTACTAAGTAATAAATTATAGGTATTGAAGTTTCCTTTCAAATTTGGCTGTTGCGAATTTATCCAAAGTTACAAATTATCCGTCATAATGAATCTAAATGAATGGAACATAACTAAATAATTATAATAGATAACAATAATAATAATATTAAAACATTATTATTGTTTATTATTATTTTGTTTCATTCCATTTGTTTAGATGCTGCATTCTTTATTTTGGATAATTAGTTATTATTAGTTAGTTATCATTTCTTATTTTTGGATTTTCGAATTTCCGAATTGTCAAATTTTCAGATTTTCGAATTCCGAATTATCACATTTTCGAATTTACGAATTCCGAATTCTGAATTTTCGAATTTCCGAATTTCCAAATTCCGAATTCTTGAATTTACGAATTTATGAATTCTGAATTTTCCGAATTTCCGAATTTACAAATTTTTGATTTTACGAATTCCAAATTTTTGATTTTACGAATTCCAAATTCTGTATTTTCGAATCTATGAATTTTTCGAATTTACGAATTTCCTAATTTTTGGAATTTACGAATTCTGAATTTTTGAATTTACGAATTCCGAATTTTCAAATTACTGAATTTCTGAATATTCAAATTTACGAATTCCGAATTTTCAAATTCCGAATTTATAAATTTCCGCATTTTCGAAATTACAAATTACAAATTTTTTAATTTACGAATTCCGAGTTTTTGGATTTAAGAATTTTCTCAAGAGCCCTCAGTCAGTCCCGATGAAAGCAGTGGTCTGGATCTTGGGAGGAGATATGCAAATATCAGAATGCCCTGATGAGTGGATATCAGTCTGGAGGAGTGGGCATTCCTAGGCAGGCTGTATTTGCATGTTGGTAACACCCATATGTGATACTGAGACTCCATTGTTTAAATATGTTTTATGTTTATATTACAGCTTACGAAATCTTAGGTGTGATGATCTGGTGATCCTAACATTAAGCCTGTTGTTTTTTAATAGAACAGGCTCTCCTGCGGAATGTATCAATTTACAGAGATGAGGCAAACCATTGAACACTGGTAGGGGATGCTTACAATGACCAGCTTTTTATATTTATGTAAAACCTTTATCCCAAAAGAAAAAAAAAACAGTTTGCTGTAACTGATTATTATGCATTAGCTGGAGAGGAAGGATTTGCCCCCTTAATGACCAGGCCATTTTTCGTGATACAGCACTGCGTCGCTTTAACTGACAATTGTGAGGTCATGCCACGCTGTACCCAAACAAAATTGACGTCCTTTATTTTTCCACAAACAGAGCTTTGTTTTGGTGGTATTTGATCATCTCTGCGCTTTTTAGTTTTTGCGCTATAAACAAAAAAAGAGCGACAATTTTGAAAAAAAAACTAATTTTACAATTTTACTTTTTGTTATAATAAATATCCAAAAAAAAAAATGTAAAAAAAACAAATTTCTTCATCAGTTTATGCGAATGTGTATTCTACTACATATGTTTGATTAAAAAAAATCGCAATAAGCATATACTGATTGATTTGCACAAAAGTTATACAATCTACAAAATAGGAAATAGATTTATGGCATTTTTATGGCATTTTTATGATCTATTTATTTTTTACTAGTAATGGCAGCGATCTGTGATTTTTAGCAGGACTGCAACATTGCAGCAGACAGATCGGACACTTTTGACACATTTTTGGGACCAGTATGCCACCCTAGACCACCAGGCATTTGCCAATCAGTACCCAGGCAGCTGCCAAATCAAAATGCCTGCCAGTGCCACCAGTGAAGCCTATCAGTTAAATCCATCAGTACCAGCCTTCAGTGCCCATCAATGCCCATCAGTGCTGCCTTTCAGTGGCCATCAGTGCCGCCTATCAGTGCCCATCAGTGCCCAGCAATGCTGTCTATCAGTGCCACCCAAAAATACCCATCAGTGCAGTACCCATTTATCAGTGCCCATTGTCAGTGCCCATCAGTGCCACCTCATCAGTGCCGCCTCATCGGTGCCGACTTATCAGTGCCCATCAGTGCAGCTTATCAGCGCCCATCAGTAAAGAAGAAAACGTACTTATTTACAAAATTTTATAACAGAAATAGAGAAACTTTTTTTTTTTTAATTTTTGGTCTTTTTTTATTTGTTTAGCAAAAAATAAAAACCGCAGAGGTGATCAAATACCACCAAAAGAAAGCTCTATTTGTGGGAACAAAATGATACAAATTTAGTTTGGGTACACGGATGGATGACCGCGCAATTGTCATTTAAAAAGTGACAGCGCTGAAAGCTGAAAATTGGCCTGGGCAGGAAGGTGCAAAAGTGCCCCGTATTGAAGTGGTTAACCTCCCTGGCGGTATGATTATTTCAGATTTTAGGTGCTGAAATCGGTACAATTATCTTGCATAGAAATTTGGCGTTTTTATATTGTAGGCCTGTAATTCTTAGGAATAATTCACTTAAATCTGTCCAAACAAGAGTCTAGTAGAAATTCCATGTATGATAAAGTTTGAAAAACGAAATCAAAAATTATAATATAATAAATAACTATAGATAATTATACCAAATAATAATAAAATAATAATAACAATTATTCAATAATGTAATCAAATCAAAAACACTGAAATTTGCTCAGTTGCAGAATTGTCGCTTTTGTTACTTTCAGTGTTTGATGACGGATCTCCCCACAAATCACTATCACTCAATTCTGCAAGTGATTCTAATTTATTATCGCTGTTTTCTAGCTGGTCTAAAGCCACTTTTGATGTAAAGGGACGGTTTTGGTTGCTATGGACAATCTCCAGTTTCCAGGCAGAAAGAACAGTTTTTATAATATAAAACTGCATGCAGGACACTGAAGAAACCACTAGGGACAAAGGTGATGTGTGATTATTTGATACAGTACTGTAATCTGTAATATTACAGTATACTGTATCTGTACTGTGTGTTTCACTTTTTGAATTTGGCGCCAAACTCCGTAACCGTGCGTCGTAACGCTCGCAGGGAACGGAGCTCGGCACTGTGAATCGAGCGAGACACGGCGGCTCACAGATCACAGCGGGGAGACATCGCAGGATCCAGGGGATAAGGTAAGTATCCTCTACATGGATCCTGTGATGCGATCCCGAGTCTGGAATACCGCCAGGGGGGTTAATGAAGATATTTGATTTTTTACATTTTTTTTTGTGTATGTTTTATAGCAGAAAGTAAGTGTTTAAGTAAGTTTTTTTTTTCAAAATTGTTGGTCTTTTTTCCTTTATAGCGCAAAAATAAAAACTGCAGAGGAAATCTAATACCACCAAAATAAAGCTCTATTTGTTGGAAAAAAAGAACATAAATTTTGTTTGGGTACAGCATCGCATGAACGCGCAAATGTCAGTTAAAAGGACGCAGTACAGTTTTTGTACAGGATTCCATTGGCTCCCACTGCTGTCAGTCACAGCCAGTAAGCCAATGAGTAGAGAGTGTGGGGGGGCGGCGGGGGTGGGGCAAGCCATGGCTCTGTGTGTCTTATGGACGCATAGAGCGGGGCTCAGTAGCGAGCACGCACCAGTGCTCCCATAGTAATCGGCTTGCTATTCAGGGAGCTGGTCAAAGGGGAGGAACCAAGAGCACCGGTGGGGGACCCAAGAAGAAGAGGATGCAGGCTGCTCTGTGTAAAACCATTACACAAAGCAGGTAAGTATAACACATTTTTTATTTATTTTTTTGTTGTTTTTTTTTTATGAACCTTTAATATCACTGCAAATGATCACAGATATTTATTACATATGTAGGGATTTACTGTAAATACGATTATGAAAATTATGAGAGAGAGCCACGTGTCCTGTCCATGCTGCTAAATCCAGACCAGAAGGGATTAAGAGGCAAGTGCTCCTATGTTTGATAGTGTAAAATTATTGTCCAAAGCTTCTGAGTAGGGATGAGCCGTACACCCCCCTGTTCGGTTCACACCAGAACATGCGAACAGGCAAAAAATTAGTTTGAACATGCGAACACCGTTAAAGTCTATGGGACACGAACATGAATAATCAAAAGTGCTAATTTTAAAGGCTTATATGCAAGTTATTGTCATAAAAAGTGTTTGGGGACCTGGGCCCTGCCCCAAGGGACATGGATCAATGCAAAAAAAAGTTTTAAAAACTGACGTTTTTTCAGGAGCAGTGATTTTAATAATGCTTAAAGTCAAACAATAAAAGTGTAATATCCCTTTAAATTTCGTACCTGGGGGTGTCTATAGTATGCCTGTAAAGGGGCGCATGTTTCCCGTGTTTAGAACAGTCTGACAGAAAAATTACATTTCAAAGCAAAAAAGTCATTTAAAACTACTCGTGGCTATTAATGAATTGCCAGTCCGACAATACACATAAAAGTTCATTGATAAAAACAGCATGGGAATTCCCCACAGGGGAACCCCAAACCAAAATTAAAAAAAAAAATTACGTGGGGGGTCCCCCTAAATTCCATACCAGGCCCTTCAGGTCTGCTATGGATATTAAGGGGAACCCCAGACAAAATTTTTTAAAAAATGGCGTGGGGTCCCCCTCAAAATCTATACCAGGCCCTTCAGGTCTGGTATGGATTTTAAGGGGAACCACGTGCCAAAATTAAAAAAAAAAATCCGAGCCATCAACCTGGCAGGCCGCAGGAAAAGAGGGGGGGATGAGAGAGTGCCCCCCCTCCTGAACCATACCAGGCCACATGCCCTCAACATTGGAGGGCGCTTTGGGGTAGCTGATGAGGGATGGAGACATGGGCCTCATCCCCACAACCCTTGCCCGGTGGTTGTGGGGGTCTGTGGGTGGGGGGCTTATCGGAATTTAACAAGGGGACCCCCAGATCCCGGCCCTCCCACCTGTGTGAAATGGTAACCATTTCACAAAAAAAGTGTCAAAAATGTTAAGAATGACAAGAGACAGTTTTTGACAATTCCTTTATTTAAATGCTTCTTCTATCTTCGCGGAGGAAGATGCCGGACGAGAACACCGGAGGAAGAACCAGAAGAACCAGAAGAAGAAGATGGAGGAAGAAACTGAAGGAAGATAGAAGATAGAAGAAAGAAGATAGAAGAAAGAAGAAGCATTTAAATAAACGAATTGTCAAAAACTGTCTCTTGTCATGTTTAACATTTTTGACACTTTTTTTGTGAAATGGTAGGGGTACTTTTGTACCCCCTCACCATTTCACACAGGGGGGAGGACCGGGATCTGGGGGTCCCCTTGTTAAAGGGGGCTTCCATATTCCGATAAGCCCGCCCACCCGCAGACCCCCTGTCAGAGAAGATCCCAGAACAGAATGACTTTCAGGCACTTTGGTGTGCGCCGGTTCACGCCGGTCCGGTCCGGTGCACGCACGGCGTTTGGCGCCAATTGAACTATTTAGTGTGCTGGTGCCCTTTGCTCAGTGCTGTCCGATCTGCAGCTCCCAGTCCTGTGTTTCCTGTTACCTGTCTAAGTGATCTCCTTGATACCCGGCTTGTCTTTGGATTCCTCTCTGCTATCGGCCTGCATCTGACCCCGGCTTGCCTTAGATCTTGAATCTGCCTGCTCCTCTGTACCACGCTGACTGCCTGCTGCCGACCCTGCCTGTGACCTGGACTTTGAACCTATCTGCTCCTCTGTACTGTGCCGACCGCCTGTTGCCAACTCTGCCTGTGACCAGATTTGCCAGTTCGCTTGCACCAGGATCCGGGGCCTTAACTCCACAAGTCATCCGCCAGGCTCTCATACCATTCTGTGCTCCCGTGCCTTCTGTTTACACTACCAGGGGCCGGGAACCAGATACGTAAGGGAGGCCTTCCCCTGCTGTATCGGGTTCGTCAGTCAGGTACGTGATAGTCTGACCTCTCACATAGTGGAACTGTGCAGACACCTGGCGGGTCTCACACAAGCGGTGAAGAGCCTACAGGAAGGTTATACTAGGCTGGAAGAACGAGTCCAGGTGCTGTCTTCACATGCTAACCATCAAGTTGCTTCCGCTGCTGGACTCTCATCTGCACCCTCTGTGGTTATGTTACCCCTTGAGCCTAGGCTCCCTACACCCGAAAGATTTGCTGGTGAGCGTAGTAAATATAGATCCTTCCGCAACGCCTGCGAACTCTACTTCGCTTTGCAGCCACGCACCCTCTCTTTGGAAGCGACCAAGGTGGGCTTTGTGTGCTGATTGGTTATGCATTGGTTATGCTATTACCAGGTATAGACTCCCTGGATTGGTGCTGCCCCTGAGATGTACATTAGGGTGTACACCTAGATTAAATTTGTTTTCTACTTCTCCTTCTTTCATTTATAATTTGACGTATAATGACGACACGTGATGTCTCCTTTTTCAGGATATTATCCTGGAATGTTTGGGGACTTCATTCTAAATTTAAGAGGGCGATACTTTTTAGATACCTTAAGTTACATTCTCCACATATGGTGCTTTTACAGGAGACGCATCTCAGGGGCAGCAAGTGTTTGGCACTAAAAAAGCCATGGATTCAGCAAGCCTTTCATTCCTCTTATTCTACATATGCAAGAGGAGTATCGATATTAATCAGTAAATCTCTTCCATGTATAATGGAACAGGTCTATACTGATCCCCAAGGCAAATATGTAATAATAGTATTTACGGTGTGGGGTACGCAATATATAGTAGTAGGGGTGTATATTCCCCCTCCTTTTTCTTCGTCCACCCTATACTCAATCTTGGAGAAAGTAATTTTGTATTATCCGGCAAAACTGTTGTTGATGGGTGATTTCAATGCCATTATGGCCCCTGACCTGGACAGACCTGTTCCTCCAAAACAACTTTCTACATATTTACTTACCTGGGCTCAAGTAATGGGCGTAACTGAGGTCTGGAGGTGGAAACATCCTGAGACTAGAGCCTACTCTTGTTTTTCTGCCACATATAAAACCTCTTCTCGTATTGACCTCGCCTTTGCTAATCCGACTATGCTGTCTGATGTATTAGATGTATCATATCTACCCAGCGGACTCTCAGATCACTTGCCATTACTTCTTAAAAATCATGCCCCATCCTATAGAACTGCAGCCCTATGGCGCTTGGGGACCCACTGGCTTTCTCATGTAGACCTGACGACCAATATCTCACCACGATTGGCGGAATATTGGGAGTTTAATGAGGGATCCTCCTCTGTTGCAATGATATGGGACACCTTCAAGGCCTTTTCCAGGGGACAATATATCTCCTCTATTGCTGGGATTCGCAGGGAACAGGCAGCCATTGCAACAGCGCTACAGCAAGCTGTGCAACGTCAGTCTGATATTTATACTACTGACCCTACTAATATCTATTTTGACCTCCTGAATGCTGCAAAACGTAAGCTACATCTCCATCTCACTGAGATCACCAGATTAGATCTACATCAGAATAAACAAATGTTCTTTGAACAGGGGGACCGTAATGGTCGTCTTCTAGCGATGTTGGCACAGCCGGATTATCCTCCAACAGTGATTCCCAATGTGGTGTCTGCCTCAGGTGCATCCGTTTCTTTATTACCAGATATATTAGAGGTCTTTCGCCAATATTATAGTTCTCTTTATACCTCTGTGTTGCCTTCTGACTTTCAGCCCAAGGATTTGGCATCCTGGCTAGACCCATTGGCATTAGGCTGGCTTTCAGATAAAGAAAGAGAATCTCTGGTGGGGCCAATAACCCCGGAGGAGGTACTGAGAGCAATCGAATCATTTCCGCGGGGGAAGTCTCCGGGTCCGGATGGCCTCCCCATAGAGTTTTATAAGACACATGGGAATATATTAGCTCCCAAGCTAGCACAACTTTATTCTCAATGCCTGACAGATGGAGCCCTTCCAACTTATATGAGCCATGCCCATGTTATACTAATTCATAAAGATCTAAAAGATCCCTCATTGTGTGCCTCCTATAGGCCAATTGCCCTACTTAATACAGATTTTAAAATTTTGACTAAATTACTTACCATCAGACTACAGCCACTATTACCATCTGTTGTAGATATTGATCAAACTGGCTTCATGGCCAACAGGTCAACCGATGTAAATTTGAGACGTTTGTTTACTAATATACATGCAAAGCATTTGAATGAAGGTACTAGGATGGTGGCCTCCTTAGATATTGAAAAGGCCTTTGATACTATCGAATGGCCTTTTCTTTGGGAGGTCCTTAGAAGGATGGGGTTCCCCCTGATCTTTATTAAATGGATACAGATAATTTATCAAAACCCCACCTCAGCTATCAAGTTGGGAGGTAGCTTATCACAGTCTTTTTCTCTGTACTCGACAGGGCTGCCCCCTCTCTCCAGCCCTTTTCGCCATAGCGATGGAACCGCTGGCGGAGGCTCTCCGTACTTCCCTTCATGTTAAGCGATTGCGTGTTGGCTGGCTGGAGGAAAGGGTCGCCTTGTATGCAGACTACCTACTCCTCTTTCTTAATGACGCAGGACCATCACTCAGGGGGGCCTTAAAGGTCCTCAATTCTTTCTCCGCAGTCACAGGCCTTAAAGTAAACTGGGAAAAGTCGCTTCTACTTCCTATAGACTTTGCGGCTCGTGCTAATGCTGATATGGATACCCCCCTAAGATGGGTGGAGAATTTTAAATATCTAGGGGTGGTGGTTTCCAGACAGGTTTCATACTATATATCTCTAAATTTAACACCTGTGATCCAGGAGATTCAACAACGGCTGAAGGCATGGGAGTCATTACCCCTTTCATTGTTAGGACGCATAAATTTAATAAAAATGAATGTATTACCTAAATTCACATATTTATTTTGATACTCTCCCCAGTGGATCCCTAAATCTTTCTTTGCAAGGCTGCATTGTATTTTCTCAGCATTCATATGGAAATCAAAGCCCCCTAGGTATAGCTGGGCAATATTGGTACACCCGAAGTCCCAAGGTGGCCTGGCATGTCCAGATTTCCATAAATATTACTTGGCTTCTCAGCTAGTAACTACGGCCTGGTGGCTTAACCCAGATACCTCAAATTCCGCTACTCAGGTAGAAGCAGCAGTGCTGGGATCCCTAGAGGCGCTGAAATTTTTGCTCTTTCGGGGCCCTCGTGCTCCATATTCATTGACACCATCTATGCTTACCACGCTACGTGTATGGGGAGAGGGCCTCAAATTGAACGATATCCCCTACAGGCAATATCACCTAATGCTCCCCTATGGTTAAATCCCATTCTGGAGCATTTCTATTCACTACCCAACCCCTATGCTTGGACTAATTTTAAGATAAAAACAGTGACACAGATCATTTTGGATAAATCTTTGATTTCTTTTTCCCAATTAATCTCTGATTTCAATATCCCTCAGTCGTATTCTTTTCATTTCCTTCAACTCTCCCATGCCTTCAGCTGTCAATTCTCTGGCTCTCCTCTACAACTAGTCCAATCTGCCTGCTTCTTAGTTTGGATTGCACAAAGAATGCCGCATCTAAATTGTATCTTCACTTAACAACTGCCTCTCTCCCTGATTTAGAGAAATTAAGATCAAAATGGTCTAAGGATATCCCTGAACTTAATGAGGATGATTGGGATAATATATGGGACTCTCCCTTCAACTCTCTCGTCTCCTTCAGAGACAGACTTATTCAGTTTAAGATAGTCCACAGAGCATATTACACCCCCCATATATTAAATAAAATTAATTCAGACTCTGCTCCTGGTTGTTGGCAATGTGGGGAGATTCCTGGAGACTTTACCCATATATTCTGGACTTGTCCAGCTATCGTAAGGTATTGGGAAGAAATACTAGCTTTTATATTCAAAATAACATATATCCCACTGCAACGATCAATGCCAATATGTATTCTAGGTCTGACAGAGCAATTTATTCCTACGACAGCAGGGCACACTTTGGTGGGGCTGCTTTTGTTCTATGCTCGTAAAGCCATAGCTCTCAGCTGGAAGAAAACCAGCCCCCATCGCTGACTTTATGGAAACAACTTATTAATAATAGCTTACCATTATACAAAGAAACATATATAAATAGGGGTTGTCTCCTCAAATATGAAAAGGTTTGGTCCAAATGGCTCATGGACCCCTCTACAGCCTCAATAGCCTCCTAGAGGAATATGACTCTTTGCAATCTCTCCATTAGTTATTGGGCTCTAGGTGTACATATGTAACACAGGATGACACCTTTCTCTAAAATGTATGTATGTATGTATGTGGGGTTTGTTTGTTTTTTGTGGGGTTTTTTTTGTGTGTTTTGATTTCTATGTATATAGTTTCTTTAATTGCTGCAAGTATTCATTTTTGTTTGTTGTCTGTTTTTTTGAAAATTAATAAAAACGTGTATTTAAAAAAAAAAAAAAAAAGGTGGGCTTTGTGATTTCTCTCCTGTCCGGTTGGTGAATCACAGACCTGGGCCCACCGTCTTCTGGAGCAAAAATCAACATTCCTGGACAGCCTGGATACCTTCTTTGCCGCTATGTCTCAGCTGTACGAGGATCCTCAATTAAAAGCCACCGCTGAATCCGCCTTACACGCCTTACAACAAGGGCGTAGACCCGCAGAAGATTATGTCCTGGATTTCAGGCGTTGGAGTTCGGATACGGACTGGAATGACGCTGCCCTGCGTTACCAATTTCGTATGGGTCTATCTGACTCACTTAAAGATGAATTGGCACGGGTATACCCCAAACATTGGATGATCTTATCAACCTGTCTGTTCAATTTGATCGGCGTCTAAGGGAGCGCCGCTACGAGAGATCCGCTAACCAATTCCATCCTACCTGGGTCCTCCCCAAGGTCCCTAGTGCTACCAGCTCTGTTGGCCCAAGTTTTCATACACCATCTACCTCGGCCCTCGATACCTCTGAACAGATGCAGCTCGGTCTTCTTCGCCCGTCTCTTACTCCAGAAGAGCGGCAGCGCCGACGCGTCAACAACCTGTGCATGTATTGCGGAGAATCAGGTCACTACGTGAGATCTTGCCCAAACAAAACACGTAAGTCCTTTTCTACCTCTTCTAAGTTTTCACCTACCTTGCCTAAACCTGCTAATCATCTGTCTCTCTCCATTATCCTACAGCTTCCAGGACAGGATCTTCCGGTATCGGTCATAATTGACTCCGGGGCATGCAGCTGCTTCATTGACCTAACTTTTGCTGCTCACTGCCGAATCCCTCTCCAACCGAAGTCACAGGGACTTGCTGTCCACCTCGCTGATGGTTGCTGATGGTTCCACCCTTAGCTCTGGTCCTGTCACCCAGGAAACTATTCCTTTGCTGGCTATCATGAACACTCATCACCAGGAATTTCTCAGTTTGAATGCCATCTCTTCACCTCTTTTCCCTATCATTCTAGGGATGCCTTGGTTACAGGCCCATAATCCTAGCATTGATTGGGTCTCAGGGGAAATCAAGTTCCTCTCCAGTTACTGCCAACAGCATTGTCTGCACAGTACCCCTGTGAAATCCACTCAACTCCTATGTCTGGACACTGACACTGAATTGCAGCAGGCGATTCCCGCTCCTTATCGGGACTTTTGGGATCTCTTCAGTAAAAAAGGGGCAGAGACCCTTCCTCCTCATAGACCTTACGATTGCCCGATAGAACTTTTGCCTAGATCTAAAGTCCCCTTTGGAAGGATTTTTCCACTAACAGAGCAGGAGCTGGATACCCTTAAGGTCTATATCGATGAAAATCTAAAGAGAGGTTTTATCCGCCCATCCACCTCACCGGCTGGGGCCGGCATTTTCTTCGTTGAGAAGAAAGATCACTCTCTTCGGCCTTGTATCGACTATAGGGAGTTAAATAAAATAACCATCAAGAATCGTTAACCCTTTACCTCTCGTGCCCGAACTTTTCCAAAGACTGGGTTCTGCAATAATCTTTACCAAACTTGATCTCCGTGGTGCCTACAATTTAATTCGTATTAGAGAGGGGATGAATGGAAAACTGCCTTCCGTACCCGGTTCGGGCACTTTGAATATCTCGTCATGTCCTTTGGTCTGTGCAACGCACCAGCGACATTTCAACATTTTGTCAACGATATCTTCCGTGACCTGCTGGACTTATATGTTATAGTGTACCTAGATGACATTTTGATCTTCTCCTCCTCAGTCATTGAGCACCGCAGGCATGTCCGAAACGTATTAACTCGGCTCAGGCAGCATGGACTTTATGCCAAGTTGGAAAAATGCCAGTTTGAACTCCAGTGCATCCAGTTCCTTGGCCTAATCATTTCTGTCAATGGCATTAAGATGGATCCTCAAAAAGGTGGCAGCTATCTTGGATTGGCCTGCTCCCGCCGATAAAAAAGGAGTCCAACGATTCATTGGCTTCGCCAAGTTTTACCGGAAATTCATAAGGGGCTTCTCTACGATAATTGCCCCATCACTGAACTGACCAGGCAAGGGAATCGATTCAGTTGGTCTCCTCAGGCGCAATCCGCCTTTGAAAAACTCAAGGAACTGTTTACCTCCGCCTCCATTCTGAAACATCCAGACCCTGCCTTACCGTTTGTCCTGGAAGTGGATGCATTAGAATTCGCAGTAGGGGCAGTGCTTTCCCAGCGGCAAGGTGCCAAAGCGCTCCTCCATCCAGTAGCCTTTTTCTCACGAAAGCTTTCCACTGCAGAGAAAAATTACGACGTGGGAGATCGTGAGCTTTTGGCCATTAAAGCTGTCCTAGAAGAGTGGCGCTACCTATTGGAGGGTGCTGCACATCCCATTCTGGTCTACACGGACCACAAAAAATTGGAGTACTTGAGAACAGCCAAGAGATTGAGACCGCGGCAGGCAAGGTGGGCCCTGTTTTTCTCTAGATTCCAGTTCCACATTACTTACAGGCCTGGCTTCAAGAACATCAAACCAGATGCATTATCCCGCATGTTCCATGACTCCAGGGAATCTTTGTCTCCAGACACCATTCTCCCTGCCGGTAACTTTCTGCTACTTCAAGGGGATCTCATATCTCAAATTAAACTAGCCTCCAGAAGTTGGTCTCCATCTGTGGGAGTCAATGTAAGCATGCAAGATGGCTTGTTCCGGCACAAGGACAAAATCTTGGTTCCAGAAAATCTGAGGGTGGCAGTACTGGAACTCTGCCACGATCATAAGTTGGCCGGGCATTTCGGTGTTCTGAAAACAACAGAGCTGGTACAACATACTTTTTGGTGGCCTCAATTGACTAACGATTGCAAGAGTTATGTGGAATCATGCACCACCTGTGCTCGAAACAAGAATAGTCGAACGAAGGCCTGGGGCCTACTAAAGCCTTTACCCGTTCCAGAAAGGCCCTGGAAAATTATTTCGATGGTTTTCATCGTAGAGCTCCCTCTGGCAGAGGGTTTTTCTACCATCTTTGTCATTGTGGATAGACTGTCTAAAATGGCTCACTTTCTTCCTATGAAAGGCACACCTTCAGCTTTGGAAACAGCGAAGATCTTCATCAAGGAGACAGTGAGACTGCATGGAGTGCCTTCAAGTATATTGTCTGATCGAGGTGTTCAGTTCACCTCCAGGTTTTGGAAGGCCCTATGTGGCTCGCTTGAGATTGAATTGGCGTTCTCGTCTGCCTACCATCCCCAGACGAATGGGCAGACGGAGAGAACTAATCAGATGCTGGAACAGTACCTCCGCTGCTTCTCTGCTTTCTCACAGGATGACTGGGTCTCTCTTCTGCCTATAGCCGAGTTTGCCTACAATAACTCTGTGCACTCTGCCATTAAACAAATGCCATTCTTTGCCAATTATGGCTTTCACCCATCCTTCTTGACCCGTTCATTACCCGAATGTGCGATTCCTTCAGTCTCAGAATGAATTTTTTCATCACCAACAATAAGCTACTACGGGAAACCATGGCTAAAACTCAAAAATACAATAAAAAAAGTTTGACAGGAACAAACGAGGTAAACTCGTATTAGAACCTGGCAATCGGGTTTGGTTGTCTACCATTAATTTAAAGATGGCCTGCCCTTCAAGGAAGCTAGGTCCAAAATTCATGGGTCCTTTCTCGGTCAGGAGGAAAATCAATGATGTGACCTATGAGCTTGACTTACCCAACACATTGAACGTTCACCCAGTCTTCCACGTGTCCTTGCTTAAACCTGTTATCCCCCAATTCCTTTTTGGGCCGTAATACCGGTCCACCTGAACCTGTAATCATCAATATGAGGAAGAATTTGAGGTGGAAGCAATCCTAGACTGTAGAAAGAGACACAACCAAGTTCAATACCTCATCAAGTGGAGGGGGTATGGACCAGAAGATAATTCCTGGGAACCGGAAAGCAACCTGCATGGTGAAGAGCTTCTAAGGGATTTTTGGAGTGCCCATGCTGATAGATTGGCCCGGATGGGCATCCGGAGGCTGCCCTGTCAGAGAAGATCCCAGAACAGAATGACTTTCAGGCACTTTGGTGTGCGCCGGTTCACACCAGTCCGCGCTGGCGCGTGCGGGCGCACGCCCGTGCGCGCTATTGTACGGGCGCGTGCGTCGGCGTGCATGCGCGCAAGGCGTTTGGCGCCAATTGCACTATTTAGTGTGCTGGTGCCCTTTGCTCGGTGCTGTCCAATCTGCAGCTCCCAGTCCTGTGTTTCCTGTCACCTGTCTAAGTGATCTCCTTGATACACAGCTTGTCTTTGGATTCCTCTCTGCTATCGGCCTGCATCTGACCCCGGCTTGCCTTTGACCTTGAATCTGCCTGCTCCTCTGTACCACGCTGACCGCCTGCTTCCGACCCTGCCTGTGACCTGGACTTTGAACCTATCTGCTCCTCTGTACTGTGCCGACCGCCTGTTGCCAACTCTGCCTGTGACCGGATTTGCCTACTCTGCTACTGCTCTGCACCAGCTGACTGTGCTCTAGTTCACCAAGCACCTCCAGTTCGCTTGCACCAGGATCCGGGGCCTTAACTCCACAAGTTATCCGCCAGGCTCTTATACCATTCTGTGCTCCCGTGCCTTCTGTTTACACTACCAGGGGCCGGGAACCAGATACGTAAGGGAGGCCTTCCCCTGCTTTATCGGGTTCGTCAGTCAGGTACGTGATAGTCTGACACCCCACAACCACCAGGCAAGAGTTGTGGGGATGAGGCCCTTGTCCCCATCAACATGGGGACATGGTGTTTTGGGGGGCTACCCCAAAGCACCCTCCCAATGTTGAGGGCATGTGGCCTGGTACGGTTCAAGAGGGGGGCCGCTCTCTCGTCCCCCCTCTTTTTCTGCGGCCTGCCAGGTTGCGTGCTCGGATAAGGGTCTGGTATGGATTTTTGGGGAGACCCCACGCCATTTTTTTTTTAAATTTTGGCGCGGGGTTCTCCTTATAATCCATACCAGACCTGAAGGGTCTGGTATAGATTTTGAGGGGGACCCCATGCCATTTCTTTTTTTTATTTTGACCGGGGTTCCCCTTAATATCCATACCAGACCTGAAGGGCCTGGTATGGAATTTAGGGGGACCCCACGCCATTTTTTTAAAATTTTGGTTCGGGGTTCCCCTGTGGGGAATTCCCATGCCGTTTTTATCAATTAACTTTTATGTGTATTGTCGGACCGGCAATTCATTAATAGCCACGTGTAGTTTTACATGACTTTTTTTCCTTTGAAATATCATTTTACTGTCAGACTGTTCTAAACACGTGAAACATGCGCCCCTTTACAGGCATACTATAGACACCCCCCAGGTATGAAATTTAAAGGGATATTACACTTTTATTGTTTCACTTTAAGCATTATTAAAATCACTGCTCCCGAAAAAACGGCCGTTTTAAAAACTTTTTTTTGCATTGATCCATGTCCCCTGGAGCAGGACTCAGGTCCCCAAACACTTTTTATGACAATAACTTGCATATAAGCCTTTAAAATTAGCACTTTTGATTTCTCCCATAGACTTTTAAAGGATGTTCCGCGGCTTTCGAATTTGCCGCAAACACCCCAAATTGTTCGCTGTTCAGCGAACTGGCAAACAACCAATGTTCGAGTCAAACATGAATTCGACTCAAACATGAAGCTCATCCCTACTTCTGAGTATATACACTACATTACCAAAAGTATTGGGACACCTGCCTTTACACGCACCTCAATCTTAGTCTGTAGGGTTCAGTATTGAGTTGGCCCACCCTTTGCAGCTATACCAGCTTCAACTCTTCCTGGAAGGCTGTCCACAAGGTTTAGGAGTGTGTCTATGGGAATGTTTGACCATTCTTCCAGAAGCGCATTTGTGAGGTCAGGCACTGATGTGGGAGAGAAGGCCTGGCTCCCAGTCTCCGCTCTAATTCATCCCAAAAGTGTTCTATCTTGTTGACGTCAAGACTCTGTGCAGGCCAGTAAAGTTCCTCCACCCCGAATTGCTCATCCATGTCTTTATGGACCTTGTTTTGTGCACCGGTCCAAATTATTTGGAGGAGGGAGGATTATAGTGTGGGGTTGTTTTTCAGGGGTTGGCTTGGCCCCTTAGTTCCAGTGAAGGGAATCCTTAAGGCGTCAGCATACCAAGACATTTTGGACATTTCGCTCCCAACTTTGTGGGAACAGTTTGGGGATGGCCCCTTCCTGTTCCAACATGACTGTGCACCAGTGCACAAATCGAGGACCATAAAGACATGAATGAGAACGTTTGGAGTGGAGGAACTTGACTGACCTGACCTCATCGCTGGATGTAGATGGACCTCAGGTAAGGGGCTGAGAGGGGCTGCTGCACACAGAAGGCTTTTTATCTTAATGCATAGAATGAATTAGGATAAAAAAATTCTGCCTTTTCAACCACTTTATGACTCAATAATTAGCATAGGCTAGTTCCAGGTTCGGCAAGCCAACAACCACTTCTGGTAGTAAAAGGTTTGGTTGCATGACAGATTAAAATCCACTAGGGTGCAGAGTAGATAGGCTGACTCTGAGTTCCAGTGCCATACAATGGTTTCTGCTGATGACAAGCTCAATCCCAGGCTGGTTGTACAATGGCTGGAGGGTCTCCTCATCAAATCAGATCTTATATTCAGGTCTCAGACACAAAGCTGGACACCACATTGGGTTCATCCTCAGAGGCCCCATGAAACTGGACTTTGCTGCAACATTCATCTGGAGATATCTCTATTAATAACTATATATACCTGGGTATATGTTCACAGAGGTCCTGTCCTGGGTGGAGGCACTGCTAACTTTATTATCAAACCCACTCTTCCACTTAGTGAAGGTTCTGGTTCTCTTATTTATCTACATATTTAGGGCAATATTCTGTTTGGGGAGGGCCATTTGTCATAATGTGCTCATTTGCACACACAGATTCTAATGGTTAAAGTAATACTAAATTCTTGTTTCTTTTTACTGAAAAATAACAAACATGTTATACTTACCTCCTCTGTGCAGTGATTTTGCACAGAGCAGCCCGGATCCTCCTCTTCTCGGGTCCCTCACAGGCATTCCTGGCCCCTCCCTCCTGCTGAGCCCCCCCCAGCAAGCAGGTTGCTAAGGGGGCACCCGAGCCGAGCCGCTGCTCTGTGAGTCCATTCGGACACTGAGCCACGGCGTGGCCCTGCCCCCTCTCTCCTTTGATTGGCTCACTGATTTTGATTGACAGCAGCAGGAGCCAATAGTCCCTGCAGTGTGTCTCAGCCAATCAGGAGGCAGAGTACCAGACAGCTGAGTCTCTCGTGCAACATCGCTGGATCGAGATGGGGCTCAGGTAAGTATTAGGGTAGCTGGGTGGGGGGGCAGCACACAGAAGGTTTTTTATCCTAATGCACAAAATGCATTAAGAGAAAAAAAAAACCTTCTGCCTTTACAACCACTTTAAATACACTCACAGGCCACTTTATTAGGTACACCTTGCTGGTACTGGGTTGGACCCCCCTTTGCCTTCAGATTTACCTTCATTCTTCGTGGCATAGATTCAGCAAGGTGTTGGAAACATTCCTCAGAGATTTTGTTCCATATTGACATGATAGCATCATGCAGTTGATGCAGATTTATCGGCTGCACATCCATGATGCAAATCTCCTGTTCCTCCACATCCCAAAGGTGCTCCATTGTATTGAGATCTGGTGACTGTGGAGGCCATTGGAGTACAGTGACCTCATTGTCATGTTTACAAAACCAGTTTGAGATGATTTGAGCTTTGTGACATGGTGCATTATCCAGCTGGAAGTAGCCATTAGAAGACAGTAGTCATAAAGGGATGGACATGGTCAGCAACGATACTCAGGTAGGCCGTGGTGTTTAAACAATACTCAATTGATTCTAAGTGGCCCAAAGTGTGCAAAGAAAATATCCCCCCCACACCATTACACCACCAGCCTGAACCGTTGATACAATACAGGATGGATCAATGCTTTCATGTTGTTTACACCAAATTATGACCCAACTATCAGAATGTCACAGTTGATATCGAGACTCATCAGACCAGGCAACGTTTTTCCTATCTTCCATTCAGGGGCGGCCCGTGCATTGTGGGCGCACAGGTGCTGACCCCCCCCCCCCCCATCCATGCGCCCGGTCCCTTTCAGGACGCCGGACGCATGGATTCCTATGGCGGGGCATGAGGCGGTGGTAATTTTTGAAGCACCTGATTAGAGCCAGAGGCTCTAATAGGCTTCAAAATATGGTGGGCTAGTGGTGCAGAGAGTGAGTCCTGATCCCACCCAATTGTGTCACGATAGCGAATGAATTTTTGCTATTTTCACACTAACGCTCCTCCCCACCAATCAGGGAGGCAGGTCGTCAGACCTGTTTCCCAATTGGCCAAAGCACCAGGGCCTGGCGCTTAGGAAGAGGTGGCACAGAAGAGACATGAGGACGGACATCAGGACTGGCGGTAAGTGACCACCTGTGGGGGGGGTGCTATCAGAAAGATGTGGCTGCATATGATGGGCACAAGTGGCTACATTTGATGGGCACAAGTGGCTGCATTTGATGGGAAAAAGTGGCTTAATATACTGGGCACAAGTGGCTGCATATGACGGGCACAAGTGGCTGCATATGATGGGCACAGTG
Source organism: Aquarana catesbeiana (assembly GCF_042186555.1). NCBI lineage: Eukaryota > Metazoa > Chordata > Amphibia > Anura > Ranidae > Aquarana > Aquarana catesbeiana. The sequence goes on from NC_133324.1 coordinate 44,047,618, forward strand.
GCTGTGTTTGATGGGCACAGTGGCTGCATTTGATGGGCACAGTGAGGCTGCAATTGATGGGCACAGTGAGACTGCATTTGATGGGGGGGCAGTATTTTTCAGTTTGTTTGTGCCCCCCAAAAAATTTTGAGCACCAGCCGCCACTGCTTTCATTGTCCAATTTTGGTAAGCCTGTGGGAATTGTAGCCTCATTTTCCTGTTCTTAGCTGAGTGGCACCCGGTGTGGGTGTGGGGTCTACTGCTGTAGTCCATCTGCTTCAAGGCTCGATGTGTTGTGCATTCAGAGATGGTATTCTGTAGTCCTTGGTTGTAACGAGTGGTTATTTGAGTCATTGTTGCCTTTCTATAATCTCCAACTAGTCTGTCTATTCTCCTCTGACATCGACAAGGAATTTTCCTCGACACAACTGCCGCTCACTGGATATTTTCTCTTTTTCAGGCCATTCTCTGTAAACCCCAGAGATGGTTGTGCATGAAAATCCTAGTAGATCAGCAGTTTTTGAAATACTCAGACCAGCCCGTCTGACACCAACAACCACGTCACATTCAAACTCACTTAAATCCCCTTTCTTCCTCATTCTGATGCTCGGTTTGAACTTCAGCAAGTCATCTTCACCACGTCTAAATGCCTAAATGCATTGAGTTGCTGCCATGTGATTGGCTAATTGGCAATTTGTGTTACCAAGCAATTGAACAGGTGTACCTAATAAAGTGGCCGTGGGTGTATAATTGGCAAAGTATTAGCATATAAAGTTTCATTTCACATTACCCTGATTTATACACAAATTGAGGATAGGGTTTGAAGCACAGTTACACTGGTTACCTTGGTAGTCATGTATGTACTATACAAAGATAAGGTTTAGTGACGGCTCCATAAATGATTCTAAAACATTGATTTCTAAATAAAATATTAAAATATAGAAAAAACTTACAGTGCCATGAAAAAGTTTTCATAAACTTTGAAATTTTCCACATTTTGTCATGTTACAACCAAAAACGTAAATGTATTTTATTGGGATGTTATGTGATAGACCAACACATAGTGGCACATAATTGTGAAGTGGATGGAAAATGATAAAAGGTTTTGCGTTTAGGCCAAAAAGTAATATTTTGGTCTCATCTGACCAGAGCACCTTCTTCCACATGTTTGCTGTGTCCCCCACATGGCTTCTCGCAAACTGCAAACTGGACTTCTTATGGCTTTCTTTCAACAATGTCTTTCTTCTTATTTATTATTTTATTTATTTATTTCAAGTACTTATATAGCGCCGTCAATTTACGCAGCGCTTTTACATATATATTATACATTCACATCAGTCCCTATACCCTCAAGGAGCTTACAATTTAAGGTCAATAACTCACATTCATACCTATACTAGGGCCAATTTAGACAGGATCCAATTAACCTACCAGCATGTCTTTGGAGTGTGGGAGGAAACCGGAGTACCCGGAGGAAACCCACGCAGACACAGGGAGAACATGCACATGTTATGTGATAGACCAAAACACAGTGGCACATAATTGTGAAGTGGATGGAAAATGATAAAAGGTTTTGCGTTTAGACCAAAAAGTAAAATTTTGGTCTCATTTGACCAGAGCACCTTCTTCCATGTGTTTGCTGTGTCCCCCACATGGCTTCTCGCAAACTGCAAACCGGACTTCTTATGGCTTTCTTTCAACAATGGCTTTCTTCTTGTCACTCTTCCATGAAGGCCAGATTTGTGGAGTAAACACAAAAAAAACAAAAAAATACTGCGCTACCTATAGAAAATATCCCCCCAAAAAGCAGCAGTTAAACAGTGAGATGTGCACTAAAATAACTAATAAAAAAGAAATAACCGTGCTAAATATAAGAGAAACACGTGAAACAATCTCCAAGACTTCCGTGAGGAAGTACATACATAAATACAAAAATGTTGAAAATTGTTAAAAATTAAATTATGAAAAGTACATGGGTCAACACATGTATGTATGAATCAAATGAGTGTCCATATGTGATATTTGTGAATGAAAATAAAAATAATAATAATAATAATAAGTGTCCATATATAGTAACAGAAAATAAAAATGTGAAGTAATGATCTGAAAACAGTCCAAGAAAGACCCCTTGGATGAATCCAACCATAGTCAATGGTGTAAAAAATATGAGTGACAACCCATACAGTATCCGCAAATACCCAATAATTGCGCTTACCGCAAGGCAAGCCTACACCAGCCTGTATCACGTCTTGGTGTGGAGAATCCAGATGGTGCTCTTATGCCCCGTACACACAGTCGGATTTTCCGATGGACAATGTCCGATTGGAGCGTGTTGTCGGAAATTCCGACCGTGTGTGGGCGCCATCGGACATTTTCCATCGGATTTTCCGACACACAAAGTTGGAGAGCAGGAGATAAAATTTTCCGACAACAAAATCTGATCGCGTCAATTCCGACCGTGTGTGGCCTGTTCTGACGCACAAAGTGCCACGCATGCTCAGAAGAAATTCCGACACGGGACAGCTCGTTCTGGTAAACTTAGCGTTCGCAATGGATACAGCACTTTCGTCACGCTGCAATGTTAAAAATGGTTTAATACAGCGCACTCTCTTCTTCTTTATAATGTGACAAGAATTAAGTAGTTTTGCTGCTCATATTCACACACACTTCTCACAAAGTTTTATTTGTGTTTTTTTAGTGGGATTCCATGAATATATTGTTATTAGTTGTCACATCTGACAGTTTTATATTTTTTATGTTTTATTTTTTTTGGATTTTAAGCCTTTTTTTTCTTTAATGTTTGGATTTTTTCCAAGGCTGATCTTTGTTCAATGTTATTTTTATTTTTACTCCAGAATATTTTTGTGTGTGTTTTGTGTGTCAAGTTACCCCAACACCATTGATATCTTTTATTATTTAATCTCAAGGAGATTGTTTGGTGTTGGTGTCCCTTGTTCATTTCACATTGTATATTTGAAATGTACCTGAATCCTCACAAACCAACTGTCATTTTTGAAGTAAAACACTTAGGAGAGTATAATTCAAAACAAAAATCCTTTATTAAGGGATCAGAACCAAACAAAGAGGGAGGCAACACTGGATCAACACCAGAAATTAGCGAAGCCTGGGACCCCCACAGCAGACATCAATTCTTCAAAATCAAAATTGGTGGCCTGAGGAGTCCATATGTAAGGGAGGGCAGTCTGGTCCGGGATTCACAGAGACTCGGATAGCAGTAGATGACATCTGTGTCCCCAGGCTGTGGTACCACAAGAGGCTGCATCTTTTGGCCGACCAGACTGAACCCAGGGCAATCACTGTCTGGTCTTCCTTCCACGCTTCCTTCCAGGCTGTGGCTGTGCAGTTGGAGATGTGGCAGGAGGAGGAGTAGGACCTGGAGGAGGAGGAGGACTGGGGGGACCTGGAGGAGGACTGGGGGGACCTGGAGGAGAGGGAGGAGGAGGAGGAGGACCTGCAGGAGGAGGAGGAGGACCATCCCAAAGATGTGTGTGAGGTGTAATTTGGCCCCTCATCCCTTTCTCCAGAGCCTCCGATATGAGGGCCTCACACATGACTTTTTGGCCCTCCTCCATCCTCTGCATTTTATAGGCTATGAAGGCAGCAATGTTCTCCTGCATGGTGTGGGGTGCTCCCAGGACCTCTGTAGCCCTCCAAAAGAATGCTATAGCAGCCTCCTCTAGGGTACTCCTCCTACTGCCACTTTCTGTTTTCAGGGGGGGTGGAGGGACCTTGATATCAGCCAGCCGGCTCAGCCCGGCCACCTCCTGGCTGAGACTTCCCTGTGTATGAAAAAGGGACATGGTTTTAGTTTTTGCATCATCAATCACAATCCTAAATTAGTACTCCCAACTAACATCTAGTTAACATCATTGATTGGACAAGCAGAAATATTTAGAGGAATGCTATACCTGGCTCAATCTGGGCTCCTCCACATGCGGCCTGGAAGGCCCAGGTTGGGCGTCAGAAGCCTCAGCCGGGGGGAAGGAAGCGTGGAAGGAAGACTGGAGAGGGATGGCCTGGGTTCAGTCTGGCCTGCCAGAAAATGCAGCCTGTCGTAGTACAACATCCTGGGGACATAGATGTCATCTGCTGCTCCGGATCTCTGTGAATCCAGGACTTTCTTGCGCTCCCTCAGATATGTGCTCCTCAGGCCACCAATGAAAATCTTTAAATAGGTGATGTCTGCCGTGGGGGTCACCTGCTTCACAATTTCACACAATTGCTCCAGTGCTGCCTTCCTCTTTGCTTGGTTCTTGAAATGGGGGTGGGTAATCTCCCACAGACAGGGCAGCTCACTTAGCATCTCTACGAATACTGACATGAAGTCATTGTCTTTCATTAAGATATCCATGTTCACTGCAAGACACAACACAAGACAAAGCCTAATGTCACACAAAACTCTCCTAATCTTGTTACAATATAGGCCTCAATCTAGAAGCAGTATAGGCACAAGTTTGTCTCTTACCTTCGTTCTTACGATCGGCACGTCCAATGCTCCTTCCTCCGCTCACAGATCGTACGTAATACGCACGCGTGTTACGCTTTATACACACTGCGCATGCGTGTAACTCCGACCGCCCCTGACGTTCTTTCTAGTCTATTCCCCGCCCCTTTTTGTTCAGCGCAGTGGGTGAAGAGCATGATGGCGGAGTTACAGCAGGTGCGTGCTAATTCTAGCAACGAGGAGGAAAGCCCGGATCCAGGCACGTCCCGATCCAGAAGGAGACGTTTTAAGGCCACAAATATGTCATTTGGGGAGATGTTGGAGATGGTCGACATCATGAGGAAGTCCGACTATGACGGAAAATATGGGCCTTACCCCAACCCCAACATCCGAAAGGCCAAAATCATGGCGAAAGTGGTCAGGAGTCTTGAGAGGAATTTCGGGGTACGAAGATCTAAAGATCAGCTCAGGAAGCTGTGGTCGGACCTGAAGTTGAGAGAGCCAGAGCAGTACCAAAAGATCCGGAGAGTGCTGCAAAAAAGTAAGTAGTTGTGCTGTGTTCCTATTCTTTCTGTCTTTATTACGTTCGTTCTGCTCCATATGCTTTTATTAATTGTAACGTTTAAAAAGGGCAACTTTAATGTTCATGGGCCCATTATTCGTTCGTATCAAACATTTTTCTTTCGGCCTGTAGAACACCATTGTTTAGGCCATATGCATTTTCACACATTTTTTGGGGCCTACTTGGATGCCAAATATTTGTTTGTGTAGATGGGTTTGTTACTAGAATGAAATGCAAACTAGATTGTGTGTAAGGAGAGGACACTGAGCAGCTGTTTTCACATCTGGACACTGGAGCACTAGTGTGGGACACAAGAACACCATTTTTATTAGGGGGGGGCACACAGGTGCTCCAGTGTATACTATAGGGGGGGCTACATCTGTGAAGCTTGTACTAAACAGGTAAAGTATTGCAGCTTGACAAAGGGCAATAAAAAATATACATCTTGGAACTCGGCTAAAATAGACAATTGTACCCCACTTCCAAGCAATGTTTCCTATTTCTAGTTCTGCCATCAAATATCTGTGTGCTAAGTATACCATTTTTGTTTTACATAGGGGAGAAAAGACTCGGAGGACACCCCTCATCCCAGGAGACCAGAGACCCCCCACCTCTGGAAGAAGGGGAAATACCAACCCAAGAAGAAGAGCAGGAGGAAGAAGAAGATGTGGTGGAGATTGGCACCACAACAGGTGAGTGTCTGCGACCACAGGCTCAGGTAAAAGAGATGGATGGTGGCAGATTTTTGAGACCTTTTTTTTTGTTCCTTATCGCTTTTTAGATGATCGTGATCCAGAACGCTTTACATCTGAAAGTGCCCAGATACTGATTGGGGAGATCATGGGGTGTAATCTCCAATTGCAAAACATCCAGCAACAAATCAGTGATGTTATTAAAAAAAATAATAACATCATTGATGTTTTGGGGCGAATTTAAACCCCACAAAATCACCTGTTTTATCGTGGTCCAATCTTACAAAAATGTTTTCAATGTTTAGAAAAGCCAAATTTGGAGGATGCACACAGTGTGCCAACATGTGCTATCTGCCATCACGGGAGATCAATGGACGTGTTTTGGGGGTGCAACCCCTTCCTCAATTATAAAGTAGCGTTGAGGAAGGGCTTGCTCCCCCAAAACACGTCCCTTGATCCCCCCTGATGGCAGATAGCACATGTTGACATTCGTAAATTGGTGTGCATCTTCCAAATTTGGCTTTTCCAGGGGTGATTTCCCCCCATCTGAACGCTATATCAAACCCAGTTCCTAAATACTGATGTCTGATATAGCCTTCAGGTTTTACCATATGTGAACTTTGTAAGTTCAAGTTTTTTGGCTTTCTTGTTGGTTTTACACAGGCCTGTTTTATCTGAAATGGATATTTCAATTTTTGATAATGCTACTGCAAACATTTTTATACAACAAACATGTTGGTTTGTTTTAAAACCTTTAGTAAATGCACATGTGATTGTGCAGGTATAAAAAAGTGCCTTACTCAAGAATGTGTGGATTATTGTCTCAACACTACAACACTTTTGAGGTGATGTAATTGCTGTTTTATGCAAAAATGGGGGTTATTTCCTAAGGGCAAATACACTTTGCACTACAAGTGCAGGTTCAGTGCAGTTGCAAGTGCACTTGTAGTGAAATGTGTTTTTGCATTTAGGAAGTACTAGCCAACACTGTTTTTTATAAGGTTACCCAATCACGACATTTTCTGCACTCAACACATTTCTGTCAGGGTCAGCTAAAACAAACACAAGCAGTAAATGTCCACCAAGAATTTCTTTTGGTTGTTTTTTATTTGAAAAAGGTGTCACAGATTGTCTGGCATATTGATAGCCCCCCTACCCGCAAAGAACTCCAGGTATCGTAACCGGACATCACGGGCATTCAGGGAGGGCAAGCCAGGACAGCCACTTTCAAGCGCCGTCAGTGTTGATGGATTTGGGATTCCGGCCTCAGGCCCAACTGAGCCAGCATAGTTGACTGAATGTTTTCTTAAAAAATTATGGAGAACACAGCAGGCAAGTATTATATGGTTCAGTTTATACTCCGCCATATGGATGGGTGTCAGAAATTTATTTTATTTTATTTATTTATTTATTTATTTTAGGTACTTATATAGCGCCGTCAATTTACGCAGCGCTTTTACATATATATATTATACATTCACATCAGTCCCTATACCCTCAAGGAGCTTACAATCTAAGGTCCCTAACTCACATTCATACCTATACTAGGGCCGATTTAGACAGGATCCAATTAACCTACCAGCATGTCTTTGGAGTGTGGGAGGAAACCGGAGTACCCGGAGGAAACCCACGCAGACACAGGGAGAACATGCAAACTCCAGGCAGGTAGTGTCGTGGTCGGGATTCGAACCAGTGACCCTTCTTACTGCTAGGCGAGAGTGCTACCCACTACGCCACTGTGCCGCATAATCAGAACCGGCTGGCCAGGATTCCAGGATTCTCCACCACTCTTCGGGCTCTGGCCAGCCGGTAATTAAAAACCCTCTGTTCCGGGGTGAGGGTCCTCATCGGGAATGGCCGCATCAGGTGGTCCCCCAGCGCAAATGCTTCATCAGCAACGAACACAAATGGGAGACCTTCAACATTGTCCTCTGGAGGTGGCAAGTCCAAGCTGCCATTCTGGAAACGCCTGTAGAACTCCGTCTGGGCGATCACTCCACCATCAGACATCCGGCCATTCTTCCCCACGTCCACATACAAGAACTCGTAATTAGCCGACACCACCGCCAACATCACTATACTATTAAACCCCTTGTAATTATAATAGTATGACCCCGAGTTGGGTGGTGGGACGATGTGGACGTGTTTCCCATCAATTGCCCCTCCGCAGTTAGGAAAGTCCCACCGCTGGGCAAAGTGGGAGGCCACAGTCTGCCATTCCTGTGGCGTGGAAGGAAACTGTTGAGGAAAAAACAATAAACATTACTATTTTTTCACAGATACATGGCAAGCAGATTATACACAAACATTATGGGGCAACCTCCAGATAGCATTTACTAAGGGGAATTTAACAACAACAAAGTATAAGGTACACCTATCATATTCCCCCCCCCCCCTCTCATGGGCCATTTCTAACATTATAGGGGGGGGGACTCTTGGACAGGTAACCCTCTTCACTTCATTGAGAGATGAATGCCTAAATACAGGGTATTACTTGGAACAGCCCCTCCTTAGTTACACTATTGGCAGACCACTGGACAGGTAAGAAGTGTCATAATACAAAGATATAAATACACACTGTACACATTTGAGCACATTTGAACATTCTGCTATTACCTATCAAGATAATAATAGGATACAAAAACTTTAAACAGTACCATTGGAAAGTAGACAGGCAGGCCCTTGCACTACATGCTTTGGGGAATTCATCCATAAATCTGACCAGTAAAAAGGTGGGTATAGTGTGTATGGGTTTGGCAAAGTCAGCAGATAGATGATTGAGGATAGAGAATTGGGATCAGCTGACTTAGCAGTTGGGGGGAGAGAGGGTTACAAAAAATTTGGGGACACCACAAAAAAAAGCCTCTGCCACTCTGCCTGAATTTAAATCAAAAATAACATTTCCAAACATTTTAGGGGGTGTTTGGGGTAAAGCACTACTATGGAGCTGATAAAATACATTGTTAAGTGACTACATGAGGTGAATATAGGCCAGGAAAGACCATGCTGGGGAGGTTATTGAAGGGCAAATATGTATGAAGGACATAAAATAATAATTACATAAAAATCCAGCATGCATGAGAACAAGGGGGACATTCACAGCCTATTACAATCATGGTAATTAGGGAATGAGGAAAGAAATATAATATATTAGCAAACATTCAATACAATAAAATGTGATATAAAAGGATAAAAATCTTACCTTCATATACTCCTTCTGCAGGACCTGTATGATGGCAGAACAGGTCTCTGGGATTATGATCCCCAGAGCCTGGGGGGAGATGCCTGTCGAGAACTTCAAGTCCTGCAGACTTCTCCCTGTGGCCAAATACCGCAAGGTAGCGACCAACCTCTGCTCCGGAGTAATGGCTTGCCTCATGCAGGTATCCTGCCTGCTAATATAGGGGGTCAGCGAAGCCAACAGACGGTGAAACACAGGGTCCGTCATCCTGAGAAAGTTCCTGAAATCATCAGGATTATTCTCACGGATCTCACGGAGCAAAGGCATATGAGAGCACTGGTCACGCTGAAGCAACCAATTCTTGGTCCATGAACTCCTCCCCACCCTGTTCATGGACTGGACTTGTGTCAAGGTCAGGACCCAACACCAAGCCCCCGCACAGCACGAACTCTACAAGGAGTACGCATACGAAACATGGCTAGAAAACAGTCGGCTGCTCAGAACGAAGTAACATAACGCACTGAAGAACAGCAAGGCCTGTGAAGAGCGACCTGAAAACCAGTAACGAACTAACAAGAATACAATGTCTACTTAAAGTCACGCGGAACTTGCTTGCACGCACTGAAGAGCAGATACAAACCCACAAGCACAAACTGAACGGCAGAAAACGATCTGAAAGCCACGAGTCTGAAAAAGCGCGAATCGTCTCTCACCAAACTTTTACTAACACGAGATTAGCAAAAGGAGCCCAAAGGGTGCCGCGCTTGGTTCTGAACCGGCCTTTTCTAGTCTCGTCGTACGTGGTGTACGTGACCGCGTGGTTGTCGATCGGAAATTCTGACAACTTTGTGCGACCGTGTGTAGGCAAAACAAGTTTGAGCCAACATCCGTCGGAAAAAATCCTAGGATTTTGTTGTCGGAATGTCCGAACAAAGTCCGACCGTGTGTACGGGGCATTAGACTGTATACATCGTAGCTGAAAGGATGCAATGAGGACACCAAACTTCCATCTCATGGACATGTAAATAAAAGGAAACTGGCCATAGTGTAATACTGCCAAACTAATTAAAGTTTAGAAAAGGTAGAAAACTTACACTAGTGCATAAAGATACAGCAGGAAAAAAGGGAACTTAGAGTGAACACTAGAAAACTCAGTAGTGAAGATGAGACCCCACACTCCGTGCAAATATTGCGCTTACCACAAGGCAAGCCAACAACAGCTTGTGTTCAGTATTAGTTTACCACACCACACTACGTGATCCACCACCAGGCAAATAATGCGCTTACCGCAAGGCGAGCCAACCACAGCTTATGTTCAATAGCAGTATGAGAGATCCACTGGCGTTCTGGACTGCTTGCGGCAGGAACCGGGGGATACAGCAGAGACTCCAAAATGACATCTCACAAGCATGTAAATAAAAAGGAACTGGCCATAGTGTAATACTGATAAAAACGATTTAATAGATAAAGGTAGAAAACTCACATGAGTATGTAAAAATACAGCAAACAGCTGGCCGGCATAGCGAGCACCCGTCCACACTGAAAATGGCGATGACTTCAGAGCGTCAACCTCCCGACGTACGTTTCACCACAAATGGCGTCGTCTGGGGAGCGCAGATTTGTGGATTTGTGGAGTGCACGACTAATAGTTGTCCTGTGGACAGATTCTCCCACCTGAGGTACCATGGGCCTCTTGGCTGCTTTTCTGATTAATGCTCTCCTTGCCCAACCTGTCAGTTTAGGTGGACGGCCATGTCTTGGTAGGTTTGCAGTTGTGCCATACTCTTTACATTTTTGGATGATAGTTTGAACAGTGATCCGTGAGATGCTCAAAGCTTGTTTTTTTTTATAACCTAACCCTGTTTTAATCTTCTCCACAACTTTATTCCTGACATGGCTGGTGTGTTCCTTGGCCTTCACAATGCTATTTGTTCACTAAGGTTCTCTAACAAACCTCTGAGGTCTTCACAGAACAGCTGTATTTATTCTGAGATTAAGGTGACTCCTGAAGGCAATTGGTTCCACTAGATTTTTGTTAGGGGTATCAGAGTAAAGGGGGCTGAATACAAATGCACGGCACACTTTTCACATATTTGTAAAAAAAATTGAAAACCATTTATGATTTTGCTTCCACTTCACAATTATGTGCCACTTTGTATTGGTCTATCACATAAAATCCCAATACAATACATTTAAGTTTTTGGTTGTAACATGATAAATTATGTGGTAAATGTCAAGGGGTATAAATACTTTTTCAAGGCACGGTATGATATGTGTGAATACATGAGCAGATCTATTTACCTCAAAAGTTCTGATAAAGAAGTATAATTCTAGGTATTTTGCTAATGATTAAATAACATTACAGTGCTCAAAAGGTAATGTTAGTGTAGCTCTGGTAGATTTGCAATCTACCACATGTTAGGTAAATTTAGTAAATTGTGTGTTAGGAAGGTTAAAAGTTCACCTCTGTTCCAGCTTGGCTGACGTTGTGGGTGTTTCTGTGCTGACCGGTGGGTGTCGCTGTTACCACCGGTCAGGGTTGGAAAGGCAACATGTTGAAGCGAATGGATGCTCCTCTGTCCCGGAGGCACGCTCGGTGGAGGTGGTCCTCCGAGTTGCATTCTGGGCGAGGGTATTTAAGGGACAGACGCCATATTTTGGAGTTCGTTTTACAGCCACCTGCTGGCCCTCCTGGCTGACAGGTATGCGTTAAGGAGCTACCTCGTGGTCCTCCGTTCCAGAGGCCCACGATACAGTGGCACAGGGGTGGGTCCAGAGGCTTGTCTGGAGCCTACCACCGCGGGCCGAGGAATGGTCCTGAGCTGTCGGTCCTGTGTGACGAAGCTGGACAACCGAGGAGATCCCAGGGGAGGACCCGTCTTGGAGAGATCACGCAGCCTGCTGGTCTATAGAGGGGCCTGGTGACTTGGTTGGAGGACGTATCCGAAGGTAACTATACAGCATAGTGTTGCCGGCTCGGCTTAAGGGTTCAAGCACTGTGACTAACTTTCACTACAGAAAATCTATACATCCTGTGGCAGAGGATCGTACGGATTTTATTCCAACTAAGTCTGTGGCAGAGACTTTGATTCGTGCTGTGTACTGGCTGCTAGACCGGTGAGAGAGGCCTATCCAGATGAGCAAGGAGTGTGTCCCATGAGGGGAGCGCATTTTCAATAGTGTTTGAATTCCATAAGGACATTTTGTCAAGAGAACCCTACCAGAGAATATTTGAGTTTCTTCTGCAAGTTTCCTTTCTACCTCTTTCCTGCTACTTCCTAAGTCGTTTGTTTTAATAAAGCATTGAAAATGTACTCCAGTGTTGGTGCGTGTGTGTCGTCCAGAAGTAAACTCAACGGAACCCTAGACCAGGTGCCGGTGAAACAGAGGTACACAGAGTGACAGAGGTAACAGACCCGCTTAAACCAGCAGCTCCACCGTGAGTTAGTGTTACATTAGATTGTTTTGAAGAAAGATGTTAGAACAGATGGTTCTCCTCTAGATTCTTAGAACACGTTTTGTTTGTAACATGGAAACAGTTAATCTTCTTGTTCTACAATAAGGGATTTGAAAAATGAGAGGTCTCTTATAGTGAGCAATGGGGTTGGTTTACCAAAATTGGAGAGTGCAAAATCTGGCAGCTCTGCATAGAAACCCACCATCTTCCTTTTTTTTTTTTTTTTTTTTGTCAAAGCTTAATTAACCACTTGCCGACCGCCTCACGCATATATACGTGAGCAGAGCAGCACGGGCAGGCAAAATCACGTACCTGGTACGTGATTGCCTTCCCGCGGGCGGGGGGTCCGATCGGACCCCCCCCCGGTGCCATCGACGGTCGGCGTTTGGTTGGAAGCGATGAGAGACGAGGGGGAGACCATCCGATCGTGGCCCCCCCCCTCGCGATCGCTCCCAGCCAATGAGAAACATCCCCTGCCTCTGTATAGTACACAGAGGCAGAGGATGTGATGTCATCTCTCCTCGGCTGGGCAGTTTCCGTTCCAGCACCGAGGAGAGATGACATGTAAGTGCACCAAACACACACAACACAGTAGAACATGCCAGGCACACTAAACACCCCCGATCCCCCCCCGATCGCCCCCGATCCCCCCCCCAATCACCCCCCCCCGTCACAAACTGACACCAAGCAGGTTTTTTGTTTTGTTTTGTTTTTTTCCTGATTACTGCATAGTGTCAGTTTGTGACAGTTACTGTGGTAGGACAGTGAGTGTTAGCCCCCTGTAGGTCTAGGGTACCCCCCTAACCCCCCCTAATAAAGTTTTAACCGCTTGATCACCCCCTGTCGCCAGTGTCGCTAAGCGATCATTTTTCTGATCGCTGTATTAGTGTCGCTGGTGACGCTAGTTAGGAACGTAAATATTTAGGTTCGCCGTCAGCGTTTTATAGCGACAGGGACCCCCATATACTATCTAATAAATGTTTTAACCCCTTAATGGCCCCCTAGTTAACCCTTTCACCACTGATCACCGTATAACTGTTACGAGTGACGCTGGTTAGTTCGTTCATTTTTTATAGTGTCAGGGCACCCGCCGTTTATTACCGAATAAAGGTTTAGCCCCCTGATCGCCCGGCGGTGATATGCGTCGCCCCAGGCAGCGTCAGATTAGCGCCAGTACCGCGAACACCCACGCACGCACCGTACACGCACCGTACACCTCCCTTAGTGGTATAGTATCTGAACGCATCAATATCTGATCCGATCAGATCTATACTAGCGTCCCCAGCAGTTTAGGGTTCCCAAAAACGCAGTGTTAGCGGGATCAGCCCAGATACCTGCTAGCACCTGCGTTTTGCCCCTCCGCCCAGCCCACCCAAGTGCAGTATCGATCGATCACTGTCACTTACAAAACACTAAACGCATAACTGCAGCGTTCGCAGAGTCAGGCCTGATCCCTGCGATCGCTAACAGTTTTTTTGGTAGCATTTTGGTGAACTGGCAAGCACCAGCCCCAGGCAGCGTCAGATTAGCGCCAGTACCGCTAACACCCACGCACGCACCGTACACCTCCCTTAGTGGTATAGTATCTGATCGGATCAATATCTGATCCGATCAGATCTATACTAGCGTCCCCAGCAGTTTAGGGTTCCCAAAAACGCAGTGTTAGCGGGATCAGCCCAGATACCTGCTAGCACCTGCGTTTTGCCCCTCCGCCCGGCCCAGCCCAGCCCACCCAAGTGCAGTATCGATCGATCACTGTCACTTTTTTTTGTAGCGTTTTGGTGAACTGGGAAGCGCCAGCGGCCTAGTACACCCCGGTCGTAGTCATACCAGCACTGCAGTAACACTTGGTGACGTGGCGAGTCCCATAAGTGCAGTTCAAGCTGGTGAGGTGGCAAGCACAAGTAGTGTCCCGCTGCCACCAAAAAGACAAACACAGGCCCGTCGTGCCCATAATGCCCTTCCTGCTGCATTCGCCAATCCTAATTGGGAACCCACCGCTTCTGCAGCACCCGTACTTCCCCCATTCACATCCCCAACCAAATGCAGTCGGCTGCATGAGAGGCATTTTCTTTATGTCCTCCCGAGAACCCCTACCCAACGAACCCCCAAAAAAGATGTTGTGTCTGCAGCAAGCGCGAATATAGGCGTGACACCCTCTATTATTGTCCCTCCTGTCCTGACAATCCTGGTCTTTGCATTGGTGAATGTTTTGAACGCTACCATTCACTAGTTGAGTATTAGCGTAGGGTACAGCATTGCACAGACTAGGACACACTTTCACAGGGTCTCCCAAGATGCCATCGCATTTTGAGAGACCCGAACCTGGAACCGGTTACAGTTATAAAAGTTACAGTTACAAAAAAAAAGTGTAAAAAAAAAAAAAAAACACAAACAAAAATAAAAAAAAATAGTTGTCGTTTTATTGTTTCTCTCTCTCTCTATTCTCTCTCTCTATTGTTCTGCTCTTTTTTACTGTATTCTATTCTGCAATGTTTTATTGTTATTATGTTTTATCATGTTTGCTTTTCAGGTATGCAATTTTTTTTACTTTACCGTTTACTGTGCTTTATTGTTAACCATTTTTTTGTCTTCAGGTACGCCATTCACGACTTTGAGTGGTTATACCAGAATGATGCCTGCAGGTTTAGGTATCATCTTGGTATCATTCTTTTCAGCCAGCGGTCGGCTTTCATGTAAAAGCAATCCTAGCGGCTAATTAGCCTCTAGACTGCTTTTACAAGCAGTGGGAGGGAATGCCCCCCCCCCACCGTCTTACGTGTTTTTCTCTGGCTCTCCTGTCTCAACAGGGAACCTGAGAATGCAGCCGGTGATTCAGCCAGCTGACCATAGAGCTGATCAGAGACCAGTGTGGCTCCAAACATCTCTATGGCCTAAGAAACCGAAAGCTACGAGCATTTTATGACTTAGATTTCGCCGGATGTAAACAGCGCCATTGGGAAATTGGGAAAGCATTTTATCACACCGATCTTGGTGTGGTCAGATGCTTTGAGGGCAGAGGAGAAATCTAGGGTCTAATAGACCCCAATTTTTTCAAAAAAGAGTACCTGTCACTACCTATTGCTATCATAGGGGATATTTAAATTCCCTGAGATAACAATAAAAATGATTTAAAAAAAAAAATGAAAGGAACAGGTTAAAAATAAGATAAAAAAGCAAAAAAATAATAAAGAAAAAAAAAAAAAAAAAAAAAAGCACCCCTGTCCCCCCTGCTCTCGCGCTAAGGCGAACGCAAGCGGCGGTCTGGCGTCAAATGTAAACAGCAATTGCACCATGCATGTGAGGTATCACCGCGAAGGTCAGATCGAGGGCAGTAATTTTAGCAGTAGACCTCCTCTGTAAATCTAAAGTGGTAACCTGTAAAGGCTTTTAAAGGCTTTTAAAAATGTATTAATTTTGTTGCCACTGCACGTTTGTGTGCAATTTTAAAGCATGTCATGTTTGGTATCCATGTACTCGGCCTAAGATCATCTTTTTTATTTCATCAAACATTTGGGCAATATAGTGTGTTTTAGTGCATTAAAATTTTAAAAAGTGTGTTTTTTCCACAAAAAATGCGTTTGAAAAATCGCTGCGCAATTACTGTGTGGAAAAAAAAAATGAAACACCCACCATTTTAATCTGTAGGGCATTTGCTTTAAAATAATATATAATGTTTGGGGGTTCAAAGTAATTTTCTTGCAAAAAAAAATAATTTTTTCATGTAATCAAAAAGTGTCAGAAAGGGCTTTGTCTTCAAGTGGTTAGAAGAGTGGGTGATGTGTGACGTAAGCTTCTAAATGTTGTGCATAAAATGCCAGGACAGTTCAAAACCCCCCCAAATGACCCCATTTTGGAAAGTAGACACTCCAAGCTATTTGCTGAGAGGCATGTCGAGTCCATGGAATATTTTATATTGTGACACAAGTTGCGGGAAAGAGACAAATTTTTTTTTTTTTTTTTGCACAAAGTTGTCACTAAATGTTATATTGCTCAAACATGCCATGGGGATTTGTGAAATTACACCCCAAAATAAATTCTGTTGCCTCTCCTGAGTACGGGGATACCACATGTGTGGGACTTTTTGGGAGCCTAGCCGCGCACGGGACCCCGAAAACCAAGAACCGCCTTCAGGCTTTCTAAGGCCGTAAATTTTTGATTTCACTCTTCACTGCCTATCACAGTTTTGGAGGCCATGGAATGCCCAGGTGGCACAAAACCCCCCCAAATGACCCAATTTTGGAAAGTAGACACCCCAAGCTATTTGCTGAGAGGTATAGTGAGTATTTTGCAGACCTCACTTTTTGTCACAAGGTTTTGAAAATTGAAAAAAGAAAAAAAAAAATTTTTTTCTGGTCTTTCTTCATTTTCAAGAACAAATGAGAGCTGCAGAATACTCACCATGCCTTTCAGCAAATAGCTTGGGGTGTCTACTTTCCAAAATGGGGTCATTTGGGGGGGGGGTTGTGCTATCTTGGCATTTTATGGCCTTCAAAACTGTGATAGGTAGTGAGGAGTGAAATCAAAAATGTATGCCCTTAGAAATCCTGAAGGTGGTGCTGGGTTTTCGGGGCCCCGTACGCGGCTAGGCTCCCAAAAAGTACCACACATGTGGTATCCCCGTACTCAGGAGAAGCAGCTGAATGTATTTTGGGGTGCAATTCCACATATGCCCATGGCCTGTGTGAGCAATATATCATTTAGTGACAACTTTTTGTAATTTTTTTTTTTTGTCATTATTCAATCACTTGGGACAAAAAAAGTAAATATTCAATGGGCTCAACATGCCTCTCAGCAATTTCCTTGGGGTGTCTACTTTCCAAAATGGGGTCATTTGGGGGAGGTTTGTACTGCCCTGCCATTTTAGCACCTCAAGAAATGACATAGGCAGTCATAAACTAAAAGCTGTGTAAATTCCAGAAAATGTACCCTAGTTTGTAGACGCTATAACTTTTGCGCAAACCAATAAATATACACTTATTGACATTTTTTTTACCAAAGACATGTGGCCGAATACATTTTGGCCTAAATGTATGACTAAAATTTAGTTTATTGGATTTTTTTTATAACAAAAAGTAGAAAATATCATTTTTTTTCAAAATTTTCAGTCTTTTTCCGTTTATAGCGCAAAAAATAAAAACGGCAGAGGTGATCAAATACCATCAAAAGAAAGCTCTAATTGTGGGAAGAAAAGGATGCAAATTTCGTTTGGGTAGAGCATTGCATGACCGCGCAATTAGCAGTTAAAGCGACGCAGTGCCGAATTGTAAAAAGTGCTCTGGTCAGGAAGGGGGTAAATCCTTCCGGGGCTGAAGTGGTTAAAGAAGCTGTACTTAGAAACTGATTGGCTACCATGCACAGCTGCACCAGATTTTACACTCTCCAGTTTTAGTAAATCAACCCCAATATGTTGCTTGTTCAAATTCTTAAGTGTATACTTTAATGTGTAAAATGTTCTTAGAAAACCTTTTACGTGGATCATGGAACAAGTTAATCTTCTTGTACTACAATAAGGGATTTGGAAATCTAAAGGTCTGTCAAGCTGATAAATTGTTCCAAGATATCAGGAATGCATGTCTCTAATAGTGAACAATGTGTTGCTTGCGCAAATTCTTAAGCGTATGCTTTAATGTTTAAAATGTGTATGTTTTCGAGGGCCCTACATGTCCACCAGCCAGAACTGGAGTGCAAAAGCCTCTATGTTAGACCTAAAAGACCACGTTCTGGAAACTGATGTCATCTGGGATGCTCTAATCTTTTATTTTCTGTATACATGCACAGATTTACACTCTAAACAGCATGGATGGATGAATATAAAATGACAGCTACTATTATCGACAGCCATGCGTGCTGTGGCTGTCTGAATTCAATAACCAGCAGTATAGATTCAGTGTAGAGAGATCTATGCATGTACAATTGGCCATTCACCTTTTTTGATGTTTCAGTAGATGTTTGTCAAGGTGCTGACAGGATCACTCACAGCTCAAAGTTAAGCCTATTCCTGCTCTGGTGTATGGCCAACTTAATTCTTCTGCTAAAAAAATACAGTTTGTTTTGTTGGGGCCCTCAGTGAAGCTACTATTCAGACAGTGGCCAAAGTGGGATCTGCACTTAGTAAAATATAATGAAAATGATACATTTTCCCTGTTCAGACATGAGATCGCAAAGTCTGTCAGAGGGAAGTCTCAGAACCAATTCCCTTTGCAGCCCTCAGATGTGGTCAGATGCTAAAAGTTGAAAAAAACATATATTTCCTTCGACCATGTCCCCTCCCCAAACTTTTCCTTCAAGATAAATGACACAATCATTAGTCTATTCCCTCATGTCAGCACGCTAGGTGTAATCCTGGACTCTGACCTCTCCTTTTGATTCCACAGCCAATCACTGTCCAAATCTTGTTACCTTAATCTCCATAATATCTTCAAAATGCACTCCTTCTTGCCAATGACACCACCAACATACAAATTCACTCTCTTAGTATCCCTCACCTCGACTATAACACCTTCCTCCTCATTGGCCTACAGCTACACAGGTTATCCCAGCTATAGTGCTGCTGCTAGATGTATGCACCTAACCATCAGCTCATTAACCACCAAGCCTTTTTGCCAATTTCTCCACTGGCTTGCACTCATCTAACAACTAAAATTCTTACTACTAACAAGAGCCGTGCCCTGAGGAGCTACATCAACAACCTCATCTCAAAATATCATTCAAACCATCCTCTCCGCTCCCGCAAGACCTCCTGCTCTCTAGCTCCCTCAACACCTTCTCCTATGCTATTCTCCAAGACTACTTCAAAGACTATTTCATCCTTTGAAACATTCTAATGCAATCTGTCTGGCTATCTCCTGCTCTGTCCACCTTCAGGCAATCCCTAAAAACTCATCTGTTCAGGGAAGCCTATCCTGCCACCACCTAAAGCTATACTTTTATTTTCTCATTAGCTCATCCAATACATTTATTACCTTTTTATCACTTGCAGCCTTTTTTTAGATTGTGAGCTCCCATGAGCAAGGCCCTCCTAACCTTCTTGCACTGAATTATATTGTAACTGTACTGTTTACCTTTATTTTGCAAAGTACTGTGCAAACAGTTGGCGCTATATAAATCCTGTAGAATAGTTATAACAAACCCAAAATCTTTGGTCAAAGTACCTTCTTACGTTTCTATACAAAAAAAAAATCTAAAAAATAATTTACAGACTATTGCACTATACTGTTTTACCTGCTTAAATCTGTTAATATTAAAATTGTGATTAAACTTGTTGAAAAAATGTATAGCTTCAGCCATAGCTTCTACTGCAATATACACTCGTAGAGATTCTGCGCAAAGCATACTTCCTTTAATTTTTTGAAAAAGGAATCTTAAGAAACTGTCAATAACAATAGTACATTTTTGGAAATAAATATTTTTCCCAGTTTGAGTTGATGTTATATTGTAAAAATTAATAATCAGACCATCAATCAGCTGTTCAATTTGTGAATGTCTTGACAATAGATTGTCATCAAACGGACTTTCATTAATAAGAATTTGTGGATCAAACAACTGCAAAGACAAAGAGGTTTTAACATTTGTCCAAAAGGGTGCTGTCTTGAGATCACCTGAAGTCCAGCCTGTGGGAAGTATAATCATATTGTTTCTATTGAACTGAGAGTATCTATTAAGGTATCCCCGAGCATTGCTTGTGAAGGAACCACAAAGTATTAAAACTTTACAATGCACTTTACTAAGTGTGTCTGTCCACTGATCCATTGTAGCGGAATCCACAGTCATTCTTTTTTCAAAAGCCACACAAATCTCCTGGGAAGCCAAATTTCTCTTCAGAATTTGTGCTTCATTTTCTCCGGTATCATTGTCTGAAAAAAGTATTCCAACCCAATTCCAGCCAAAATGTTTCACTAGTTTGGCAATTACTAAATAATGGACATAATCATTCTGAATGGTCCTGAATACATGCGGGTAAAGGAGTCTGTCACTTAATGAGTAATCGGTGGCTCCATTGCTGACCTGAAAGGAGGAGGGTTAACTATTATCAGGGCTGGCACCAGCATAAGGCTGCTTAGACAGTCACTTTAGGGCATCAGAATGGGGTGTGGCGCTGGTGGAGCTTTGATGGTCGCAATGGTGACACTGCCTATGCTCTAGGGGACCGTGAGGCCTTCTTTTCACATTAGGTTTTATAATTTAACATTCACTGGAACAGATCCCTGTATTTTCCTTCTGCAGCTTCTGAAAGACTGCTTCTCCTCCTTTCCCTCCCGTCGGCATTCTGCAGCTGCTGGAGGAAAATACAGGGGATCTGTTCCAGTATATGCTTCCCCTCCCACTCCTCCTATCCAGGTTCTACTTCCTTCTGCTGCCCGTGTCACTTACTGTATGTGCTCCCCTGGTACCCCCTCCCACAGTGCTGCCAGCTTCACCTCTTCTCCCACCAGCTGTGATGCAGGATTGCTTCAGGATGTAGAACAGGGAAGGGGCTGGTAAATTCATAATTTACTGGCCCCTACCCTTTCTGAATGAAAACAGTGAGTGATCAGGACTGATCACTTACTGTGTTCATTTATAACTGTGTTTACTATGCTTTGGTTTGTGAATGAACAGGGAGGATGTGTGTGTCCTCAATCTAATTTCTCTGTCTCAAAAATGAGACATTAGGGGTTTAGGCTGCTGATATTTCACCAAAGCTCCTTAAAGGGCTGATAAAAAAATTGTCGAAAATAATAAAAAAAAATAAAAATAACAAAGGTAAAAACAACTGATACTGTCCACTGCCCTATTGACACCATCCACTATTCTACTGACCCCGTTCTCTGCCCTACTGACAAAGTCCACAGCCATACTGACACTGTCCATTTCTCTACTGACTGACACCTTCCACTACCCTACTGACACCATCCACTGGGGGATGGTCAGAGCAGAGGACATGGGGTATGCATTGTGGAGAAGAGGGGTGGGAGGGAGGATGGTGGAGCACGCCTGTGAAGACAACAATCCTTGCACCGGCCCTGACTTTTAACTATAATGTTGCTATATTTCAAAGTTACATTCATATCCAGCTGGTGCTAAAATTATAATTAGAGACTGCATTGTAAAAATACAACTGATCTTTTAGATTAAATCAGCTAAATACATTACAGGTGCATTAAAACAAAGCATGTATTTCTATATACTGTAGAATGCAGCCAGAGCCTGAGTAGAGAAGCCGACCCCTGCCAGCGTGCTGTAGAGAAGGATCCTTGCTCTCTGTGTTGAAACAGTGGTCTACCTTCAGAGGTACGATATGCCCCCGGTTGAGTCAGATCTGTGTCTCTCCAATCAGCAAGGGCCGTAAGTATTATACGATATTGCTTGGGATTATCAGTGGACATGTTGGACCTTTGCAGAGAGACCACTGTTTTCAGACAGAGAACAGTAACCTTTGTCTGCAGCAGGCTGGCAGGGGACAGGCGTCCCTACTCAGGCTAAATTATACATACCCAAAAAAACTATGCAAATCAGGAGACCCAACATCTTTCTTGCTTTACTTGTTATCTGCTTGCTTTGGATCACCAATTCTGGCTAGCCATAAAAAAACAGTTTACCCACATTTTCAAAAAGAAGTCAGCAAAAGATAAACTACATTTCTCTCAGTATATATACATAAAGATGTAATTTATAATTACAAACTCTAGCACAGCTTTGTATTAATTTTGCTTAAAGCCTAGTTGAAGCCTACTTTATGTTTCCAGTGTTCCCCACTGACAGCTGAATGTAAAAAAACAATGGCAGCAATAAAAAAATAAAAAATAAAAACAGAGCGAGAGTCCCTCCCATTCCATACCAGGCACTTCAGGTGTGGTATGGATTTTAAGGGAAATCCCACACCAAAATGAAAAAAAAAAAAACGGCGTGGGATCCCCTCAAAATCCATACCAAACCCTTATCCAAGCATACAGCTTGGCAGACCAGGAAAGGGGAGGGGGGTGGGTGATTTTCCTCCCTCCTGAACCATACCAGGCCACATTCCCTCAACATGGCAGGGTGCTTTGGGGTAGGGGGCTCCCCTCCAAAACACCTAGTCTCCATGTTGATGAGGAAAACCACAGCCCTGGCCCAGTGGTTATGGGTGTGCGTGGGGGGACTTATCGGGATCGGGTAGCCCCATTAATTAGAGGGCCCTCAGATCCAGCCCCCATGACAATGTCCCCCAGTGTAGATCCATCATCAATCACGATGAACTCTGGTCGCCGACCCCCCCCAAAAAAGTCCTCACGTGATAAAGGCTCCCATCATCTGACAGCTCTGCCGCCTCCCACCGCTAATAAACTAAAGAGCAGGGGCCCCCTTGTGACATTATTTTACTATATACCCATGGGGGAACAGAGTCTGGGAGCCCCCTTGTTGAAGGGGGCTTCAAGATTCCGATAAGCCCTCTGCCTGCAGACCCCCACAACCACCGGTCAGCGTTTTGGCAAGAGGCCCTTTGTACCCATCAACATGAGGACAAGGTGATTTAGTGATGTCACCGTATGGCCCTGCCCCTGGTGATGTCATCAACTAGGGCATTTTGGGCAGATGAGATCACATGGGGCGCAGTCACCCAGTGATATCATTGGGTGGCCCTGCCTTTTAATTTATTTAGTGATGGAGCTCTCAGTCTTTGGAAGCCATTGTCGGCTGCAGGCTTTTTATTTTTCGGGTCAGCAGCCAGCATTCATCGTGATTGATGTTGGATCTACTCCTGGGGACAATTTTTTTATTTTATTTTTTAATAAAGGGCTTGTCAAAAATTGCCTCCTGTGTTTATTTACACAACACTTTTTTTGGTGAATCAGTAGGGATACTATTCTCAATCACATAGGGGGGATCAGGGTCTGTGGGCCCCTTTGTCAAAGGGGGCTTCCAGATTCCGATAAGCCCCCACCCCCAGATCCCCACAATCACTGGCCAGGGTTGTGGGGAAGAGGCCCTTGTCCTCATCAACATGAGGACAAGGCGCTTTGGTGACGTCACCATATGGCCCCGCATCCTTGTGATGTCATCAACTGGGGCATACTGGGCCGATGACATCACAAGGGGTGGGGTCACCCAGTGACATAATCGGGTGACCCCACCTTTTAATGTATTTAGCGGCGGAAGGTGGTGAAGCTGTCATTCGGCTGGAGCCTCCATGGGGTGCAGACCTTTTTTTTTATTTCGGGTTAACTGGCATTCATCATGATTGACATTGGATCTACTCCGGGGTACAATTTTTTTTTTAAATAACGCTCTTGTCAAAAGTTGCCTCCCGTCTTTATTTACACAACACTTTTTTTTTTTGGTAAATGAGTAGGGGTGCTATGTACCCCATATTCATCCACATGTAGGGGCTGGATCTGGGGGCCCCCTTGTTAAAGGGGGCTTCCAGATTCCGATAAGCCGCTCGCTCGCAGACCCCAACAATCACTGGCTAGAGTTGTGGGGAAGAGGGCCTTGTCCCCATTGTCGCCATTTTTAAAAATTTTTAAAACAGCCTGCTTTAGCTTTGGTTCAGTGTTTTTCCAGCATTTTTTTAGCTCCTGGTGCGCATGAAGCCTATTGATGGAAAATGGGACAAAATCCTTAGCGATTGTGCTAGGTGTGTCTTCATTTGTTTGACTTACTTTGCATTTACAAAAACTTTAATTGTTAGAGTTTATATACACTTTAACTTTCACAGACTGTCATGTTTTTGTAATATCTATATTGTTTTCTCTGTTAACTTAAAATATTATTACAAATATACAAGTACTTTTCACTCACCTGTGTGTATCTGTACAGTCCAAGGATTTGGGCGATTGGGATTGTAGTGGATGAATATTGATCTCCAATAACACCAGCCAGCTTGCCTTGTCCTTTACAGGAATAATTAGGAAATGTCCCATTTGGTCCAGATAAGATCTGCAGAACACTCTGTACAGCCTTCCTGGGTTCCAACCATGAATCAAATACATGGAAGCCTAGTGTGATATTGGGTAAGCTATCTGGATCCTGGTTAATATTATCAATTGCGTAAAGGAAAGCTAGTAGGTTCTTGTAATACAAGAAAGATGGGCTACAAAAAGATTTTTCCAAAACAGTACATTAAAATTTATATACAGATATGTCAAATGTTTTAAAAATATATATATATGTGATCAGCATTAAATACAGAGGGAAAAGCTTTTGGCCAATCCTTTCTGGGGAATGAATAAAACAGCAAAAACAATGTTGAGTTAATGCTAAGTTTCACAAAGCAGGTCTGTAAATGAAAGTCTCACCACTGAATGTTTAAACCAATCGTGTGGCCTTTAAAGATCCAGAACACCTACTTGTGGGCTCTTTTGGTATATTCTGCACAGGTCTGGCAGGTAGTGATCAGCCAAACTGCCAATGTTCAGTTCAGCAGGTGTTCGGTGAACTTCATTGAAACCCGTTAAATTGAAAATGCTAATTTCCTGCTCTAATAGGCAAGAGGGTGCAAAAAAAAGGGAGTGGGCGAGAACTGCCTTTGAGAACAATGCAAGGTGAGGCACAATCCTGGGAGGTTGTCATATGACGTCCTCCCAGAACAACAGTGCTCCCATCCGACCATCATTTTACAATAGGCTGGGCGGGAAGGCATTAAAGTGAACCCATTTGAGTCTCACATAGATTTTAAGAGGGTACTTCAGAAAAAATAAAAAATAAAATACAAAAAAAAGCATGAGGTATCCCAGGATATACTGTACATACCAGACCCCTTGATTCTGGTACAGATTTTAAGGGGGCCTCCACGCCAAAAAAAGTGAGTTCCCCCTAAAACCCCCCAAATCTGGAAGCCCCCTTTAACAAGGAGTCCCAACTTCCCAGGTAAATGAGTATGGGGTACATTGTACCTCTACTCATTCACCAAAAAAAGTGTCAAAAATAAATAAAAACAGTGGACAGTTTATTAAAAATCTAAAAAAAAACAAAAAAAAAACAATATCCCCCGATGTAGATTCATCATCAATCATGACGATTGATAAGATCCCCCCCGCCCCAGAGCACCCCCCCATGTTGAGGGCATGTGGCCTGGTATGGTTTAGGAAGGGGGGGCGCTCGCTCATCCTCCCCCTTTCCTGCCAGGCTGAGTGCTTGGATAAGGATTTTGGGGGGCAGGGTTTATTTGCCATGGGGTTCCCCTTAAAATCCATACCAGATTCAAAGGGCCTGGTATGCAAAGGGGGGGCACCGTTTTTTGTTTTTTTTTCTTTTTCTTTATATTTTTTAAAATTGTATATTGTTGTATAGAATCAATTTAAATGTATTTTTTTTCCTTTACAAATGTCAGTTTTGCTGCAGCAGGTTCTATACACAGTACAAATGCGCCACTTTACAGGCAGACTAATGCCCCGTACACACGGTCGGACATTGATCAGACATTCCGACAACAAAATCCTAGGATTTTTTCCAACGAATGTTGGCTCAAACTTGTTTTGCGTACACACGGTCGCACAAAGTTGTCGGAATTTCCGATCGCCAAGAACGCGGTGACGTAAACCACATACGACGAAACTAGAAGAGGCCAGTTCAGAACCAAGCGCGGCACCCTTTTGTGCTCCTTTTGCTAATCTCGTGTTAGTAAAAGTTTGGTGAGAGACAATTCGCGCTTTTTCAGACTCGCGGCTTTCAGATCGTTTTCTGCTGTTCAGTTTGTGCTTGTGGGTTTGTATCTGCTCTTCATTGCGTGCAAGCAAGCTCCGCGTGACTTAGTCATTGTGTTCTTGTTCGTTCGTTACTGTTTTTCAGGTCGCTCTTCACAGGCCTTGCTGTTCTTCAGTGCGTTCTGTTACTTCGTTCTGAGCAGCCGACCGTTTTCTAGCCATGTTGCGTATACGTACTCCTCGTAGAGTTCGTGCTGTGCGGTGGCTTGGTGTTGGGGTCCTGACCTTGACACAAGTCCAGTCCATGAACAGGGTGGGGAGGAGTTCATGGACCAAGAATTGGTTGCTTCAGCATGACCAGTTCTGTCACATGCCTTTGCTCCGTGAGATCTGTGAGAATAATCCTGATGATTTTAGGAACTTTCTCCGGATGACGGACCCCGTATTTCACCGTTTGTTGGCTTTGCTGACCCCCTATATCAGCAGGCAGGATACCTGCATGAGGCAAGCCATCACTCCAGAGCAGAGGCTCGTCGCCACCCTGCGGTACTTGGCGACGGGGAGAAGCCTGCAGGACTTGAAGTTCTCAACAGGCATCTCTCCCCAGGCTCTGGGTATCATTATCCCAGAGACCTGTTCTGCCATCATTCAGGTCCTGCAGAAGGAGTTTATTAAGGTAAGATTATTATCCTTTAACATCACATTTTATTGTATTTAATGTTTGCTAATATATTGTATTTCTTTCCTCATTCCCTAATTACCATGACTGTAATATGCTGTGAATGTCCCCTTTGTTCTCATGCATGCTGGATTTTTATGTAATTTTGGTCCTTCATACATATTTGCCTTCACTTACCTCCCCAGCATGCTCTCCTGGCCCTATATTCACCTCATGTAGTCACTTAACAATGTATTTTATCAGCTCCATAGTAGTGCTTTACCCCAAACACCCCCTAAAATGTTTTTAAATGTGATTTGTGCTTTAAATTCAGGCAGAGTGCCATAGGCTTTTTTTGGGGGGTCCCCAAATCATTTGGAACCCTCCCTCCCCCCAAGTGCCCCAAGTCAGCTGATAACAATTCTCTATCTATCCTCAATCATCTATCTGCTGACTTTGCAAACCCATACACACTATACACATCTCTTTAGTGGTCAGATTTATGGATGAATTCCCCAAAGCATGTAGTGCAAGGGCCTGCCTGTATACTTTCAAATGGTACTGTTTAAAGTTTTTGTATCCTATTATTATCTTGATAGGTAATAGCAGAATGTCCAAATGTGCTCAAATGTGTACAGTGTGTATTTATATCTTTGTACTATGACACTTCTTACCTGTCCAGTGGGCTGCCAATAGTGTAATTAAGGAGGGGCTGTTCAAAGTAATACCCATTATTTAGGCATTCATCTCTCAATGAAGTGGAGAGGGTTACCTGGCCAAGAGCTCCCCCCCTATAATGTTAGAAATGGCCCATGGGGGGGGGGAGGGGGAATATGATAGTTGTACCTTATACTTTGGTCTTTAAAAATTCCCATAAATAAATGTTATCTTGATGTTGGCCAAGAATATTTGTGTCTAATCTGCTTTCCATGTTTATGTGCAAAAAGCCTAATTTTTTTTGTTTTCCTCAACAGTTTCCTTCCACGCCACAGGAATGGCAGACTGTGGCCTCCCACTTTGCCCAGCGGTGGGACTTTCCTAACTGCGGAGGGGCAATTGATGGGAAACACATCCACATCATCCCACCACCCAACTCGGGGTCATACTATTATAATTATAAGGGGTTCAATAGTATTGTGATGTTGGCGGTGGTGTCGGCTACTTATGAGTTCCTGTATGTGGATGTGGGGAAGAATGGCGGGATGTCCGATGGTGGAGTCATCGCCCAGACAGAGTTCTACAGGCGTCTCCAGAATGGCAGCTTGGACTTGCCACCTCCAGAAGACAATGTGGAAGGACTCCCATTCGTCTTCATTGCGGATGAAGCCTTTGCACTGGGGGACCATCTTATGCGGCCATTCCCTATGAGGACCCTCACCCCGGACCAGAGGGTTTTTAATTACCGGCAGAGCCAGAAGAGTGGTGCAAAACACGTTTGGAATCATGGCCAGCCGGTTACGCCTATTTCTAACACCCATACATATAAGGCGGAGTACAAACTGAATCACATTATCCTGGCGTGCTGTGTTCTACACAACTTTTTATGGCAACATTCTGCCAACTATGCTGGCTCAGTTGGACCTGAAGCCAGAATTCAAAATGAACCAACCCTGACGTTGCTTGAAAGTGGCCGTCCTGACTTGCCATCCCTGAGTGCCCGTGATGTCTGGCTAAGATACCTTGAAATCTTTGCGGGTAGGGGGGCTATCAATATGCCAGACAATGTGTGAAACCTTTATCAAATAAAAAAAACATTAAGCAAATCTTTGGTGACATTTACTGCTTGTGTTTGTTTTAGCTGACCCTGACAGAAATGTGTGGAGTCCTGAAAATGGCGTGATTGTGTAACCTTACAAAGCACTGTTGGGTGTTATTTACTAAAGGCAAAGACATTTTGCACTACAAGTGCACTTGAAACTGCACTTGTAGTGCAAAGTGGATTTGCCCTTAGGAAATAACCCCCATTGTCACAGAAAGCAGCAATTAGAGCACCACAAGTGTTGGAGCGTTGAGACAATAATCCACACATTCTTGATTAACAATATTTTTAATACCTGCACAATCACATGTGCATTTTGACAAGGTTTTTAAAACAAACCAACATGTTTGTTGTATAACAATTTTTGGGGTGGCATTAGAAAAAGTAGAAATGTCCATTTAAGATAAAACAGGCATGTTTCAAAACAACAAGAAAGACACAAATCTAGAACTTACAAAGTTCACATTTGGTAGAACTTGAAGGCAATATCAGACATGAGTATTTAGGAACTGTGTTTGATATTGCGTTCAGATGGGGTGAAGTCACCCCCAGAAAAGCCAAATTTTGAAGATGCACACAAATTTACGAATGTCAACATGTGCTACCTGCCATCACGGGGGATTAAGGGACGTGTTTTGGGGGAGCAACCCCTTCCTCTCAGGTACTTTATTATTTAGGAAGGGGTTGCACCCCCAAAACGCGTCCATTGATCTCCCGTGATGGCAGATAGCACATGTTGACACACTGTGTGCATCCTCAAAATTTGGCTTTTCTACTATTTGACAAAAAATGTTAAAATTGTAGTACACCAAAGGGATTTGGAGGGGTTTTAAACTCTCCCCAAAACATCAATGATGTTCTTATTTTTTTGAAGAACATCATTGATGTTTTTCTTGATGTTTTCCAATGCAACATTACACCCCATGATCTCCCCGATCAGGATCTGTGCACTTTCCGAGGTGAAAGGATCTGAATCCACAACATCCCGATCACCTAAAAAGATAGAAACCAAAAAAAAACATGTATTATAAATATGACGGCATCCATCTCTTACCTGAGCCTGTGGTCGCAGACACTCACCTGTTGTGGTGCCAATTTCTACCACGTCTTCCTCCTCCTGCTCTTCTTGTCTTTGGGAGATTTCCCCTTCTTCCAGAGGTGGGGGGTCTCTGGTCTCCTCGGATGAGGGGTATCCTCCGAGTCTTTTCTCCCCTATGTAAAAAAAAAAAATGGTATACTTAGCACACAGATATTTGAGGGAAGAACTATAAATATGAAACATTGCTTTGAAGTGGGGTACAATTGTCTATTTTGGCTGAATTCCAAGATGTAGAATTTTTAGTGTCCTTTGTCAAGCTTGAATACTTTACCTGTTTTGTACAAGCTTCACAGATGGAGACACCCCTATAGTATACACTGGAGCACCTGTGTGGGCCCCCTAATAAAAAGAGTGTTCTTGTGTCCCACACTAGTGCTCCAGCGTCCAGATGTGTAACCAGCTGTTGAGTGTCCTCTCCTTACACAGAATCTAGTTTGCCTTTCATTCTATTAACAAACACATCTACACAACCAAATTATTTTCGGACAAGTAGACCCTAAAAAATGTTGGCAAATGCATACGGCCCAAACAATGGTGTTTTATAGGCCGAAAGAAAAATGTTTGATACGAACGAATAATGTGCCCATGAACATGAAAGTTGACATTTTAAACTGTACAACAGTTAGGAAAAGCACATGGAGCAGCACGAACGTAATAAAGACAAAAAGAATAGAAACACAGCACAACTACTTACTTTTTTTGCAGCACTCTCCGGATCTTTCTATACTGCTCGTGTTCTCTTAATTTAAGATCCGACCACCGCTTCCTGAGCTGATCTTTCGATCGTCGTACCCCGAAATTCCGGTGAAGACTTTTGACCACTTTCACCATTATCTTGTCCTTTCTGACATTGGGGTTGGGGTAAGGTCCATACTTCCCGTCATAGTCGGCCCTCTTCAGGATGTCGACCATCTCCAACATCCCCCCAAAGGACATATTTGATGCCTTAAATCGTCTCCTTCTGGATCGGGATGTTTCAGGCTCCGTGCTTTCCTCCTCCTCGTTGGTGTAAATATCAGACACCTGCTCTGACTCCGCCATGTGCTCTTCCCCACTGCGCCAAACGAGAAGGGGCAGGGAATAGACTAGAAAGAACGTCAGGGGCGGGCGGAGTTTCACGCATGTGCAGTGTCTATAAAGCGTAACACGTGTGCGTAGTACGTACGATCTGTGAGCGGAGGAAGGAGTAACGGAGGCGCCGATCGTGATAACGAAGGTAAGGTTTAACATTGGGCCTATACTGCTTCTAGATTGAGGCCTGTATTTGCACACGTTTAGAAGACTTTAGGCTGACATTAGGGTTTGTTTTATATTGTGTCTTGCAGTGAAAATGGATATCTTGAAAGATAACGACTTTAACGACAATCTTCATTGATATGTTCAGGGAGCTGCCCTGTCTATGGGAGATAAACCACCCTGAATATAAGAACCAAACAAAGAGGAAGGCAGCGCTGGATAATTTGTTGGAATTTGTGAAGACGGTGATCCCCACGACAGACATCACCTATTTGAAGATCCTAATTGGTGGCCTGAGGAGCACTTATCTAAGGGAGCACAAGAAGGTCCAGGATTCCCAGAGATCCGGAGCTGCAGATGACATCTATGTCCCCAGGCTGTGGTACTATGACAGGCTTCATTTTCTGGCAGGTCAGACTCAACCCAGGGCAGCACTCTCCAGTCTTCCTTCCACGCTTCCTTCCCCCCCAGCTGAGGCTTCTGACGCCCAACCTGGGCCTTCCAGGCAGCAACATGTGGAGGAGCCCAGCTTGAGCCAGGTATAGCATTCTTCTAAATATTTCTGCTTGTCCAATCAATGATGTTAACTAGATGTTAGTTTGGAGTACTAATTTATGATTGTTATTGATGATGCAAAAACTAAAACCATGTCCCTTTTTCATACACAGGGAAGTCTCAGCCAGGAGGTGGCCGGGCCAAGCAGGCTGCCTGATATCCAGATCCCTCCCCTACACCCGCAAAGACAAAGTGGCAGGAAGAGGAGTAACCTGGAGGAGGCTGCCATAGGCCTCTTTTGGAAAGCTATAAAAAACAAAAATAAGTGTAGCGCTATGAGAATATGAAAAAGTCCAATGTAAAAAACATTAAACTAGCAGTTCCAAATAAAGCTAACAAAGAAGAGTCATCTTGAGGAATAAGATGGAAAATCTTCAGGAGCTGGACACTTCAAATTCATAAACCATCTGGAGTGGAGACATGCACAACACCACCAAAAGTGAAGAGGCTTACCGGAATGGATGGACCCAACAGGGCATACGCCGAGTAGGGTCGGATAGGCTTAGGTGGTGAGTGGCTGCAGGTGGCCCGGAGGAGGAGTAGGACCTGGAGGAGGAGGAGGAGGAGGTCCTGGAAAGAAGACCAAAAAGTGATGACCCAGGGTTCAGTCTGGTCTGGCAAAAGATGCAGCCTCTTGTAGTAGCACAGCCTGGGGACATAGATGTCATCTGCTGCTTTCCGGATCTCTGGGACTTCTGGACCAGACTGCACTCCCTTAGATATGGACTCCTCAGGCCACCAATTTTGATGTTAAATAATTGATGTCTGCCCTGGGGGTCCAAGGCTTCGCCAATTTCTGCTGTTTCTCCAGCATTGCCTCCCTCTTTGGTTCAGAGCCCTTAATAAAGTATTTTTTGTTTCAATTATATTCGCCTATGTGTGTTTTCCTTCAAAAAGGACAGTTTGTTTGTGAGGATTCAGGTACATTTCTAAAATACAATGTGAAATTAACAAGGGACACCAACACCAAACAATCTCATTGAGAATCAATAATATAAGATATCAATAGTGTTGTGGTAACTTGACACACAAAACACACACAAAAATATTAGGGAGTAAAACTAACAAAAAAATAAAACAAAGATCAGCCTTGAAAAAAATACAAACCCAAAAAAAAAAAAAAATAAAACAGCCTTTAAAAAAAAAAAAAAAAGAAAAAAAAAAAAAATTTGTCAGATGTGACAAATCAAAATATATTGAGGGAATCTCGATAAATAATAAAGAAAGAAGTTTGTGAGAAGTCTGTGTGAACATAAGCAGCAAAACTACTTCATTCTTCTCACATTATAAAGAAGAAGAGAGTGCACTGTATTGAACCATTTTTTAGATTGCAGCGTGACGAAAGTGCTGTATCCATTGCGAACGCTAATTTTACCAGACCGAGCTGTTCCATCTTGGAATTTCGTCTGAGCACGCGTGGCACTTTGTGCGTCGGAACTGGCCACACACGGTCGGAATTGACGCGATCGGATTTTGTTGTCGGAAAATTTTATAGCCTGCTCTCAAACTTTGTGTGTCGGAAAATCCGATGGAAAATGTCCAATGGAGCCCACACACGGTCGGAATATCCGACAACACGCTCCGATCGGACATTTTCCATCGGAAAATCCAACTGTGTGTACGGGGCATTAGGGGACCCCAGGCACTAAATTTTAAGAAA
The DNA here is from genome assembly GCF_042186555.1 of Aquarana catesbeiana. NCBI lineage: Eukaryota > Metazoa > Chordata > Amphibia > Anura > Ranidae > Aquarana > Aquarana catesbeiana. The sequence continues at coordinate 44,080,525 of NC_133324.1, forward strand.
TTTTTCACATTTATTGTTTTAATTTAAGCATCAGTAAAATCACTACTCCTTTAAAAATGTTTTTTTTTACACTTTCGCATGTCCCCCAAGGCAGTACCTAGGCCTTCATAATCTTTTTATGGCCAATAACTTGCATATAATCCTTCAAAATGGGGATGTTTGATTTTTCATGTTCGCAATGTTCATTGCGGTAACGTCTCGTTACTGCCTACAGTGTACACCAATCACACTGATTGCCCCGCCCAATAAAGAGGACCTGTCACCACCTGTCATGGATCTGCCACCTAAGGGTTAACTTAGTTCGGGCTGATTTCAGTGATTGGCAACAGGCTGCCTTATTTAAACACCTCAGCAGCTCTGTGTCCTTGCTATTTGATCTGCAGCTCTGTGTATGTGTTTCCTGAAGATCTGATATCTGCTCCTGTTTGACCCGGCTTGTTTTGAGATTGTTCCTGTCATCCGCCTGCACCCGACCCTTGGCTTGTTTGACGATTCCTTCTGCCTGCTCCTCTTGTACCTTTTTTGCCAGCCTGATTATCGACACGGCCTGCCTGACGTTCCAAGACTTTCCTCCAGTCTGCTATACTTACCTACTGCAGCCATCCAGCTTCAGTCCCAGTCTGCTTACCTGTCTGCTGATCCATCCAGTCTGCTCACCTGTCTGCTGATCCATCCAGTCTGCTCACCTGCCTGCTGATCCATCCAGTCTGCTCACCTGTCTGCTGATCCATCCAGCCTGCTTACCTGTCTGCTGATCCATCCAGTTTGCTCACCTGTCTGCTGATCCATCCAGTCTGCTCACCTGTCTGCTGATCCATCCAGCCTGCTGGTCCTGTCTGCTGTGCCGGCCATCTGACCCATCTGCTGTTGATCCTTCCAGGCACTCATACCATTCTGCACTCCCGTGCCACCTGTCTGCTCTACCAGGGGCCGCGAGTCAGATATGTAAGGGAGGCCTTCCTCTGCACTATCGGGCTCATCAGTCAGGTACGTGAGAACGTGACACCACCCATAAAAGTACCTGTCACAGCTCATCTGAGTACCTGTCATTCCATATGCGTACCTGTCACAGTCCATCAGAGTACCCGAGTACCTGTCACAGTCCATCAGAGTACCCAAATACCTGTCACAGTTCATCTGAGTACCCGAGTACCTGTCACGGTCCATCTGAGTACCCAAGTACCTGTCACAGTTCATATGAATACCCGAGTACCTGAGTACCTGTCACAGTCCATATGAGTACCCGAGTACCTGTCACCAGGCCATCAGAGTACCCGAGTACCTGTCACCAGGTCATCAGAGTACCCGAGTACAGGTCACCAGCCCATCAGAGTAACTGAGTACCTGTCACCAGCCCGTGAGAATACCCGAGTACCTGTCTGCAGCTCATCAAGTTACCCAAGTACCTGTCTCCAGCCCATCAGAGTACCTGAGTACCTATTTGCATCCCATGCCTCATAGAATATATGTTGGGGTATTTGCTTTCCAAAATGGGGTCATTTTGGGGGTAATTCCATTGTCCTGGTGCTCAAGGACCTTCAAAAGTGTGATAGGTAGGAATGAACTGAGATGTGTAATTTATGCTTCTAGAACGCCTGAAGGTACTGCTTCAGTGTTGGGCCTCTGTATGTGGCCAGGCTGTGTAAAAGTCCCACACATGTGGTGTCGCCATACTCGGGAAGAGTAGCAGAATGTATTTTGGGGTGTAATTTGTGCTATATATATGCTATGTGTTGGAAATATCTTATAAATTGACAACTTTGTGTAAAAAAAAATGCGTTTTCATTTTTTTTCCACATTTTCCAAAAACTTCTGGAAAAAAATGAACCATTCAAAAGACTCATTATGCCTCATAGATTATACGTTGGGGTGTTTGCTTTCCAAAATGGGGTCATTTTGTGTGCAATTCCATTGTCCTGGTGCTCCAGGACCTTCAAAAGTGTAATAGGTGGTTGAGAAATGAGATGTGTCATTTATGCTCGTAGAACGCCTGAAGGTGCTAGTTCAATGTTGGTCCTTTGTATGTGGCCAGACTGTGTAAAAGTCTCACACATGTGGTATCGTCATACTTGGGAAGAGTAGCAGAATGTATTTTGGGGTGCATTTGTTGTATGCATATGCTGTGTGTGAGAAATAACCTGATAATTTGACAATTTTATAAAGAATTGTGGGAAAAAATTACAACTTAAAAAAACTCACCATGCTACTTACTCAATACCTTGGAATGTCTACTTTCTATAAAGGGGTCGTTTGGGGGGTATTTGTACTTTCCTGACTTGTTAGTGTCTCAAGAAATGAGATTCACCTGATGTACTGAAGGCCTGATCAGATGTGATCAATTTTCAGTGATTGGCACCATAGTTTGTAGACCCTATAACTTTCACAAAGACCAAATAATATACACTAATTTGGGTTATTTTTTACCAAAGATATGTAGCAGTATAATTTTTGGCCAAAATTTATGAAGAAAAATTACTAATTAGCAAAATGTTATGACAGAAACAAAGAAAAAAGGCATTTTTTCACAAAATTTACGGTCTTTTTTTATTTATAGCACAAAAAATAAAAAACCCATTAGTGATTAAATACAAATACCACCAAAAGAAAGCTCTATTTTTGTGAAAAAAGGACGCAAGTTTCATACGGGTACATTGCTGCATAAAATTCAAACTGTGAGAGAGCTGAAAGCTGAAAATTGGTCTAGGCAGGAAGGGGGTGTAAGTGCACTGTATTGAGGTGGTTAATAGAGTTTGCGAGTCCAAACTTTTTCTCTGTTCGGGAGTTCTGATGCGAATCGAACAGGGGGGTGTTCGGCCCATCAATACTAAGGAAGCAGCTGGCAACACTGTAAAGAATCATTAGCCTGAAAGCGAGTTTGGACCATACCCATCAGTTGGGTGGTGAAGACTCCAGAGCAGAATAACTGGGTAACAGTTAGATGGGGTAGAGGGAAAAGTATAAGGGAAGCCAGTCCTGAGCTGACACATCCCAATAAATACACCCGGTTGCGTGATATTGGGGACATCCGTCAAGAAGTGACAGTGCTAGAGCAGAGTGAATCCCCTAGCTGCCGGGGAACAACTCCTCCAGTGAGGATGGGGACAAGGATAGAACAAAGTATAGACAGATCCTAATGGTAGGGGATTCAATTATTAGAAGGACAGACAGGGGAATCTGTCACAAAGATCGCTGAAAAGTATGTTGTTTACCAGGCAACCGGGTTCAGCACATCATGGATCAGATGGACAGTTTGATGGGTGGGGCTGGGGAGGATGCAGCAGTCATGGTACATATTGGTACCAATGACAAAGTTAGAGGAAGAGGGAGTGTCCTAAAAAAGTTCAGGGATTTAGGAGCTATGCAGAAGAATTGGACCTCCATAGTGGTATCCTCAGAAATACTGGGCTGCCTTTTCGGTCGGTTACTGGCTCTACAGTAGGAACCGACTGCACCTAAATGGGGAGGGTCCAGTTCTGCTGGGAGAGAAGATGGCCAAAAATGTAGGCTTTTAAACTAAGAATAAGGAAAGGCCCAATAAACCAAGGTGCAAACTTCAGTGGGGGAACATGAAGTCGGAGGTTGCAAGATGACAGACAGACCCTGTCCCCAACCTGGTAGTAAGGCGCGGACAGGCGTCTGCGGTCAGCATGTAATCTGTACCTATCATTAGCATGTCGCAAAGCCTCCTGGACTTGTGCCCAAGTGGAACGAAGACCACAGAGAGGCTCCTCTAACTCAGGAATACTCTGCGGAACAAATGAGTCAGGCAACATGGAAGGTTGGAAACCATAGTTCGCCATAAATGGGGACAATTGGGAAGCAGAATTCAAGGCATTATTGTGAGCAAACTCTGCCCACAGTAATAGGTCTGACCAGTTGATGGTCAGAAATATAGCAACTTAGGAATTGCTCCAAGGACTGATTGGCTCGTTCTGCTGCCCCATTAGACTGCGGGTGATATGCAGAGGAAAAATCAAGCTAAATTCCCAACTGTGCACAAAAGGCTCGCCAGAACCGGGACACAAACTGACTACTCCTGTTCGAGACAATCACCTTGGGTAGCCCATGTGAAAGATCTCCTGAGCAAAAATGGAAGCCAGTTCCTTAGAAGTGGGCAACTTCTTAAGTATAATACAATGAGACATTTTTGAGAACCGGTCAACCACCGGTCAACCACCATAAGGATAAATGTGTTGCCCTTGGATTTGGGTAACTCCACAATGAAAACCATAGACAGGTGGGTCCAAGGCCTCTCTCCATTGGGTATGGGTTGTAGGAGGCCCACTGGAAGATGTCATTGAGTCTTACTTTGGCAGCTACGAAGGTGGTTACATCAGCACGTAGACTAGGCCACCAGAATTGTTGAGAAATGGCCCAAAAGTGTTGATTCTTCCCAGGGTGGCCAGCAGCCTTGGGAGGATGGTAAGTCTGGAGCATGGCAGTACAGAGACTCTCTGGAACAAAGCAGCGGTCACAAGGTTTCTCAGGAGGAGCATGGACCTGAGCAGCAAGAATTTTGTCATCCAAAGGAGACGTGAGACTGGTGCGAACCATAGCCCGAATACGATCAGGAGGAATCACAGAAACCGGAACTGACTCCAACTTGGAAGTAGAGGAAAATTGTTGTGACAAGGCGTCAGCCCTTACATTCTTAGTACCGGTCAAGAATGAGACAATGTAATTGAAACTTGAAAAGAAAAGAGCCCATCGCACCCTTCTGGGAGAGAGGCGTTTAGCCTCAGACAAGAATGTGAGATTCTTATGGTCAGTAAGAATGAGAACCGGCACAGTGGTACCTTTGAGGAGATGTCACCATTCTTTCAGGGCTAAAATGATCGCCAACAGCTCTCTGTCAACAATCTCCTAATTGCACTGCGCAGGTGACAATTTCTTGGAAAAGTAGCCACAAGGATGCAAAGCACTCTCAGAGGTAGGACGTTGAGACAGAAGAGCACCAACTCCAGTGTGAGAAGCATCAACCTCAAGGATAAAAGGTAATGTAGGATCAGGATGTGCCAACACAGGAGCAGAAATAAGGGCAGCCTTGAGACTCAAAAGCCTTAACGGACTCCGGAGACCAACTCTGTGGGTTACCATCCTTTCTGGTCATATCAGTCAGGGGCTTGACCAGAGATGAGAAGTTACGAATAAACTTCTGATAATAGTTGGCAAAGCCCAGGAAACGCTGCAGAAGATGTAAACCCGCGGGACAGGGCCACTGTAGGACTGCCAAATTTTTCTCTGGGTCCATCGAAAAACCAGCAGTGGAAATGAGATAACCCAGGAATTTAACCTGTTCACGATGGATCTCTCTTAGGCCCCTTTCACACTGGGGCGGTGGGGGCGTCGGCGGTACAACAGCGCTATTTTTAGCGCGGCTGTACCGTCGTTCTTGCAGCGGTATTCGGCCGCTAGCGGGGCGGTTTTAACCCCCGCTGGCAGCTGAAAAAGGGTTAAAATCCCTCGTACAGCGCGGCTATAGCCGTGGTATTGCCACGGTATAGCCGCGCTGTCCCATTGATTTCAATGGGCAGGAGCGGTGAAGGAGCGGTGAATACACCGCTCCTTCACCGCTCCAAAAAAGCGGTTTGCAGGACTTTTTTCACCGTCCTGCCTGCGCACCGATTCAGTGTGAAAGCCCTCGGGCTTTCACACTGAACAAACAGCGGAGGCTGTTTAGGGACGGTTTGCAGGCGGTATTTTTAGCGCAATACCGCTTGCAAACCGCCCCAGTGTGAAAGGGGTCTTAGTTTCTGAAGCACACGACAGACATCTGTGTGGTGGCTCTCCAGGAACTTGGAAAATATGAGGATATCATCGAGATAAACCACCACACATAACTGCAACAAATTTTGGAGGACATCGTTAATGAATTCCTGGAAAACTGCTGGGGCGCTACAAAGGCCAAAAGGCATTACGAGGTACTCATAATGGCCTGTTCTGGTATTAAATGCAGTTTTCCACTCTTCGCCCTCATAAGATTGTATGCCCCTCTCACATCAAGCTTTGTGAAAACCGTTGATCCCTTGAGGCAGTCAAATAACTCCGTAATCAATGGAATCGGATAGGCATTCCTAATCGTGAAACGATTGAGACCCCTATAATCAATACAAGGTCTCAGTTCACCACTCTTCTTCACGAAGACAAAACCAGCACAAGCAGGGGACGAGGAATTGCAAATGAAACCTCGAGAAAGTGCGTCTGCAACATACTCCTCCATGGCCTTATTCACCAAGACCGACAAAGGGTAAACCAGCCACAAAGGGGTATGGCACCAGGTTGAAGGTCAATTGCGCAATCATATGGCAGGTGAGGAGGCAAAATACCGGCTTGACCTTTGTCAAAGACATCGCTAAAATTGCGGTACTCCTCCTACAGGGAGGAGAGTGAAGAGATGCACAGGACCTTGGCTACCATCTGCAAGCATGTCTTACTGCATTGTGGCGACCAGGAGAGAACCTTAGCATGGAGCCAATCAAAAGAGGGGCTGTGCCTCTGTAACCAAGGATAACCAATAACCAACGGAAACTTAGGTGAGGAAATAACTTGGAATTGGATTATCTCATGGGCAAGAGCCCCTACGGCCATGGGCAATGGAACCATCTCATGAGTCACATGGGCAGGCTGTAGGGGTCTCCCATCAAGAGCCTCAATGGCAAGTGGAGTGTCATGCAGCTGCAGCAGAATCGAGTGCTTCGATACAAAGGCAGCATCAATGAACAGGCCTGCAACCCCAGAGTCGATTAGAGCTTGTATCTCGACGGATGACTCAGCCCAAGAAAGGGTGACTGAAACCAGGGGCTTATCCTTCTGGATAACTGGGAATGAAACAACGCCACCTAAGGTCTGTCCGTGACAGGACCTCAAGGTTCGGGTGTTCCCTGGACGGGTAGGACAAGACCTCAAAAAGTGACCTGCCTGGCCACAATAAAGGCACAATCTCTCCCTCCTCCTAAAGGTTCTCTTATCCGCAGAGAGACGCGTGAAGCCCAAGTGCATGGGTTCATCTTCACTGACTGACTCGGTACCAGGAGGCATGGGAGGTGAGGGAGGCTTGGGTGGGACTGCAAAGCTCAGAGGCAAATGTACAGGAGGCTTCCGCAAGCACTCCTTAAAAGAGAGTCTTTCTCTGAGTCTGGATTCAATGAGGATGGCAAACATGATCAACTTCTCTAGCTCAGTGGGTATATCTTGGGCTGCTATCTCATCCTTGATGGAATATGAGAGAAAAAGCAGCCACGAGGACCTCATTGTTCCAAGCAACCTCTGCTGCCAGCGTACGGAATTCAATGGCATAGTCGGCAACAGTTCTCGTACTCTGTTTGATGGGCATGAGGCACTTGGCAGCAGAAGCAGAGCGTGCAGTAATGTCAAATACCCTTTTAAAGGAGGCCACAAACTCAGGGTAACTCAAAACAGCAGGTTTTTGCGTCTCCCATAGAGGGTTTGCACAGGCCAAGGCTCTCTCAGAAAGCAAAGATATCCCGAAACCTACTTTTCTTCTGTCTGTGGGAAACGCCTGGGGCAGCATCTCAAAGTATATCTCAACCTGGTTGAGAAACCCTCTGCATTGAACTGGGTCGTCCCCAAATCACTGGGGAGGCAGAGCGGAACCAGACATACCTTATAGAGGTAATACTCAAGGCGGGTGCCTGCACAGAGACTGGCACAGCAGCAGGGACAGCCTGCAAATCAGGTTGTACCAGAACAGCCACAGTGGGAGATTCCAGGTGAGCCGTGCAACTCAGAAGCATTTGTAATGCCATGGCAAACTGATCCATGCGGTGATCTTGCTCATTCAATCTGGAAAAAATATTACCAACAAGTGGATTGACCGTATCTTCTGAATTCATAGCCTTTGCCTACTGTCAGAAACCATGAAATCAGACCAAGACAGAAGTAGAGTTAAATCACATTTAGGGGGGTTGTGACCTGACCATACCAACATTATGAATGCTGACATGTCTCCATCCCAATTAGTAATACCAAAAAGAGAAAAGAAAAAGCGGGACTTTAATGAGACGTGTCAACGCATAAATATTAATAAATTGGCCAGGCACATATAGAGTTGGCCTGTATCCAATATAAGTATAATCCGGACATAAATATTCTATAACCAGGGAAACACTGGGCGTAATCACAAAGGATTTACAGCAATATTCGTATAAAACATCGTTTAATGCTTCATTAGACATAAAGAGAATTGTTAAAAATCAATCAATCAAGGGTATGGTGGATACAAAACGTATACAGTTACAGTACAGGTAGTTGTTAGATTGTAGGCATCCTTAAGTTGTTAACTCTACGCGTTTCTTGGCTTACAACCAATCATCAGGAGTTCAGATGCATAATAACTAGAAAATAATAAAGCAGCCATTAATCTAATGATTGACATAAACATATCGAAAAAGCAAAGACTACAATAGTACTCACAAGCAAAATGGATAGATGATAAAATGAGAAGGTGGTCCGGCCTGCAAAGTCTCACCAGGGGTTGAGGCAAGGACCAGCCCCCCAGAGGTAAACCCCAAAGGGGAGGAGGCTGCCATCCAAACCAGGACACCCCACACAGTATGGCCCAATGAGAAGGGGGAACCTGGCAAGCGCATGTGAGTGCTATGGAGGGAGAAAAGGAATTGTAAGTGGAAGTGAGAGTGAAGTGAGAAAACCATCCATGAATAAACAGATGAAAGTGACTGGGGGGGTATAGCAAAAAACGTGGAGCACAGGAGGGAAGTGGAGTGATGATGAATGGTGAAGGGAATATGAGTGTTAGGAATGTGAAAGCATGGATGGCTATGAGCAGTGAGGGAGATTACCTGTGATGTGCGAGTGTGGCGTATGCCGGTCATCCCTATACACGCCGAGACAGCATGTGGAGTGGGCTCGTCAGAGGCCGCCGCCATATTCCCCAGGCAGGGGGCGTGTCCCCGCCAGCGGCATGAGGGGACGTCGGTGCGGCACACAAGGAGGAGGGAAGATCCACTCCCAATCATTGTGATCTGGGCGGAGTGCCCTCCCCCTGTTGCCATGTTGCCTAATATTTATGCGTTGACACGTCTCATTAAAGTCCCGCTTTTTCTTTTCTCTTTTTGGTATTAAATCACATTTGTTTAATAATAAAAATAAATAGAACAAACGTAGTCAAAACATAGCCAGAGTTCAGGAGTCGGAATGGATAGTCAGACAAGCAAAACGTCAGGGAGCCGGAGATGAGCGTAGTAAAACAGCAACAGGATCTGGAGCCAGAAGGGATGTCAGCCAAGCAAGTCTTTTAACAGGAATGCAGGAGAGAGTCTCTGTGATGTTGACTAAGGCGAAGGCAGAGATCCTCTGGGCTGGACGGCTTAAGTAGGCAGGACTGACGAGCAGAATATCATCAACAGCACCTGTGTAGAGATAGAAGCTGGCAATTAGTCGACAGCTGAGCAGCCAGCTCAGAGAAGGAAGGGCTGAGCCCAGCCCTGACACAATGACCTCAATTTACGCTTCACTGGTCATATGGATTCCACTTCTATTGACTTTCTTGATGTCACATCGATAGTTATTGATGGTGGAGTTGAGTCAAAGCTCTATAGAAAACCTCTTGCAGGAAACATAATGTTGAGGGCTGACTCCAGCCACCCCAAGCACACCATCAAGGGAATACCTGTAGGGAAATTTCTCAGACTAAAAGGAATATGCAGTAACGATCAAAATTAAAAAAAAAAAAATTTAAATTTTAAAGTAGAATCTTTAACCTCTTGGCATACGCACTATAGCCGAATGACGGCCACAGCGCGGACCTGAATTTCCGGGAGGCCGTCATACGACAGCCTCCCTTGTGCAAGCGCCCTGCGCGCGCTGTGATCACCGAGTCACTGAGACTCAGGTGATCACCGATCCGAGTAAGGGGCTGGTCTCGGCCCCTTACCATGTGATCAGCTGTCAGCCAATGACAGCTGCTCACATGATGTAAACAAAAGCTTGGTAATCGTTTTTTTTTCTCCTCGCGCTGATAGCGTGAGGAGAAAAAAATGCCGATCACTGGCTCATCTGCAAGGGACAGCGGTCCCGAAGAGGAAGAGGCAATTATGCCTCATCTGTGCCACCTGCCATTGCCACCTGACAGTGCCTACCAGTGCCACCTATCAATGCCCACGAGTGCCACCTATCAATGCCCACAAGTGCCACCTATCAATGCCCACAAGTGCCATCTATCAATGCCCACCAGTGGTGCCAGTCAGTGCCACCTAGCAGTGTTGTCTATCAGTGTAACCGATCAGTGCCCATTATTGCCACCCATCAGTGCCCATCACTGCCACCCATCAGTGCCCATCACTGCCACCCATCAGTGCCCATCAGTGCCCCCTTATCAGCGTACATCAATAAAGGAGAAAAAATACCTGTTTTAATATTTTTATTACAAAATTAAAAAAAAAAAATTTTTAATTCTTTTTTTTTTACATTTTTTTAACAAAAAATAAAAACCACAGAGGTGATCAAATACCACCAAAAGAAAGCTCTTTTTGTGGGAAAAAATGATAAAAATTTCATTTGGGTACAGTGTTGTATGACTGTGCAATTGTCATTCAAAGTGCACCAGCGCTGAAAGCTGAAAATTGGTCTGAATAGGAGGGGGGTTTAAGTGCCCAGTAAGCAAGTGGTTAAACATGAAGGAACACTTCAGAAAAAGGGGATACCCAGAATCAAATAGAGCCATTAACATAGCTAACAATACTAAAAGAGATGCTTTGTTAAGTGATGGAACAACCACTTTAGACAGGAAAAAGAAATCAACTGCAAGTGGTGTCCCAGTGTTTTCGAGTTCAGGAAAGTTGAATCTACTGTTAAGAAATATTTACCCATACTTTTTAACGATCCCATTTATGCGCAAATTCCATCAAATGGCATCAAAACAGTTTCTGGTAGGGTCCCTACTTTAGGTTTAACCCTGTCTCCGAGTTTATACACAAGTACACACCATCCTCCACATTGGTTGCAATTTAAGGGCTCATTCCGATGTGGAGCAAATATCTGTCCATGCTGTTTGCATATTAAGAGGGGTGATTTGATTCATTTGATAACTACCCACTAGGGATGAGCTTCGTGTTTGAGTTGAACCCATGTTCGACTCGAACATCGTCTGTTCGCCCATTCGCCGAATTGCGAACGATATGGGCCGTTCGCGCCAAATTCGTGTGGCGCGTCACGGCCCATAATTCATTGCGGCATCGCAGTGTATTGCTGGCTGATGATTGGCCAAGCATGCACTATGACCCACATGCTTGGCCAATCACAGCGCCGTCAGTAGAGAGAGCTGTAACTGGCCAAAGCCAGGGTGGCTTTGGCCAATTATAGCTCAGGGGGTTTAGAACACGCCCCACACTATATAAGGACGCCTACACGCCGGCCCTGTGTAGTGTGTTACAGCGTGTATTAGAGAGAGAGAGAGACAGTGTCATTTCATTTGAGTTAGCTAGATTAGGCAGGACAGTCAGTGAGTTAGCTGCACTTACAGTGTATTGTGTATATATATATGTATCCCAGGTGTTGTATATATATATATATATATATATATATATATATATATATACACACTGTATTCAGTTTTGCTAGATCCGTTCCTGATATCTTCCTACTGACAGGCAGGCTTGTCTTGTTACAGTATTTACAGCTACCTGAAGAAAATTGCTGGTGTTCTTTCGATCCTATTAGTACCACAGTCAGGCAGCTAGACTATTTAGAGTTAGTGTAGTGCATCCTCCTCACAGTGTTCAGTTAAAGCTACAAGTTAGTTTAGTGTGACCTCTGCACAGTGTTCAGCTAAAACTACAAGTTAGTGTAGTGCGTCCTCCGCACAGTGTTCAGCTAAAGCTACAAGTTAGTTTAGTGTGACCTCTGCACAGTGTTCAGCTAAAGTTACAAGTTAGGGTAGTGCGTCCTCCTCACAGTGTTCAGCTAAAGCTACAAGTTGGTGTAGTGCGTCCTCCTCACAGTGTTCAGCTAAAACTACAAGTTAGTGTAATGTGACCTCTGCACAGTGTTCAGCTAAGGCTACAAGTTAGTGTAGTGCGTCCTCCTCACAGTGTTCAGCTAAAACTACAAGTTAGTGTAGTGCGACCTCTGCACAGTGTTCAGCTAAAGCTACAAGTTAGTGTAGTGCGTCTTCTGAACAGTGTTCAGCTAAAGCTACAAGTTAGTGTAGTGCGTCCTGCTCACAGTGTTCAGCTAAAACTACAAGTTAGTGTAGTGCGAGCTCTGCACAGTGTTCAGCTAAAGCTACCTGTAGAAGTTTGGTGGTGTTTTCCTGATCCTATCACTACCGCAGGCAGCTAAATAAGCTACAAGTTAGTTTTTTGCGAGCTCTGCACAGTGTTCACCTAAAGCTACCTGACGAAGGTAGCTAAAGCTAAAGCTACCTGTAGAAGGTTGGTGGTGTTTTCCTGATCCTATCACTACCGCAGGCAGCTAAATAAGCTACAAGTTAGTTTTTTGCAAGCTCTGCACAGTGTTCACCTAAAGCTACCCGTCGAAGGTTGGTGGTGTTTTCCTGATCCTATCACTACTGCAGACAGCTAAATAAGCTACATGTTATTTTTTTGTGAGCTCTGCACAGTGTTCCCCTAAAGCTACCTGTAGAAGGTTGGTGGTGTTTTCCTGATCCTATCACTACCGCGGGCAGCTAAATAAGCTACAAGTTATTTTTTTGTGAGCTCTGCACAGTGTTCACCTAAAGCTACCTGTCGAAGGTTGGTGGTGTTTTCCTGATCCTATCACTACCGCAGGCAGCTAAATAAGCTACAAGTTAGTTTTTTGCAAGCTCTGCACAGTGTTCACCTAAAGCTACCTGTCGAAGGTTGGTGGTGTTTTCCTGATCCTATCACTACCGCAGGCAGCTAAATAAGCTACAAGTTATTTTTTTGTGAGCTCTGCACAGTGTTCACCTAAAGCTACCTGTCGAAGGTTGGTGGTGTTTTCCTGATCCTATCACTACCGCAGGCAGCTAAATAAGCTACAAGTTAGTTTTTTGCAAGCTCTGCACAGTGTTCACCTAAAGCTACCTGTCGAAGGTTGGTGGTGTTTTCCTGATCCTATCACTACCGCAGGCAGCTAAATAAGCTACAAGTTAGTTTTTTGTGAGCTCTGCACAGTGTTCACCTAAAGCTACCTGTAGAAGGTTGGTGGTGTTTTCCTGATCCTATCACTACCGCAGGCAGCTAAATAAGCTACAAGTTAGTTTTTTGCAAGCTCTGCACAGTGTTCACCTAAAGAGAGTCCCGGAGCCATACAGCAAAGCAATAGGTGCAGGGACAGCATGACAGTGCTGGACAGCACAGTTGCCGCCTTAAGGTCGTTTCCCCTTTTAGAAAAGGGGAGGGGAGATAGCCTCGAGGAAGAAAAGTAGGAGAAAGGGGAAGTGATATCAGTCACAGAAGGGAGGAGAAAGAGATTGGACACAGCACCCTCACTGCTCTGCAGCTCTACCTGCAATGGCAGCGGACAGCGGAACGGATCCCAGCAGGGGGGGGCGGCAAAACCACATGCGCGGCGATCCCGGCCGCCAGAGAGATTCAGCCCGGAAGTAGGCCCCAGCGTGTCACAACAGAAGTGACAGCCAGCAGTAAGGGACGAGCAGCCGCCCTCTGGATCACAGGGGAGCAGGACGGGAGAGGTGAGGGGAACCCGGCGTAGAGGCAATGTCCGTGGGGGAAGAGAGCCCTGCATACCCCACGGCTCTTCCCCACCTGCATGGCGCAGATGTACTGAGAGGACGGCTAGGACAGCGGGGGAGGAGCAGAGTGGACTAGGGACACAGGAATGGGGCATCCCGCAGGGAGAGACGGCGGGGACAATTGGGTCGGCCAGCAATGCTAGACAGTCCAGGAGAGGAAGCGGGAGGAGTGCTGGGTCAGGGGCGAGTGCAGGAGACAGTCAGCTTGTCAGCGCAAGACAGAATCGCAGATGCAGGAGCCCATCGCGAGAGGCACCAAATGGGTCTGGCGGGACGGTGGTGAGTGAAGGACGTGCACAACAACGTAGACCCACAACAATACCTCTGCGGTACCGGCAGCTGTTGTTAGCAACGAGCTCAGTAGCGATAGATCAGAGGGGGAGCTGTCCAGGTCTGACGGAAGTGTGGATCGTGAAAACCCTGCGGCGGTGGTTTCAGCAATGGCGGCTGATGGGCCCAGTCCTGGGCAGCCCGGTGAGTGTGACTCTTCCTTTTCTATTTCCACTTTATTGCATAATTTGTTGGGACAGAGTAGGCAGAGTAGGCAGAGTGGGCAGGCGGGTCCTAGGGAGACACCGGGGGTGGCAAGTTCAGGGGCCAACCCAGCACAGCTGTCAGAGGTGGCCCCCCAGTCTGGGAATGGGGGGTTCAGGGAACTACTGTCAGGTTTGAAAGAATTGATACAGCAGGTGGAGGCTGGGAATACAGCCGGTCCGGAGTGTGCTTGGGCGCCGGCCCAGAACACTCCGCCAGCGGGGTCCCCCACAAGTGCTACGGGTGCGCCGCCCATGGCCACTGTGGGCGCAATTAGGGCTGTTGGTGAGTCTTCCAGCCCAGCGGCTAGCGTTGCGGCTCTTGGGGAACAAGAAAAAGTGGGTGATAAAAAGGCACAGTCGGTTAGGTTGGCGGACTCCGCAAAAAGCGAAGTGTACGTATGCTTCGAGGGTCCCCTGGGGGCTCATCTGAAAGCAGAAGTCAGGGAGAAAATTTGGAAGGGGGAATACGTGGAGATATTCACGTTGTTGCCATTGGAAAAGTTTAATCTGGACAGATTGAAGCCGGCAAAAAAAGGCAAAAAGGAGGATAAGGAGAAGAGGAGATACCGGTTAATTCCGCGTACCTTTCAAAATTGGCTTCAGGCCTTTGCTATTTTAGCGAGCGTGGTAGGGGAAAAGGCCCCCGAAAACTGCTCGGCGCTGTTCGTTTACCTGGAAGCCATTAGTGAGGCACATAGGACGTATGGTGGTATGGCCTGGCTACGGTAAGATGAGCAATTTCGACAACGGATGGCTGTACGACCGACACTACGCTTGGATCATAAAGATATAAGTCTTTGGATGAAGCTGATGACTGCGGCGCGGGCACTGAATCAGTTTTTTCAGGCAGGGGTCGGAGGTTCAGCAGCCCCGGGACAACCGACTGACAAGAGATGGGGCTTTTGCTGGCAGTTCAACGAGGGCACATGCAAATATGGGGTTAACTGCTGATTTAAACATTCATGTTTCAGCTGCGGGGGATCGCATGCGCTGTCCAAGTGCTTTAAGAAAGGAAAAAGCCATGCCGGAGATCCTGCAAACAAGAGGGAGGACGCCGGTGCGGGTGGAAAGGATGCTACCTTTCCTCAGTAGATACCCCGACCGGGTGGCGGCTAACATATTGCAAGCAGGTTTTACTCATGGTTTCAGAATACCTTGTTCGTTGGCGACGGTCCCACCAGAGGCAAAAAATTTACGGTCAGCACTGCTGCACCCAGCGGTGGTCTCCGAAAAAAAAGTGCCAATTTCGGGTTTGGTGGTTTCTCCGCTGGGAGTAGTTCCCAAAAAATAGCCTAACAAGTTTAGACTTATCCACCACCTTTCATTTCCGAAAGGCGGGTCGGTTAATGACGCCATTGCACCCGAAGAGTGTGCGATAACATACACCTCTTTTGATGCGGCGGTTGCCTGGGTGAAGAGATATGGGAGGGGTCATTGATGGCTAAGTCTGGCATTGAGGCGGCTTTCCAGTTGCTGCCGGTGCATCCGGACAGCTTACGGCTGCTCGGTTGTACGTGGAACGGGGCATATTACGTTGACCGTTGCTTGCCCATGGGATGCTCCATATCTTGTGCCCTATTCGAAATGTTTAGCTCATTCTTTGAATGGGCAGTATCAATTCAGTCATTCATTATTTGGATGATTTTTTATGTGTAGGCCCGGCTGGGTCTAATACCTGCGCGGTCTTGTTAGGGACGTTACAACACCTGGCGGATCGATTTGGAGCGCCATTACTTCAGAAAAGACGGAAGGACCAACGGCGTTGATTACATTTTTGGGAATAGAAATAGACTCGATCAGAATGGAGTGCTGTTTGCCGAGGGACAAATTGGAAAAATTGAAGGAGGAGGTGCGTGGGACCATTGGTGTACGGAAATTGCAATTACGTCAACTGCAATCCCTGCTGGGCAAGCTAAATTTTGCTTGTCGCATAATCCCGATGGGTAGGATCTTTTGTCGCCAGTTGGTGGCAGCCACTGCGGGTGTCCGGGCACCTACACATTTTGTGAGTCTCAGTAGAGAACACAGGGAGGATTTGCGGGTGTGGCAGCAGTTCCTAGAGTCCTTTAATGGGCGTGCCCTTTGGATGTCAGGCCCCATCAGTAATTGTGACCTGGAACTGTTTACAGACGCGGCGGATTCTACAGGTTTTGGGGCTTTCTGTAAAGGACAATGGTGTGCAGCCAGATGGCCTATAACGTGGCAGGAGGCCGGGTTCTTGCAGAACCTGGTCCTGTTGGAACTGTTTCCAATTGTTGTGGCCATGGAAATTTGGGGGGAATCCTTTCACAACTTGAAGGTCCGTTTTAATTGCGATAATCTGGGTGTGGTGCAAGTGGTGAATCGGCTGACAGCGGCATCCGTGCCGGTGGTCAGGCTTCTGAGACATTTGGTACTACGCTGCTTGCAAGTGAATGCATTCATATATGCCGTGCATTTACCTGGAGTTGACAACACTTTGGCTGATGCTTTGTCTCGTTTTCAGTGGGACAGGTTCCGGAAGTTGGCGCCAGAGGCGGAACAACACGTAGTCGCCTGTCCCGACTGGATGTGGAACATTGCCTTGGGACCGCAGCAAGGTGGATCAAGCAAGCAGTGAGTACGGCCACGTGGAATGCCTACTCCAAGGTATGGAGGGAATGGTTTGCCTGTTTGAACGAGCTAAGGATACCCCCAGTGGGGCTGGAAATAGCTCAGGCTGTACTCTTTTTTATTACGCAAGGCTTGGAAAGGGGAATCTCAGCAGCTGCCATCGACCACGAATTGGCAGGTTTGGCCTTTCTTTTCAAATGGCAAAGGCAAAGGGATTACACAAAAGATTTTTGGGTAAGACAGGCAGTAAAAGGGTACAGAAAGGCACATAAGCATAGGGATGGCAGGCGCCCGGTTTCATTTGAAATGTTACAAGTTTTGCACGATAGTTTGCATAAGCTTTGCAGTTCCAGCTACGAATGTGTTTTATTTTGGGCAGCCTTTGCCCTGGCTTTCTTCGCAGCACTACAGGTTAGTGAGCTGGTCAGTCCTTCTAAGAAGGTGAAAGGGGGGTTATTAGATCGGGATGTAGAGCCTGTACAGGATAGTACTCTATCAGGATTTGGATCAAGCGATCTAAGACTTATCAAGTCGGAAGGGGCAGACAGCTGGAGTTACACAAGATCGATGAGTCCAGCATTTGCCCGGTTCGGGCAGTGGTGTCATTTCTGGAAGTGCGACCGGTAGTGGGGGGAGCATTTCTCATTCATGAGGACGGTTCATTTTTATCTAAGTTTCAGTTCACAGCGGTGTTTAAAAAATGCGTGGCACTTGGGGGTACGGAACCGGACAGTTTTTCTTCGCATTCCTTTCGCATAGGGGCGGCCACGGAGGCGGCCAGGGCGGGTCTCAGTCAGGAGGCCATTAAGCGCATAGGTCGGTGGGACTCGGACAGATTTAGATTGTACGTTCGCCCACACATGTTAATATGATTGATGTCAGTAATGTTGGGTTGGCTTATATTAGCATGGTTTTATGCATTTATTTGTTTCTGTGTTGTTCTGTTGTTCACAGGTCAAGGAGTAGGCCTAGTTTGGATTCTCAGACACTCCTACGTGTAATGGGGGGCTAAGAGAGCCGATGTTCGTCAAAACGGCAGGCAGCTTCGCATCCTAAGACAGGAGGCAACAATCAGGTGGATTGGGGTACAGGGTATGTGGTGGAACAGGGTATTGGGGGAAGTACATAGGTTCTCCCATCTTGATAGGGCCCCCGATGTCCTGCTTTTACACGTGGGGGCAATGATATGAGAGCCAGGTCTATGAGAGATCTAATTTGGGATATAAAATGCGATTTTTTACATCTTCGAGCAGCCTATCTGGGCATGGTACTAATTTGGTCGGATATGGTGGGAAGGTTATCATGGAGGTGGGCATGGTCAGCAAAAAAGGTTGATAGGGCTAGGATAAAAGTTAATAAAGAGGTTAGTAGGTTTTTCATTAAAAATGGGGGTTTAGCCATTCGCCACAGGGAACTGGAAGTAGATACCTGGAGGCCTTTGCGGAGTGATGGGGTACATCTCAATAAGGTAGGGACGGATTTGTGGTCATTGGGCCTGCAGGATGGGATACAGCGAGGGCTTAGGGTGTGGAGGTGCTCACAAGGGTAAGGGGTTACCCCTTGTGTGCTGTGGCTGTGTGGGGGTTGCTGGAATTTGGGCGACTATGGTTACATATATGGAACATGTTGTATCCATCCATGGGATGGGAGTTGTTTATGGTACCCATTCATTTGATGGGAGTTATTTGTACCCATCCATGGAAGAATGGGGGTTGAATTCAGGTTTTCAAGGTATGATGGGGTAACCTGGAAGGGGTTAAAAGGTTAGGTCACTGGGGAACGTTTGGGTAATGTCTCCGAGTCAGGGGGTTGCCGAATGGAGGCCAAAAAGGGGAAGAGGTTGTTTACAGTGACCAAGGGTAGGGTTGTTTTCCTATTTTACCCCTTAAAAGGTTTACTAAATGTTTATGGTTATTTATTGTTATTTATGTTAATTTATAGTTGTTAATAAATAGGCCTTAAAAGGCCATTTATTCCAAGAACCGGGTCGTGTCATTTATAGGGTAAAATTAAGGGGTAGAATTGGGGTAATAGGTCACCTAGCTGACTGGGCTTAAGTCCTACAAATGTCAAGAGAGTCCTGGAGCCGTACAGCAAAGCAATAGGTGCAGGGACGGCATGACAGTGCTGGACAGCACAGTTGCCGCCTTAAGGTCATTTCCCCTTTTAGAAAAGGGGAGGGGAGATAGCCTAGAGGAAGAAAAGTAGGAGAAAGGGGAAGTGATGTCAGTCACAGAACGGAGGAGGAAGAGATTCCCACCCTCCCGCCCTATTGGATACATATGGGGGGGATGGGGGGTTGTTGGTTTAGAATTGGCTGTGTTGGGGTCGCTGGAATTTGGGTGACTATGGTTACATGTATGGAACATGTTGTACCCATCCATGGGATGGGAGTTGTTTATGGTACCCATTCATTTGATGGGAGTTATTTGTACCCATCCATGGAAGGATGGGGGTTGAATTCAGGTTTTCAAGTTATGATGGGGTAACCTGGAAGGGGTTAAAAGGTTAGGTCACTGGGGAACGTTTGGGTAATGTCTCAGAGTCAGGGGGTTGCCGAATGGAGGCCAAAAAGGGGAAGAGATTGTTTACAGTGACCAAGGGTAGGGTTGTTTTCCTATTTTACCCCTTAAAAGGTTTACTAAATGTTTATGGTTATTTATTGTTATTTATGTTAATTTATAGTTGTTAATAAATAGGCCTTAAAAGGCCATTTACTCCAAGAACCGGGTCGTGTCATTTATAGGGTAAAATTAAGGGGTAGAATTTGGGTAATAGGTCACCCAGCTGACTGGGCTTAAGTCCTACAAATGTCAAGCTACTTGTAGAAAGTTGGTGGTGTTTTCCTGATCCTATCACTACCGCAGGCAGCTAAATAAGCTACAAGTTAGTTTTTTGTGAGCTCTGCACAGTGTTCAGCTATAATGACCAAGCAGACTGGGGGATCTGCATTTAGTTCCTACTGTTTCATCAGACTGACCAACTGACCTATACTTTGGAGACAGGTAATCACTAGTATCTGAACACATTGATGAGTTGGACCTGACGTGACATACCCTGTATTGTGGGTCTCTTTCACGTCATTCCTTACCAACGTGACTAATTACACTATTTTGTACAATTTACATCCGATTCTACCCACCCTTAATACACGTTCACCTTTATTGCACTTCACCTTGTGTGTTTCTTTGTCTCACCTCTGTCTCATTTTCTTCCCATCGTGACACCTCATCACCCCTTTTCCAGCACCTATGCATTTTTCAGTACACCATCACACACACCCATCTCTCACATACACACGGTTGGATTGTGTTTTTTGCTGATGTTTTTGCTTTCACTGCTTTTTGATTGTTTCATTTGGCCCCTTGCACTGCACCTTCCCATTTCCCCACCCCCCTGGCTTCCCTTTCACTCACATGTATCACCCCACCTGCACCATCCTCACACTTCACCAATCTGTCTCCTTTTTTTTTTTTTCCCCTGGATCTTTTCCTCTTAAGCTTTTTTCCTTCACTCCCTAATCTTTTTTTCCCATTCCCCCCTTAACCATCCCCCCCTCCTTCCCGTTCTTTCTTTCCCCTGGTTTTTTTTTTTTTTTTTTTTTTCCCATTCCCTACTAGTCTGCCCGTCCCCTTCTTTCCTCACATGTTCTCCCCACACTCGCCTTTTTCTTTTCTTTACATTCCTATATTCTCACCCTACTTTGTCACTTATTTCACGGCCAACACATAGACACCACCATTTACCTATTACATTACAAACTCTGACATACTGATATCTACATGCAGTCCTATCTACCCTTGTTAACCCCTCCCCCCCCCCTTTTGTTACCATCACCACTATGGGAATATTCATACATCGCTGACCCCAATAAGTACAGACAACATCAAACAAATATTAAATAAATTATAAACAGAGTTATCCTTTTTTCAAAAAGTGACACATGATACATATATCTCTATCCGTGCTAAACAGAACGCACTGATGGTACAGTTGTCTGTTATTTGATGCTTTGGCTGCAGGTGTCGCTCGCTTGCCCCCACGCTCCTCCCCAGTTTTGGGAAATATCCACTTGGTGTGACTCCTTGTAAGACACGCATGGACGAGTAAACCCCCCCCTTTTCCCCTGTTGACGTGGTGGACGGCCAGGGACCCCTGTCGGGACCCGGTGGGGAAGACGTCGGAGAATTCAGGAGAAATTGCTCAAACACAATGTGATTGGTAATTATACTGTTAAACATATATATATTATATTATATTTTTATGGTCACATCCATGAACTCTAATACGTAAATTTTGTCACAGCGCCTCAATCCTCTGAAGATGACCCAACGGGGTCGAAACGCGTCAGTTTATCACCCTATTATAGCGCTTGATCATTGTATAAACTTGTGCCAGCTTCATTTGTGTTATCTCCTGTAGCACAGCTCTTATTTTAACCATTACGGTTAAGTCCCACTAATTAAAAAACCCTTTCAAGTAACAACTTATTATTTTCATAATTTTTTTGCTGCTTTAAAGCCCCACGGGGGATATCTTCTTTTTTTTTTGAGGCCTTAAAAGGCCAATTACTCCAAGAACCGGGTCGTGTCATTTATAGGGTAAAATTAAGGGGTAGAATTTGGGTAATAGGTCACCCAGCTGACTGGGCTTAAGTCCTACAAATGTCAAGCTACTTGTAGAAAGTTGGTGGTGTTTTCCTGATCCTATCACTACCGCAGGCAGCTAAATAAGCTACAAGTTAGTTTTTTGCGAGCTCTGCACAGTGTTCAGCTAAAACTACAAGTTAGTGTAGTGCGAGCTCTGCACAGTGTTTAGCTAAAGCTACCTGTAGAAGGTTGGTGGTGTTCTCATACTACAGGCAGGCAGTTGATTTTGCTAGCTGCAGTATCAGTATATATATATATATATATATATATATATATATATATATCCCAGCTTAGTGCAGCTACAGGCCATTAGTATGTCAAGGGCATCAGTGACTCCTTCCCTAGCCCCACCATGTCCTCCTGAGGAGTCCCTCGAACTGTTTGTCCACAGTTTCGGTACATGCTCCAGGAGGATGCCCAGCGTTTAGAAGGCTCTGATGATGATACTGAGCTAGATGAAGGCAGTACCGTGAGCACGTACAGAGGGGGTGCCCAAGAAGGACAGCAATCTGGCAGTCATGCTCCCCCTGCTGCAGCATACTGCCAGGTTTGCTCCAGTGATGAGGAGGGAGGGGATGATGAGGTCACTGACTCAATGTGGGTGCCTGATAGGAGAGAGGAGGAGGAGGCATATCACCAAGGTGGCAGGATGCCCTCCAGGGGCCAGCCTAAGGGCAGCACACTGACTGCATCACACCCCAAAGCTCTGCATGTGCAGGGTGCTGCTGTCTCTGCACGTTATTCCAAAAGTTCTTTGGTGTGGGCCTTTTCTGAGACGAGAGCATCAGATCGCACCGCTGCTATTTGCAACATATGTCTCAAATGTATCTCGCGTGGCCAAAACATCTCCCGCCTGGGCACCACAAGCTTGACCAGACATATGTTGACCTGCCATGCACTTCGTTGGCAAGCGTATCTAAAAGACCCACACCAAAGAACAAAGAGGACCTCTCCTTGCTCCTCATCAGCTGAGATCTCCAACCTCACTATACCTTCAGTCCTCTCTGAGACCTGCACTGAGAGGAATGAAGGTGTAGAATTAGGTGTGTCACAGCTGCTGCACCGCCGAAAGAAGTTCGCTCCCAGCCATCCACATGCCCAGCGGTTGAATGCTAGCTTGGCAAAATTGCTGGCACTTCAACTGCTGCCTTTTCAGTTGGTAGACTCTGCCCCCTTCCATGAGTTTGTGGAATGTGCAGTTCCTCAGTGGCAGGTACCCAAACGCCACTTTTTCTCACGGCAGGCGATTCCGGCTCTCTACCGGCATGTCCATGCCTCGCTGGACAGGGCGGTCAGCGGTAAGGTGCATATTACCGCTGACTCATGGTCCAGCAGGCATGGACAGGGACATTACCTAAGTTTCACGGCGCATTGGGTGACTCTGCTGGCAGCTGGGAAGGATGCAGGACAAGGTGCAGTAGTGCTGGAGGTTGTTCCACCACCACGCCTCCAAAATGCCACTACTAATGATTGTGACACACCTCTCTTCTCCACCCCCTCCTCTTCTTCTTCCTCCATGGCCTCTTCCTGTGGTTTTTCCTCGGAACCAGCGGTGCTCCGTAGCCGTTCAAGGGGCTACGCAAGTATGCAGGCCAAAAGATGCTATGCGGTGCTTGAGCTGGTGTGCTTGGGGGACAGGAGCCACACTGGGGCAGAGGTTCTGTCAGCTCTGCAGGGGCAGGTTCAGAGGTGGTTGATCCAACACCAACTTAAGGCAGGAATGGTGGTTTGCGACAATGGCACCAACCTCCTCTCTGCCCTCCGACAGGGACAAATGACCCATGTGCCCTGCTTGGCTCACGTCCTTAACTTGGTGGTGCAGCAGTTCTTGGGCAGGTACCCGGGCTTACAGGATGTCCTGAGGCAGGCCAGGAAAGTGTGCATTTCTGTCGGTCATATAATGCCAGTGCTCGGCTGTCAGACCTCCAAAAGGAGTTTAACCTGCCCAAGAACTGCCTAATCTGTGACATGCCCACCAGGTGGAACTCAACGTTGGCCATACTGCAGCGGCTGCACACGCAGCAGAGGGCCATCAATGAGTACCTGTGCAACTATGGCACCAGAACAGGGTCAGGAGAGCTTGTTTTTTTTCCCCCACGCCAGTGGGCCATGATCAGGGATGCATGCACTGTCCTGTCACCATTTGAGGAGGCCACAAGGATGGTGAGCAGTGACAGTGCATGCATCAGTGACACTGTTCCCCTTGTCCACCTGTTGGAGCACACGCTGCGTGGAATAATGGACAAGTCACTTGAGGCAGAACAGAGGCAGGAAGAGGAGGACATCCTTAGCTCTCAAGGCCCCTTTTATCCAGACAGTGTTCCTGCGTGCCTGCCGATCACACAGAAAGAGGACGAGGAGGAAGAGGAAGAGGATTGTGTCAGTATGGAGGTGGAGCCTGGCACTCAGCATCAGCAGCAGTCTTTAAGGGATCAGTCCCAAGAAACACATGGACTTGTACGTGGCTGGGAGGAGGTGGCTGCGGACCATGTCGTCCTTAGTGACCCAGAGGACTCCGGACCGAATGCCTCAGCAAACCTACGCTGCATGGCCTCCCCGATCCTGCAAAGCCTGTGGAAGGATCCTCGTATTCGTGGTATCAAGGAGAAGGACCAATACTGGCTGGCAACCCTCCTTGATCCACGTTACAAGGGTAAGGTTGCGGACCTTATCTTGCCATCGCAGAGGGAGCAGAGGATGAAACCTCTTCAGGAGGCCTTGCAGAAAGGTCTGTGCAACGCGTTCCCAGAGATTGGGAGGTTACAAACTCCTGTTTCTGGACAACGTGTTGCTGAGGCTTCGGTCAGTCAAAGAAGGAGCGGTGGAGAAGGTGGCCGTCTGACCGATGCATTCAGACAATTTTTTGGTCCGCAGCCCCAAGGTATGATCGGTTCCAGCAACCATCGCCAGCGTCTGTTTTACATGGTGCAGGAATACCTAGGGGCAAGATCTGACTTGGACTCCTTTCCCACCAAAAATCCTCTGGGTTACTGGGTCTTGAGGATGGATCACTGGCCAGAGCTTGCACAGTATGCAATTGAGCTACTGGCCTGTCCTGCATCCAGCGTTCTTTTGGAACGCACATTCAGTGCTGCTGGAGGCTTTGTAACCGATCACAGGGTGCGTCTGTTCACCGACTCGGTCGATCGACTGACCTTCATAAAAATGAATCAGTCTTGGATCACCACCAGCTACCAAGCACGTAATGCTGATGTAACCAAATATTTTTTTTTGAAATCTCAGATCCCTTTAAAGACTGCCTATGCTGATGCTAAGTGACTATCCTGAGTAATTATCCTCTTCCTCCTCAATGATCACGCTGATAGCTTGTAAGAACATTTTTGGTTCTGGGCGCCACCACCAGTGCCTAAGGTCCAATTTTTCAGCCCCTGTTTATCAGGGGCGTGTAATTACAATTTTTGATGCAATACTTTGCAGCAGGGCTTGTTTCTGCATTCCAACTAGAGTATCTGTGAGGGGTTGCAGTGTTGTGGCACCAGCACTAGTGCCTAAGGCCTAATTTTTCAGCCCCTGTTTAACAGGGGCGTGTAATTACAATTTTTGATGCAATACTTTGCAGCAGGGCTCGTTTCTGCGTTCCAACTAGAGTATCTGTGAGGGGTTGCAGTGTTGTGGCACCAGCACCAGTGCCTAAGGCCCAATTTTTCAGCCCCTGTTAAACAGGGGCATGTAATTACAATTCTTGATCTAATATTTCACAGCAGGGCCCGTTTCTGCGCCCACCAAGAGCGAGTGAGGACTTACAGTGTTGTGGCACTAGCACCACCACCACCATCTAATATTTCACAGCAGGGCCCTGTGAGGGCTTACAGTGTTGTGGCCACAACAACACCTAAGGCCCAAATTTCTGCTAAGTATATAGGGCAGGCCCCTACTTTCAAACATCCAACTTACAAACGACTCCTACTTGCAAACGGAAGGAGACAACAGGAAGTGAGATGAAATCTACCCCTAGGAAAAGAAATTCTCTCCTGTAAGAGTTAATATGGGAAAAACATTTCTCCTTTCCACTGATGTTTTATCACCAATCCTTGTTTCACAAAAAAACCCAAATTTTCAAAAAACATTTGTCATTGGGACAAAAAGTGAGGTGAAATCTTCTGAAGAGGAGCACAGACAGCAAAACAAAAGTCACAGGGGTGATAACCCTTCCCTATGTTTTCCAAAAAGCTTAAAATAGATTTTTTGGCTAGAGCTAAACACGTTAAAAATGTACCAGTTCAAAATTACAAACATATTCTACTTAACAACAAACCTACAGTCTCTGTCTTGTTTGCACCGCCTGTATACTGCTGTTCAGAGTACAGAGCCTGTATACTGCTGTTTCCTTTTTTAATTTGGGTGCGGGGTTCCCCTTAATATCCATACAAGACTCAAAGGGCCTGGTAATGGACTGGGGGTACCCATGCCATTTGTCTCACTGATTTTCATCCATATTGCCAGGACCCGACATTACATTAATGCCGCAAGCAGTTTTTTAGGACAATAGCATGCAAATTAGCCTTTAAAATGAGCACTTTTGATTTTGAACGTTCGAGTCCCATAGACGTCCATTGGGGTTCTAACGTTCGTGCGAATTTTCGGTCCGTTCGCAGGTTCTGGTGCGAACCGAACCGGGGGGTGTTTGGCTCATCCCTACTACCCACAAAGATACCAGGATAACATCATTCATTAACTGCAATACCATATATTTAGTGTACATTATTACATATGAACTATGTTCGCTCCAGTATGTTGGTCGCACAACTGGCAGGTTAAGAGATCGGTTATATGATCATTTATATGATATACAAAAGAACCATACGACAAATGTGGCCAAACACTGGAATGAACATCACAATAAAGATGTGGCAAGTTTGTCCATACAAGGAGTAGAAAATTTACAGTACCAAAAAGAGGAGGGGACAAATTCAGATACTTATGTAAGAAAGAAGTATTCTGGATTTTCAACCTTAATACCAGAAAACCCCTTGGCCTTAACCGTGAGTGGGATGTAACACACTTCTATGAATATTGAAGCTTTGTGTGAAATAAGTGGGGGAGTTTTGGTTGGGTGAAACCATTTCCTTTAGACTTTTTCCCTCCCCATATCCCCTCCATGTCAAACTAGACACAATCCATTTCCACGGCATAACTAGATGTGAACATGGATTGTTTTTCTGTTTGGTGTTTTGTGTTTTGCTTTGTTTTGTTTCGTTCCATTCCATTCCACAGACCATGACCGTTCCACCGCACTATACTATATAAAAATAATGTTAGCAATAAATGAAAATTAAAATAAAAATGCAATTTATGGTGGGGGTGGATTGGTAAGGGTTAATAATGAGATAATAATGAGATTATATGAAGTAGAACAAGGTGGAGTGGAGTAGAATGAAATAAAAGCAAAATGGAATCTAAACTAATACTAGGTCAAACATTTTTTTTTACCCTGTTATCTATTCGCCTGTGTGGCCCCCCCCACCCCAAAGCACCTTGTTCCCATGTTGATGAGGACAAAGGCCTCTTCCTGACAACCCTGACCGTTGGTTGTCGGGGTCTGCGGGCGGGGCGGCTTATCAGAATCTGGGAGCCCCCTTTAACCTCTAATATAATAAATTAAAAAAATATATATATGATATATATTGTCCTAAGCGACAGATAGAAAAACCCACATGTATTATCCAATATAGTTTTTTTTTTTTTTTACATTTTATGTTTCAATTGTACCAGAAGAATAATAGAGACTTCAAGAGAACTGACCCTTTTATTGGCAGCAGACACCTTGCAGAGCAGTACGGGCAGCCTGGGATTACAGAATTGATGTTGATCACTATGTAAAAGTCCAGTGCCCTTATGTCACTGTCATCCTCTTTCCATTTGAAAAGACTGGGGGCCCCCAGATCCCCGCCCCCCAGCCTATGTGAATGAGTGGCAAAAGAGCAGAAGATAGTGGAGGAGCCCGGGAGAAGAGCCAGAGTGCACGGAGAAGAACCAGAGAGAACATCTGGAGAGCACGGAAGAGACCCCCAAAGTCGGAAGAAGACCCCCGGAGCTGCCTAATAAATTACTTTAAAAACTTGTCTAGTGTGTTTTTTTTCTTGACACTTTTTTCCCCCAGGTGAAAGGGTAGGGGTACCATGTACCCCATACTCATTTGCATAGGGTGGGGGGCCGGGATCTGGGGACCCCTTATTAAAGGGGGCTTCCGGATTCTGATAAGCCCCCCACCCGCAGACCCCGACAACCAACGGCCAGGGTTGTCGGGAAGAGGCCCTTGTCCTCATTAACATGGGGACAAGGTGCTTTGGGGTGGGGGGCGCAGAGCCCCCCTGCCCCAAAGCACCCATCCCCACATATTGAGGGCATGCGGCCTGGTATGGTTCAGGAGGGGGGGCACTCACTCGTCCCCTCCCTTTCCTGACCTGCTGGGCTGCGTGCTCGGATAAGGGTCTGGTATGGATTTTGGGGGGACCCCCACGCCATTTTTTTAAAAATTTTGGCATGGGGGTCCCCTCCGAATCCATACTAGACCCAAGGGCCTGGTATGGACCGGGGGGGGGCCCACGCTGTTTTTTTCCAAATTTTTTTTTTTAGCCGGCATTTTTTTTTTACATTGAGCAGGAAGTCAGCTGATGACTCATAGGTTGTTAAGGACGCAGCGGCCGGCTTCCCGGCCCCCTTCTTAGCAACCAGCTATATACAGTGTAAAAAAAAAAAGAAAGAAAAAAATGAAAATCATGGCAAAAATGCGGTACTTGCGTTTTGGATACAGGTCCACTGAAATCTATTACAAGCAAAACGCTGCATTTTGCGGGAAAAAAAGACGCAGAGGCACAAAAATGCATTGATGTGAACATGTTCCATAGGAACTCATGTTAAAAAATTCCCATGCATTTATGCAAAATGCATAAAAAAACGCATTCGTGTGAACAGAGCCTAAGGCCCCTTTCACACGGGGAGGGGGGGCGTCTGCGGTAAAGCGTCGCTATTTTTAGAGCCACTTTACTGTCGTTTTAGCGGCGTTATACGGCTGCTAGCGGGGCTGTTTTAACCCCTCTGCTAGAGGCTGAAAAGGGGTTAAATCCGCCCGCAAAACGCCGATGGATCGGCATCACAGCGCTGCCCCATTGATTTTAATGGGGAGGAGCAGCGAGTTCACTGTTCCAAAGAAGCTGCTGGCAGGACTTTTTGTGATGCCCTGCCAGCGCACCGCTCCAGTGTGAAAGCCCTCACTGGAGTGAATGGAGTTGCTTCTTTAGGGCGTTTTTCAGGCACTATTTTCAGTGCCGTAGTGCCTAAAAACGCCCCAGTGTGAAAGGGGCCTAAAAAAAGTCCTGCTAGCAGCATCTTTGGAGCGGTGTATAAACCGCTCCTGTCCATTGAAATCAATGGGACAGCGCGGCTATAACGCCGGCAAAACGCCGCTGCGGTGGTGTTTTGTGGGTGGATTTAACCCCTTTTCGGCCGCTAGCGGGGGTTAAAACCGCTAGTGGCCAAATACCGCCGGTTAAGCAGCCCAAAAAAATAGCGCCGTTTTACCGCTGCCACCCGCACCGCCCCAGTGTGAAAGGGGCCTAAGGCTCCCCTCACACAGATGGACCTTTCAGGTCCACCTCGGACCTGAACGGACACTCCATAGACCTCTATGGAGGGTCGGATGTCAGTGGTGATATGTCTGCTGACATCCGACCCACTCCAATCCTAAAAAGTGTAACGGAGGAAAAACCTATTTTTCCATACATCTGCGGATCGGATCGGGTGACGACGGACTCTACGGTCCGTCATCATCTGATCCCCCATAGAGGAGAGCGGCATTCTGACAGGTCTGTCCCTGCACAGTGTGCAGAGATAGACCTGTCATCTGCCTGCCCAGCGGGGATCGACGGAGCAATCCCCCGCTGAGCAGAGCGGGGTCCGTACACGGGGTACAAAGTCCAAAGTCCCATCATGTGTATGAGGCTTAAACACCAGAAATTCAAGTTTTCATATCTTTAAAGGTCACCATACACTGGCCAATCAGTTAGATCTTCCATAAATTAGATTCAGTGCAAGAGCCTGTTTGATTTTCTACAATTAGAAGTAATTCTTACAGTGCATCTTCCTATTACCGCTTTAGCCTAATGCTCTCTTTCCACTATTTCAACCCCAAAGTTGCATGATTTACAATGTGCTTTTTCGGCTTGTTTTCCACTATTGCAACTTGTCATGCCACTAGGGACTGAAAAGTTGCATCACAAGTTCTACCCCATGATTTACAATGAGTACAGTTCATATGTGTGCGACTTCAAGTCGCAGCAACTTCAAAGTAGTCCCTGCACTACTTTGGTCCCACTTTGATGCGACTTGAGGTCCATAGACCTCAAAAATACACAGGCATTGCTTTAAGTTTTGGCAAAAAGTTGCGGGAAACTCGCGGTAAAAAACACAACAGCAACTTTGGGCTTGCAATAGTGGAAACCGAGCCTTAATGCCATGCGACTAATTCAACACATCTGAGAAAAAGTCGCACTGAAATCCATATATGGCATAGAAATTAACCACTTGTTTACTGGGCACTTAAAGCCCCCTGCTGTCCTGACTAATTTTCAGCGCTGATCCATTTTGAATGACAATTGTGCGGTCATACTTAGCCAAATGGTTTTTTTTTTGGTTTTTTTTAAGTTCCCACAAATAGAGCATTCTTTTGGTGGTATTTGATCACCTGTGTGTTTTTTTTCTTTTGTTCAAACAAAAAAAAAGACAGATATTTATAAATAATTTTGGATATTTTTGGATATTTTGATATTAAATTTTGCAAACAGGTAATTTTTCTCCTTCATTGATGTACTCTGAGGAGGCGGCACTGATTGGTTACACTGATAGGCAGCACTGCTTGAGACCACTGGTGGGCATTGATAGGTGGCACTGGCAGGTGGTACTGGTGGGCACAGATGAGGCAGAATTGCCTCTTCTGGACCAATGTCCCTTGCACCTAAGCCGGTGATCAGCTATTTTATTTTTATCCTCATGCTGTCAGCGTGAGGAGAAAAAATAAACAATTACCGAGCTTTAGTTTACATCATGTGATCAGCCGTCATTGGCTGACAGCTAATCGTGTGGTAAGGGGCCGGCCCTTACTTCGATCTGTGATGACCCGAGTCTCAGTGACTCAGTGCGCGCTGCAGGGAGCACACGGGGAGCTTGTCCTATGACAGCCTCCCAGAAATTCAGGTCCACGCTGTGGCCGTCGTTTGGCTATAGCACAGACACCAAGTGGTTAATAGAAAAACAGATGCAGATTTCTAGGACTGGCCACAAATAATGTTTAGAGTCAAAGGCAACTGATGACTTTCTATTAAAGGTCTAAATGAGCCATTAACATGCATCACAATTGAACTTAGGAATGTGTCTTTGCAAAGTTAAACTCATTAAAATCCTTTCTTATTTTTGCTTGGGGATAGATTGCAGAGGGATTAGAAGTTTTGGGGGCTGTCTACACCCCTGATATGGTGAAGACACCTCCCAAATTTTGCCAATTTCTCATTCAAAATTATTCACTTCCTGTCACATAGCCAAACAAGAAGTGAGGGTAAAACCCTACCAATGTATGTCCTTGGGGACACACAGATCAATCTAAATAGTTTCCCCATTTGGCAAATTGCACTCTAGCATTTTGCCATGTACATCCCAAATTATTATGTATCTTTATTTACTAAAAGGTAAATCCACTTTGCACTACAAGTGCAGTTGCTGGAGATCTGAGGGGGACAAGCAAGGAAAAGAAAAAACAACATCTTTGCCTCTACATGATTGGATGATAAAATCACCAGTGCTTCCTCTCAGATTTTCATCAACTACACTTGTATTGCAGAAAGGATTTGCCTTTAATAAACCCCAAATTTGGGGTGTACACAAAGTGCTAGAGTGCAATTTGCATAATGGGGGCACTAGTTAGATTGACCTGTGTGTCCCCAAGGAAAAAGATTAGGGTTTTACTCTCACTTCCTGTTTGGCTATGTGACAGGAAGTGGAGCCAATTTTAAGAAAAGGGACAAAGCCCAACCTTTAAAAAAAAATAAAAATCTTGATTTCCCTCAAATGTCCACAATTAGAATAGGATTGTCTTCAGCTTGATTTTAGTTCAGTGCTCTAAGTCAGTGCTTCTCAACCCTGTCCTCAAGTACCCCCCCAACAGGCCATGTTGGCAGGTTTTCCTTCATCATGCGCAGGTGCTTTAAATCAAAGTCAATGGCTTTGTAGTTTGGACAGCTATTTTAGATAAGATAAAATTTCCTAAACATGTCCTGTCGGGGGGGTACTTGAGGACTGAGGCTGAAAACCACTGCTCAAAAAGAAAATTGAATACTTACCACTCTGAAATGTTACTTTCCCGGTCACTATCCATGGTAGCATACGCACAATCCATGCTACCATGAAGGCACAAGGAAAGTAACTTAAAACTAAAAAACAAAAAAATGAAAAAGGGATTTGTCTAAGACATGCCAATCAGCCTAGTTAAGCTTCATCTGGGAAATCCTTTGCATGAAAAGAACACACATAAAACAAAGAATTTGGTCCAAAAAAAAACAGGACTTGGAAAAGAAGCAAGGAAAGCAAAATACACACATGTTAATTTGAGACACTAACAGAATAGGTTTGAGGTTTGACCCTTTTGCGGTGTAAATTAACAGGAGTTAAAAGGAGTACACCCACAAATGGACATCTATTAACGATTAAAACAACATTAGCCACAACATCTTGAGAAAGAATTTTAAAAATAAGGCAGCACAGACAGTTAAATCAAATTGAACAATGTAAAAACAAAAATTGCCAACATAAAAAATATTTCATGGCAAAATAACCACCACCCCAAAAAAAAAACAACAAACCAAAGTAACAAATAAATTGCATAAAAACACATCTGTTTTGCAACAACATAACAAACAAAATACAAATAGAAAATACATGTGTTAGAAACTCGATAAGGACACCCAAATGTACTCTATTGCCGGCCCCCCACACACACAATCTTGGCTCTTTTCAGGGCAAAGTAAAGATCGCTATCTGCAAGCTTTATATAACATAGGTTTGTGTGCTAATGAGGCATTTGCAAACACATGGACAGTCCATGAAACACACAAAATGCAAGTTCACCCAATGTAGAGACTGAACTTCAAAGTGGGTACACCTGTTAAGGATGTCCTTAAATTACTAACCCAAAAAATACACGCTGAGTATGCCCAAAAACATCCAAGTGCTGTTCACACACAAAAAGCACCACTAAAAAAAAAACAAAGTCCCTGAGCATGCCCAGAAAAACCCAAATGCAGCTAGCACAAAATAAGCCACCCACTGTCCAAAATTACCCAACTTTAGCCCCGAAAGGATTTACCCCCTTCCTGACCAGAACGTCACACACTCCACTTGAGTGCTTCCGTCAGTATACCACTTCCTTGTAGTCTGGATACAGATATCAAATATTTCAACCACTCCCAAGCATAAAACAAGACAAGACTTGCTTAGATGCTAACATGGACTATTTTTTATTTAGAATCAAAATTACAAGACTTTATATGCTGTTGGAACCTCCTCTAACAATACAACTGTAACCTAATTAACATGAGCTAGTTTACTAAATCATTTACCCAGACTAGGTGACTATTCAATACACATTACCATAAACATCAACACAGGGTTAATTAGAACAAACAACAATGTGTGGAATACCCTTAGAACCTGTGGTAAGCCAGACTAGACTCCTTTACATTAAACACATTATAGCAGACAACAAGACAGGTAGTTGGAGTTGATGACACCAGCATCTCCTCACAGTATGTGTCCCAACAGTATGAATCAGTCTTATCAGCAGGGGGCTGCTGGAGGAATCCCCCCTCCTCAGCCTAGTCATCAACAACTATAGTAGGAGTAGACTGTTCGTCTCCTAGCCAGTCCTGGAGGCCAATGTGATCAGCTCACTCAATTAACATGTTGAGTTCAGAATCAAACAAACCAATAATAGTCTTTACATATATATCCTGGGAGATATTGGGGATAGATATTACTGTCCCATTTTAAGTAGTCCAAGATATATTTTGTCACTCACCCTGTGCCAGGATAGCACAGGGTGACTTAGACATAAGAGGTGTTATGGGGGGCTGACACAAGGGCATCCCCTACTTTCCAAGGTTCTGAGTTCCACGGGCCCTCCCGTCACATCTCTCCCCTTTCGGCAGAAGACTAACATGGGAGGAGGCCCCAGACGGGTTGACTCCGAAGTTAGTCAGTAGTTCCAGTCCTCTAATGCCTGTACCCACACAGTACCCCAAATAAATTGTTCCAAACAAAGCATTACTCACCCAGCCAACCTCTTCCTCTCTCAGAGAACATATCTGCTGCTGGAGAGAGGCCTGGACTGGCCCTTCTCCCTGGTGTCCTTTCTGCCGCTGGAGAGAAGACAGGGTGACTAGGCTCACTCCGTCATGCTGTTGGAGATCTGAGCTGACTGCCCAGCATCCCTGGGGTATACAGGTGGACACTGAAGTCCCATCCACCTTCACAGGAAATCCATCCTCTGTTAGTTGAGGGCAGAGTCCAGCAGTACTCAGCCCTGTTGCCAGCCCTTCTGCTGGAAACCCCACACCATCTGCTCCGGCTAACTGTTGGGGAGGGAGGCCGACTGTCCCGCCTCCCTGGAACTCTGTAGTTGTTGCCAGTGATGGGCAGAGGTTGGTAGTACTCTGCCTTGTTGCCAGCACTTCTGTTTGGGACTTCACAAACTCTGCTCCAGCTAACCATTGGGGCAGGAGGCTGGATTCCTCCACTCCCAAACAGTGTAGCTGCCATTGGGAAGGTGAGCCGGCTGCTTCCTTTTCCATTCCCTCATCTGGCTGCTGGCACGACATGTCTATGGTACTGTCTCCCAGGTGCACGGATCTTTGCTGGGGAGGAAAGGCCGCTTCCTCCACCCTGGCCAACTGTTGGGAAGGGACAACAGACACCTCCTCTCCCTTCTCCCCCTGTATCTGCTGCTGGGAAGTGATTGCCACCTTCTCACCCTGAGCCTCCAAAACTGCCACAGGTGTGGGGCAGAGGTCTTGGACCCTCTGTCTGGTTGCCAGCACTTCTGCTGGGGGTTTGCTAGGTGATTCCTCCTCTACAGAAACGTCTATTAAATCCCCAGTCTCTGGAATTGCTAAAAGTGTGGGGCAGAGGTCTTGGAAGATCTTCAGCTGGAGGCTCATCAGGTTGTTCTTCCTCAGCAGAAAAGTCTATTAAATCCCCTACCTCTATAACTGGTGTCTGGGGATAGAGGCTCACCATCTCCTGTCCATGGAACCCAGAAGATGCTATCAGTGCTGGGCAGAGGTTAGCAGAGCTCTCCCCTGTTGTCAGCACTTCAGGTTTGGGGACGGTAATCTTCAGATTTTCCACTGCCGATTCTCTGGCATGCTGCTGAACGTGTTCTAGCAGTTTCCTGTATGCCCTTTCCAGATGCTGTTCCTTCCTTAGCAAATGGTCCAGATCAGGTTTGAGCTCTGAGACCCCTGCAAGACCGAGCATAGCCTCTCTATATTCTCGCAGGTCCTCAAGGTCAGGTTCCCCTTCATCGCCAAACACAAAATGATCTGTAAGGCTCTCCCACAGCAATCCAGGGCCTCCAAAGTCATATCCCTCCGGAGAGAATTCTGTTGTCTCCCCTAAATATCCCTGCTCTGCGTGCCATTGCAGAGCCTGATAAAGATCGTCCAGCTCTATCTCCTGCTGGACCAGCCTGTCCAACTCAGTCACACATTGCTCCTGGGGCCGCTCTCCCAGGAATGCCAT
Source organism: Aquarana catesbeiana (assembly GCF_042186555.1). NCBI lineage: Eukaryota > Metazoa > Chordata > Amphibia > Anura > Ranidae > Aquarana > Aquarana catesbeiana. The sequence goes on from NC_133324.1 coordinate 44,115,822, forward strand.
CCGCAATGCCCGTTGGTCACTGGCCCGTTGCTCTTGGGTTGGAAAGCACTTGCCCTGTTTTATACCAGCGAGCTGGAGGGCTCCAATCCAGAACGCCACCCGAATTTGCTGCCTAAGCTCCAGATATTCATCCTCAGACACAGTCCTGGTATATGTTGAAAAGATGATCCGCAGCAGCCCCGGGAACTCTGATGCCAGGTCCATATCTCAGCTGGGGTGACTGAAGTCTGCTATCCTGATCTTGGATCCAGGTGGAGGTTTAGATCTCCCAGACTGCAGGAAGCTTCCCACTGCTTGCCACCAATGTCACGGAACTAAGTGTGGGAAATGCTGCACCAACTCCTATTGAAAACAAAGGAAAAAAGAAAAAAGAATGAAGCAGCCAACACAACAATCTGACTAATTGTGAATATATAAGGAGCAACAAAGTGTGGCGCTAATAAAGTAGCAATGGAAAAAACAAAACATCACAGTGGGTGGTGATAATATATAAAATGAAGAAGGGTTGTTGCCCTAAATAAATAGTGGTAAGACCCTATAATATACCAAAGAAATGTGATCGTAGTTGGTCCAACAGTACACCTGGGTCCAATCCAACTTCTTCAGGGATACACCATCCGGTGGTATTTTCTGCTTCTTCAAGTCAAGCCCACCGGCAGGATCCGAATCTGACCAACTCTACCGTTTGATCTACTCCACCGTTTGACGGTACAAGCCTTTTTGACTCACCGCCCACGGCCTGTGAGTCCACCCTTTCTGGTAAGGGCATTTTATGTTTATCTGCCTGAGATGATATGGTCATGCCGAGAGAAGATATTACCCCACATACAGAGATGTCCCTAACAGTCCCTTTATATGATATATGAAGACTGGGAGCACCTACAGTGTCATACTGGCACCGTGACCAAACTATTCTTCAGAGACGGACACTAATATTCCACATACCCACTTTTTTGATACATTTATGTATTTTAGATTTTTATAATAAGTCTGACAGTTGAGATGAGTTTTCATGTTGTGTTAATTTTCAGTGGGTGTTCTTTAGGTTATTTATCTATCTGTTATTCACATCCAGGTCACACTCACCATAACAGATTCACTCATCTGTGATTCATTATTAGGAGTTACACGTAGCCTATTCTTTGGTATATTATAGGTCTTACCACTATTTATTTAGGGCAACAACCCTTCTTCATTTTATATATTATCACCACCCACTGTGATTTTTTGTTTTTTACATTGATACTTTATTAGCACCACACTTTGTTGCTCCTTATAATGTTACGGAACGTCCCACACTCCACTTGAGTGCTTCCGTCAGTATACCACTTCCTTGTAGTCTGGATACAGATATCAGATATTTCAATCGCTCCCAAGCATAAAACAAGACAAGACTTGCTTAAATGCTAACATGGACTATTTTTTATTTAGAATCAAAATTACAAGACTTTATATACCGTTGGAACCTCCTCGAATAATACAACTGTAACCTAATTAACATGAGCTAGTTTACTAAATCATTTACCCAGACTAGGTGACTATTCAATACACATTACCATAAACATCAACACAGGGTTAATTAGAACAAACAACAATTCGTGGAATACCCTTAGAACCTGTGGTAAGCCAGACTAGACTCCTTTACATTAAACACATTATAGCAGACAACAAGACAGGTAGTTGGAGTTGATGACACCAGCATCTCCTCACAGTATATGTCCCAACAGTAGGGATGAGCCGAACACCCCCCAGTTCGGTTCGCACCAGAACCTGCGAAAATTTGCATGTTATTGTCCTAAAAAGGGTTTGGGGACCCGGGTCCTGCCCCAGGGGACATGTATCAATGCAAAAAAAACTTTTAAAAATGGCAGTTTTTTCGGGAGCAGTGATTTTAATGATGCTTAAAGTAAAAAAAAAGTGAAATATTCCTTTAAATATCGTACCTGGGGGGTGTCTATAGTATGCCTGTAAAGTGGGGTGTGTTTCCCGTGATTAGAACAGTCCCTGCACAAAATGTCATTTTTAAAGGAAAAAAAGTCATTTAAAACAGCTTGCGGCTTTAATGTAATGTCGGGTCCTGGCAATATTGATGAAAATCAGTGAGACAAACGGCATGGGTACCCCCCAGTGCATTACCAGGCCCTTTGGGTCTTGTATGGATATTAAGGGGAAACCCGCACCCAAATTAAAATAAGGAAAGGTGTGGGGCCACCAGGCCCTATATACTCTGAACAGCAGTATACAGGCGGTGCAAACAAGACAGGGACCGTAGGTTTGTTGTTAAGTAGAATCTGTTTGTAATTTTGAACGGGTACATTTTTAACGTGTTTAGCTCCAGCCAAAAAATCTTTTTTAAGCTTTTTGGAAAACATAGGGAAGGGTTATCACCCCTGTGACATTTGTTTTGCTGTCTGTCCTCCTCTTCAGAAGATTTCACCTCACTTTTTGTCCCAATGACAAATGTTTTTTGAAAATTTGGGTTTTTTTGTGGAACAAGGACTGGAAAGCATCAGTGGAAAGGAGAAATGTTTTTCCCATATTAACTCTTACAGGAGAGAATTTCCCTTCCTAGGGGTAGATTTCATCTCACTTCCTGTTGTCTCCTTCCATTTGCAAATAGGAGTCGTTTGTAAGTTAGATGTTTGAAAGTAGAGGCCTGCCCTATATACTCAGCAGAAATTTGGGCCTTAGGTGTTGTTGTGGCCACAACACTGTAAGCCCTCACAGGGAACTGCTGTGAAATATTAGATCAAGAATTGTAATTACATGCCCCTGTTGAACAGGGGCTGAAAAATTAGGCCTTAGGCACTGGTGCTGGTGACACAACACTGCAACCCCTCACAGATACTCTAGTTGGAATGCAGGAATGAGCCCTGCTGCAAAGTATTGCATCAAAAATTGTAATTACATGCCCCTGTTAAACAGGGTCTGAAAAATTAGGCCTTAGGCACTGGTGCTGGTGCCACAACACTGCAACCCCACACAGATACTCTAGTTGGAATGCAGGAACGAGCCCTGCTGCAAAGTATTGCATCAAAAATTGTAATTACACGCCCCTGTTAAACAGGGGCTGAAAAATTGGGCCTTAGGCACTGGTGGTGGCGCCCAGAACCAAAAATGTTCTTACAAGCTATCAGCGTGATCATTGAGGAGGTAGAGGACAATTACTCAGGATAGTCACTCAGCATAAGCATAGGCAGTCTTTGAAGGCATCTGAGATTTCAAAAAAAATTATTCGGTTACATCAGCATCAGGTGCTTGGTAGCTGGTGGTGATCCAAGACTGATTCATTTTTATGAAGGTCAGTCGATCGACCGAGTCGGTGGACAGACGCACCCTGTGATCGGTTACAAAGCCTCCAGCAGCACTGAATGTGCGTTCCGAAAGAACGCTGGATGCAGGACAGGCCAGTAGCTCAATTGCATACTGTGCAAGCTCTGGCCAGTGATCCATCCTCAAGACCCAGTAACCCAGAGGATTTTCGGTGGGAAAGGTGTCCAAGTCAGATCTTGCCCCTAGGTATTCCCGCACCATGTAAAACAGACGCTGGCGATGGTTGCTGGAACCGATCATACCTTGGGGCTGTGGACCAAAAAATTGTCTGAACGCATCGGTCAGACGGCCACCTTCTCCACCGATCCTTCTTTGACTGACCGAAGCCTCAGCAACACGTTGTCCAGAAACAGGAGTTTGTAACCTCCCAGTCTCTGGGAACGCGTTGCACAGACCTTTCTGCAAGGCCTCCTGAAGATGTTTCATCCTCTGCTCCCTCTGCGATGGCAAGATAAGGTCCTCCACAACCTTACCCTTGTAACATGGATCAAGGAGGGTTGCCAGCCAGTATTGGTCCTTCTCCTTGATACCACGAATACGAGGATCCTTACGCAGGCTTTGCAGGATCAAGGAGGCCATGCAGCGTAGGTTTGCTGAGGCATTCGGTCCGGAGTCCTCTGGGTCACTAAGGATGACATGGTCCGCAGCCACCTCCTCCCAGCCACGTATAAGTCCATGTGTTTCTTGGGACTGATCCCTTAAAGACTGCTGCTGATGCTCAGGCTCCACCTCCATACTGACACAATCTTCCTCCTCCTCCTCCTCCTCCTCGTCCTCTTCCTGTGTGATCGGCGGGCACGCAGGAACACTGTATGGATAAAGGGGGCCTTGAGAGCTAAGGAAGTCCTCCTCTTCCTGCCTCTGTTCTGCCTCAAGTGCCCTGTCCATTATTCCACGCAGCGTGTGCTCCAACAGGTGGACAAGGGGAACAGTGTCACTGATGCATGCACTGTCACTGCTCACCATTCTCGTGGCCTCCTCAAATGGTGACAGGACAGTGCATGCATCCCTGATCATGGCCCACTGGCATGGGAAAAAAAAACAAGCTCCCCTGACCCTGTCCTGGTGCCATAGTCGCACAGGTACTCATTGATGGCCCTCTGCTGCATGTGCAACCACTGCAGCATGCCAACGTTGAGTTCCACCTGGTGGGCATGTCACAGATTAGGCAGTTCTTGGGCAGGTTAAACTCCTTTTGGAGGTCCGCCAGCCGAGCACTGGCATTATATGACTGGCGGAAAAGCACACAGACTGTCCTGGCCTGCCTCAGGACATCCTGTAAGCCCGGGTACCTGCCCAAGAACCGCTGCACCACCAAGTTAAGGACGTGAGCCAAACAGGGCACATGGGTCATTTGTCCCTGTCGGAGGGCAGAGAGGAGGTTGGTGCCATTGTCTCAAACCACCATTCCTGCCTTAAGTTATCATGGCGTCAACCACCTCTGAACCTGCCCCTGCAGAGCTGACAGAACCTCTGCCCCAGTGTGGCTCCTGTCCCCCAAGCACACCAGCTCAAGCACCGCATGGCATCTTTTGGTCTGCGTACTTGCGTAGCCCCTTGAACGGCTACGGAACACCGCTGGTTCCGAGGACAAAGCACAGGAAGAGGCCATGGAAGAAGAAGAAGAGGAGGGGGTGGAGGAGAGAGGTGTGTCACAATCATTAGTAGTGGCATTTTGGAGGCGTGGTGGCGGAACAACCTCCAACACTACTGCACCTTGTCCTGCATCCTTCCCAGCTGCCAGCAGAGTCACCCAATGCGCCGTGAAACTTAGGTAACGTCCCTGTCCATGCCTGCTGGACCATGAGTCAGCGGTAATATGCACATTTACCGCTGACCGCCCTGTCCAGCGAGGCATGGACATTGCCTTCCACATGCCGGTAGAGAGCCTTCCGTGAGAAAAAGTGGCGTTTGGGTACCTGCCACTGAGGAACCGCACATTCCACAAACTCACGGAAGGGGGCAGAGTCTACCAACTGAAAAGGCAGCAGTTGAAGTGCTAGAAATTTTACCAAGCTAGCATTCAACCGCTGGGCATGTGGATGGCTGGGAGCAAACTTCTTTCGGCGGTGCAGCAGCTGGGGCAGGGAAATTTGCCTGGTACAATCTGACGTCGGTGTACCGAAATCAGATTGCCCACAAGTACTTGGCTGTGACACACCTAATTCTACACCTTCATTCCTCTTAGTGCAGGTCTCAGAGAGGACTGAAGGTATAGTGGGGTTGGAGATCTCAGCTGATGAGGAGAAAGGAGAGGTCCCCTTTGTTCTTTGGTGTGGTCAAGCATGTGGTACCCAAGTGGGAGATGTTTTGACCACGCAAGATACGCTTGAGACATATGTTGCAAATAGCAGCGGTGCGATCTGATGCACTCGTCTCAAAAAAGGCCCACACCAAAGAACTTTTTGAATAACGCACAGAGACTGCAGCACCCTGCACATGTGGAGCTTTGGGGTGTGATGCAGTCAGTGTACTGCCCTTAGACTGGCCCCTGGAGGGCATCCTGCCTCGTTGGTGATGTGCCGCCTCCTCCTCCTCCTCTCTCCTATCAGGCACCCACGTTGAGTCAGTGACCTCATCATCCCCTCCCTCCTCATCACTGGAGCAAACCTGGCAGTATGCTGCAGCAGGGGGAGCATGACTGCCAGATTGCTGTCCTTCTTGGGCACCCCCTCTGTCCGTGCTCACGTTACTGCCTTCATCAAGCTCAGTATCATCATCAGAGCCTTCCAAACGCTGGGCATCCTCCTGGAGCATGTACCCAACACTGTGGTCAAACAGTTCGAGGGACTCCTCAGGAGGACATGGTGGGGCTAGGGAAGGAGTCACTGATGACATTGAGCCGAGAGAAGAGGCCGCTGCTTTTCCAGACAAAGTACCCTAAGCATGGGTGAGAGAGAATGAGGAGGATGAGGACGGCTTGGTCATCCACTCGACCAAGTCTTCCGCAAGTTGTGGCTCAACACGGCCACCTGCCGAAAAAAAGGCCAAGTGTGTCCCACGGCCACGTGCTGATGAGGATGCACCGTCCCCACGACCAGCACTAAACACAGAGCCTGCTTGCCCTCTTTTATTGGATTGTGACTGTATGCCTCTCCTTCTTGGCCTTCCAGACATGCTAATGGCCTGTAGCTGCACTAAGCTGGGATATATATATATATATATATATATATATATATATATATATATATATGTACTGATACTGCAGCTAGCAAAATCAACTGCCTGCCTGAACACTGTGCAGAGCTCGCAAAAAACGAACTTGTAGCTTTTTTAGCTGCCTGCGGTAGTGATAGGATCAGGAAAACACCACCAACCTGTAGGTAGCTTTAGGTGAACACTGTGCAGAGCTTGCCAATAAATAACTTGCAGCTTATTTAGCTGCCTGAGGTAGTGATAGGATCAGGAAAACACCACCAACCTTCTACAGGTAGCTTTAGCTGAACACTGTGCAGAGCTTGCAAAAAAATAACTCGCAGCTTATTTAGCTGCCTGTGGTAGTGATAGGATCAGGAAAACACCACCAACCTTCTACAGGTAGCTTTAGCTGAGCACTGTGCAGAGCTCACAAAAAAATAACTTGTAGGTTTAGCTGAACACTGTGAGGCGGACGCACCACACTAACTTGTATTTTTAGCTGAACACTGTGAGCAGGACGCACTACACTAACTTGTAGCTTTAGATGAACACTGTGCAGAGGTCTCACTACGCTAACTTGTAGTTTTAGCTGAACACTGTGAGCAGGACACACTACACTAACTTGTAGTTTTAGATGAACACTGTGCAGAGGTCTCACTACACTAACTTGTAGTTTTAGCTGAACACAGTGAGCAGGACGCACTACACTAACTTTTAGCTTTAGATGAACACTGTGCAGAGCTTGCAAAAAAATAACTTGTAGGTTTAGCTGAACACTGTGAGGAGGACGCACCACACTTACTTGTAGTTTTAGCTGAACACTGTGAGCAGGACGCACTACACTAACTTGTAACTTTAGATGAACACGGTGCAGAGGTCACACTACACTAACTTGTAGTTTTAGCTGAACACTGTGAGCAGGAAGCACTGCACTAACTTGTAGCTTTAGATGAACACCGTGCAGAGATCTCACTACACTAACTTGTAGTTTTAGCTGAACACTGTGAGCAGGACGCACTACACTAACTTGTAGCTTTAGATGAACACTGTGCAGAGCTCGCAAAAAAATAACTTGTAGGTTTAGCTGAACACTGTGAGGAGGACCCACCACACTAACTTGTAGTTTTAGCTGAACACTGTGAGCAGGACACACTACACTAACTTGTAGCTTTAGCTGAACACTGTGCAGAGGTCTCACTACACTAACTTTTAGTTTTAGCTGAACACTGTGAGCAGGATGTACTACACTAACTTGTAGCTTTAGCTGAACACTGTGCAGAGGTCTCACTACACTAACTTGTAGTTTTAGCTGAACACTGTGAGCAGGACGCACTACACTAACTTGTAGCTTTAGATGAACACTGTGCAGAGGTCTCACTACACTAACTTGTAGTTTTAGCTGAACACTGTGAGCAGGACGCACTACACTAACTTGTAGCTTTAGATGAACACTGTGCAGAGCTCGCAAAAAAATAACTTGTAGGTTTAGCTGAACACTGTGAGGAGGACGCACCACACTAACTTGTAGTTTTAGCTGAACACTGTGAGCAGGACGCACTACACTAACTTGTAGCTTTAGATGAACACGGTGCAGAGGTCACACTACACTAACTTGTAGTTTTAGCTGAACACTGTGAGCAGGAAGCACTGCACTAACTTGTAGCTTTAGATGAACACCGTGCAGAGGTCTCACTACACTAACTTGTAGTTTAAGCTGAACACTGTGAGCAGGACGCACTACACTAACTTGTAGCTTTAGATGAACACTGTGCAGAGCTCGCAAAAAAATAACTTGTAGGTTTAGCTGAACACTGTGAGGAGGACCCACCACACTAACTTGTAGTTTTAGCTGAACACTGTGAGCAGGACGCACTACACTAACTTGTAGCTTTAGCTGAACACTGTGCAGAGGTCTCACTACACTAACTTTTAGTTTTAGCTGAACACTGTGAGCAGGACGCACTACACTAACTTGTAGCTTTAGATGAACACTGTGCAGAGGTCTCACTACACTAACTTGTAGTTTTAGCTGAACTCTGTGAGCAGGATGCACTACACTAACTGTAAATAGTCTAGCTGCCTGACTGTGGTACTAATAGGATCAAAAGAACACCAGCAATTTTCTTCAGGTAGCTGTAAATACTGTAACAAGACAAGCCTGCCTGTCAGTAGGAAGATAACAGGAACGGATCTAGCTAAACTGAATACAGTGTGTATATATATATATATATATATATATATATATATATATATATATATATATATGCAACACCTGGGATGCATATATGTACACAATACACTGTAAGTGCAGCTAACTCACTGATTGTCCTGCCTAATCTAGCTAACTCAAATGAAATGACACTGTCTCTCTGTCTAGCTATGTATCTCAACGCCGGAACACACACTACACAGGGCCGCCGTGAAGGCGGCCTTATATAGTGTGAAGCGTGTTCTAAACCCCCTGAGCCATAATTGGCCAAAGTCACCCTGGCTTTAGCCAATTACAGCTCTCTCTACCGACGACGCTGTGATTGACCAAACATGCGGGTCATAGTGCATGCTTGGCCAATCATCAGCCAGCAATGCACTGCGATGCCGCAGTGAATTATGGGCCGTGACGCGCCACACGAATTTGGCACGAACGGCCCATAACGTTCACAATTCAGTGAACGATCGAACAGCCGATGTTCGAGTCGAACATGGGTTCGACTCCAACACGAAGCTCATCCCTACCCAACAGTATGAATCAGTCTTATCAGCAGGGGGCTGCTGGAGGAATCCCCCCTCCTCAGCCTAGTCATCAACAACTATAATAGGAGTAGACTGTTCGTCTCCTAGCCAGTCCTGGAGGCCAATGTGATCAGCTCACTCAATTAACATGTTGAGTTCAGAATCAAACAAACCAATAATAGTCTTTACATATATATCCTGGGAGATATTGGGGATAGATATTACTGTCCCATTTTAAGTAGACCAAGATATATTTTGTCACTCACCCTGTGCCAGGATAGCACAGGGTGACTTAGACATAAGAGGTGTATGGGGAGCTGACACAAGGGCATCCCCTACTTTCCAAGGGATTCTGAGTTCCACGGGCCCTCCCATCACAGTCACTTTAACTGCTAATTGCGCAGTCATGCAATGCTGTACCCAAACGAAATTTGCGTCCTTTTCTTCCCACAAATAGAACTTTCTTTTGATGGTATTTGATCACCTCTGCGGTTTTTATTTTTTGCGCTGAATGGAAAAAGACCGAAAATTTTGAAAAAAAATGATTTTTTCTACTTTTTGTTATAAAAAAAATCCAATAAACTCAATTTTAGTCATACATTTAGGCCACATGTCTTTGGTAAAAAAAATGTCAATAAGCGTCTACAAACTAGGGTACATTTTCTGGAATTTACCCAGCTTTTAGTTTATGACTGCCTATGTCATTTCTTAAGGTGCTAAAATGGCAGTGCAGTACAAAACCCCCCCAAATGACCCAATTTTGGAAAGTAGACGCCCCAAGCTATTTGCTGAGAGGCATGTTGAGTCCATGGAATATTTTACATTTTGCCACAAGTTGCAGGAAAATGACAAACTTTTTTTTTTTTAGAACAAAGTTGTCACTAAATGATATATTGCTCACACAGACAATGGGCATATGTGGAATTGCACCCCAAAATACATTCTGCTGATTCTCCTGAGTACGGGGATACCACATGTGTGGGACTTTTTGGGAGCCTAGCCGCGTACGGGGCCCCGAAAACCAAGCACCGCCTTCAGGATTTCTAAGGGCGTAAAGTTTTGATTTCACTCCTCACTACCTATCACAGTTTTGAAGGCCATAAAATGCCCAGATGGCAAACCCCCCCCCCCAAATGACCCCATTTTGGAAAGTATAGACACCCCAAGGTATTTGCTGAGTGGCATGTTGAGTCCATGGAATATTTTATATTTTGACACAAGTTGTGGGAAAGTGACACATTTTTTTTTTGCACAAAGTTGTCACTAAATGATATATTGCTCAAACATGCCATGGGCATATGTGGAATTACACCCCAAAATACATTCTGCTGCTTCACCTGAGTACAGGAATACCACATGTATGGGACTTTTTGGGAGCCTACCTGCAAACGGGGCCCTGAAAACCAATCACCGCCTTCAGGATTTCTAAGGGCGTAAATTTTTGATTCACTCCTCACTACCTATCACAGTTTCGAAGGCCATAAAATGCCAAGATAGCACAACCCCCCCCCAAATGACCCCATTTTGGAAAGTAGACACCCTAAGCTATTTGCTGAGAGGCATGGTGAGTATTTTGCAGCTCTCATTTGTTTTTGAAAATGAAGAAAGACAAGAAAAAATTTTTTTTTAAATTTTCAAAACTTTGTGACAAAAAGTGAGGTCTGCAAAATACTCACTATACCTCTCAGCAAATAGCTTGGGATGTCTACTTTCCAAAATAGGAACAAACACAGGGAAGTAACCCAGCGCCAGTGTTTGGCCACCCTGAGAGTATCAAACATAACATATAAAATAAATAAATAAGTTAGCTATACCATCCGTCAAAAATTGTTAATGTATATATAGCATAATACATATAGAAAAATAAAAAAGGAAACCAAAAACTACAATAAACATAATAATGATACCCCGTGCTGCCAGACAAACTGTAACTGGTGGAAACAGATCATAACAGGAAAAAGCATATAAATAGTCCAGCGCTCAGGATATTGTTAAGAAGCAAAATACGACAAGCATAAAAGTTTATAGTAGTTTTAATAAACCAGTAGTGGGCCAGTAATAAACGATGGTCTAGAATAACAATAAAAACTGCCAGAAAGACCGGGTTCAGAAGCTCCGTTGAAAAAGAAAACGCATTGTAATGAAAAAACACATAATCAAAAAATGCACAATAAGAAATATTAAGAATATTAAAAACCACAAGCTCTTGATAATGTTATTAGTGATCAATTAAAACATCAACAGAGGGTCAGAGGCATTGAGCAGCAGGAGGCTAACACAGGAGATCCATCCAAAGAGGCATGCAGAGACCACTGAGTGAAGTATAAAAACAAACACTTTGGCTCAAAGCAGGTGACAATGGGCAAAGTGATGGTAATATGCCAAAAGTACTCACAGCCAGGTGGAAAAGCTCAGAGTTGCCTCATGGAGTGGGGAGGTTTGTGCTATGTAGATGGATGCACAGGCTGAGATGGATGATGAGATGGCCGCGGTGTTGTAAATAAGCCAGGTGGAAAAACTCAAAGTTGCCTCATGGAGTGGGGAGGTTTGTATCATGTAGATGGATGCACAGGCTGGGATGGATGATGAGAAGGCAGCGGTGTAAAGATGTAAAGCTCTGCCGTGCGCAGAGCAGCCTGGCCGGAGCTGTGTGTCTGTAAGGGATGACGTCAGCACGGGGGAGCCGCTGGAGCGCCAGAGGAAGTGAGACAAACCGCTGATCAGCTGAGCGGTGTCTCCACAGAGATGAAGTCTCATCAGTGAGAAATAGTGACACTGCGCTGAAGTTAAGACTGCCACTGGGAGGCTGTCTGGAGGGGGAGTTGTGGCGACAGGTTGATGGAGCTCGCATCTGCCTGACCAGCCTGAGAAAGTAACCAACAGTCCTCAGAGGAAACAACTGGTCAAAAACATCAAACTCGGATGGGGTGGTGGAAATGATAATAAAGTTGAAAGAGACCCTTGCTGGTTAGAGGGGCGGCTTCACAGGAAAGGTGGAAAAAAAAAAAAGGAATGGATGAAAACTCGCGGTGAAGGGCTCAAGCTGAAGCCTCTGCCTTGTGGAGGGGGGAGAGAGGTTGCCTTGACGACGCGTTTCGCGCATGAGCGCTTTGTCAACTGACAACTCCCCCTCCAGACAGCCTCCCAGTGGCAGTCTCAACTTCAGTGCAGTGTCACTATTTCTCACTGATGAAACTTCATCTCTGTGGAGACACCGCTCAGCTGATCAGGGTTTGTCTCACTTCCTCTGGCGCTCCAGCGGCTCCCCCGTGCTGACGTCATCCCTTACAGACACACAGCTCCAGCCAGGCTGCTCTGCGCACGGTGGAGCTTTACATCTTTACACCACTGCCTTCTCATCATCCATCCCAGCCTGTGCATCCATCTACATGATACAAACCTCCCCACTCCATGAGGCAACTTTGAGTTTTTCCACCTGGCTTATTTACAACACCGCGGCCATCTCATCATCCATCCCAGCCTGTGCATTAATCTACATAGCACAAACCTCCCCACTCCATGAGGCAACTCTGAGCTTTTCCACCTGGCTGTGAGTACTTTTGGCATATTACCATCACTTTGCCCATTGTCACCTGCTTTGAGCCAAAGTGTTTGCTTTTATACTTCACTCAGTGGTCTCTGCATGCCTCTTTGAATGGATCTCCTGTGTTAGCCTCCTGCTGCTCAATGCCTCTGACCCTCTGTTGATGTTTTAATTGATCACTAATAACATTATCAAGAGCTTGTGGTTTTTAATATTCTTAATATTTCTTATTGTGCATTTTTTGATTATGTGTTTTTTCATTACAATGCGTTTTCTTTTTCAACGGAGCTTCTGAACCCGGTCTTTCTGGCAGTTTTTATTGTTATTCTAGACCATCGTTTATTACTGGCTCACTACTGGTTTATTAAAACTACTATAAACTTTTATGCTTGTCGTATTTTGCTTCTTAACAATATCCTGAGCGCTGGACTATTTATATGCTTTTTCCAAAATAGGGTAATTTGGGGGGGGGGGGGGGTTGTGCCACCTGGGCATTCCATGGCCTCCGAAACTGTGATAGGCAGTGAAGAGTGAAATCAAAAATGTACGCCCTTAGAAAGCCTGAAGGCGGTGCTTGGTTTTCGGTGTCCCGTTTGCGGCTAGGCTCCCAAAAAGTCTCACACATGTGGTATCCCCATACTCAGGAGAAGCAACAGAATGTATTTTGGGGTGTAATTTCACATATTCCCATGGCATGTTTGAGCAATATATCATTTAGTGACAACTTTGTGCAAAAAAAAAAAATTGACTTTTTCCCACAACTTGTGTCACAATATAAAATATTCCATGGACTCGACATGCCTCTCAGCAAATAGCTTGGGGTGTCTACTTTCCAAAATGGGGTCATTTGGGGGGGTTTTGAACTGTCCTGGCATTTTATGCACAACATTTAGAAGCTTATGTCACACATCACCCACTCTTCTAACCACTTGAAGACAAAGCCCTTTCTGACACTTTTTGTTTACATGAAAAAACATTTTTTTTTTTTTTGCAAGAAAATTACTTTCAACCCCCAAACATTATATATTTTTTTTAAGCAAATGCCCTACAGATTAAAATGGTGGGTGTTTAATTTTTTTTTCACACAGTATTTGCGCAGCAATTTTTCAAACGCATTTTTTTGGGAAAAAACACACTTTTTAAAATTTTAATGCACTAAAACACACTATATTGCCCAAATATTTGATTAAATAAAAAAGATGATCTTAGGCCGAGTACATGGATACCGAACATGACATGCTTTAAAACTGCACACAAACTTGCAGTGGTGACAAACTAAATACATTTTTAAAAGCCTTTAAAAGCCTTTACAGGTTACCACTTTAGATTTACAGAGGAGGTCTACTGCTAAAATGACTGCCCTCGATCGGACCTTTGCAGTGATACCTCACATGCATGGTGCAATTGCTGTTTACATTTGGCGCCAGACCGATGCTTGCGTTCGCCTTTGCGCGAGAGCAGGGGGGGGGACAGGGGTGCTTTTTTTTTTTTTTTTTTTTTTTTGCTTTTTTATCTTATTTTTAAACTGTTCCTTTCATTTTTTTTATCATTTTTATTGTTTTCTCAGGGAATGTAAATATCCCCTATGATAGCAATAGGTAGTGACAGGTACTCCTTTTTGAAAAAATTGGGGTCTATTAGACCCTAGATCTCTCCTCTGCCCTCAAAGCATCTGATCACACCAAGATTGGTGTGATAAAATGCTTTCCCAATTTCCCAATGGCGCTGTTTACATCCGGCAAAATCTAAGTCATGAAATGCTCGTAGCTTCTGGTTTCTTAGGCCATAGAGATGTTTGGAGCCACTCTGGTCTCTGATCAGCTCTATAGTCAGCTGGCTGAATCACCGGCTGCATTCTCAGGTTCCCTGTTGGGACAGGAGAGCCATAGAAAAATATGGAAGACGGTGGGGAGGCATTCCCTCCCACTGCTTGTAAAAGCAGTCTACAGGCTAATTAGCCACTAGGATTGCTTTTACATGAAAGCCGACCGCTGGCTGAAAAGAATGATACCAAGATGATACCTAAACCTGCAGGCATCATTCTGGTATAACCACTCAAAGTCCAGCAACATACCAGTACATTGCTGGTCCTTGTTGGGCATATATCTAGGATGGAAAAGGAACTGGGGATCCTAGTAGATGATAGGCTCAGCAATGGCAGGCAATGCCAAGCTGCTGCTAACAAAGCAAACAGAATATTGGCATGCATTAAAAGGGGGATCAACTCCAGAGATAAAACGATAATTCTCCCGCTCTACAAGACTCTGGTCCGGCCACACCTAGAGTATGCGGTCCAGTTCTGGGCACCAGTCCTCAGGAAGGATGTACTGGAAATGGAACGAGTACAAAGAAGGGCAACAAAGCTAATAAAGGGTCTGGAGGATCTTAGTTATGAGGAAAGGTTGCGAGCACTGAACTTATTCTCTCTGGAGAAGAGACTCTTGAGAGGGGATATGATTTCAATTTACAAATACCGGACTGGTGACCCCACAATAGGGATAAAACTTTTTCCCAGAAGATAGTTTAACAAGACTCGTGGCCACTCATTACAATTAGAAGAAAGAAGGTTTAACCTTAAACTACGTAGAGGGTTCTTTACTGTAAGAGCGGTAAGGATGTGGAATTCCCTTCCACAGGCGATGGTCTCAGCGGGGAGCATTGATAGCTTCAAGAAACTATTAGATAAGCACCTGAATGACCGCAACATACAGGGATATACAATGTAATTATGACATATAATCATACACATAGGTTGGACTTGATGGACTTGTGTCTTTTTTCAACCTCACCTACTATGTAACTATATATTGTAAACTTTTTTTTCATGCAGCCTGTGGGCTGCACGAAAAAAAAAAAGAGATTGATCAGTGGGTATGCCCACTATTAGAATACCTCCCTTCATCCACCCACTTCTAATGATGGGCATACATGCACCGTATATATATGCCGAAGCATGGGGGCATCCTCCCGCAAAAGTTAGGAGCAAATTGCTCCTTCGCCCTCTGCTGCCCCAAACACTGTTGCTGTCAAGATAAATAAATCCGCGCTGCAACTGAATGGCGTACCTGCTAAGCAAATGATGGTTAACAATAAAACAAAGTAACATTACAGTATAACAGTAAGTCTTACCATACCTGCAAAGCAAATACAAAAAAAACATAGTAAAAAATAAAACATTTAACTCAACCTGTGCCTAAAATATATATATGCCGAAGCATAGGGGCATCCTCCCGCAAAAGGTAGGAGCAAATCGCTCCTCCACCCACTGCTGCCCCCACGCTTCGGCATATATGCTGAAGTATGTAACTGTGGTGGTAAAATCACCTCTGACAGCGCTGGAGTCACGGCTTTATGTATCGTGGGAGCAAACACTGTTGCTGTCAAGATAAATAAATCTGCTCTGCAGCTGAATGGCGTACCTGAAAACAAAAAAATGGTTAACAATAAAACACAGTAAACAGTAAAGTATAAAAATATTGCATATCTGAAAAGCAAACATGGTAAAACATAATAACAATAAAACATTGCAGAATAGAATACAGTAAAAAAGAGCAGAACAATAGAGAGAGAATAGAGAGAGAGAGAACAATAAAACGACAACTATTTTTGTTTTTTTTATTTTATTTTTTTTTTTGTGTTTTTTATTTTTTTTACTTTTTTTTTTTTTTTATTTTACACTTTTTTTTGTAACTATAACTTTTGTAACTGGTACCAGGTTCGGGTCTCTCAAAATGCGATGGCATCTTGGGAGACCCTGTGTTAGTGTGCCTAGTCTGTGCAGTGCTGTACCCTACACTAATACTCAACTAGTGAATGGTAGCGTTCAAAACATTCACCAATGCAAAGACCAGGATTGTCAGGACAGGAGGGACAATAATACCGGGTGTCGCGCCTATATCCGCGCTTGCTGCAGACACGACATCTTCTTTGGGGAGCTCATTGGGTAGGGGTACTCAGGAGGACATACGGAAAATGCCTCTCATGCAGCCGGCTTACTGCATTTGGTTGGGGAAGGTGAGGTGGAGCACCGTCTGGAAACAGAAGGGCTCTGACGATCTCTTCCTGGAATTTAAGGAAGGATCCAGTCCGTCCTGAAGCTCGGTATAGCACATGAGCGTTCAGCAAAGCCAATTGAAATAAATAAACAGACACTTTTTTGTACCAGCGTCTGGCCTTACGGGCAACTATGTACGGCGCCAACAACTGGTTGTTGAGGTCCACCCCTCCCATGTTAAGGTTATATTCGTGGACACAGAGGGGTTTCTCCACAACACCAGTCGCCGTAAGAATTTGGACCGTCTTGTCTGCATGAAGGGAGGTAAGAACGAAAACATTCTTATTATCCCTCCACTTCATAGCGAGCAAGTTATTACACTTCAAGCAGGCTCTCTCCCCCAGCCTAAGACGGGAATCTACAAGCCGCTGGGGAAAGCCCCGGCGATTAGATCACACGGTGCCACAGGCTCCAATCTGTTGATCAAAAAGGTGACTAAAAAGTGGCATGCTCATGTAATAATTGTCCACGTACCAGTGGTACCCCTTTCTGAATAAGGGTGACACCAAGTCCCACGTAATCTTGCCAGTGCTTCCTATGTAGTCAGGGCAGTTTGTCGGCTCTATGTGACTATCTTTGCCCTCATAAACCATAAAACTACATGTATAGCCTGTGGCCCTGTCACAGAGCTTATACATCTTGACCCCGTACCTGGCACGCTTGCTGGGAAGGTACTGTTTGAATGACAAGCGGCCAGAAAACTTAATCAGGGACTCATCAACGCAGACAACTTGATGGGGAGTAAACAAGTCTGCAAAACATTGGTTGAAGTGGTTTACGAGGGGCCAAATTTTGTAGAGCCGATCGTATCCAGGGTCTCCACGAGGACGACAGAGTTCATTGTTGTTGAAGTGCATGAACCGCAAAATCTGCTCATATCGTGCCCTGGTCATGGAGGCAGAGAACAAGGGCATATGGTGAATTGGGTCAGTGGACCAATATGACCGCAACTCACTCTTTTTAGTTATGCCCATGTTGAGGGAAAGGCCCAAAAAGATCTTAAATTCAGAAACCGTAATTGGTCTCCAATCTCTGGCAAGGGAGGACTGGGGAATAGTGGCGATGTGTTGACCAGCGTACAAATTGCTTTGGTCCACAATAGATCTATAGAGATCTTCGGTGAAAAACAGCGAATAAAAATCAAGTGACGTAAAATCAACTGTTTCCACCTGAATGCCGGGTTGGCCAGTGAATGGGGGAAGTACGGGTGCTGCAGAAGTGGTGGGTTCCCAATTAGGATTGGCGAATGCAGCAGGAAGGGCACTATGGGCACGACGGGCCTGTGTTCGTCTTCTTGGTGGCAGCGGGACACTATTTGTGCTTGCCACCTCACCAGCTTGAACTGCACTTATTGGACTCGCCACGTCACCAAGTGTTACTGCAGTGCTGGATGTACGACCAGGGTGTACTAGGCCGCTGGTGATTGCCAGTTCACCAGAAGGAATAGCAGCGCTAGTACTGCTCTGCTCCATATGAGGGACCTGCGATTCTTGCACCTCAACAACAGCAGAAGAAGATTGGGGTCTGGTACGCCTGACCTTGGCAGGGACCACAACTCCGTCGTCAGAGCTATCTGTCATGGAGCAGCTGTCCTCTACAGGATCATATTCTGAGCCTGAATCTGACAGATGAGTGACTTCCTCTTCACTATCTGTCATGCTCAGAAACGTGTAGGCCTCTTCACTAGTGTACCTTCGATTTGCCATTTTGGGCTCTAAATTTAGTGGTACACTAGTGAGACTCACAGGCAAAAAAGCTCTTGACTGTTAGCGACTGTATCAAAACGCTACCAAAAAACTGTTAGCGATCGCAGGGATCAGGCCTGACTCTGCGAATGCTGCAGTTATGTGTGTTTAGTGTTTTGTAAGTGTCAGTGATCGATCTGGGGGCTGGGCTGGGCTGGGCCGAGGGAAAAACGCAGGTGCTAGCAGGTATCTGGGCTGATCCCACTAACACTGCGTTTTTGGGAACCCTAAACTGCTGGGGACGCTAGTATAGATCTGATCGGATCAGACATTGATCCGTTCAGATACTATACCACTAAGGGAGGTGTATGCTGCGTGCGAGGGTGTTAGCGGTACTGGCGCTAACCTGACGCTGCCTGGGGCGACGCAGACCTTATCTGACCCTAAAACTTAACTTATATCACCGCCGGGCGATCAGGGGGTTAAACCTTTATTAGGTAATAAACGGCGGGTGCCTTGAAACTATAAATTATAAACTAACTAACAATCGTCACCCGTATCACTGGTGAAAGGGGTTAACTAGGGGGCAATCAGGGGGTTAAAACCTTTATTAGGTAGTATATGGGGGTCCCTGATGCTATAAAAAGCTGACGGCGAACTTATATACTTACCTCCCTAACTAGCGTCACCTGTGACACTAATACAGCGATCAGAAAAAGATCGCTTAGTGACACTGGTGACAGGGGGTGATCAAGGGGTTAACCTTTATTAGGGGGGGTTAGGGGGGTATCCTAGACCTAAAGGGGGCTAACCCCAACTGCCCTACCACTTATAACTGTCACAAACTGACACCAATGCAATAATCAGAAAAAAAAAATTGCTATTGGTGTCACTGTGACAGGGGGGTACAGGGGGGTGATCGGGGGGTGATCGGGGGGTGATGGGGGGTGAAATGTGTGCCTGGAGTGTACTACTGTTAGTGTAGTGTTTGCTGCTCTTACTTGATGTCTTCTCTGCTCGGCGCCGGAACGAAAAGACCGACTCGAGGAGAGATGACATCACTTCCTCTGCCGCTGTTTACATTACAGCAGCAGAAGAAGATTGTCATTGGCTGGGAGCGATCGCGAGGGGGTGGCTACGAATGGATGGCCTCCCTCTCACCTCTGATCGCTCGGAGACAGATGCCGACCGCCTCGGATCGGACCCCGGCAAGTGGTTAAGCACATCATCCAGCATGCACCAAAATTACAGATGGGACAAAACACCCCCCAGTCCAGGGGGGCAACTAAAGAGCCTAATATGTGCAAAGGTTATACAACAAATACCATTGCAGTCTAAGGGAACTGACTTGGCAATTTTACTAGTCCCCACTTGGCTGGCTTATCTTCTAGTTATTGGCCTTAAAATGAGTATGGGGCCCAGGTCCCACCCTAAGGGACATATATCAATGTCACCAATTGGACAACCCCAAAAACGAAACAAGGAGAAATGCCTTTAACCACTTCAATACCCAGCCATAGTCAAATGATATCCACAGATGGGATCTCCCATCCTGGGTGGACGTCATATGACGGCCTCGGCTTTCCACCGCTACTGCGGGCCCCCGGGGGCCTGCAGAGCGGCGATCGGGGTACCGTTGTGTCCCTCAAGACACGGGCGTTCCCCGATGGGGGTATTGAAGTGGCGACGGCGGGCGGCAGCGGGCTGCGGAGCGGCGGTAACGGCAATGCAGTGAGGCATTGGGAAGCGGCGTGTATCGTCGGTGACGGCGGTCAGAGCGGCGATCGGGGCTGAGGCTTTTCCCCTGGATACAGCTCAGCCCCGATCACTGTAGCCAATGACATGGCTCTTCACCACATGACCGGCTGTGTCCAATCACAGCCGGTCAGTAATGTAAACAGAAACACTGTGTGTAACTGCTGTTGCTGGGCTCTTCTCCTCACACATCGATTCAGTGTGAGGAGAAGAGATCAGCTAACAGTGAGTTACCTAATACATGTACTACTGTGCCCAGATTGCCCCCCCTAAATAAAGAATACCTGTCATCAGGAGTACCTGTCATCTAGAGTACCTGTCATCTAGAGTACCTGTCATCTAGAGTACCTGTCCATCAGGAGTACCCGCCACCTCACCACCTGCCACCAGAGTACCCGCCACCTCATCACCTGCCACCAGAGTACCCCCCACCTCATCACCTGCCACCAGAGTACCTGCCACCTCATCACCTGCCACCAGAGTACCTGCCATCAAAGTACCTGCCACCAGAGTACCTGCCACCAGAGTACTTCCCACCAGAGTACCCGCCACCTCACCACCAGAGTACCTGCCACCAGAGTACCTGCCACCCGAGTACCCGCCACCTCATCACCTGCCACCAGAGTACCCACCACCTCATCACCTGCCACCAGAGTACCTGCCACCTCACCACCGGCCACCAGAGTACCCGCCACCTCATCACCTGCCACCAGAGTACCTGCCACCTCACCACCTGCCACCAGAGTACCTGCCACCTCACCACCTGCCACCAGAGTACATACAGCCAGTCAGCCACTATGTCCAGAAAGGTGTACACCCCAGAAGAGGCATACCAAATACTGAGTCTGACCGATGAGAGCAATGGGGAGCTCTCACCGCTCAGTTCAGATTCTGGTTCTGGTTCGGAATATGAGCCCCCCGAAGGCAACACATCAGGATCCGAATCAGAGGAGGAAGCAGTCCGTCCAAAAAGACGACGGTCTGAACACCAGACAGCTACCAGCAGTGCCAGCGGCGGTAGACCCCAGGAAGAGGGGCCCAGTACAAGCGCTGCTAGACCCCAGGAGGAAAGGCCCAGCACAAGTGCACGCCAAAGAAGTAGGGCCCAAACCCACCTTCCAGATTCCTTGGCAAACCCATTGTGGCTGCCTTCTACCACAGGGTCAGCCACGATCCCCCCTTTTACAGCACAGCCGGGTGTGCAGGTCAACACTGCAGGTTTTTCACAAATGGATTTTTTTAATTTATTTTTCCCTAACGAATTGATTCAAGGCATCGTGGACCAAACTAATCTCTTTGCCCAACAATTCATTACAACCAACCCCAGCTCCAGCTATGCCCGGGAGCTCTGAGCTATCCTCAGGGAACTGGCTTAGCCAGTAGGGAACCTGTCTCTCTCTCGTTTAAACAGGGGACCCATGCCTCTTCTAAGAGGGATGTGCGCCCTAAAAACAACAAATCTAGGCCCTCAAGGATTGGTTCTCATCATGTCCCTATGGGTGACTCATTTGGATTCCCTAGGCAGGATTATCACCAATCCCCATGTCCTAACTATCAACGGTCCTATGATACTTCTCCCCCTACAGCATGGGAAAACGTACCATGGAAACGTAACTCTCAGGGTTACAACGGGAGTCAGATCCAACACTACCATCCATTCGATGGGCCTAGGAATACAGTCCCTACAAATAATAGGTTTTATCCTCTGTTGGACTTTTACAGCCCTCAACAACGAGGGGTTAACCCAGAAGGATACGGCCATGACTATCCTGAGAGGAACCAGAGTGTTCAATATCCTAGGGACCCACAAAGGGATTACAACTACTCTGGGCCTCCTCAATCCTTTGATCCTCCAAGGGGGAATTCTAATCCCAATTGGGGTTTTCCCAAGGACACCCGAGCACCCAAGCGCTTGGGAGAACGAAAAGAGGAACTAGAGGGGGGAGGCGAATCCAGACACTCAAAAAAAAGAAAGACCTAGGTTCAGGTATTTTCAATTTGTCCAAACAAATGCTCACTGATGCTGAGAAGAGGCTTTTGGACAAAGGTTTGAAGTTTGCTCCACCTAGGAGTCTGAGCAAATTTCAAACCTATATGGACGTGCATAAGTTTACACGCAAATTAAATATTAAACGGTATATGCTGTCTAACACCATTAATAGGGTGAATAATGTAAGCAGCTAATACCAACACACAAATTTGGCAAACGCCTCTCTCTTTAACCCTCCAGGTTCTTTGGCTCCAGCCATTCGTGTTTTCAGAGATGTGGTCCTACGTGACCTAGAGCAAATTAGGGTCAAGAAGGCTAGATTACATAGAGATCTTCAAACTGGACTAGATTCCCTCTGTAAGAACAAATCTCTGGTCATAAGACCGGCTGATAAAGGTGGGGGAATCGTGGTACTAGATCGCCATGATTATCAAGCAGAGATGCATCGCATTGTCGGTGATACTGACACCTATACAATTCTGAACAGGGACCCTCTTAACAAGTATAAGAGGGAATTGGAATCAATCGTGGACAGAGGACTTCGGGAGGGTATTTTGAATGACAAAGAGGGACGTTTTTTGGTTCCAGTAGCCCCCAGAACCCCAGTCATCTACTACCTCCCAAAGATCCACAAGGATTTGGTTTGCCCCCCGGGACGTCCCATTGTAAGTGGGATTGACTCCATCACGTCCCGGGTGGGCAAATATATTGACCATTTTTTACAACCGCTAGTGGGGAAGATTCCATCCTATATTAAGGACACCAAGCAGGTCATCAACACACTCTCTAGCATCATCCCTAGGGAGGGTCTCTGGATGGTAACTGCGGATGTTTCATCCCTTTATACCATCATTCCCCACCATTTAGGTTTACAGGCGGTGGAACTGTTTCTCAATCGAGACTCTAACTTACCTCCTGTACAAATCCAATTCATTATGGAACTCCTGCAATATGCTGCGAGCCATAGTTACTTCTGGTTCGAACAGCAGTTTTATCGACAGGACCGTGGCGTGGCCATGGGAGCCAAATACGCTCCGAGTCTGGCCAATATTTTTATGGCCAAATGGGAGGAGGACGTCATCGACGCCCCCAGGAGACCTGAGGTGCTCCTGTGGGCTAGATATATTGATGACGTCCTCCTCCTTTGGGATGAAGAGGAGACTGAGCTCCACAGTTTTATGAATACCCTCAACATTAACGACCGAGGCATCAGATTACATTTTGAAGCCAGCCAGGAAACCATCCACTTCCTTGACCTGAGGATCCAGATCCTGGAAGGACAGTTCGTGACGTCCACATACTTTAAAGCAACTGACAGAAATTCTTATATTTCTGTAGACAGTTGCCACCACGAACAGTGGCTGAAGGCCATCCCATACGGACAATTTTTGCGCCTTAGACGCAATTGTTCAGATATAGCCACCTTTGATCAGCAGGCATCTATTTTAATAGGAAGATTCCTGGAGAAGGGTTATGACCGTTCTTCCCTCTCACAGGCCGTGAAATCGGCAAGGGACAGGGATAGAGCAACTTTATTAACTGAAGTTTCCAGACCTAGGAATGAGGTCTTGGAGACTATACTGTTTATCACCACTTATTCAGTACAACACTGGACCATCAAGCAATTAATACGAAAACATTGGCATGTTCTTGGTAGCGATTTGACCCTCAAGGCCATCTTACCACCGAGACCAAGGGTGATTTTTAAAGGAGCAGCCTCCCTGGGAAATAAGATAGCACCCACAGTTCAGGACCCTCCACGGGAAAATAGATCCTTCCTGCAAAATCTAACGGGGTTCTATAGGTGTGGGAGATGTCAGGTGTGCTCCCTAAACATCAATAGATCAAGACGTATTACGTCATTTATATCCACCAGTACTGGAGACTCACACGACATTGAACCATTCATCACCTGTAGCTCTGAAGGGGTAGTCTATCTCTTACAATGCCCGTGTGGTCTCCAATATATAGGGAGGACCAAAAGGGCCCTACGGGTTCGTTTAAATAAACACATAGGCAATATTAGAAGAGGGTATGATAAACATCCCGTTTCCAGACACTACGATCAATTCCATGATAGGGACCCTTCTAAGACATTATTTGTTGGCATAGACAAATATAAACCTCATTGGCGGGGTAGCTCGCTTATTAGGGAGATTTCCAAGTTAGAGATGTCCTGGATATATAAGGTTAAAAGTTATGTACCACACGGTATGAACGTAGATACTGACATTAATGCTTTTATTAATAATGCCTGATTTACGGGATGTTGTTGTATATGGCTTTCTCTCTTCTTTTTGTGCATTAATGTTTACAACAATGTTTGGGGGTTATTTTTGATTTGGATCCCCACCTCCGGACCACCGGTTATGCTCCGCGATTAGTGTTTAAGTTGCAGCACCTATTGAATTTATATTTTCCAAAAATATTTTCTCTTCCCATGCATCATTATAGGTATTCCAATTCCAAGACTTATGAGAATTTTAGGATGACCACTAGGGGTCGTTTTGCCAGTGACTTATAACCCTGTCCCCTCATGACTAATCTCTAGGTTGAGCCTGTATGTGTCACCATTCAGGCCCCAAATTTATTCATTTTTTTGTCCCTTAATTGGGGAGTTCATTTTAATTTCCCATACCCCAGTTTTTGCCGTGCCAAAAAAAAAAAAAAAATTTTTTTGGGATATGCATCTTCCAATACAATTACACATTATATGCTAACACTATGGGTTGTTATGGGTGACCATTTTTGGATGTGGTCGCCTTTGACAACTTATCTATGGTTATAGACACATTTTTTAGTTTGTATTAATTTAATTATGATGTATTTTTAGGCCTATTGTATCCGTATTTATCCAGTTTTTATGCTCACCCACATAGCCGTCTGACCATTTATTATATGAGAAGACTGGCGTTGAGGGCGTGTATTTTTATTAAGGCCACTAGGGGTCGCTCTTTGTAATCTGTCCATGTCCCCTTACAACACAAATTTAGTTCAGTTTGTGCGTGTCACCATTCACGCCTAAACTGCTTTAACATTTGCTATTTATATTTAGCAAGTGTATGCATATAGACTTGCTACATCCTATATTTGTTTTGTACTCATATATTTCCCCAGTTTTATTACCAATTAAATGCCAACACCAAGGATTGCTGTGAATGATCCTTTTGGGAGCGATTTGAACTGACAGCAATCTGATGATCTGGCCTAAGATGTTTTTTTATATATTGCATCAGTGGTTTTTAATTTATTTTATTCTTTTATCCCCCTTTTTTTCATACATTTGATTTTTTATCATCTGACTCCCACCCGCGCCACATACAAGGCTGCCCGTTTGTCTACTGTATGTGAAGACCGAGATCAGGGGACGCGCATGCGCACGGGGATCCGACGTTCTTTTTCTTGAGCGGGCGGATCCTACCCCCTGACGTGACATCGCGCATGCGCACGGGGATCCGACGCGCTTTTCCTTGAGCGGGCGGATCCCATCCCCTGACGTGACATCTAATGAGGCATATTGTATTTGGGGCCGCACATGCGCGGTAGCGCTGAGGTCGGGGATGCTCTAGGCTCTCTAGGAAGTTTAGATCCCTCCTGCACATGCGCACTGGCAACTTGTGCGCTTGAGGCTAATGCGGAAGTCCGGCGTGGGGGATTCCAAAGTGAGGCTTATTACTTGTTATTTAAGGGAGGTGATGCGATGAGCAGCTCGTGCCCCTGGAAGACGCATTTTTTTGCGAAACGCAGCGTAGGGCTGAGCGGTATCATCGCGCCACCTCCCACTCTTGCTGTATATCTAACAGGACGAGCTATCTGTGGTCATCCGGCCGGTGCCACAGTCTGTTCTTCTATTTGATGATGCTGATTGTCTTACTTATATGTGAGTGTTTACGCTTTTTTCTATAATAAATTGCCATCTGATTTTATACTATGGGAGCCCTCCCTTTCTTTTCTCCTATGATAACATCATTATGCTGAGGGCTGAGCCCCCCTCCTGTGGATCCATCCATCTCCATCCCAGCACCTGACGCCCTTTTCCAGTTTCCATTTCCATCTCTGCTCCATCTCTGCTCCTGGGAAGTCCGGACTACTAGGATCTTATAAAGCCCTTTTAGACCCTCTGTAACGGGGGGTCATGGGGTTTTGGTAAGCGGCCAGGCTCTTATTGTTGGTGGTGGTCCTGCACATTTGAGGTTCCATGCGGTTGAAGGACCCGTGATTGCTAATTCACTTTTTCTCGGGTTTCTTCTTTTTTGGACATTTTTTCCCTTTATAATAGTTTCTTCAATATATTTATTTTGTTTGGACTTTATTTTTGTGATATGTGTGCACTGATTGCGATATATTATTGCACAGACGTTTTATATATTTTTGTTATTTGTTTGCACTGATCGTGATACATTGCCACACAGACGGTTTATGCATCCACTGATACTGGTTGTATTTAGTGTTTTTGTACGGTGAATCTGATTACACACTCACCAATTTACACAGCGCGAGTCATCTTAATTTTTTCCCAGCTCCTGCTATGCCCGTTTTTTTTGAATGGAGACCCCTAACGATAGTGGAGCTAAAATTGTTTTTAGGCCTAACCCTCAACATGGGGCTTACAAAGAAAAAATGAAATTCATAAGTATTGGTCGACCAAACCCATCCACCATATGCCAGTTTTTTTCATCAGCCATGTCCAGGTCCCGATATGAAATCATAATGCGCTTCTTGCATTTAAGTGACAACTCACAGTGCCCCCCCGAAATCACCCAAACTTTGACAAACTATATAAAGTTCACCCCCTAATTAATTTTTTTTCCCAGAAGTTTACCGAAGTTTATGTCCCTGACAAAAATATATCTGTGGACGAATCCCTGGTGCATTTCATAGGCCGGCTGGGAATCAAGCAATATATCCCCGGTAAGAGGGTGAGGTACGGCTTGAAGCTTAACAAGCTTTGTGAAAGCGCCACCGGTTATGTGCACTCATTCCGCGTGTACGAAGGCAAAGATTCCCAGCTCCAGCCCCCTGAGTGTCCCTCGTACATGGGAATAAGTGTGACATTTTTTTGGGAGTTGGCATTCCCACTCCTCCAAAAGGGGTACCATATTTATATGGACAATTATTATACTAGTTTGCCCCTTCTCCGCCACCTATATCTCAAACAAACTTTGGCCTGTGGTACAGCAAGAAAAAACCGAAAGGGCTTCCCACAGCGTCTTGTCACCACAAACGTTCAAAGGGGGAATCGACAAGCTTGAGGAACGAAGAAGTGTTGGCTGTGAAGTGGGGAGATAGAAAAGATGTGTACATCATGTCCACCATCCACGATGACACCTCGGTGGAACTTCACAGAAGACGCGGTACTGTTCGCAAGCCTACCTGTATCACTGAGTACAATAAATACATGGGGGGGGTGGATTTAAACGATCAGTTGCAGCCCTATCTTTCAACAAGAAAATCCCTATTCTGGTACAAAAAAGTCACAATTTACTTTTTTCACTTGGCCCTTTTAAATTCTTTCATAATCTACCAAAAATCAACAGAAACACCCACCACCTTCATAAAGTTTATTGAAGACATTGTCACTGCCCTGATTTATCCGCAAGTATCCCCCCCAGAAAGCATTCGCTCCGATTCTGTCAGCAGACTACATGAGCGCCATTTCCCGGACCATATTCCACCAACAGAATCCGGAAGACGACGCCAAAAAAAATGTCGGGTGTGCACCAAAAAAGGAATTAGGAAAGATACCAACTTCCATAGTACAGACTGTCCCTCCCAACCTGGCCTTTGCATCGGAGAATGCTTCAGGCGATATCACACGCTGGAAAATTATTAGTCCATATTTCTAATACTGCCATTTCCCCGTTTTTAATTTCTGTCCTGAATATTTCCCTTCCTCAACCAACCATATAATTGCCTTCCATGTGAACCGACCCTGGTCTGTTTCTCAACTATGCCTCTGCCTACCATCTGCATTGTTTTTCCGCCATGTTTTTGCCTTTCACGTGAACTGACCCTGGACTGTATCGACTATGCCTCCGCCTACCGTCTATTTCTGCCTTTTACCTGCACTGACCTCGTCCTCTTGACCATGTTTTTGTCTGCCCCTTGGATTGATCTTTCACCCTGCTACACAGGGGTCTCACATATGTGAGGGGCTCCAGAATAGTGTTCGGAGTTCAGAAAACCAGTTTTTGGTTTTCTGTGTTCCCATAACAGGGTCTGGTTGCCCGGAGGCTTCAAAGCGATTTGGGTGGGAGAAGCCTCTACCCCTGTCCCCATTCTTTCCTGACCGATGCCCTAAGCTTGATGGTACTGCCTGCTCCCTGGACAAATACTGTGGCTGTGCTGACCATACCTCTGCCTGCTGCATGTACTAAGGACAGTATTCCTGCCTGCTGCATGGACGATCCTTTGATTCTTTTGCTGCTGCTGACAACATCCCTGCCTGCTATCTGGACTAATGCTTTGGCTGTGCTGACATCTCTACCTGTACTGACTATTCCTGCCTGCTGCCTGTTTTGCTGTCGCTGTCCACGTTCCTGCCTGCTGCCTGGACCGATGCTCTTCTCTGTGGACCACTGCACTACTAAAATTGCAGGTAATCTGTTCTTTACCCTTTACTCAGCAGAATGTATTTTGGTTTGTAATTGGTATGTACAGTACATGCTATGTGTTAGAAATATGAAGGGCCTTCAACAATGTGATAGGTTGGCAGGAATTTGTGTGTAATGTATGCTCCTAGAACAACTGACAGTGCTACTTGGATGTTGGGCCTCTGTATGTGGCCAGACTATGTAAAAGTCTCACACATGTGGTATCGCCATACTCAGGAGGAAGTAGCAGAATGTATTTTGGGGTGTCCTTTTTGCTATGTACATGCTGTGTGTTGGACATATCTTATAAATGAACAACTTTGTATAAAAAAAAATGCGTTTTCATTTTTTTTCCACATATTCCAAAAACTTTGGGAAAAAAATGAACCATTCAAAAGACTAATTATGCCTCATAGATTATACGTTGGGGTGTTAGCTTTCCAAAATGGGGTCATTTTGTGGGCGTTTCCATTGTCCTGGTGCTCCAGGGCCTTCAAAATTGTAATAGGTGGTTGAGAAATGAGATGTGTAATTTATGCTCCTAGAATGCCTGAAGCTGCTATTTCAATGTTGGGCCTCTGTATGTGGCCAGGCTGTGTAAAAGTCTCACACATTTGGTATCGCCATACTCAGGTGGAGTAGCAGAATGTATTTTGGGGTGTCATTTTTGCTATGTACATGCTATGTGTTGGAAATATCTTATGAATGAACAACTTTGTGTAAAAAAATAATGCGTTTTCATTTTTTTTCCACAGTTTCCAAAAACTTCGGGAAAAAAATGAACCATTCAAAAGACTAATTATGCCTCATAGATTATACGTTGGGGTGTTAGCTTTCCAAAATGGGGTCATTTTGTGGGCATTTCCATTGTCCTGGTGCTCCAGGGCCTTCAAAATTGTAATATGTGGTTGAGAAATGAGATGTGTAATTTATGCATGTAGAACGCCCGACGGTGCTACTTTAATGTTGGGCCTCTGTATGTGGCCAGGCTGTGTAAAAGTCTCACACATTTGGTATTGCCATACACAGGAGGAGTAGCAGAATGTATTTTGGGGTGTCATTTTTGCTATGTACATGCTATGTGTTGGAAATATCTTATGAATGGACAACTTTGTGTAAAAAAAAATGCGTTTTCATTTTTTTTCCACAGTTTCCAAAAACATTGAGCTTTGAAAAAAATGAACCGTTCAAAAGACTCATTATGCCTCATAGATTATACGTTGGGGTGTTAGCTTTCCAAAATGGGGTCATTTTGTGGGCGTTTCCATTGGCCTGGTGCTCCAGGGCCTTCAAAAGTGTGATAGGTTGTCATCAAATGAGATGTGCAATTTATGCTCGTAAAACGCCTGACGGTGCTAGTTGGATGTTAGACCTCTGTATGTGGCCAGGCTGTGTAAAAGTCTCACACATTTGGTATCACTATACTCAGGAGGAGTAGCAGAATGTATTTTGGGGTGTCATTGCAAGTATGCATGTGCTGTGTGAGAGAAATAACTTGTTATTATGACAATTTTGTGCAAAAAAAAAAGAATTGTGGGAAAAAATTACAACTTCAAAAAACTCACCATGCCTCTTACTAAATACCTTGGA
This sequence comes from Aquarana catesbeiana, assembly GCF_042186555.1. Taxonomy (NCBI): domain Eukaryota; kingdom Metazoa; phylum Chordata; class Amphibia; order Anura; family Ranidae; genus Aquarana; species Aquarana catesbeiana. The sequence continues at coordinate 44,146,234 of NC_133324.1, forward strand.
ATGTCTGCTTTCCAAAAAGGGGTAATTTGGGGGGGTATTTGTACTTTCCTGGCTTGTTAGGGACTCAAGAAATGAGATGTGCCTTCAGTACATCAGGTGTGATCAGATATGATCATTTTTCAATGATTTGCACCATAGCTTGTAGACTCTATAACTTTCACAGAGACCAAATAATATACACTAATTTGGGTTATTTTTTACTAAAGATATGTAGTAGTATACATTTTGGCCCAAATTTATGAAGAAAAATTACTTATTTACAAAATTTTACAATAGAAACTAAAAAAAAGTGTTTTTTTTCAAAAATTTCTCTCTTTTTTCGCTTATATTGCAAAAAATTAAAAAAACAGCAGTGATTAAATATCACCAAAAGAAAGCTATGTTTGTGAGAAAAAAATGATAAAAATTTGGTTTGGGTACAGTGTACAGTAGCATGACTGAGTAATTGTCATTCAAAGTGTGAGAGCGCTGAAAGCTAAAAATTGGTCTGGGAAGGAAGGGTGTATAAAAGCCCTGTATTGAAGTGGTTAAATATGCCAAATTGCTTAAGGGCCAGTTCACACCAATGCAGTCCAATGCATATTTTATGCATCAAAAATGCATGGAAATTCAGTTATATGGTTTGCAATGGCATAGTTCACACCAGTGCTTGCCGTTCCAGTGCGTTCCAGTTCCAAAAAAAAAAGTAGAACATGCTGCATTTTTTCTGCACTGGACTGTACTGGAAAGCTGTAAAACGCATCAAAAATGCACTGGAATGCACTTGTCCTTATTTAGGCTTGATTCACACCTATGCACTTTTAGTGCTTTTTGCATTTTGCAGATTTGCTCTACAGAACGTGTTGCATAGAAAACCATGTTAAATTGGCTGTAGTGCAAATCTGCAAAATGCAAAAAGCACTAAAAATGCATAAGGGCCCTAAGGGCCAGATCACACCATAGAAACGCAGTCCGGATGTGTTCCAGGTGCTTTTCTGCATGCAGTGCTTTTACTCCCCCTCTTTTTTCTTAACCTTAAATAAGGACAAGTGTGTTGCAGTGCGTTTTTGATGTATTTAGGTGCATTCCAGTGTGTTTTTGATGCATTTTACAGCGTTCCAGTACAGTCCAGTGGGGAACTGGAAACGCACTGGAACTGCAAGCACTGGTGTGAACTATGCCATTGAAAACCATATAACCTACTTTCCGTACGTTTTTGATGCAGAAAAAAATGCACTGGACTGCATATTGTGTGAACTGGCCCTTAAGGAATAAAAGTTATTTAAAACTACTCGCGGCTATAATGAAATGTCAGTTCGGCAATACGCATAAAAGTTCATTGATAAAAACAACATTAAGAAAAAAAACTAAATTAAGAAAAAAATATGTGCGGGGTTCCCCCGAAATTCCATACCAGGCCCTTCAGGTCTGGTATGGATATTAAGGGGAACCCGGCACCAAAATTAAAAAAAAATGGCGTGGGGGTCCCCCTTAAAATCAATACGAGGCCCTTCAGGTCTGGTATGGATTTTAAGGGGAACCCCGTGCCAAAATAAAAAAAATGGTGTGGGGTCCCCCTCAAAATCCATACCAGGCCCTTCAGGTCTGGCATGGATATTAAGGGGAACCCCGCGCCAATGTTAATTTTTTTTTTTTTTTTTGCACTTTTTCAAAGTGAAATGTGTAAATATATGTTAATATTAATATTATATATATATATATATATATATATATATATATATATATATATATATATATATATATATATATATATATATATATATATATATATATATATATATACAGAAAGATACAAAAAGAAACAATGTTTCTTTTTATTTTAATGCTTTAGCGGCTGAGCCATGTTGTTAATAAACATTGTATCTTTCTGTTTCTTCAGCTGCTTTTTTTTTTTTTTTTTTTACACCTCCTGTTACCGGACTTCTTTAACACTTCAGCTGTCAACAGGGGGTATTTCTTACAATCATTTTGTAAAATCTGATTTGTTGTTCTTTGTCACCCTGATCACATTTTCTCTCCATATCAAGTAAGTTACATACCTGTATATCTTTTCTTCAGGTGAAGATCGATCTTCTTCTTTTTCCCTCACAGTGAGCACTCCTCCAATGATCAAATCTCCATCCTGGAAATATTGGAATTCATCAAATTCATCAGTAAAATGAAGGGTACAGGCCGGACTCTGCATTCCTGATCTCCAGAGTGTCATACATTGCAGGATCACACAGAACTGGAAGATGTAGGTATATGATACACCCATAGCTCCGATCACTGGGTTCTTCTTTAATTAAAGCCTATAATTCTCTATTGCGACACAGACCTCTGCAGCATGGGTATCACAATGACAATACAATGAGATGGCTTCTCTCCCCTCCTTTTATACAGTTCAATACCATACATCTCTCTTTGTTCTCAATATACTGACATCATCTTCTATCTACTTTTAGTTGTTTGCACAGGTAGTTTATTTGTGAGTGGTTAAGTTTAGTCCTCTATTATTCATATTATTTTAACAACTCTAAACCAAGACACATAATTTCTTTAAAATAAACTCCTATTCAGCAAGGATCAATGCTAAATATTATCATAAAATTAAAAATACAAAGGTAGTACCAAATATTTTTTTTTTATAATGATTTCTGCTTACATTAACAATGCACATAACTGTTCTATATTATTCTGACCCTGTTATGCAAAATAATGGCACTGGCTTGAACTTTGGGTCAAAATAATGACGGGTGGGTACCTGCTATTTTGTAGTACAGGACACAGAAAAAGGGAGGAGGAGAACGTGTGCACTAGCAATCAAAAAAATTACTGATATGTATCCTTGTGCAAGAAGAAAACAAAGAATTAGTAGTCCCAAGTACTGGTTTTAATGTGTCCTAAAAAAAGAATTCCACGTATAGCAGCTTGGACCAATGTACCAATGCACATACCATACTCATGGGATCCCTCTACAAGATGAAGCACAGGACCCAAATGATAGTAGAGATCACTGTAGTAGCAGTGTCTATTACTGTGATCTCCACTCATTTCTAGGTCTTGTGCTGAATGGCTTCCCAGCTGCATGCTGAACACAGGCGGTCAGCCACACAGCAAGGATCTCATTCAGAGAATGTTTTGCATTGCATTTGCATTCGCAAAGCATTCTCTAATTAGATGAGGTGGGCAGGTGGGGCAGTGATATCACAAACTCATGTGTTTACAATGCAGCAGGGCAGCCACTTGGTACAAGACCAAGAAGCTAGTGGAGATCACTGTAGTAGGGTTGTCTACTGAAGTGATTTCCAGATTCTAGAGGGATTCCACTGGTATGGTATATGCATACTTAGATTGGTCTAAGCTATGTAAAAAAAATGCCATACCTTGAAGTCTTCTTTAAGGAAAAAGAAGATGAGTGCATTAGTATGTAAGGCAGGTGCAAGGTGGCCTCCTGGCTGTAGATGGCATTGTGTCATAGCCACTGTACAGGAGGGAGGAATGGAGAACTTTGTCCCTCTGGAGCTTACGTCAGTGTCATCAGGGGAGCAGCTGTCAGATTGGGCACTGGAACCCTGGGTGACCTCCGCGGCCATGACACAAAATAACACAAATTTTGTGAAGTGGGCATTGCAGAAATAGAGCTCCTTCTGGTTATGGACAGTGTGGTAGAGATTAGGGCGAATGGTTCGGCCCTAGCATGACTTTTGGCCGAACATTGGGAAACACCCAAATTTTCACAGTGCATTCTGTGCCCTGATTGGGAAAAGCTTTGCCCATTCAGGGTGCAGTAAAAACTGGTTGTTAATGAGCAGGGGCGGGAAGTCATCAGCTGTCAATGGGCTTCCCCCAACAGCTGAATAATACAAAAAAAAATTTGCAAGGAAAAAAAATTGCTCAAATCTACCCTCAGGATGGGAGGAGAAGATTAAAGCCAAATTAACCTGATGGGAGAAGATGTTCTCCAAAGATAACTTTGATGTGGGCTGCACCAGGACTGCCCAAGATCAAATTTGGCTACCTGAAGACAAGCCTTTTCATGAAAGGGCCAGGCGGATCCCTTTGTGTGATAAGGAGAACCTTAGCGAGCAGCTGGCTGAGCTGAAGAAGTCTGGGGTTATTAAGGAGTCCAGGAGCCCTTATATATCCCTGATTGTGGTAGTGAGAAAGAAGAATGGGTCACTCCAGATGTGTATTGACTATCGAACCTTGAACCAAAGGACTATCCCAGACCAGTACACAACACCCCGCATAGAAGAGGCCCTGCAATGTCTGTCTGGGGCCAAGTGGTTCAGTGTGTTGGATCTAAAGAGTGGATACTACCAGATACCCATGCATCTGAATGACCAAGAAAATGCAGCCTTCATCAGCCCCCAAGGATTTTTAGAATTTGACCAAAAGCCACATGAATTACCTGGGGTTCCCACCACTTTCCAGAGACTGATGGAGAACACTGTGGGAGATATGAACTTGGGGGAACCTTGTGTACCATGATGATATCATCGTGTTTGATAGAACATTGGAGGAGCATGAAGCTCGGTTGGAGAAAGTTTTCCAATGGTTAGACACAGAGGGACTGAAACTGTCGCTAGAAAAATGCCAGTTCTACCAGACTTCAGTTACGTATCTTGCACATGTAGTTTCAGCAGAGGGAATAGCTACTGACCCTCAGAAGTTGAAAGCCATTACTTCTTGGCCTCTACCGAGCACCGTCACTGAATTGAGGTTGTTTCTAAGGTTCTGCTCCTATTATAGGAGATTAGTGAAGAGCTTCCCACAGATTGCTAGACCGATGAACGAACTCTTATGCCGCGTACAAACGGGCAGACTTTTCGACCGGACTGGTCTGACGAACGTTCCGACGGACTTTTCGATGGACTTTTGACGGACTTCCGACGGACTTTTGAATGAACGGACTTTCCTACACATGATCACACCAAGGTCCAATGGATTTGTACGTGTCGACGTACGACCAGACTAAAATAAGGAAGTTGATAGCCAGTAGCCAATAGCTGCACTAGCGTGGGTTTTCGTCCGTAGGACTAGCATACAGACGAGTGGATTTTTCGTCCGGACTCGAGTTCGTTGGAAAGATTTGAAGCCTATTTCAAATCTAAAGTCCGTCAGATTTTCGACTGGAAAAGTCCGCTGAAGGTCCGATGAAGCCCACACATGATCGGATTGTCCGCCGGACTTGACCAGTCTGGTCAAAAAATCCACTCGTGTGTACGCGGCATTACAGAAACAGATGGAAGGGGACCCACAGAAAACCCAGAAGGGAGGCCACGGGAATCCATCCAGGAACAATGGAAGGTGGAGTGTGAAAGGACTTTTTAACTACTGAAGGGGAGCTTTGTGGAAGCACCAGTGTTGGCCTACGTGTACCATCCAAGCCTTATGAGTTGCACATGGATGCTAGCAGAGATGGCCTTGGGGGAGTGCTTTATCAAGAGTTGGAGGGAAGACTCCATCCGGTAGCTTATGTGAATCGCAGCCTCACCCCCCTCGAGAATAACTATCCTGTATGCAAATTTTAGTTCTTGGCCCTCAAGTGAGCAGTGGTAGATAAGCTACGTGACTATCTGTACGGGGCCACGTTTGTGGTGAAGACGGATAATAACCCTTTGACTTGCCTGTTAACCACTGCCAAGCTGGATGTCACTGGACATCGGTGGCTGGTTGCTTTGTCTGAGTTTTGGTTCAGTCTGAAGTAGCCGACCAGGAGTGGGTAATCGGGACGCTGATGTCCTTTCTCCGAGACCCCATACCACAAATGCAAAAGAGTTGGGTCCATTTACCTCTAGAAAGAGTACTGGCTGTGTGTCAAGGAGTCGAGCACAAGCACAGAGGAGCGGTAGGAACTGAAGCTATAGGAGTCACTCCTGCTGGAGTGCCCAAATATTATTGTGATTTGACACAAGTGAGCATTTAAGAATTGCCTCAACTGACAAGAGAAGATATGAGGTGGGACCAACTGAAAGATCTGTTGGGAAAGCTTCTGAAGAAGTCCATATCCATTTAAGACCCTTAGATGCTGTTGAATAGTTCCACTGAGGGAGCAAAAGTGGTCCATAGAGATTGGGAACGAATGCGATTAGAAGATGGGATCATATACCGGAGAGCCCCTTCTGAAGAGCCAGAGTTGGCCAATGGAGTTGGTGTGCATTGATTTCTTGTGTCTGGAGCCTGACTTGAGTGTACGAAGTAATGTCCTGGTTGTGACAGATCATTTCACCCGCTATGCTCAAGCTTTCCCCACTAGGGATCAGCAAGCCAGTACTGTAGCAAAAACTCTGGTGGTAAAGTTCTTTATCCACTACGGACTACCCCAACATCTACACTCAGACCAAGGTTGGGACTTTAAGAGCTAGTTAATCAGAAGATTGTGCAAACTCTTGAGTATAAAGAAATCTAGAACCACTCCTTACCATCCTCAAGGGGATCCGCAACACTAATGTTTCAACCGTACCCTATTGAATATGTTGGGAACCCTTCCCTTGGAGAAGAAATAGCATTGGGGAGACTATATAGCTGCAGTAGTTCATGCTTATGATAGCACCTCCAATGACTCTACTGGGTACTCCCCTTACAGATTAGTGTTCAGAAGAGAGGCTTGTTTACCACCTGGCTTTTGGAATATTGTTAGGTCACACCTCCCAGGCTTCCTACTGGGGGTATGTCGACAGGCTTCAGAAGAGCCTAAAGATGGCCTATGAGAAAGCCAAGGAAGCCTCTACCACCAGAGAACAGAGGAACAAGAAAAACTTTGATCTCAAAGTAAGGGTTCAGGACTTACAACGCAGAGATCGAGTGTTTCTACGCAATCTAGGAGTGCCTGGAAAGCATAAACTGGCTGATAGTTGGCACTCTCAACCCTACATTATCTGTAAGTGATTATCTGGGCTTCCTGTATACCAAATTCGGCCTGAGGGTAAGACTGGTCCCCTGAAGACCTAGCACCAAAATCATCTGTTACCTATATCTGAGGTTGTTCGGATAGCTCCATCTCCTTGTCTAGAGACTTACCAGTCCCCTATGAGAGGAAACAAGAATGTCAAGATGGAACCTGTTGAAGTAATTGATGTGCCAGAGACCTCCATTCCCCTCATCAATGATACAGAGAGAGAAACTGTTCTTGAGCCAGAGCTTGAATTGGAACATGCACCAGAGCTTGAACCAGAACATGCACCAGAGCTTGAGCTGGAACATAAGTTTGAACCAGACCGTGAATCAGAACCTGACTCAGAACTGCTGGAAAAATACCAACTCCAGATTGAAACAGAGAATATGCCCCCCAAAAAGACTGATGTATGATACCCTTGGGGAAAATTCTGATGAACTTATTTCTACCACTCAGCACCCTAGTGAAGCACTTGCTCCCTTTATTGAAACTTTAGTAAAGGATGACCTAACTTGGATAACAAGTTAGTGGCCTGTCATAAACTTGATATGACTCTGCCTGATAATGTACATATGTTTTTGTTAGAAGATCCCTCTTTGGATCAGTTGTTTCAACTTCTAGTTTGTCATTAGGGATGAGCTTCGCGTTCGAGTCGAACCCATGTTCGACTCGAACATCGGCTGTTCGATCGTTTGCCGAATTGCGAACGTTATGGGCCGTTCGCGCCAAATTCATGTGGCGCGTCATGGCCCATAATTCACTGCGGCATCGCAGTGCATTGCTGGCTGATGATTGGCCAAGCATGCACTATGACCGCATCCTTGGCCAATCACAGCGCCGTCGGTAGAGAGAGCTATAATTGGCCAAAGCCAGGGTGGTTTTGGCCAATTATGGCTCAGGGGGTTTAGAACATGCCCCACACTATATAAGGCCGTCTGCACGGCGGCCCTGTGTAGTGTGTTCCAGCGTGCTGAGAGATAAAGAGAGAGACAGTGTCATTTCATTTGAGTTAGCTAAATTAGGCTGGACAGTCAGTGAGTTAGCTGCACTTACAGTGTATTGTATATATATATGCATCCCAGGTGTTGCATATATATATATATACACTGTATTCAGTTTTGCTAGATCCGTTCCTGTTATCTTCCTACTGACAGGCAGGCTTGTCTTGTTACAGTATTTACAGCTACCTGAAGAAAATTGCTGGTGTTCTTTTGATCCTATTAGCACCGCAGTCAGGCAGCTAGACTATTTACAGTTAGTGTAGTGCGTCCTCCTCACAGTGTTCAGCTAAAACTACAAGTTAGTGTAGTGCGACCTCTGCACAGTGTTCAGCTAAAGCTACAAGTTAGTGTAGTGTTTCCTCCTCACAGTGTTCAGCTAAAACTACAAGTTAGTGTAGTGAGACCTCTGCACAGTGTTCAGCTAAAGCTACAAGTTGGTGTAGTGTGTCCTCATCACAGTGTTCAGCTAAAACTACAAGTTAGTGTAGTGCGTCCTCCTCACAGTGTTCAGCTAAAACTACAAGTTAGTGTAGTGAGACCTCTGCACAGTGTTCAGCTAAAGCTACAAGTTAGTGTAGTGCGTCCTGCTCACAGTGTTCAGCTAAAACTACAAGTTAGTGTAGTGAGACCTCTGCACAGTGTTCAGCTAAAGCTACAAGTTAGTGTAGTGCGTCCTCTGCCCAGTGTTCAGCTAAAACTACAAGTTAGTGTAGTGCGACCTCTGCACAGTGTTAAGCTAAAGCTACAAGTTAGTGTAGTGAGACCTCTGCACAGTGTTCAGCTAAAGCTACAAGTTAGTGTAGTGCGTCCTGCTCACAGTGTTCAGCTAAAACTACAAGTTAGTGTAGTGCGTCCTGCTCACAGTGTTCAGCTAAAACTACAAGTTAGTGTAGTGAGACATCTGCACAGTGTTCAGCTAAAGCTACAAGTTAGTGTAGTGCGTCCTCCTCACAGTGCTCAGCTAAAACTACAAGTTAGTGTAGTGAGACCTCTGCACAGTGTTCAGCTAAAGCTACAAGTTGGTGTAGTGTGTCCGGCTCACAGTGTTCAGCTAAAAGTACAAGTTAGTGTAGTGCGACCTCTGCACAGTGTTCAGCTAAAGCTACAAGTTAGTGTAGTGAGACCTCTGCACAGTGTTCAGTTAAAGCTACAAGTTAGTGTAGTGCATCCTCCTCACAGTGTTCAGCTAAAACTACAAGTTAGTGAAGTGCGACCTCTGCACAGTGTTCAGCTGAAGCTACAAGTTAGTGTAGTGCGTCCTCCTCACAGTGTTCAGCTAAACCTACAAGTTATTTTTGCGAGCTTTGCACAGTGTTCAGCTAAAGCTACCTGTAGAAGGTTGGTGCTGTTTTCCTGATCCTATCACTACCGCAGGCAGCTAAATAAGCTACAAGTTATTTTTTGGCGAGCTCTGCACAGTGTTCACCTAAAGCTACCTGTAGAAGGTTGGTGGTGTTTTCCTGATCCTATCACTATCGCAGGCAGCTAAATAAGCTACAAGTTAGTTTTTTGCGAGCTCTGCAGTGTTCAGCTAAAGCTACCTGTAGAAGGGTAGAAGGTTGGTGGTGTTCTCATACTACAGGCAGGCAGTTGATTTTGATAGCTGCAGTATCAGTATATATATATATATATATATCCCAGCTTAGTGCTGCTGGCCGCGTTGAGCCGCAACATGCGGAAGACTTGGTTGAGTGGATGACCAAGCCGTCCTCATCCTCTCTCACCCATGCTCAGGGTACTTTGTCTGGAAAAGCAGCGGCCTCTTCCCTCGGCTCAATGTCATCAGTGACTCCTTCCCTAGCCCCACCATGTCCTCCTGAGGAGTCCCTCGAACTGTTTGACCACAGTGTTGGGTACATGCTCCAGGAGGATGCCCAGCATTTGGAAGGCTCTGATGATGATACTGAGCTAGATGAAGGCAGTAACGTGAGTTAGGTGTGTCACAGCCAAGTACTTGTGGGCAATCTTCTTTCGGTACACCGACGTCAGATTGTACCAGGCAAATTTCCATGCCCCAGCTGCTGCACCGCCGAAAGAAGTTCGCTCCCAGCCATCCACATGCCCAGTGGTTGAATGCTAGCTTGGCAAAATTGCTAGCACTTCAACTGCTGCCTTTTCAGTTGGTAGACTCTGTCCCCTTCTGTGAGTTTGTGGAATGTGCGGTTCCTCAGTGGCAGGTACCTAAACGCCACTGTTTCTCACGGAAGGTGATTCTGGCTCTCTACCTGCATGTGGAAGGCAATGTCTTGGCCTCGCTGGACAGGGCGGTCATCGGTAAGGTGCATATTACCGCTGACTCATGGTCCAGAAGGCATGGACAGGGATGTTACCTAAGTTTCACCGCACATTGGGTGACTCTGCTGGCAGCTGGGAAGGATGCAGGACAAGGTGCAGTAGTGTTGGAGGTTGTTCCACCACCACGCCTCCAAAATGCCACTACTAATGATTGTGACACACCTCTCTTCTCCACCCCCTCCTCTTCTTCTTCCTCCATGGCCTCTTCCTGTGCTTTGTCCTCGGAACCTAACGGTGCTCCGTAGGCGTTCAAGGGGCTACGCAACTACGCAGGCCAAAAGATGCCATGCGGTGCTTGAGCTGGTGTGCTTGGGGGACAGGAGCCACACTGGGGCAGAGGTTCTGTCAGCTCTGCAGGGGCAGGTTCAGAGGTGGCTGACACCATGCCAACTTAAGGCAGGAATGGTGGTTTGCGACAATGGCACCAACCTCCTCTCTGCCCTCCGACAGGGACAAATGACCCATGTGCCCTCTTTGGCTCACGTCCTTAACTTGGTGGTGCAGCGGTTCTTGGGCAGGTACCCGGGCTTACAGGATGTCCTGAGGCAGGCCAAGAAAGTCTGTGTGCTTTTCCGCCGGTCATATAATGCCAGTGCTCGGCTGGCAGACCTCCAAAAGGAGTTTAACCTGCCCAAGAACCGCCTAATCTGTGACATGCCCACCAGGTGGAACTCAACGTTGGCCATGCTGCAGCGGCTGCACACGCAGCAGAGGGCCATCAATGAGTACCTGTGCGACTATGGCACCAGGACAGGGTCAGGGGAGCTTGTTTTTTTTCCCCACACCAGTGGGCCATGATCAGGGATGCATGTACTGTCCTGTCACCATTTGAGGAGGCCACAAGGATGGTGAGCAGTGACAGTGCATGCATCAGTGACACTGTCCCCCTTGTCCACCTGTTGGAGCACACGCTGCATTGAATAATGGACAGGGCACTTGAAGCAGAACAGAGGCAGGAAGAGGAGAACTTCCTTAGCTCTCAAGGCCCCCCTTTATCCAGACAGTGTTCCTGCGTGCCCGACTTTCACACGGGAAGAGGAGGAGGAGGAGGATTGTGTCAGTATGGAGGTGGAGCCTGGCACTCAGCATCGGAAGCAATCTTTAAGGGATCAGTCCCAAGAAACACATGGACTTGTACATGGCTGGGAGGAGGTGGCTGCGGACCATGTCGTCCTTAGTGACCCAGAGGACTCCGGACCGAATGCCTTAGCAAACCTACGCTGCATGGCCTCCCTGATCCTGCAAAGCCTGCGTAAGGATCCTCGTATTTGTGGTATCAAGGAGAAGGACCAATAGTGGCTTGCAACCCTCCTTGATCCACGTTACAAGGGTAAGGTTGCGGACCTTATCTTGCTGTCGCATAGGGAGCAGAGGATGAAACATCTTCGGGAGGCCTTGCAGAAAGGTCTGTGCAACGCGTTCCCAGAGACTGGGAGGTTACAAACTCCTGTTTCTGGACAACGTGTTGCTGAGGCTTCGGTCAGTCAAAAAAGGAGCAGTGGAGAAGGTGGCTGTCTGACCGATGCGTTCAGACAATTTTTTGATCCGCAGCCCCAAGGTATGATCGGTTCCAGCAACTATCGCCAGCGTCTGTTTTACATGGTGCAGGAATACCTTGGGGCAAGATCTGACTTGGACACCTTTCACACCGAAAATCCTCTGAGTTACTGGATCTTGAGGATGGATCACTGGCCAGAGCTTGCACAGTATGCAATTGAGCTACTGGCCTGTCCTGCATCTAGCGTTCTTTCAGAAAGCACATTCAGTGCTGCTGGAGGCTTTGTAACCGATCACAGGGTGCGTCTGTCCACCGACTCGGTCGATCGACTGACCTTCATAAAAATGAATCAGTCTTGGATCACCACCAGCTACCAAGCACCTGATGCTGATGTAACCGAATAATTTTTTTTGAAATCTCAGATCCCTTCAAAGACTGCCTATGCTGATGCTGAGTGACTATCCTGAGTAATTATCCTCTTCCTCCTCAATGATCACGCTGATAGCTTGTAAGAACATTTTTGGCTCTGGGCGCCACCACCAGTGCCTAAGGCCCAATTTTTCAGCCCCTGTTGGTGTGTAATTAAAATTTTTGATGCAATACTTTGCAGCAGGGCTCGTTTCTGCGTTCCAACTAGAGTATCTGTGAGGGGTTGCAATGTTGTGGCAGCAGCACCAGTGCCTAAGGCCCAATTTTTCAGCCCCTGTTTAACAGGGGCATGTAATTACAATTTTTGATGCAATACTTTGCAGCAGGGCTCGTTTCTGCGTTCCAACTAGAGAATCTGTGAGGGGTTGCAGTGTTGTGGCACCAGCACCAGTGCCTAAGGCCCAATTTTTCAGCCCCTGTTCAACAGGGGCATGTAATTACAATTCTTGATCTAATATTTCACAGCAGGGCCCATTTCTGCGCCCACCAAGAGCGAGTGAGGACTTACAGTGTTGTGGCACTAGCACCACCACCACCAAAGGCCCAATTTTTCTGCCCCTGTTCAACAGGGGCATGTAATTACAATTCTTGATCTAATATTTCACAGCAGGGCCCTGTGAGGGCTTAAAGTGTTGTGGCCACAACAACACCTAAGGCCCAAATTTCTGCTGAGTATATAGGGCAGGCCCCTACTTTCAAACATCCAACTTACAAACGACTCCTACTTGCAAACGGAAGGAGACAACAGGAAGTGAGATGAAATCTACCCCTAGGAAGGGAAATTCTCTCCTGTAAGAGTTAATATGGGAAAAACGTTTCTCCTTTCCACTGATGCTTTATCACCAATCCTTGTTTCACTAAAAACCCCAAATTTTCAAAAAACATTTGTCATTGGGACAAAATAATTAGGTGAAATCTTCTCAAGAGGAGCACAGACAGCAAAACAAATATCACAGGGATGATAACCCTTCCCTATGTTTTCCAAAAAGCTTAAAATAGATTTTTTGGCTGGAGCTAAACACGTTAAAAATGTACCCGTTCAAAATTACAAACAGATTCTACTTAACAACAAACCTACAGTTCCTGTCTTGTTTGCACCGCCTGTATACTGCTGTTCAGAGTATATAGGGCCTGGTGGCCCCACGCCTTTCCTTTTTTTAATTTAGGTGTAGGGTTCTCCTTAATATCCATACAAGACCCAAAGGGCCTAGTAATGGACTGGGGGGTACCCATGCTGTTTGTCTCACTGATTTTCATCCATATTGCCAGGACCCGACATTACATTAAAGCCGCAGAACAGTTTTAAATGAGTTTTTTTCCTTTAAAAATTACATTTTGTGCAGGGACTGTTCTAAGCAGGGGAAACACGCGTCACTTTACAGGCATACTAAAGACACCCCCCAGGTACGATATTTAAAGGAATATTTCACTATTTTTTTTAACTTTAAGCATAATTAAAATCACTGCTCCCGAAAAAACGGCCGTTTTTAAAAGTTTTTTTTGCATTGATACATGTCCCCTAGGGCAGGACCCGGGTCTCCAAACCCTTTTTAGGACAATACCATGCAAATTAGACTTTAAAATGAGCACTTTTGATTTCGAACGTTCGAGTCCCATAGACGTCAATGGGGTTCTAACGTTTGTGCAAATTTTTGGTCCGTTCGCAGTTTCTGGTGCAAACCGAACCGGGGGCTGTTCGGCTCATCTCTATTTGTTATATGATTAACTATACGTTTCTTATAAACAGTAAGGTGATCCTACAGGTTATGCTCTGTCTTCGGGGACCAAAAACTTTCAAGTGGGGGGAGGATGTAGCAATATGACTGTAATTGCAATGAACCGCTATTCCCTGCCTTATCTGTATATCATATTATCCCTTTAGTGTCCAGCGTTATCAAACTGACATCATATTTGAAAGCCCAACTTAAGGGATTTTGGGATTGGTAGTTCCAACAGACGGCTGTTCCCCTGCATGACCATGCATCCAGACTACATATCCCAGGGATCTTTGCTACCACCAGGGAGATTGCTGGGAAGAATTATAAAAGAAACCAGAGACCCGCCTCGCGCTCTCTTTCTCCGGGTCCTTGTGTGTGAAGGACCTTTCCACGCATGGAGAGTGAGGTCCTGGCCTACCACGCGGTCCACAGGATTTCTACCTGACCGAGCAGGGATCCAGCGCCGCCTGCTGTTTACCGGATATCTGATTAGCACCATCTCGACAGTGCAGCTACCCAAACTTCTCGCTCCATAATGGGAGATCATCACAAGCGGATCTGCAGCCAGAACTTCCATTCGGCAGTCACTATCTGGAAGGTGTTGAATCAGCCTGGTCGTTGGTGAGAGGGCCATCGTCCATCTTTGCAAACCTTTCCTCTGTTTCATTGGGACATTGTGCACAGACAGCTTTACTTTGGGAACACTTCACTGTACCTTAATTTGAACACTGTACATAATTCTCTTTAGCTACAGGCATCACAAGACATACTACCACTCTGTTACTACACACTATTGGATACAATTAATGAGCTCCGACTGCCGGTGAAGACCATCGGATCTGCAACGGGGACACTCTGTCATTGCTACTTAAAGGGCCCTTACACCATCCATGTTTAGCTGCATCTTTCATTAGGATCAGAGGTTAAACAGGCGGGCCTGGGATTCTCTTTCTAGAAGTATTGTCAGTATTGCTGTTTAACTTGCTTATCCTTTCAGGTATGTCCAAGTGGTATACGACTGTACACAGGGGTATATAATATTCTGTTGTTGCCTTCTGTCTCAACTGACATTTCTTAAGTAGTCATTCAGCTGAATTTGTGCTGTTATCCCCAAACTCAGTTGAACCATTACTTTTTTTACAACCATACCTTAACTGAAGTATTCCAGTAAACATTTTTAGAATATAAATGCATTGAGTTCTGTCTTATTACTTAAAGTGGAGTTCCACCCAAAAATGGAACTTCCACTTTTTGGATTCCTCCCCCCCTCCGGTGTCACATTTGGCACCTTTCAGGGTGGAGGAGGGAGCAGATACCTGTCTAATACAGGTATTTGCTCCCACTTCCTGGCATAGATCACCGCAGTGATTGCGGTGACTTACACCACTTCCGCCGTCTACCTCGTCCTCCCCCGCTGTATTCTATGAGACACAGAATACATCAGGGACATGAGAGGACGCGCATCGCGACTCGCGCATGTACAGTAGGGAACCAGGAAGTGAAGCCGCACGGCTTCACTTCCTTATTCCCTCACCGAGGATGGCGGTGGCAGCAGCTGAGAGCAGAAAGACGGACCGGCTTCGGCTGCCGACACCGCGGGCTCCCTGGACAGGAAAGTGTCCATATATTAAAAGTCAGCAGCTGCAGTATTTGTAGCTGCTGGCTTTTAATATTTTTTTTTCAGCAAACCTCCACTTTAAAGATGTTGCAATGGTGTCTGAACCCAGAGTGTCAGGTGGGCTGGTAGGTTCAAAAGGTCATGAGGATGCAGATGAGCAGGTAAATCCAAGCAGTCCCTTAGGGGGCCGTGCTACACATGTATGCGGAAAATGAAGGATTAGAGGATCCCAGATGACAGTAGTTTCCAGATCTAACATGGGGGCTTTTACACTCCATTTCTGCCTGGGTACCATGTAGGACCCTCCCAAACAAACATTTTACACATTAAAGCATATGCTATAATTTGTAGAATTTGTACAAGCAACACATTGTTCACTATAAGAGACATTCATTACTGTTACTGTATCTTGTCGTTGGTGGGCAGAACAAGAGAAATCTATGCATGTAACAGAAAATGTCAAATTAGAGGATAAAAAAGGTGAGCAGATCCTAAATGACAGCAGTTAGTAGATGAGCTGGCTGGAGGCAGACTGTATGTAGTAAGCAGCTGGAAGGAGGAACCAGATGGGAGCTTGCTGGATTGGAAGCTGTAGCAGACTGGATGAGCAAGGTGCAAGATCAGACAAGCCGGGTTGGTAATGGTCGGGCAGATCAGGCATAGACAGCAGACAGCAGGATGGTCAGGTAACAAGCCAAGTCAGCACTGGGAGATCAATCAAGCAAAAACAGGAGACAGGAGCAGAATCCAAAGACAAGCCAGGGTCAGGGAAGGTAGCAGACAAATGCTGGTCAGAGGTAAGCCAAATCAAGATCAGAAGTCACACAGAATCAAGAACAACACACAGAAGCTGCCGACCAAACAGCAACAAGCCCATACTGAAGCCTGTTTAAATAGTCCACTTGGCGCCAGCATTAGTGACAGATACTCGCAAGTGCTGCCTTTGCCCACGGCTATGCACATCTGCCTGGGCATTTTCCGGTCTGCACATGTGTATATGTGTGCGCCGTGAGATACCATCAGCACCACGGACATGCCTTCCCTGACATTACCCCCTCCCTATTGGCAGCCTCTGAATGTCCAACTGATTCTTCTTTTGCGGGTGACTGTGAAAGAATGCACAGATTAGGTTTGTGGCATGCACATTATGTACAGGTTCCCAGAAATTCTCCTCCTTCCATTTGAACAAATACTGTATTTGATCCCTTCTTCTCCTGCCGTCTAGGCCTTGATCTCAAATTTCTTATTCCCATTAATGATTACGGGTGCAGGAGGTCCCAGTCTACGATCAGGGAATTGAACTGGCACTGCAGGCTTCAGTAGAGATACATGCAATACTGGGTGGATTCTGAAAGATTCTGGTAACATGAAACATCATTAATTTTTTTTCCTTATCAGAAATGGTCCTACAAACTTTGGTGCCACCTTCGAGGGACAATATTCAAGTTCGTTGTGGCGAGCCATACTCAGTACCCTGGCGGTAAGACCAGTTCTCCCCCTGTGTTTGGTTAGTCCGCACTGTTTCCCTGTTGGTTTGCGGATGGTAAGCTGAGGCTAAGGATAGCTCTTTAAAGTCCTGCACAGTGCTTTCCAAAATCTTGATGTAATTTGGACCCTTCGGTCTGACACAATGTTTGCAGTTACTCCATGGAGCCTGACAATCTCCTTGACAAAGACCCGGGAGGTCCCAACAGCAGATGGTGTGTATTTCAGAGGTAAGAAATTAGCTATTTGGGACAGATATTCTACTACCACAAAGATAGTGGTACACCCTTCAGAAGGTGGAAGTTTGATTATAAAGTCCATAAAAATCATCTTCCATGGTCTATCAGGTACAGGCAAAGGTCTGAGAAAACCCTTCTTACTTCAGATACTAGTGGTACATGCATTTACATTACTTTGCAATCCTTCTCCAGCTCAGGTCACCAGAATGTCC
Source organism: Aquarana catesbeiana (assembly GCF_042186555.1). NCBI lineage: Eukaryota > Metazoa > Chordata > Amphibia > Anura > Ranidae > Aquarana > Aquarana catesbeiana. The sequence continues at coordinate 44,163,609 of NC_133324.1, forward strand.
GTTGCACCAACTCGACAGACTTGCAAATCCAGAAATGACCTGCTAGAGGATGATTATGACAGGGCCCCAGGACAACCACCCGAGCATCTGCTGGCACAAAAATCTTCTCACCTCTGTATAGTAGTCACTGGAGGACTGAGTGTTCTCACAGAAGATTGCTGTAAATTAGACAAAAGATCGGACTATAGTAGGAGGAAGTTTCCAGCTGGCAAAATGGTGTCTGGTACTGGTGTGCTTTAGGATCCTCAAACATGTGTGACAGAGTGTCAGGCTTGGTGTTCTTTGATCCTGGTCTGTAGGTGATGTGGAACGTGAATCTCAAGAAGAACAGTGCCTATTGAGCTTGGCGGGTCTTGAGACCACAAATATTCAAGGTTTTTATGGTCTGTGTAAATTAGAAGAGAGAATAGTAAGGCCTCAGTTACAATTCAGTAAAAAGCTGGTATAGGTACCATCATCCCGAAATTGTATAGTAAACGGGGATATGGGGGTGGAGACGTGACGGCAGTTGCTGCTACCGTCTATTCACGTGTGCACCCCCAAAATTGGAAATTGGGGAAATTACCCAATACACCCATGATATGACTATTCTTGACAGTGACATCGAACGTCTCAACTCTGATTACTCTCACTTAGACAATACTGTATTCAAAAACCAAGTGGAAAGAGCTCAAAGAGCATTTGGAAAGTATGAATAAAGATATCATTGTCAAGAAACAAATCAAATTCGGGAGGGATAAGTCAGCCTTCACAGAGGGCCTAGCCTACCGTTGGTCCGGAAGGAACCAGGGTAAACGGGGTCCCCCTCGGGCCAATACCACTAGAAATTCCACCACGGATATTGAATCGGACTCTTCTTTATCCCCAACCCTGTCCTCTCAGAGCACTGTTCGTCCTAATGCTTTACCTGCATCCAATTCTTCACGTAAGAGACTTCGTTTTGGGGGTTACACTCCACCAACGAATCCCAAAAAGGATAAAAAAGGCTCTAAAGGCCCCAGATCTTCACGTGCACCCCCTACACAAACCCCCAATGATACCACTACCTCCTTAGAAGGGGCAGTTGGCCACTCTACACTACATGGCACTATTCCAAAAGTTTTGAGTTCAGCTTTGATGACAAATAAATATACCAAAATTAATGAAGATGCCATTTTTTTAGATCTGAAGAAGCAACAGAGCAATCTAGACACATATGTCCTGAAACCTTCACAACTTCAGCAGAACACTTCTCACGTGACACCAACCTCAATGTCATAAATCTCACTCCCTACATGCTAACTGACGAAGAAATCTCGTTACTGCAACTGGGGCTAGGCTTCTGTCCCTTTGATGCGCTCAAAGTCACCGAGACCATCAAGGACCTATACTTGCTCGCATTTAGATATATCTACGACACCGACCACACCAACCTCAATTTGGAGCGTGAGCTCACGGAGCGCACCAGACACTATGGAGGAGTTTTGGGCGCTCCGTGACCTCATGCTCCTTTTTGATGAAGGGGACACGGGGGATTCTGGTCTGTCCCAAGACACCCGGCCCCCTGTTGATACCCCTCAGAGAGTGTCCTCCATGGGGACTTCCTCTCATCACACCCCTATATCTAGCTCTCCTGGTCGGACTGCTGCCCCCAACCAAGTCTCACGATTCAAGCCCTTTCGATTACAGTCTCGCAGGTTTCCTGATCTCAACACTTGTCCAGAGATCTGGGCCTTTCTCCAAGCTACCATCAGAGACCTTAAAAAACAACAATGACCTGATTTTCCCTCTAATCTCAATTCTAGCCAAACTCGAGCACTTCAATCCTTGCAGAGACGCACGGATGTCCTCATAAAACAGTCTGACAAGGGCGGGAACATCATCCTCATGACACACTACCAATACCAATCTATGTGCCTGGCCATTCTCAATAATAAGAACTGGTATTTATCCATCACCCAATCCCATATATCTTCCTTTGCACAGGAACTCCAGGTTCTTTGCTCTGAGGCCTACCTTACAGGCCTCATTGACAAAGATACCTTGGAGTTCCTGGTCCCTAAATTTCCCTGTGTCCCCACCTTCTATTCCCTACCCAAGACTCACAAAAATGTTAAAACCCCCCAGGAAGACCTATAGTCTCGGGGATAGGTTCTTTAACTGATAACGCCAGTAAATTCGTGGACGCATTTTTGATGCCTCATGTCCGCAGCCTCCCCTCCTACATTAGAGACACTACCGACCTATTGCAACTCCTTGAAGGAATCCAGATCTCTCCTGACGCCCTGCTCGTGGCTGTAGATATTGAGGCACTTTACTCCAGTATCCCCCACGAGCAGGGTGTACGGACGGCTGGTTCCTTTTTGTTTGAACAGGATACCACCACGTGGCCCTTAAACCACTTTGTGCTTGCATTACTACACTTTATATTAACTAAAAACTATTTTACCTTTAACAATCAATTGTTTTTGCAAACGCAGGGAGTTGCGATGGGGACGTCCTGTGCCCCAGCCTACGCAAACTTATATTTAGGTGGCTGGGAGAGGCATATCTATTCAGATGATAGATTTTCCGAATTTCTGGATGACATTCTTCTGTGGTACCGTTTCATTGATGATCTACTATTGGTATGGACTGGACCTAGGGACAAACTGTTGCAGTTCCTCCGTGAGTTGGACATCAATGATTTAAATCTTAAATTCACTTTCAAGATTGATACAGACCAGATCTCCTTTTTAGATCTGAATATTACCAAACAACAAGATGGTACCCTGGGCACGGACCTTTACCGTAAACCCACGGCCGGTAATACGCTTCTGTTTGCCACCAGTGCCCACCCCAGTCCACTGGTGCGCAGTATACCATACGCACAATACCTGCGTCTGCGCAGAAACTGTACACTTGACAGTGACTTTAGACTTCAGGCCAAGGCGCTACGTGAACGTTTGCTCTTACGAGGTTACTCCCCTACCAATCTCAGAAAAGCATACAATAGAGCTGTGTCACGTCCTCGTCCTACTATTCAATCGTAAAAAGCCCCCTCCCTCTCCCCCTGATACCGTGAGATTTATTACCACCTATTCGGCACATCATAATATGCTTTGCAACATTTTAACCAAGAATTGAGCATCATACCTTAGCCAAATATGTACGGCCCACCCCAGAATTAGTGTTCCGTAGGGCTCGTTCCTTGCGGGACCAACTAACTTCCAGCCATTACACTTTTACCAAATCTCCTAAGACAGGACCTAACGGTACGTTTAGATATGGGGACTGTCCCCGCTGCCCCTGGGTTCGCGAGGGCAGGCGCTTCATCCTACCGAATGGAGAGCCCCTGGTCCCGCGGACCTTCGCTAACTGCGGTACAAAAGGAGTGATCTACTTGATGGTATGCACTTGCCAAGCTTTTTACGTGGGAAAAACCATCCGAGAATTTTGACAAAGAATTGGTGACCACCTCTACTACTCGGAGAGAGGGAAATTGACCACAATTGGTAGACACATTGGCCTATATCATAAATTTGACAGCTCTGTTGTCCAATTTCTGGTCCTCGAGGTAGTTCAACCTAACCCCAGGGGTGGCAATTGGGACCGCTCAGTCCTTCAGAGGGAGACCTTATGGATTGAGCGGCTCAATGCCACCTTCCCCCCTGGCCTCAATGAGACAGTATTTTATAAACCCTTCCTGTGATAACCTTGGGTTCCTTCAATCATTTCACCTCTCATCTCCCCATTCCTTCACGCCCCTTCCCCCCTTCCTTTCTTCCTTCCTTCTCCCCTCTCTCCTTCTTTCTATCTTTTTCTCTCTCTTTTCCTCTCTCTCTCTCTCTCTCTCTCTCTCTGTCCCTCTCCCTCTTTTTCTCCTTCTTCCTTTCTCTATCTCTCTCTCTCTTTCTCCCCCTTTCTCTCTCTCTCTCTCTCTCTCTCTCTTTCTCCCTCTTTCCTTTTCTTTCTCTCTCTCTCTCTCTTCTTCCTTTTCTTTTCTTCTTTCTCCCTCCTCCTCTCCCTCCCCTCCCTTTCCTCTCCCCTTCCTCCCCTTGTGCTGCATCCCTTCCCTGTTCCCCATCCCCCCCTGCCTCCCCTTCCTCCCCCCTTTTTTCCCCCCCTTTTCCTTCATGGATGATGGCAATTATTATCGCGTGTTCTCCTTTAAAACTCGAATTTTGTATTATTCCACCATTCCATTCATTTCACTCTATGACTGACTTATTAGTTATGTTGGGATCAATGACAGTCCTTAGGTGATATCACCTAAGATTATCATATAATTTACATATTTTTTGGATTGCTGATTTGTAACCCCCTTTTATTGAACTTTGTTACTGCTTGCTGTAAGAGGACGCGCTCCCCCCTTCCCTCAGCGGTGGTGGCACTCTGCGGGAATCCGTTCTTCTCTCTCCGCGGACATGTGTTTGCCCTGGCAGCCTCAAGTAGGTCTGCTTGCAACTGGGTGTATGGGATTGTAATGCATCTTACCTTAGCCAAATATGTACGGCCCACCCCAGAATTAGTGTTCCGTAGGGCTCGTTCCTTGCGGGACCAACTAACTTCCAGCCATTACACTTTTACCAAATCTCCTAAGACAGGACCTAACGGTACGTTTAGATATGGGGACTGTCCCCGCTGCCCCTGGGTTCGCGAGGGCAGGCGATTCATCCTACCGAATGGAGAGCCCCTGGTCCCGTGGACCTTCGCTAACTGCGGTACAAAAGGAGTGATCTACTTGATGGTATGCACTTGCCAAGCTTTTTACGTGGGAAAAACCATCCGAGAATTTTGACAAAGAATTGGTGACCACCTCTACTACTCGGAGAGAGGGAAATTGACCACAATTGGTAGACACATTGGCCTATATCATAAATTTGACAGCTCTGTTGTCCAATTTCTGGTCCTCGAGGTAGTTCAACCTAACCCCAGGGGTGGCAATTGGGACCGCTCAGTCCTTCAGAGGGAGACCTTATGGATTGAGCGGCTCAATGCCACCTTCCCCCCTGGCCTCAATGAGACAGTATTTTATAAACCCTTCCTGTGATAACCTTGGGTTCCTTCAATCCTCTCATCTCCCCATTCCTTCACGCCCCTTCCCCCCTTCCTTTCTTCCTTCCTTCTCCCCTCTCTCCTTCTTTCTATCTTTTTCTCTCTCTTTTCCTCTCTCTCTCTCTCTCTCTCTGTCCCTCTCCCTCTTTTTCTCCTTCTTCCTTTCTCTATCTCTCTCTCTCTTTCTCCCCCTTTCTCTCTCTCTCTCTCTCTCTTTCTCCCTCTTTCCTTTTCTTTCTCTCTCTCTCTCTCTCTTCTTCCTTTTCTTTTCTTCTTTCTCCCTCCTCCTCTCCCTCCCCTCCCTTTCCTCTCCCCTTCCTCCCCTTGTGCTGCATCCCTTCCCTGTTCCCCATTCCCCCCTGCCTCCCCTTCCTCCCCCCTTTTTTCCCCCCTTTTCCTTCATGGATGATGGCAATTATTATCGCGTGTTCTCCTTTAAAACTCGAATTTTGTATTATTCCACCATTCCATTCATTTCACTCTATGACTGACTTATTAGTTATGTTGGGATCAATGACAGTCCTTAGGTGATATCACCTAAGATTATCATATAATTTACATATTTTTTGGATTGCTGATTTGTAACCCCCTTTTATTGAACTTTGTTACTGCTTGCTGTAAGAGGACGCGCTCCCCCCTTCCCTCAGCGGTGGTGGCACTCTGCGGGAATCCGTTCTTCTCTCTCCGCGGACATGTGTTTGCCCTGGCAGCCTCAAGTAGGTCTGCTTGCAACTGGGTGTATGGGATTGTAATGCCCTTCGACACCGGCACGTGCTTGCGCAGTAGCACGCGATCGTGCACCTGCACAGTGCGGGCAAACAGACCCAGTTACGTCAGAGCGGCGTGCACTGACTTCTGGGTTGGGGAGCCCTTATAGCGGCCATGCTAGGACCACTGTTTGAGCTGACAGACTCCTGCACTGAGCATTCAGATGGATCACTCACCCTAAGGTCAGTTTCTTACTGCTTTCTATTATGCAGTTCTTGATTATCCTCACACCTTTCCTCCATTCCCAGTGTTGGTCTGCACCTGTATCAGGTGCAGAGGCATATTCTTACTTTTTCTTAGTTTCCTCCTTCCTTTATACTGCGTGTCCCTGTAATCCCTACAGGGCTGTTTCATCCGATACCTTCTCTCCCTGTTTTATTGCTTTTCCAATTTTCCCTTTCTACCCATATCTCTGCTAACTGCAGCACGTTTGGTCCCCTCCCTTTTCTTTCTCTCTGTGTGTTCAGGAGTACCTTTTCTTCACCTCTGACCCCTGGGGATGTGATCCATCTATATTGGTCACATTGTTTGATTATGATATTCATACTTTTTATCCTTTAGCTGAATTGGCTATGTTTTACGGTGCCCAGCAGCATTGTAACCCTGAAATCTTGAGGTTTATCATCAAACACCGTTTTCCATTCATGTTTTCCATTTATGCTGCCCATCTATAGCACCTTGCATCATTCACAGCTCATGCGCATAATCACTTAACACCGGGTGAGTGTCAGTTTCTGTGTTCTATACTTTTTAATAATAAATTTAATAATTTATTTCCACCAGCACTTCCATGCCTGGTGTCCCCTGGTGGTTTCCCCCCCTCCCCCCCTTTTCCTTCTTTTCCCCTCCCCCTCCTTTTTTCCCCCCTTCCTTTTCCATTCCCCATTCCCCCCCCCCCCTTTCCCCCCCTCTTTCTTATCCCTTACACTACACTCCCACATTGTCCTCCCCTCCCTCTTGTCCCCTTCCTGGCCCCCATCCCCTTCTGCCCCCCCCTCTTCCCTCCTTCCTTCCTTCTTTTTTCCCCCCTTTCCCTTCTTGCCCTTCCTTCCCTTTCCTCCCCCTCCCCCTCCTGGTCCCTTCACTATTATCCCTGTTCCCATCACCTTTTCCCCCCTTCTTTCCAATCCCTTTTCCTTCCTTCCCTTCCCATTGTCACTATCTCGGGTTCATTTTTCCTTCATTGTATTTGCACTCCCTTGTACTTCACACCACGTTGCCATCACCCCATTATTATACTATCTTTATCCATTTTTTACCAAACCAGAGTCTGTTCACAATCCTCCATGTCCGCTGTGGGGGGAATTGTGTTGGGTCCTGCTGTCCCACTGATTCCGCTTGAGCGGGTGAGCTTGTCCTCAATTTTATCTTTTATGTATTATGATTTGTGACTACCTTTGTGATTAATTATGTTTGCTGCATTTGTCTAATGTAGTTATATATTAAAGTTATCCTAAATTACCTTATAGATTTGTTTCTCCTGAAGAAGCGGTTCCAACCGCGAAACCGGTTGAGGTAAAAGTTTTACATACATCCCCCGTAAAAATTTGTGGGTTCCACTCGCTGTATTCAGTGAGGTATATTTTCTTGATTTTATGACTGTATGTAGATATTTTGTTTGTAATCCTGTATTTTCAATTATTAAAATGTATACATTTTTTTAGATTTCTGCAACTGTATATTATTATCGAGTACCGTGATAGTCCCAATTTCCAATTTTGGGGGTGCACACGTGAATAGACAGTAGCAGCAACTGCCGTCACGTCTCCACCCCCATATCCCCGTTTACTGTGTAAATTAGTATCGGGTGGGTAGCTTCTTCCAGAAAATACCTCCATTCTTCCAGGGCTGTAGATAATTGCCTGGAGCTCCCGATCTCTCACATCATAATTTATTTCCGCTGAGGTAAGTTTTCATGACAAGAATGCGACCGGATGGATCACATCTTTGAGGCCTTGACGCTGTGATAGGACTGCACCAACTGCACTTTCTGATGCGCCTACTTCTAGGATATAAGGCAAGGTGGAATCTGGGTGGCTCAGGTCAGGAGCAGTGGTAAATAACTTCTTTAAAGGGGTTGTAAAGGTTTGTGTTTTTTCACCTTAATGCATCCTATGCATTAAGGTGAAAAAACACCTGGCAGTCACCGGCCCCCTAGCCCCCCAGTTTTACTTACCTTAACCGCTTCATTCAGTCGGCGGGGACGTGCTGTCTCTCTTTCTCTCCACAGGCTCCCGACTCTTGATTGAATAGATTGATAGCAGTGCAGCCATTGGCTCCTGCTGCTGTCAATCAAATGCAATGATGCGGGCGCCGCGGGGCCAAGACCTACATTTGGCCTCTATGGACGCCGAATGCTGGACTCGGAAGCGCGCTCGCAAGGTAATTCCCTGGGAGAGCGCTTCTCCCAGGGGGTTATCTGATGCAGGGAGGAGCCGTGAGAGCCGCCAATGGACCCCAGAAGAGCAGGTTCAGGGCCACCCTGTGCAAAACGAGCTGCACAGTGTAGGTAAGTATGATATGTTTATTATTTAAAAGAAAAAAAAATTTCCTTACAATCACTTTAAGGTCTAGAAAGCAGTTTGTGCATCGGCAGTCTAGCACAAAGGGAATACCTTGCTTGGTGAGTGATAGGAGTGATGATGGGTGAGAAGTTTGTAATAAATTTGCAGTAAATGTTGGCGAAGCCCACAAACCGTTGGATTCCCTTTTTATTTATGGGTGGCAGCCAGTCCAGGATTGCTGACACCTTCTGTGGGTCAATCTCGATTTCGTCTGTAGAAATAATCAGGTCTAGAAACTGAATGCTTTGTTGTTCGAAGTCACATTTTTCGGCCTTGGCATAGAATTCATACAGTCAGAGCCGATGCAGTAAACTTCTCATATGTCCCCAGTGTACCTCTAATGACACAGAAAATATCAGGATGTCGTCCAAATAGACAACGGCAAAGATATCTAGAAAGTCTCTGAAGATATTATTAAAGAACTGCTGGAAGGTGGCTGGTGCACTGCATAGGCCGAATGGCATGACTTAGTACTCAAAATGGCCAAATCAAGTACAGAACGCAGTCTTTCACTCATTGCCCTCCTGGATACGGACCAAGTTATAGGCCCATCTCAAGTCCAATTTTGTAAAAATGGTTGCAGATTTAAGTCTCTGGAATAGTTCAGGTACCAAGGGCAGAGGGTAGCGTTTTTTCACTTTAGTCTTATTTAGGTCATGATAGTCCAGACATGGCCATAGAGAATGATTCTTCTTCCCCACAAAGAATAAGCCTGCACCAGCCAGAGAGGTAGAAGGATGGATGAATCCTTTCTGCAGGTTTTAGTCACTGTAGTCTTTTAAGGCCCCAAGTTCCCGTTCGGACAAGGGAAAAGTACGCCCAGGGAATTTTGGCTACAGGGAGAAGCTCAATGGGGCAATCATAAGGTCTGTATGGGGGAGAGTATCTGTCCCCCATTTACTGAAACCATTCAGGTTCTCATGGTAGGTCCTTGGAGCTACTTGGCATTAGGGATGAGCTTCGTGTTCGAGTGGAACCCATGTTCGACTCGAACATCGTCTGTTCGCCCGTTCGCCGAATTGCGAACGATATGGGCCATTCGCGCCAAATTCGTGTGGCGCGTCACGGCCCATAATTCACTGCGGCATCGCAGTGCATTGCTGGCTGATGATTGGCCAAGCATGCACTATGACCCGCATGCTTGGCCAATCACAGCGCCGTCTGAACAGAGAGCCGTAATTGGCCAAAGCCAAGGAGGCTTTGGCCAATTATGGCTCAGGGGATTTAGCACATGCCCCACACTATATAAGGCCGCCTGCACGGCAGCCCTGTGTAGTGTGTGTTCCGGCGTTCATAGATAGAGAGAGAGAGAGAGAGACAGTGTCATTTGATTTGAGTTAGATAGATTAGGCAGAACAGTCAGTCAGTTAGCTGCACTTACAGTGTATTGTGCATATATATGCATCCCAGGTGTTGCATATATATATATATATATATATATATATATATATATATATATACACTGTATTCAGTTTAGCTAGATCCGTTCCTGTTATCTTCTTACTGACAGGCAGGCTTGTCTTGTTACAGTATTTACAGCTACCTGAAGAAAATTGCTGGTGTTCTTTTGATCCTATTAATACCACAGTCAGGCAGTTAGACTATTTACAAATAGTGCAGTGCGTCCTGCTCACAGTGTTCAGCTAAAACTACAAGTTAGTGGGGTGCGTCCTGCTCACAGTGTTCAGCTAAAACTACAAGTTAGTGTGGTGTGTCCACCTCACAGTGTTCAGCTAAACCTACAAGTTAGTGTAGTGAGACCTCTGCACAGTGTTCATCTAAAGCTACAAGTTAGTGCAGTGCGTCCTGCTCACAGTGTTCAGCTAGATCCGTTCCTGTTATCTTCTTACTGACAGGCAGGCTTGTCTTGTTACAGTATTTACAGCTACCTGAAGAAAATTGCTGGTGTTCTTTTGATCCTATTAGTACCACAGTCAGGCAGCTAGACTATTTACAGTTAGTGCAGTGCGTCCTGCTCATAGTGTTCAGCTAAAACTACAAGTTAGTGGGGTGCGTCCTGCTCACAGTGTTCAGCTAAACCTACAAGTTAGTGGGGTGCGTCCTGCTCACAGTGTTCAGCTAAACCTACAAGTTAGTGTGGTGCATCCACCTCACAGTGTTCAGCTAAACCTACAAGTTAGTGTGGTGCGTCCTGCTCACAGTGTTCAGCTAAACCTAGAAGTTAGTGCAGTGCGTCCTCCTCACAGTGTTCAGCTAAAACTACAAGTTAGTGCTGTGCGTCCTCCTCACAGTGTTCAGCTAAACCTACAAGTTAGCGTAGTGAGACCTCTGCACAGTGTTCATCTAAAGCTACAAGTTAGTGCAGTGCGTTGTGCTCACAGTGTTCAGCTAGATCCGTTCCTGTTATCTTCTTACTGACAGGCAGGCTTGTCTTGTTACAGTATTTACAGCTACCTGAAGAAAATTGCTGGTGTTCTTTTGATCCTATTAGTACCACAGTCTGGCAGCTAGACTATTTACAGTTAGTGCAGTGCGTCCTGCTCATAGTGTTCAGCTAAAACTACAAGTTAGTGGGGTGCGTCCTGCTCACAGTGTTCAGCTAAACCTACAAGTTAGTGCGGTGCGTCCTGCTCACAGTGTTCAGCTAAAACTACAAGTTAGTGTAGTGCGTCCTCCTCACAGTGTTCAGCTAAACCTACAAGTTAGCGTAGTGAGACCTCTGCACAGTGTTCATTTAAAGCTACAAGTTAGTGCAGTGCGTCCTGCTCACAGTGTTCAGCTAAAACTACAAGTTAGTGCGGTGCGTCCACCTCACAGTGTTCAGCTAAACCTAGAAGTTAGTGCGGTGCGTCCTGATCACAGTGTTCAGCTAAAACTACAAGTTAGTGCGGTGCGTCCACCTCACAGTGTTCAGCTAAACCTAGAAGTTAGTGCGGTGCGTCCTGATCACAGTGTTCAGCTAAAACTACAAGTTAGTGCTGTGCGTCCTCCTCACAGTGTTCAGCTAAACCTACAAGTTAGCGTAGTGAGACCTCTGCACAGTGTTCATTTAAAGCTACAAGTTAGTGCAGTGCATCCTGCTCACAGTGTTCAGCTAGATGCGTTCCTGTTATCTTCTTACTGACAGGCAGGCTTGTCTTGTTACAGTATTTACAGCTACCTGAAGAAAATTGCTGGTGTTCTTTTGATCCTATTAGTACCACAGTCAGGCAGCTAGACTATTTACAGTTAGTGCAGTGAGTCCTGCTCACAGTGTTCAGCTAAAACTACAAGTTAGTGTGGTGCGTCCACCTCTCAGTGTTCAGCTAAACCTACAAGTTAGTGCAGTGCGTCCTGCTCACAGTGTTCAGCTAGATCCGTTCCTGTTATCTTCTTAATGACAGGTAGGCTTATCTTGTTACAGTATTTACAGCTACCTGAAGAAAATTACTGGTGTTCTTTTGATCCTATTAGTACCACAGTCAGGCAGCTAGACTATTTACAGTTAGTGCAGTGCGTCCTGCTCACAGTGTTCAGCTAAACCTACAAGTTAGTGTGGTGCGTCCACCTCACAGTGTTCAGCTAAACCTACAAGTTAGTGCGGTGCGTCCTGCTCACAGTGTACAGCTAAAACTACAAGTTAGTGCTGTGCGTCCTGCTCACAGTGTTCAGCTAAAACTACAAGTTAGTGTGGTGCGTCCACCTCACAGTGTTCAGCTAAAACTACAAGTTAGTGCGGTGTGTCCACCTCACAGTGTTCAGCTAAACCTACAAGTTAGTGCGGTGCGTCCTGCTCACAGTGTTCAGCTAAAACTACAAGTTAGTGTGGTGCGTCCTCCTCACAGTGTCCAGCTAAACCTACAACTTATTTTTTTGCGAGCTCTGCACAGTGTTCAGCTAAAGCTACCTGTAGAAGGTTGGTGGTGTTTTCCTGATCCTATCACTACCGCAGGCAGCTAAAAAAGCTATAAGTTATTTTTTTGGGAGCTCTGCACAGTGTTCAGCTAAAGCTACCTGTAGAAGGTTGGTGGTGTTCTCATACTACAGGCAGGCAGTTGATTTTGCTAGCTGCAGTATCAGTACATATATATATATATATTTATATATATATATATATATATATATATATATATATATCCCAGCTTAGTGCAGCTACAGGCCATTAGTATGTCTGGAAGGATGAATGAGAATGAGAGGCAGACAGTCACAAACCAATAAGAGAGGGCAAGCAGGCTCTGTGTCTAGTGCTGGTCGTGGAGATGGTGCATCCTCATCAGCACATGGCCGTGGGACACACTTGGCCTTTTTTTCGGCAGCTGGCCGCGTTGAGCCGCAACATGCGGAAGACTTGGTCGAGTGGATGACCAAGCCGTCCTCATCCTTCTCATCCTCTCTCACCCATGCCCAGGGTACTTTGTCTGGCAAAGCAGTGGCCTCTTCTCTTGGCTCAATGTCATCAGTGACTCCTTCCCTAGCCCCACCATGTCCTCCTGAGGAGTCCCTCGAACTGTTTGACCACAGTGTTGGGTACATGCTCCAGGAGGATGCCCAGCGTTTGGAAGGCTCTGATGATGATACTGAGCTCGATGAAGGCAGTAACGTGAGCACGGACAGAGGGGGTGCCCAAGAAGGACAGCAATCTGGCAGTCATGCTCCCCCTGCTGCAGCATACTGCCAGGTTTGCTCCAGTGATTAGGAGGGAGGGGATGATGAGGTCACCGACTCAATGTTGGTGCCTGATAGGAGAGAGGAGGAGGAGGAGGCGGCACATCACCACCTCCAGGGGCCAGCCTAAGGGCAGCATCTTGACTGCATCACACCCCAAAGCTCCACATGTGCAGGGCGCTGCAGTCTCTGCGTGTTATTCAAAAAGTTCTTTGGTGTGGGCCTTTTTTGAGACGAGTGCATCAGATCGCACCGCTGCCATTTGCAACATATGTCTCAAGCGTATCTCGCGTGGCCAAAACATCTCCCACTTGGGTACCACATGCTTGACCAGACATATGTTGACCTGCCATGCAGTTCGTTGGCAAGCGTATCTAAAAGACCTACACCAAAGAACAAAGAGGACCTCTCCTTGCTCCTCATCAGCTGAGATCTCCAACCCCACTATACCTTCAGTCCTCTCTGAGACCTGCACTGAGAGGAATGAAGGTGTAGAATTAGGTGTGTCACAGCCAAGTACTTGTGGGCAATCTGCTTTTGGTACACCGGCGTCAGATTGTACCAGGTAAATTTCCCTGCCCCAGCTGCTGCACCGCCGAAAGAAGTTTGCTCCCAGCCATCCACATGCCAAGCGGTTGAATGCTAGATTGGCAAAATTTCTAGCACTTCAACTGCTGCCTTTTCAGTTGGTAGACTCTGCCCCCTTCCGTGAGTTTGTGGAATGTGCGGTTCCTCAGTGGCAGGTACCCAAACGCCACTTTTTCTCACGGAAGGCGATTCCGGCTCTCTACCGGCATGTGGAAGGCAATGTCCATGCCTCGCTGGACAGGGCGGTCAGTGGTAAGGTGCATATTACCGCTGACTCATGGTCCAGCAGGCATGGACAGGGATGTTACCTAAGTTTCATGGCGCATTGTGTGACTCTGCTGGCAGCTGGGAAGGATGCAGGACAAGGTGCAGTAGTGTTGGAGGTTGTTCCGCCACCACGCCTCCAAAATGCTAATGATTGTGACACACCTCTCTCCTCCACCCCCTCTTCTTCTTCTTCCTCCATGGCCTCTTCCTGTGCTTTGTCCTCAGAACCAGCGGTGCTCCATAGCCGTTCAAGGGGCTACGCAAGTACGCAGGCCAAAGGATGCCATGCGGTGCTTGAGCTGGTGTGCTTGGGGGACAGGAGCCACACTGGGGCAGAGGTTCTGTTAGCTCTGTAGGGGCAGGTTCAGAGGTGGTTGATGCCACGCCAACTTAAGGCAGGAATGGTGGTTTGTGACAATGGCACCAACCTCCTCTCTGCCCTCCGACAGGGACAAATGACTCATGTGGCCTGTTTGGCTCACGTCCTTAACTTGGTGGTGCAGCGGTTCTTGGGCAGGTACCCGGGCTTACAGGATGTCCTAAGGCAGGCCAGGAAAGTCTGTGTGCATTTCCGTCGGTCATATAATGCCAGTGCTCGGCTGACGGACCTCCAAAAGGAGTTTAACCTGCCCAAGAACTGCCTAATCTGTGACATGCCCACCAGGTGGAACTCAACGTTGGCCATGCTGCAGCGGCTGCACACGCAGCAGAGGGCCATCAATGAGTACCTGTGCGACTATGGCACCAGGACAGGGTCAGGGGAGCTTGTTTTTTTTTCCCCACGCCAGTGGGCCATGATCAGGGATGCATGCACTGACCTGTCACCATTTGAGGAGGCCACAAGGATGGTGAGCAGTGACAGTGCATGCATCAGTGACACTGTCCCCCTTGTCCACCTGTTGGAGCACACGCTGCGTGGAATAATGGACAGGGCACTTGAGGCAGAACAGAGGCAGGAAGAGGAGGACTTCCTTAGCTCTCAAGGCCCCCTTTATCCAGACAGTGTTCCTGCATGCCCGCCGATCACAGAGGAAGAGGAGGAGGAGGAGGAAGATTGTGTCAGTATGGAGGTGGAGCCTGGCACTCAGCATCAGCAGCAGTCTTTAAGGGATCAGTCCCAAGAAACACATAGACTTGTACGTGGCTGGGAGGAGGTGGCTGCGGACCATGTCGTCCTTAGTGACCCAGAGGACTCCGGACCGAATGCCTCAGCAAACCTACGCTGCATGGCCTCCCTGATCCTGCAAAGCCTGCGTAAGGATCCTCGTATTCGTGGTATCAAGGAGAAGGACCAATACTGGCTGGCAACCCTCCTTGATCCACGTTACAAGGGTAAGGTTGCGGACCTTATCTTGCCATCGCAGAGGGAGCAGAGGATGAAACATCTTCGGGAGGCCTTGCAGAAAGGTCTGTGCAACGCGTTCCCAGAGACTGGGAGGTTACAAACTCCTGTTTCTGGGCAACGTGTTGCTGAGGCTTCGGTCAGTCAAAGAAGGAGCGGTGGAGAAGGTGGCCGTCTGACCGATGCGTTCAGACAATTTTTTGGTCCGCAGCCCCAAAGTATGATCGGTTCCAGCAACCATCGCCAGCGTCTGTTTACATGGTGCAGGAATACCTAGGGGCAAGATCTGACTTGGACACCTTTCCCACCGAAAATCCTCTGGGATACTGAGTCTTGAGGATGGATCACTGGCCAGAGCTTGCACAGTATGCAAGTGAGCTACTGGCCTGTCCTGCATCCAGCGTTCTTTCGGAACGCACATTCAGTGCTGCTGGAGGCTTTGTAACCGATCACAGGGTGCGTCTGTCCACCGACTCGGTCGATCGACTGACCTTCATAAAAATGAATCAGTCTTGGATCACCACCAGCTACCAAGCACGTAATGCTGATGTAACCAAATATTTTTTTTTGAAATCTCAGATCCCTTCAAAGACTGCCTATGCTGATGCTGAGTGACTATCCCTGAGTAATTATCCTCTTCCTCCTCAATCATCACGCTGATAGCTTGTAAGAACATTTTTGGTTCTGGGCACCACCACCAGTGCCTAAGGCCCAATTTTTCAGCCCCTGTTTAACAGGGGCATGTAATTACAATTTTTGATGCAATACTTTGCAGCAGGGCTCATTTCTGCATTCCAACTAGAGTATCTGTGAGAGGTTGCAGTGTTGTGGCACCAGCACCAGTGCCTAAGGCCCAATTTTTCAGCCCCTGTTTAACAGGGGCCTGTAATTACAATTTTTGATGCAATACTTTGCAGCAGGGCTCATTTCTGCGTTACAACTAGAGTATCTGTGAGGGGTTGCAGTGTTGTGGCACCAGCACCAGTGCCCAAGGCCCAATTTTTCAGCTCCTGTTTAACAGGGGCGTGTTATTACAATTTTTGATGCAATGCTTTGCAGCAGGGCTCATTTCTGAGATCCAACTAGAGTATCTGTGAGGGGTTGCAGTGTTGTGGCACCAGCACCAGTGCCTAAGGCCTAATTTTTCAGCCCCTGTTCAACAGGGGCATGTAATTACAATTCTTGATCTAATATTTCACAGCAGGGCCCATTTCTGCACCCACCAAGAGCGAGTAAGGACTTACAGTGTTGTGGCACCACCACCACCAAAGGCCCAATTTTTCTGCCATTGTTCAACAGGGGCATGTAATTACAATTCTTGATCTAATATTTCACAGCAGGGCCCTGTGAGGGCTTACAGTGTTGTGGCCACAACAACACCTAAGGCCCAAATTTCTGCTGAGTATATAGGGCAGGCCCCTACTTTCAAACATCTAACTTACAAACGACTCCTACTTGCAAACGGAAGGAGACAACAGGAAGTGAGATGAAATCTACCCCTAGGAAGGGAAATTCTCTCCTGTAAGAGTTAATATGGGAAAAACATTTCTCCTTTCCACTGATGCTTTCCAATCCTTGTTCCACAAAAAACCCCAAATTTTCAAAAAACATTTGTCATTGGGACAAAAAGTGAGGTGAAATCTTCTGAAGAGGAGGAAAGACAGCAAAACAAATGTCACAGGGGTGATAACCCTTCCCTATGTTTTCCAAAAAGCTTAAAAAAGATTTTTTGGCTGGAGCTAAACACGTTAAAAATGTACCCGTTAAGAATTACAAACAGATTCTACTTAACAACAAACCTACAGTCCCTGTCTTGTTTACACCGCCTGTATACTGCTGTTCAGAGTATATAGGGCCTGGTGGCCCCACACCTTTCCTTATTTTAATTTGAGTGCGGGGTTCCCCTTAATATCCATACAAGACCCAAAGGGCCTGGTAATGGTCTGGGGGGTACCTATGCCGTTTGTCTCACTGATTTTCATCCATATTGCCAGGATCCGACATTACATTAAACCCGCAAGCAGTTTTAAATGAGATTTTTTCCTTTAAAAATGACATTTTGTGCAGGGACTGTTCTAAACACGGGAAACACGCGCCACTTTACAGGCATACTATAGACACACCCCAGGTATGATATTTAAAGGAATATTTCACTTTTTTTTTAACTTTAAGCATCATTAAAATCACTGCTCCTGAAAAAACTGCCGTTTTTAAAAGTTTTTTTTGCATCGATACAAGTCCCCTGGGGTAGGACCCGGGTCCCCAAACCCTTTTTAGGACAATACCATGCAAATTAGCCTTTAAAATGAGCACTTTTGATTTTGAACGTTCGAGTCTCATAGACGTCAATGGGGTTCTAACGTTTGTGCGAATTTTCGGTCCGTTCGCAGGTTCTGATGCGAACCGAACCGGGGGGGTGTTCGGCTCATCCCTACTTGGCATACAGTGTTCATACCCCTTGAAATTTTCCACATTTTGTCCTGTTACTACCAAAAACGTAAATGTATTTTATTGGGATTTTACAGTATGTGACAGACCAACACAAAAAGGCACATAATTGTGAAGTGGAAGGAAAATGATAAATGGTTTTCAATTTTTTTTTACAAATAAATATGTGAAAAGTGTGGCGTGCAATTGTATTCAGGCCCCTGAGTCAATACTTTGTAGAACCACCTTTCGCTGCAATTACAGCGGCAAGTCTTTTGGGGATGTCTCCACCAGCTTTGCACATCTAGAGAGTGAAAATTTTGCCCACTCTTCTTTGCAAAATAGCTCAAGCTCTGTCAGATTGGATGGAGAGCGTCTGTGAACAGCAATTTTCAAGTCTTGCCACAGATTATCAATTGGATTTAAGTCTGGACTTTGACTGGACCATTCTAACACATGAATATGCTTTGATGTAACCATTCCATTGTAGCTCTGGCTGTATGTTTACAGTCGTTGTCTTACTGGATAGTGAACCTCTGCCCCAGTCTCAAGTCTTTTGCAGACTCTAACAGGTTTTTTTCTAAGATTGCCCTGTATCTGGCTGCATCCAGCTTCCCATCAACTCTGACCAGCTTCCATGTCCCTGCTGAAAAAAAGCATCCCCACAACACGATGTTCAGGGTGATGTGCAGTGTTAGTTTTCCGCCACACATAGCATTTTGCTCTTAGGCCAAAATGTTAAATTTTTGTCTCATCTGAACAGAGCACCGTCTTCCCTATGTTTGCTTTGTGCCCCCACATGGCTTCTCGCAAACTTCAAATGGGACTTCTTATGGCTTTATTTTAACAATGGCTTTCTTCATGCCACTCTTCCATAAAGGCCAGATTTGTGAAGTGCACGACTAATAGTTGTCCTGTGGACAGATTCTCCCACCTGAGCTGTGGATCTCTCCAGCTCCTCCAGAGTTAACATGGGCCTCTTGGCTTTCTCTGATTAATGCTCTCCTTGCTCAGCCAGTCAATTTAGGTGGATGGCCATGTCTTGGTAGGTTTGCAGTTCTGCCATACTTTTTCCATTTTTGGATGTTGGATTGAACAGTGCTCCTTGAGAAGTTCAAAGCTTGGGATATTTTTGTATAACCTAACCCTGCTTTAAACTTCTCCACAATTTTATCCCCGTCCTGTCTGGTGTGTTCCTTTGCCTTCATGATGCTGTTTGTTCACTAAGGTTCTCTAACAAACCTCTGAGGGCTTTACAGAACAGCTGTTTTTATACTGAGATTAAATTGCATACAGGTGGACTCTATTTACTAATCAGGTGACATCTGAAAGCAATTGGTTCTACTAGATTTTAGTTAGGGGTATCAGAGTAAAGAGGGCTAAATAAAAATGCACACTTTCCAGATATTTATTTGTAAAAAATGTTGAAAACCATTTATCATTTTCTTTCCACTTCCCAATTATGTGCCACTTTGTGTTGGTCTATACATAATCCCAATAAAATACATTTATGTTTTTGGTTGCAACA
Source organism: Aquarana catesbeiana (assembly GCF_042186555.1). Classification (NCBI taxonomy): domain Eukaryota; kingdom Metazoa; phylum Chordata; class Amphibia; order Anura; family Ranidae; genus Aquarana; species Aquarana catesbeiana. The sequence continues at coordinate 44,182,714 of NC_133324.1, forward strand.
TGACAAAATGTGAAAAATATCACGGAGTATGAATACTTTTTCAAGGCACTGTAGTTCTGTGTCTGAGTCCATACACAGCAAGGTAGCAAGTGGTGAAGGTGATACTGTCATGCAGTGTTACTGACAGTATGGTGACAGGAACTTAATACTTCCATAACTCTAGTCAATCTGTGGGTTGTGAGTCTGTAATAAGGGTAGCAGTTAATGATGGTTGGTTGAGGTGATGGTCAGAAGTGGCAGGGTCTCTTTATTCACAAGTCCTGATTTTATGTGAGACCCATCAGCCAGGAATACAATAAGTCCTTGTTCTTTAGATTGTAGTGGGATGCACTGCTGGACTGCGAAGGAGAGGTCAATGAAGCAGCTACAAGCTCCCAAATCAACAATTTCGATCACCAACACAACTCTTCCAGGAAGCTGAAAGGAGACAGGGAGAGCTATGTGAGCTGAGCTGGCAGACCATGGTGACTGGTTAGCCGAAGATAGGGAGAAACACTTACGCAGCTTAGCTGGGCAGGTGCGCACGTAGTGACCGGCTTCTCCACAGTATAGGCAGAGGTTGTTCAGCCGTCAGCGTTGGGGTTTCTCTGGAGTCAGTGAAGGACAGATTAGGCCGAGCTGCACCTCCAAAGCAGATAGAGTGGAATTTCCGGGCACCAATTTAGGAAGAACCGGAATCTTAGGCAACATCCATACAGGACAGGGCTGCTGCGTGGATCCTTCAAATCTGCTTTCGCATAGGCAGTGATCAATCTGGTTTAAAAGAGTGATTAAAAGGGTTGTACACCTACGTGTTTTTTCACCTTAATACATCCTATGCATTAAGGTGAAAAAACACCTGGCCCTCTGTTTTACTTACCTTTGCCCTGGAACTTGACCCACGAGGATGCGCTTGTTGTGGAAATTTTATGAAGATGTATTTTAATACGTATTGTCATAGTATTGTCTCCCAGTGTTAGTTCTCCCGAATCCTGCTCTAAAGAGCTGACTGGGGTTGACTGACACTGGTTGAGATCCGTTTGGTAGTGAAAAGCTCCTTGGGGATGTAGAGAAGGATTTGCAGAGTGGGGATATGTCCGCCAGCGAAGGGCCCTTGTGCGATGCACAGAACGATCGTCTGGGGAGATGTGTTCGCTCTGCAAAGGCATTATTGGTTTAGCGGAAGTGCGCTCATGTCCCCCCTGTGTGCCTGATCAATATATTTGGGGGGGGGCGTGCCGTACACTCACAGATAATCTCCCATCCACACTGGACAGTAGTATAGTCTGGGTATGCTTTGTTCTCTGAACAAAGCAGAGTAAGGATTCACGAAAAACTGTAAAAACTGAGCTTTTGAGTTGTTATGGTAAGGGACAGAGTTCATGTTTGTTAGCCATGCGGCTTCCTTTGTTTAGTTGAAGAGCATGTGTGAGGTACCTGGTAGTTGAGCCTGACTGGTAGAAGGAGACCTCTCTTAAGCGCTGGTTCAGGAGCCGCTGAAAGTGGGAACAGTGGTCTCCTGAGCACAGTGGGTAGGAGGGCCTGATGCAGGTTCCAGCAGAAGCAGTCACCGGAACTGGAAGGAAGTCCCTCAGGGATGGCTGAGCTGTGGATGCAGGTAACTGGTGCAGGCCGGTAGGTAGGCTGGCAGACAGATGCGAAGACAGCAGCTGGATGCAAACAGGCAGGCTGGGAGCAGCGTAACAGGACACAGGCAAGCAAGGTCAGACAGTCCGTATTTGGCAGGAGATCAGGCAGAGTATAAACAGGAGGGATGATCCAAGGGTAGTCAGACAGGCAGAAGTTCGGCAACGGGTAGCAGAGTAAACAAGGTCAGACAAGCCGGGTCGGATAGGAGACTGGAGAATGGTCAGGCGTAGCCGGGTCAAAGCAAATAACAAGCAGGCAGATACAGGAACTTTCAGATGCAGAGCTGCAGACAAACAGCAGCTAACATGAGCACCTGTCACTCTTTTAAAGGCCCTTTGGCGCCAAACGGCGCTAGCGCGAACGGGCGCGCGCGCGCACCCGCGAACGCGCGTACGGGCATCCGCGGGAGCGCACCGGCGCCCCCTGGTGGGGATCTTGGCTGAATTTGTCTGGAAACACTCCTTGTGGACCTACGTGCATGCAGATTCACCCGACGACTGCTGGCATGACCCTGACAGCATGGCTTCCAGGTAAAACATACACATTGTCCCTGCCCAGACATGCCCATAAGACTCCCCTAGCCATTATTTTGTATAAACTCATCATGTTGGAAGGATTTACTGTGTTGACATTCATATCCTGTGAGGTGATATCCTGCAAGGTCATTTCCCATGGAGGAAGCGATTGGCTGTTGGGGCGATTGCTTCCTGTTTTGTCATTGCTTTTGTTTTTTTGAATAAAAGACCCAGTCGTGCTGAGATGAGGACGTAAGCTCTGGTCATGTCTGTTTACTTGGGGATATGCGGGAAATAGAGTGATAGGTAAGATGCATTATACCATTCGACGAAATGGGCGCTTATTAGCGCAAAAACGTATAGTGGGTTTTTCCACGACAGTTCATTAACGATCCAGGTAGGAGTGAACAGAACCTCCTTCACATCGGATCAATCTTTGTCCGATGCTTTAGGTAGGTTCTGCTTTGCAAAAGAACAAATTTTACATCTTTTGGTATAATGCCAGGATTTTAGATATATGTTTGTTATGTGTAAGTAACTGTATGTTTTGTAATAGGTTTGTGATGTATATGAGAAATAGAAATGGATGAATTGTGATTACAAGTAGATTGCATGAGTCTTGTAGATTGTTTGACTCAAGACACAGATAGTTTAGTGGACTTTGGTGGTCGTTTAGAAAAGCTTTTGGTTTGAAAATGGCTGCTCCATATTCAAGTAACCCATATGGCTGAGGGGGAAAGGGTGGCCATGTATTGTTGGGGCATGTCTTGCATGATTCTAGACAATAGCATGGGTGGAGTTCTTTTGTTTTGAGATGAAAAGATAAAGCATGCAAGCAGCATTGCCTTGTTCCTGTATATCTGAGTGTAAGCTTCAGTCTGTGTTATTTTGTTTTTTATGTAACGTTGGCGGATAGGGATGTGTGGTTTCATTGGATAGCCTGTGTTCCTATGGGCCCTGGGTAATGTAGCCTATAGTGTGTGTACACGGCTAAATGTTCATTCTCAATTGTTGTAGTCAGTTTTTTGTGGGAAAAGTGTTGGTTTTCTAGTGAAGAAATCTTGGTTTGTGCTGGTTTTGGCAGGATCAGCAACTGCATTTCATGTGTTGATATCTACCATATAGTTGATGGTCGTCAGCCATTTTCTTGTAGTCACCATGTGGCCGTGGCTTGATTTTCGTTTGTGCAACTACCATTTTGTGTCCACTGTGTTTTGGTTTTGGGTGGAATTGCTCTGCTTTTGGGCTAGGTTTCTAAGTTTAGTGTGAGTAGTACAGTCCATGCTGTGTTAAAAAGGATTTTATACTCTTTTAGCCTGTAAATCATCCCAGAGTAGAAATTGCCCCACTTTCAGGGGTGAGACACCGGGAACTGAGAAACTGTTTTGTTTAATGTTAAACTCACTGGTTTAAATTGTTTTTCCACGGTTGGATTTTGAAGGCACCATTTTTGTTTTCCTTTGTGTGTGTGTGAAGCCATGCGGTCTGAGCCACCACCTTGTCTCTAGGCACCATTTTTTATTTCCTTTTAAGTGAATTCAATCTTTTCAGGTTTAGCTATTTTTCTACTTTTTACATACCTTTCAGTAAAACTATTGCGTTTTTTTTGTATTGAATTTTGGTTTTAAGTGAAATTTCTACTTTGCACTGAATTTCAATAGATAGCAATTAGGGATGAGCCGAACACCCCCCTGTTCGGTTCGCACCAGAACATGCGAACAGGAAAAAAGTTCGTTCGAACACGAACACCGTTAAAGTCTATGGGACACGAACATGAATAATCAAAAGTGCTAATTTTAAAGGCTAATATGCAAGTTATTGTCATAAAAAGTGTTTGGGGACTTGGGTCCTGCCCCAGGGGACATGGATCAATGCAAAAAAAAGTTTTAAAAATGGCCGTTTTTTCAGGAGCAGTGATTTTAATAATGCTTAAAGTCAAACAATAAAAGTGTAATATCCCTTTAAATTTCGTACCTGGGGGTGTCTATAGTATGCCTGTAAAGGGGCGCATGTTTCCTGTGTTTAGAACAGTCTGACAGCAAAATGACATTTTGAAGGAAAAAACTCATTTAAAACTACCCGCGGCTATTGCATTGCCGACATTACACATAGAAGTTCATTGATAAAAACGGCATGGGAATTCCCCAAAGGGGAACCCCGAACCAAAATTTAAAAAAAAAAATGACGTGGGAGTCCTCCTAAATTCCATACCAGGCCCTTCAGGTCTGGTATGGATATTAAGGGGAACCCCGGCCAAAATTTAAAAAAAAAAAATGACGTGGGGTTCCCCCTAAATTCCATACCAGACCCTTCAGGTCTGGTATGAATTTTAAGGGGAACCCCGCGCCAAAAAAAAAAAAAAAAACGGCGTGGGGTCCCCCCAAAAATCCATACCAGACCCTTATCCGAGCACGCAACCTGGCAGGCCACAGGAAAAGAGGGGGGGACGAGAGTGTGGCCCCCCCTCCCTCCTGAACCGTACCAGGCCACATGCCCTCAACATTGGGAGGGTGCTTTGGGGTAGCCCCCCAAAACACCTTGTCCCCATGTTGATGAGGACAAGGGCCTCATCCCCACAACCCTGGCCGGTGGTTGTGGGGGTCTGCGGGTGGGGGGCTTATCGGAATCTGGAAGCCCCCTTTAACAAGGTGACCCCCAGATCCCGGCCACCCCCTGTGTGAAATGGTAAGGGGGTACATAAGTACCCCTACCATTTCACGAAAAAAGTGTCAAAAATTTTAAAAATGACAAGAGACAGTTTTTGACAATTCCTTTATTTAAATGCTTCTTCTTTCTTCTATCTTCCTTCATCTTCTGGTTCTTCTGGCTCTTCTGGTTCTTCCTCCGGCGTTCTCGTCCAGCATCCCCCCTCTTTTCCTGCGGCCTGCCAGGTTGCGTGCTCGGATAAGGGTCTGGTATGGATTTTTGGGGGGACCCTACGCCGTTTTTTTTTTTTTTTTTTTGGCGCGGGGTTCCCCTTAAAATCCATACCAGACCTGAAGGGTCTGGTATGGAATTTAGGGGGAACCCCACGTCATTTTTTTTTTTAAATTTTGGTTCGGGGTTCCCCTTTGGGGAATTCCCATGCCGTTTTTATCAATGAACTTCTATGTGTATTGTCGGCAATGCAATAGCCGCGGGTAGTTTTAAATGAGTTTTTTCCTTCAAAATGTCATTTTGCTGTCAGACTGTTCTAAACACAGGAAACATGCGCCCCTTTACAGGCATACTATAGACACTCCCCAGGTACGAAATTTAAAGGGATATTACACTTTTATTGATTGACTTTAAGCATTATTAAAATCACTGCTCCTGAAAAAACGGCCGTTTTTAAAACTTTTTTTTGCATTGATCCTTGTCCCCTGGGGCAGGACCCGGGTCCCCAAACACTTTTTATGACAATAACTTGCATATTAGCCTTTAAAATTAGCACTTTTGATTTCTCCCATAGACTTTTAAAGGGTGTTCCGCAGCATTCGAATTTGCCACGAACACCCCAAATTGTTCGCTGTTCGGCGAACTTGCGAACAGCCAATGTTCGAGTCGAACATGAGTTCGACTCGAACTCGAAGCTCATCCTTAATAGCAATACTAACTTTAACTGAGTTTTTGTACTTTTGGCGGTGTGTGTTATTTTTATTCTGAATTGTTTGGGAGTTTTCAGAGGGCAATTTGTGTGCCCGCCCACCCGTTGTTTTGGGTTTTTTATTGCTTTAGAAGTTCAGGGAAGATGAAGCTAGGCTAAACCCATCTAACTGGTTTATTTACATAAGAAAATAAGAGGTTGTGCTAGTACTAATAAAACATAATAGGTAGTATACAATGAAGAAAATTCATATAGTGATCATAAATAAATAAGTCCAAGTGATATTATTGAAGATCCGTGACAACAAGGAAAGGTCCACCACCAGGAATGGAAGGGGTTACTCCTTACCAGCATTTTCTTAGTCTCAGAGAATGGAGTTGCTGTTGATGGGATGACCTCTGGTGGACACCGCTGCTAGTTCCCAATTTTGGCTTTTAAAGATCCCTGCTTGCTGTGACCCTCTGTGGTGGGGGGTCATGGCCCTCTGGTAAGGAGTAACCCCTTCCATTCCTGGTGGTGGACCTTTCCTTGTTGTCACAGATCTTCAATAATATCACTTGGACTTTTTTGTATATTGTTGGTGTTTTGGACTTTTCACAACACTTAATCATGCTTATTTCATGGATTTCTTAATATCACCAAGTTTTGCACATTGATTTATTTATGATCACTATATGAATTTTCTTCATTGTATACTACCTATTATGTTTTATTAGTACTAGCGCAACCTCTTATTTTCTTATGCTTTTTACAATTGATGTTTTTGTGGGGATTGCTGCTTTTTCACATTATTTGATTTGCACCTGGTTTTTAGCGCAGTTTTTTCACTATTTTCTTTTTGGTTTATTTACATATCAATGGACAGGAAGAGAGAGGGGGAGCTCCCTCTTCCTGTCCATTGATATGTAAATAAACCAGTTAGATGTTTTTTAGAGCTGAGCAGACAGGAAGTTCTTTGCAGGTATGCAACAGGAAGTTGGTGAGAGGAGCTTGGGGTCTTTTGACTCATGTTTGGAAGTATGATGGAAATCATTTTGGTTTTTAAATTTAATTCCAGTTGTATTGTGAAATTTTATACTGTAATACAGTTTTGGGTAGAGAGTAAACAGGAGGCATCCATGTTATTGTTGTAAAATCTAGGTACAGAGAGAAGCCACATTGTTCTGTAGAGAAAGCGGGCGCAAGTGAGCTGTGCAGTTTAGTCTGGTGACGCAGTGTACTGTCGTACATCGCAATACGCTTGTGTATTCATACACTGTGAGGGGTAGAGACATAATTCGGGGGGGGGGGGGGGGGGGGGGGTGATCTGTGGTTGTTGACTAATCATTTGGCATAATTAATACTTGGTTGTTAAAAGAGTGGTACTCTGTAGTTCTGTGCCAAAAGTGTTGGGACAACAAGCCATAGAGTTGATGCTTTGGTTAGGGTTTCTAATTGGGGGACTGGACCAGATATAATGGTTGTAGTCCGTCAATCCACCGTAAAAGAAAGCACAGGGCTGTGCTCTCCTAAATGGGTGCATTGGTTTCCCTGGATGCAGTGGTGAGACGATAGGCCGATTCGAATCGCCATGGGTAATGAGTAGGGATGAGCTTTGTGTTCGAGTCGAACCCATGTTCGACTCGAACATCGTGTGTTCGGTCGTTCGCCGAATTACAAGCGATATGGGCCATTCGTGCCAAATTTGAGTGGTGCGTCACGGCCCATAATTCACTGCGGCATCGCAGTGCATTGCTGGCTGATGATTGGCCAAGCATGCACTATGACCCGCATGCTTGGCCAATCACAGTGCAGTCTGAACAGAGAGCTGTAATTGGCCAAAGCCAAGGAGGCTTTGGCCAATTATGGTTCCGGGGGTTTAGTACACGCCCCACACTATATAAGGCCGCCTACACGGCGGCCCTGTGTAGTGTGTTCAGGTGTTCAGATAGAGAGATAGAAAGAGAGAGACAGTGTTATTTGGTTTAAGTTAGATATAGTAGGCAGGTCGAGTCAGTTAGCTGCAGTTACAGTGTATTGTGTATATATATATATGCATCCCAGGTGTTGTATGTATGTATATATATATATAATATATATACATACACTGTATTCAGTTTAGCTAGATCCTGTTCTTCTCTTCCTAATATACTGACAGGCAGACAGGTGTTTTTATAGTACTGTGTACCATGCACAGTCTGACCTACAGTATAGCAACCTGCAGCGAGGTGCTTGTGTAAGCTCCTTAAAGTATTTCCAGCTACTGTACTGTGTACCCTGCACAGTCTCGCCTACAGTATAGCAACCTGCAGCCAGGTGCTTGTGTAGGCTCATTGAAGTATTTCCAGCTACTGTACTGTGTACCCTGCACAGTCTCACCTACAGTATAACAACCTGCAGCCAGGTGCTTGTGTAGGCTCATTGAAGTATTTCCAGCTACTGTACTGTGTACCCTGCACAGTTTTACCTACAGTATAGCAACCTGCAGCCAGGTGCTTGTGTCGGCTCATTGAAGTATTTCCAGCTACTGTACTGTGTACCCTGCACAGTCTAACCTACAGTGTAGCTATCTGCAGCCAGGTGCTTGTGTAGGCTCATTGAAGTATTTCCAGCTACTGTACTGTGTACCCTGCACAGTCTCACCTACAGTATAGCAACCTGCAGCCAGGTGCTTGTGTAGGCTCATTGAAGTATTTCCAGCTACTGTACTGTGTACCCTGCACAGTTTTACCTACAGTATAGCAACCTGCAGCCAGGTGCTTGTGTAGGCTCATTGAAGTATTTCCAGCTACTGTACTGTGTACCCTGTACAGTCTCACCTACAGTATAGCAACCTGCAGCCAGGTGCTTGTGTAAGCTCACTGAAGTATTTCCAGCTACTGTACTGTGTACCCTGCACAGTCTCACCTACAGTATGGCAACCTGCAGCCAAGTGCTTGAGTAGGCTCATTGAAGTATTTCCAGCTACTGTACTGTGTACCCTGCACAGTCTCACCTACAGTATAGCTACCTGCAGCCAGGTTCTTGTGTAGGCTCATTGAAGTATTTCCAGCTACTGTACTGTGTACCCTGCACAGTCTCACCTACAGTATAGCAACCTGCAGCCAGGTGCTTGTGTAAGCTCATCAAAGTATTTCCAGCTACTGTACTGTGTACCCTGCACAGTCTCACCTACACTATAGCAACCTGCAGCCAGGTGCTTGAGTAGGCTCATTGAAGTATTTCCAGCTACTGTACTGTGTGCCCTGCACAGTCCTACCTACAGTATATCAACCTGCAGCCAGGTGCTTGTGTAGGCTCATTGAAGTATTTCCAGCTACTGTACTGTGTACCCTGCACAGTCTCACCTACAGTATTGCAACCTGCAGCCAGGTGCTTGTGTAGGCTCATTGAAGTATTTCCAGCTACTGTACTGTGTACCCTGCACAGTCCTACCTACAGTATATCAACCTGCAGCCAGGTGCTTGTGTAGGCTCATTGAAGTATTTCCAGCTACTGTACTGTGTACCCTGCACAGTCTCACCTACAGTATAGCAACCTACAGCCAGGTGCTTGTGTAGGCTCATTGAAGTATTTCCAGTTACTGTACTGTGTACCCCGCACAGTCTCACCTACAGTATAGCTACCTGCAGCCAGGAGCTTGTGTAGACTCTTGAAGTATTTCCAGTTACTGTACTGTGTACCCCGCACAGTCTCACCTACAGTATAGCTACCTGCAGCCAGGAGCTTGTGTAGACTCTTGACGTATTTCCAGTTACTGTACTGTGTACCCTGCACAGTTGCATCTACAGTATAGCTACCTGAAGACATGTGCAGGGGTTATCATACTAATAATCTAATAATACTACAGGCAGGCAGTTGATTTGGCTAGCTGCAGTATAATCGGTATATCGGTATATATATATATATATATATATATATATATATATATATATATATATATCCCAGTTTTGTGCAGCTCACTGCAGGCCAATAGTATGTCTGGAAGACCAACAAGGAGAGGCAGACAGTCACAAGCCAATAAAAGAGGGCAAGCAGGCTCAGTGTCTAGAGGCAACAGTGCTGGTCGTGGACACGGTGCATCCTCATCAGCACGTGGCTGTGGGACACGCTTGGCCTTTTTTTCGGCAGCTGGCCGTGTTGAGCCTCAACATTCAGAAGACTTGGTCGAGTGGATGACCAAGCCGTCCTTATCCTCCTCATCCTCTCTCACCCAGACTCAGGGTACTTTGTCTGGCAAAGCAGCTGCCAACGTGGCCTCTTCCCTCGGCTCAATGGCATCAGTGACTCCTTCCCTAGCCCCACCATGTCCTCCTGAGGAGTCCCTCGAACTGTGTTGGGTACATGCTCCAGGAGGATGCCCAGCATTTTAAAGGCTCTGATGATGGTACTGAGCTAGTTGAAGGCAGTAACTTGAGCCCAGACAGAGGGGGTGCCCAAGAAGGACAGAAATCTGGCAGTCATGTTCCCCCTGCTGCAGCATACTGCCAGGTTTGCTCCAGTGATGAGGAAGAAGGGGGTGATGAGGTCACTGACACAATGTGGGTGCCTGATAGGAGAGAGGAAGAGGAGGAGGAGGCACATCACCAATGAGGCAGGATGCCCTCCAGGGGCCAGCCTAAGGGCAGCACACTGACTGCATCACATCGCAGAGCTGTACAATTAGGTGTGCCACAGCCAAGTATTTGTGGGCAATCTGCTATCGGTACACCGACGTCAGATTGTACCAGGCAAATTTCTCTGCCCCAGCTGCTGCACCACAGAAAGAAGTTCACTCCCAGCCATCCACATGCCCAGTGGTTGAATGCTAGCTTGGCAAAATTGCTAGCACTTCAACTGCTACCTTTTCAGTTGGTAGACTCTGCCCCCTTCTGTGAGTTTGTGGAATGTGCGGTTCCTCAGTGGCAGGTTCCCAAACGCCACTTTTTCTCACGGAAGGCAATTCCGGCTCTCTACAGGCATGTGGAAGGCAATGTCTTGGCCTCGCTGGACAGGGCGGTCAGTGGTAAGGTGCATATTACCACTGTCTCATGGTCCAGCAGGCATGGACAGGGACATTACTTATATTTCACGGCGCATTGGGTGACTTTGCTGGCAGCTGGGAAGGATGCAAGACAAGGTGCAGTAGTGTTGGAGGCCACCACGCCTCCAAAATGCCACTACTGCTGATTCTGACACACCTCTCTCCTCCACCCCCTCCTCTTCTTCTTCCTCCATGGCCTCTTCCTGTGCTTTGTCCTCGGAACCAGCTGTGCTCCGTAGGCATTCAAGGGGCTACACAAGTACGCAGGCCAAAAAATGCCATGCGGTGCTTGAGCTGGTGTGCTTGGGAGACAGGAGCCACAGTGGGGCAGAGGTTCTGCCAACTCTGCAGGGGCAGGTTCAGAGGTGGTTTACGCCACGCCAACTTAAGGCAGGAATGGTGGTTTGCGAATGGCACCAACCTCCTCTCCGCCCTCCGACAGGGACAAATGACCCATGTGCCCTGTTTGGCTCACATCCTTAACTTGGTGGTGCAGCAGTTCTTGGGCAGGTACCCGGGCTTACAGGATGTCCTGAGGCAGGCCAGGAAAGTCTGTGTGCATTTCCGCCGGTCATATAATGCCAGTGCTCGGCTGGCAGACCTTCAAAAGGAGATTAACCTGCCCAAGAACTGCCTAATCTGTGACATGCCCACCAGGTGGAACTCAACGTCGGCCATGCTGCAGCGGCTGCACACGCAGCAGAGGGCCATCAATGAGTACCTGTGCGACTATGGCACCGGGACAGGGTCAGGGTCAGGGGAGCTTGTTTTTTTTCCCCATGCCAGTGGGCCATGATCAGGAATGCATGCACTGTCCTGTCACCATTTGAGGAGGCCACGAGGATGGTGAGCAGTGACAGTGCATGCATCAGTGACATTGTCCCCCTTGTGCACCTGTTGGAGCACATGCTGCGTGGAATAATGGACAGGGCACTTGAGCCAGAACAGAGGCAGGAAGAGGAGGACTTCTTTAGCTCTCAAGGCCCCCTTCATCCAGACAGTGTTCCTGCGTGCCCGCTGATCACACAGGAAGAGGAGGAGGAGGAGGAGGAGGATTGTGTCAGCATGGAGGTGGAGCCTGGCACTCAGCATCAGCAGTAGTCTTTATGGGATCATTTACAGTCCCAAGAAACCCATTGACTTGTAGGTGGCTGGGAGAAAGTGGCTGCGGATCATGTCGTCCTTAGTGACCCAGAGGACTCCGGACCGAATGCCTCAGCAAACCTACGCTGCATGGCCTCCCTGATCCTGCAAAGCCTGCGGAAGGATCCTCGTATTTGTGGTATCAAGGAGAGGGATCAATACTGGCTGGCAACCCTCCTTGATCCACGTTGCAAGGGTAAGCTTGTGGACCTTATCTTGCCATCGCAGAGGATTACAGTGTTGTGGCACCAGCACAAGTGCCTAAGGCCCAATTTTTCAGCCCCTGTTTAACAGGGGCGTGTAATTACAATTTTTGTTGCAATTCTTTGCAGCAGGGCTCGTTCGTGCGCTCCAACTAGAGTACCTGTGAGGGGTTGCAGTGTTGTGGCACCAACACCAGTGCCTAAGGCCCAATTTTTCTGCCCCTGTTCAACAGGGATATGTAATTAGAATTCTTGATCTATTATTTCACAGCAGGGCCCGTTTCTGCGTCGAACCAAGAGTAACTGTGAGGACTTACAGTGTTGTGGCACCAGCACCACCACCACCAAAGGCCCAATTTTTCTGGCCCTGTTCAACAAGGGTATGCAATTACAATTCTTGATATAATATTTCACAGCAGGGCCCGTTCCAGCACCCACCAAGAGTAACTGTGAGGACTTACAGTGTTGTGGCACCAGCACCACCACCACCATCACCAAAGGCCCAATTTTTCTGCCCTTGTTCAACAGGGGCATGTAATTACAATTCTTGATCTAATATTTCACAGCAGGGCCCTGTGAGGGCTTACAGTGTTGTGGCAACACCAACACCTAAGGCCCAAATTTCTGCTGAGTATATAGGTCAGGCCCCTACTTTCAAACATCCAACTTACAAATGACTCCTACTTGCAAACGGAAGGAGACAACAAGAAGTGAGATGAAATCTACCCCTAGGAAGGGAAATTCTCTCCTGTAAGAGTTAATATAGGAAAAACATTTCTCCTTTCCACTAGTGCTTTATCAAAAAAGAAAATGAGTACAGCACTGCGCCAAACGTTGATAAAGCAAGAGGTGATTATAATATACAGTTAGCAGCTAACACACCTCTAGACATAGGCAAAGACAGAAATAAAAAATATAGTGTAGCGCTATGTGTATATACAAATCATATATATAACATATGTAAACAGTGTGTCAGATTGTCCTATACGGGACAAAACCAATATAAAAACAAAACTAAGTGATACAAAATAGACATATGAAAATGACTACAATAAATAAGTAGTATAAATCCGTGTTATAAACACAAATGTTTGGTATATAGAAACGTATAAATATAATAAATCAAATAATATAGTCCATTAATTGTTTAGGTCAATAATGACTAGTGGAACAGAAAACCACCACCAAAAGTCTATAAGGACAAAAATGAAAAAAGTAAAAATATAATAAAAATTAAGAAATTCCCGGGGTTTCCTCCTAAGCGAAGTGGTAACTTCTAGTAGATGAATAAATAGATCACAGATGGGTGAAAGGTCTAGATAAGTGGCAGGACCAACACCGAAGCATCTAAGGAGGCTTATCGGAAGCAGGTGACCTGAGAAGACTTACGTCTCACAAGTCAAAGAAAGCTTAAAGACCACCAGGTCTTGCGGGGTAAAACGTCAGATGGTCCTCGGCTTCCAAAGGAAGGGGGGGGGTTCACCACAGCTTCAAATGTCCCCAAGACACTCCAACAAGCCCAATGGGTAATTCAAGTATCATGCGAGAAAGAAAGCTCACATGGCATAATAACGTTTTTTAAAAAGACAACAATTTATTAAAATAGCAAAATGAACACTCACATGATAGGAGATCAGAATTAGCACAAACGTAGCACTAACAAACGAGGCCAGTTTTGTGTCATTTGGGCGTTGTGGGGGGCTAGGTGATGTCATGGTCTGGAAAAAACAATTGCTAATATCTTAAAAATAAAAGCAGCACAAATGTAAATTTTTACGGCACAAAACAGCACAAACGTAGCACTAAAGAAACACACTTGAGTTTTTATTTGTGCTGATTGCAGGGCGGCCAGCTTCGCTGAGCTCCTCCCCCTCCCTCTTCCTGTCCATTGATATGTAAATAAATCAGTGAAATAGCCTATGATACTTTTACCTTCTCAGGCCTGTGTGTTTATGCATATGTACAGCTATCTACATACACCTGCTTTCTATGTACACACACTTTCAGAAACTCCATGGACCTGAAAAGATACTTATAAACAAAAGTTATTACTCTATCCTTCATATTTAACCTGCAAAGAATGGTAAACAATACAACATTCATGTAAATTGGTAAATTGTCACTAACAATCCTCAAAACCGACAATAACTAAACCCTCTGTAACCCTTACTTTCACATTCCTACTAAAATACAAAACCCGCAACACGTAAGAGGGCTGTCTCGGTAGGTTCAAACATATTCTTGTTACTACATACAATGAGAAGACTAAAACATGAGACAAACATTTAGATACAAATGTGGGGGAGATATTTCATAGTTCCCAAAACAAAAATGGAAAAACAAAACAACCAGATGGAATGCTGCCTTCACTCTTTTAGCGATAGAAAAAAATACAATGGGAGAAACATGAAAGCAGCTCTAAACCTTGCATGGGCTAGCCACACAAAGTTCAAAGACAGGCATGAGAATTTTAACAACACAAACGTGTACTACACATCCATCAACTCACTCATCATTACAAATTTCTGAAGCCACAGCTGAACTACTTCCAAGGTCTTTTTATTCTGGGGTCTCATACCTCCAGACAGCAAAAGTACCTTCCAAAGGAATACACCTTACTGTAGCCTCTGACCATATATGCCAATCTTTAAGGGGTTTAATGGCCTTTTGCCCAAAACTAGACTTCAAGTACTGTGCAACCGTCTGACTGTGGGAAGCCTTGCATTTCTCCCCTACATGGACTGTTCATTACTAGGGATGAGCCGAGCACCCCCCGGTTCGGTTCACACCAGAACCTGCGAACGGACTGAAAATTTGCACGAACGTTAGAAACCCATTGACGTCTATGGGACTCGAACGTTCAAAATCAAAAGTGCTAATTTTAAAGGCTAATTTGAATGGTATTGTCCTAAAAAGGGTTTGGGGGCCTGGGTCCTGCCCCAGGGGACATATATCAATGCAAAAAAAAGTTTTAAAAATGACCGTTTTTTTCGGGAGCAGTGATTTTAATGATGCTTAACGTACAATAAAAAAAAATGAAATATTCCTTTAAATATCGTACCTGGGGGGTGTCTATAGTATGCCTGTAAAGTGGCACATGTTTCCCGTGCGTAGAACAGTCCCTGCACAAAATGACATTTTTAAAGGAATAAAAGTCATTTAAAACTGCTTGCGGCTTTAATGTAATGTCAGGTCCTGGTAATATGGATGAAAATCAGTGAGGCAAACGGCATGGGTACCCCCCAGTCTATTACCAGGCCCTTTGGGTCTTGAATGGATATTAAGGGGAACCCCGCACCCAAATTAAAAAAAGGAAAGGTGTAGGGCGACCAGCCCTATATACTCTGAACAGCAGTATACAGGCGGTGCAAACAAGACAGGGACTGTAGGTTTGTTGTTAAGTAGAATCTGTTTGTAATTTTGAACTGGTACATTTTTAACGTGTTTAGCTCCAGCAAAAAAAAACAATTTTAAGCTTTTTGGAAAACATAGGGAAAGGTTATCACCCCTGTGACATTTGTTTTGCTGTCTGTGCTCCTCTTCAGAAGATTTCACCTCACTTTTTGTCCCAATGACAAATGTTTTTTGAAAATTTGGGGTTTTTAGTGAAACAAGGATTGGTGATAAAGCACTAGTGTAAAAAATATAGTGTAGCGCTATGTGTATATACAAATCATATATATATAACATATGTAAACAGTGTGTCAGATTGTCCTATATGGGACAAAACCAATATAAAAACAAAACTAAGTGATACAAAATAGACATATGAAAATGACTACAATAAATAAGTAGTATAAATCCGTGTTATAAACACAAATGTTTGGTATATAGAAACGTCTAAATATAATAAATCAAATAATATAGTCCATTAATTGTTTAGGTCAATAATGACTAGTGGAACAGAAAACCACCACCAAAAGTCTATAAGGACAAAAATGAAAAAAGTAAAAACATAATAAAAATTAAGAAATTCCCGGGGTTTCCTCCTAAGCGAAGTGGTAACTTCTAGTAGATGAATAAATAGATCACAGATTGGTGAAAGGTCTAGATAAGTGGCAGGACCAACACCGAAGCATCTAAGGAGGCTTACCGGAAGCAGGTGACCTGAGAAGACTTACGTCTCACAAGTCAAAGAAAGCTTAAAGACCATCAGGTCTTGCGGGGTAAAACGTCAGATGGTCCTCGGCTTCCAAAGGAAGGGGGGGTTCACCACAGCTTCAAATGTCCCCAAGACACTCCAACAAGCCCAATGGGTAATTCAAGTATCATGCGAGAAAGAAAGCTCACATGGCATAATAACGTTTTTTAAAAAGACAACAATTTATTAAAATAGCAAAATGAACACTCACATGATAGGAGATCAGAATTAGCTCATATAAAATCATTTGCGGTAATAGTGAGGGATCCACCCGACATTTTTCGGCTACCAAGCCTTCAAATGCACAAATGTAAATTTTTACGGCACAAAACAGCACAAACGTAGCACTAAAGAAACACACTTGAGTTTTTATTCGTGCTGATTGTAGGGTGGGCAAAGTGAGTGGGGTTTGAAAAAAAAAAACTGTTATAACTTAAAAACCATAACAGCACAAATAAAAATGTTAGCAGCACAAAACAGCACAAACGTAGCACTAACCAACAAGACCAGTTTCGTGTCATTTGGGTGTTGTAGGGGGGTTGACTGACCTTTGGTGACCTTTAATAAATCATTAATAACGCGAAAACGATAAGAGATAGAATGGAAATTTTAGCAGCACAAAACAGCACAAATGTGGCACTAACCAACAAGACCAGTTTTGTGTCATTTGGGCAATGTAGGGGGGCTAAGTGACCTTTGGTGACCTTTAATAAATCATTAATAACGCAAAAACGATAAGAGATAGAACAGAATTTTTAGCAGCACAAAACAGCACAAACGTAGCACTAACCAACGAGACCAGTTTTGTGTCATTTGGGCGTTCTAGGGGGGCTAGGTGATGTCATGGTCTGGAAAAAACAATTGCTAATATCTTAAAAATAAAAGCAGCACAAATGTACATTTTTACGGCACAAAACAGCACAAACATAGCACTAAAGAAACACACTTGAGTTTTTATTTGTGCTGATTGTAGGATGGGCAAAGTGAGTGGGGTTTGAAAAAAAAACTGTTATAACTTAAAAACCATAACAGCACAAATAAAAATGTTAGCAGCACAAAACAGCACAAATGTAGCACTAACCAACAAGACCAGTTTTGCGTCATTTGGGCGTTGTAGGGGGGCTGACTGACCTTTGGTGACCTTTTAATAAATCATTAATAACGCAAAAACGATAAGAGAACGGAAATTTTAGCAGCACAAAACAGCACAAATGTAGCACTAACCAACATGACCAGTTTTGTGTCATTTGGGCGTTGTAGGGGGGCTGAGTGACCTTTGGTGACCTTTAATAAATCATTAATAACGCAAAAACGATAAGAGATAGAACAGAATTTTTAGCAGCACAAAACAGCACAAACGTAGCACTAACCAACGAGACCAGTTTTGTGTCATTTGGGCGTTCTAGGGGGGCTAGGTGATGTCATGGTCTGGAAAAAACAATTGCTAATATCTTAAAAATAAAAGCAGCACAAATGTAAATTTTTACGGCACAAAACAGCACAAACGTAGCACTAAAAAAACACACTTGAGTTTTTATTTGTGCTGATTGTAGGGGGGCCAGCTTCGCTGAGCTCACTTCCTGACGTAGGACAATGTTGGTTCTCCATATCACCCTAAGGCAAGAAGTGTGTAGCTAGTGGCATCTCCAGGTAAAAATAAAGGGAAAAACATGAAAACAAGGAAACTATGTAGCCACCATATCTAAAACTTAGTAAGCCGCAGTTACATCATTTTTTGGTTTTGATTTTAGATACGCTTTAACTATTCAACAATCAGACTGCTCAAAACAATACTTTCCGCTCTTGCCTCACACTTACTTTATTATGGCCGTGGTTCCATTTTATGGCTTGTGAGTTAATGAGAAGTTGCTTGTCCTCTGCAGCCCATGGGGTATAGTTTCCAACATTAACAAAAACAGGAGGAGGTTTAAGAGGGTGTATGCAATTTAATATTGCATACTGCCAACCAATTTCCCCTTGTTTATCAAAAAAAGTGCTTTGATCTAATACATGAAAGGGATTCTTCATAGATTTCACGTATCTATTTAACTAGAAAATAGAGGTTTCCATTAAAAAATTCTAAAATAAATATTGCAGATTGTTTTTATGCTTGTAAAATCTTACTTTAGCCAGACCATTCATATTCACAGAAATCTTCCTCTATGATTATATGTCCATTTAACTTGCATTATTTACCTTTTAAAGCCTCCTTTGTGTTGACATCCAAAGGCCATGATACTGCTGCAGTGCCATCTTGGATATGATGTCAGCAGCCCTGGCAGGCAGGGCCGTCTTTACCTCAGGGCAAACGGGGCAGCTGCCCAGGGCCCTGTCACTTTTTGGGGCCCAAAGCAGAGCTGCCCATTAAGCCCACGTGCTGCCCACAAATCGGCGCTGAAAATCTCTACACACAAACAGACAGTCTGTCAGGGCCAATCCTAGGCGGGTGCAGTGCACCCAGGCACCACAGAGGTGGGGGTGTTGAAGTGCCAGAGTGCTCTCCTCTCCTTGTCCGTGTCCAGAGGCGGTGTTCTCTCTGCCGGTCACCGCCGCCACCTTGTTTCTTGCACAAGCCCATCCCCCCTCCCTCCTCCTGTCAGAGAAGAAGAAGGAAGCAGTCGGAGATCGGAGACCAGCCGTGCAGTGACGTCACTGGGGGGTTGGTCCATGCCTGACATGTGTTCTCCTCCTCTCTAACTAACTCCTGTCTGCTGCGATCTGTTCTCCACCCGGGCGGCGCAGCTGCACACTATCCTCTCCTCTCCAGCTGCAGCTGGGTGTTTTTATGTACCCTAATGAAGGGTGGTGGTTTGTCCTGTGGGGGTGGGATCTGCACTAATGGAGAGGGTGGTTGTCCTGGGGGGGGTGGGATCTGCACTAATGGAGGGGGGGTTGTCCTGGGGGGATCTGTACTAATGAAGGGGGGTTTGTCCTGGGGGGATCTGTACTAATGGAATGGGGGTGGTTTGTCCTGGGGGATCTATACTAATGGAGGGGGGTTGTCCTGGGGGGATCTGTACTAATGGAGGGGGGGTTTGTCCTGGGGGGTCTGTACTAATGGAGTGGGGCAGTTTGTCTTGGGGGTCTGTACTAATGGAGGGGGGCAGTTTGTCCTGGGGGGCCTGTACTAATAGAGGGGGGTGGTTTGTCCTTGGGGGGGATCTGTACTAATGGAGGGGGGGTGGTTTGTCTTGGGGGGTCTGTACTAATGGAGGGGGGTGGTTTGTCCTGGGGCATAGTTGCCAACATTGTAAAAAAATATTTAGGGACACTATTTTGGCTGTAGGCGAAGTCACATTATAATTAGGGGGCGGGGCATGCTTTTGTAGGCGTGGTATAGGAAAAAACTAAAGATGCGGCGCGCAAAGCTAAAAAACGGACGTGGTTTATGCAGAATAGTGGGCGTGACTTAAATGGGTATGGCTCAAAGGGGTGTGGTTAGAGTCTGAGATGAATGAGGGATAGAGAGGGAAAGGGGAAAAGGGGGGGGAGAGGGATGGAGGGACAGCAGCCCCAGATCCTACACCACAATAGAAATATGTGTATTCCAGAGTTTAACAATTAGCAGATAAAGATTCTCCAAACACCTGGTGTTAGCTCTTCAATCATCCCGACACCATGGTTGTTTAATAGGTTGAGCACGATACCACGGCAACCGTTATCACATGAGGACGCAGTGTGCTTCTAGCCTGAAGCTTTACACATGAGAAGGAGGAAATGCGGATCAGCTGTGCCTGGTTGACACGCAGTGCGCTCCAAGCTTGTAGTTGTATACTAGTGGAATGAAGGACTGATCAGCTGTGAGTGTGTATCATCTATCCAGTCTGCAACCAGTACCCTTGTGCTTTGAGAGAAGCAGTTTGAGTTATCCACTATTACCAACCAACTGAAAGCTAGAAGGCTATACTTTGTAAGGAACTGCGCCCACTGATTTTTACAGTGTATTTACTTTATTAATTTTTTTCTCTTATTTGTGACTTACAATAAATTATCAAAACGGTATTGGACTATTCGGGGTCTTTTTTTTCATGTGGACATTGTTACTGTTATCTGATTATCAACCCTGGAGAACTTCGGGAGTAACCAGAGAGAGGATTTGATCCAAGGCTTGTTAACCTCTTGGCTCCGGTGAGTTTGAACCCCTATGGGGTGTGTGCAGCACAAGGTGTCCCAATAGATGGTGAAAGGTGCACTCATCAGATCTACTATTCATATAAGGGAATCCAGACCGAGCTCCAACCGCTGTGTCTTTGGTGGATTTTCCCTGCCTGCATGTGTTTTGCTTGCATTTACAAAGACTTTGTTTTATCAGTCAGCATTGAGGACTGAAAATAGCGCTGCTTTGATGGGTTAATTGCTGTTTCATATAGTACATTCATTCATTCATATTTTTATTTCTTTTTGTATTAAGTGGCTGCTGAGAGATATCTCACTCAGAATATGGTGACATCAGGTTAACTCACTGCGGTTTATTACCATTATTATCTTCCATCTGCATATACCGAATATCCTTTAGCGCTGAGATAGGAGGATTGGAGTAGGGCTTATTGTCTCCTTTTTGTTTGTGTGTTTAATAGGTTGGACTTGATGGACTTGTGTCTTTTTTCAACCTCACCTACTATGTAACTATGTAAGGATGATTGAAGCGCATTATTTCTATTATTACATTGTAATATAAAATTAAATCATTCAACTCACCATAAAGCAGAATCAGTGGGAGCCCTGAGCGTGTCACCTGCCACCATTGCCTGCCACCAGATGCCATCAGGTGTCCCCAGCGTAGTGCTTCCTTACATCTCAAGTGTCCCCAGCAGAGTGCTTCCTTACATCTCAGGTGTCCCCAGCAGAGTTCTTCCTTACATCTCAGGTGTCCCCAGCAGAATGCCTCCTTACATCTCAGGTGTCACTGTCCCCAGCCAGCTGAGTGCTTCCTTACATCTCAGGTGTCACTGTCTCCAGCCAGCAGAGTGCTTCCTTACATCTCAGGTGTCACTGTCCCCAGCCAACGGAGTGCTTCCTTATATCTCAGGTGTCACTGTCCCCAGCCAGCGGAGTGCCTCCTTACATCTCAGTTGTCACAGAGCCCAGGACTCTACATTTTATGTATTGCAGTCACTATCCGGGTGTATAATGGAGTTCAAAGCTGAACTGGACATTTTACTTGTTACTATTTGGGTAATGTGGGCGTTGGTGACACAACATGGCGGCCAGCAGACTTGACCCACCAGAGGGGGCAGGGAAGTAGGAGGAGCTCAGTGTGTTTATCATGTCCCCAGTCACATGACCCCCCGCTCCATGCCCTGCCCCAATACAACTCCACTTGGCGTCAAATCTCTATGCCCAGCGGACGAGGCTCTGCAGGCGGAGACATTTTGAAAGTCCTGTCCTCACACAATTGGCCGCCCGGAGCCCCGCTCCCAGCCACTCTGTTCCTTCTGTCGTCTGGTCTTCTGGAAAATGCCGGCAGAGACATTATCTCCTCCAGCCACGGACCTCTCTGGAAAAAAGGGATTTTCTGGGACTTTTCCCAGGAAACACTAAAATCTGTCTGTCACTGTCATCAGTGGCGTGCGCACAGTGCAGCAGTGCCAGTGTTGCATTTTCTCGATCGAGGAGTGGGCTGCGGGTGGGGGGGACCTTGAGCTCCACTGATGCTCTGGCCCTGCTCCTTGCTATACGTGCACAGTGTACTTGATCGGAAGAGCGTAGGCCTCGGTAAGAGGAGTCAGACCGCGGCGCGGAGTGGAATGCTGCTTGGTGCCTGGTCAAGTGAAACTAGCAGTGTTTGTAGAGAATTGATCGAAGCTGACCTTGCCAGGACAAGGTAGGTCTTCTTTCTCCTCCCCTGTCTCCTCACCCATGCCATGTGTAAAATAGTAGAAAGTTGAAAAACGCTGACCAGACCTGCAGTCCAGGCTGAGTGAGGCTGTGGCTGTATTTTTTATTACAGAGCACACAGCATAATTTACAGCACATGGCATTACTGTCTGTATTTAACTGTTTGATGGGCTTATTTTGGGCCTGGCTGGTTCACATGTATGTGTTTTGGTGGCTCACATTTGCGCAGGCACAGCAACCCATTCATTTGAATGGGCTGCCGTGCCTGCGTTTCCTGCAAAAAAAAGTGTATGCATAATCTAATAGGCCCATCAAGCAATGAAATACAGCACTGTCTGTCCATTCTGCTTTTGCACCATGTGACTTACCTGCAGTTCCTGCACCGGCAAACTTGTTGCATTTTTAGATGTTTAGGCCACCCTTTTAAAAACACAGTGCGTTTGTGTGCGCAGGAACTGCAGGTAAGTCGCAAAAGCAGAATGGATTTCAAGGCCAATTTTAAAATGCTGCATACACCTTTTTTCTGCAGGAAATGCAGGATTGGCAGCCCATTCAAATAAATGGGCTGCAAAACACATACATGTACAGTTGCCACCTCATCCCTTTAAACCTGAACACATATTGATTACACAGGTTCTGTGGCTGATTAAGGTAGTAATTAAACTCACTTGGTGCCTTATCTGCATTAAATTAGCCTCAGAACCTGTGTAATTCATATGTGTTTGGGTTTAAAGGGATGAGGTGGCAACCCTACATACATGTGAATGTGTAATGTGACAATGGCTGCAATGTAAAGGGGCGCTGTGACATGAAAGGGAACTGAGGACACCGTGGGACTGCTGTGAAGGGGGTCTGCAAAGTTTTTCTTTTTAAATAATTCTATGTGTGTGTCTGTTTTTTGAGATGTTGGGGTGAAGAGCAAAATTGCATTGGGGGGGCCTAAAAAAATGTTTGCCCAGGGCCTAAACCATATTAAAGACTGCCCTGCTGGCAGGTTTGAACCTGTCAATCTATTCCTTTACCCAACTTGTCCAGCCATGGGTGCAGGCCCTTTTAACTTCTTTTCCCATGATCCAGTGGAATCCCAGAACCCCTTGGCCTACACAATCCTTATGATTATTGGACATGACTAAAAATTCCACTGCTTCCAGCCCTCAAGTGCTCAGAAAGACTTGCCTGATGGGACAGTACAGATTGGGTATGTTAGCTGACATCAGGTGGGGCATCCCCCTTAGTTGTTTCTGCCGTGTGGGCCGCCAGATGAGAATTCAAGAGCGTACAGCTTCATCTTAAGCCCCAGTAACTGTGGAGGACATGGTGCTACCTGTACATAACAGATCATTTAGCAGGATCAACAGGCAATAAAACTATGTTTTCGGGTCCCTGATTTGCTTCAGCTTCTAAGGCACGCTGTGAGAAGTTCAGTGTGTTGTGAAGTTACAGTAAGCAATTGCGTTATGGGGAAGGAACCTAAAAAATTGTGGAAGGCTGAAGTTCATATTTGAATGAATGGGTGCAAGGAGACAGTTCCCCAAAAGAGAGTCTACAGAGCAAGGGGGAAAAAGAGGGAAAATAGAATATCGTGGTACCCTGAATGGATAAGACAACCGATAAAAATAAGATGTATTTATTAATACACACTTAAAATATAGTATCTAGATAAAATAATAATAGCTGTGCAAAAATGTACATATTGATAGCATGACACTGGTACTCAAATATACTCCATGATGGTGATTGGGAGTTGTTACGATTTTACTCAATGCACGATCATCCTCAACATTTTTCATGGCCATAAACCACTTCTTCAGGAGGAGCACAATATACAGTCTATAAATAGGTGATAAGATTTACATGTTAAGCACCAATCTATAATGCTTGTATGCAGCAAAAAAAAAAAGACAATTCATTAGTGAAGTATAGAAATTGTATCGCTTACCAGTGAAGACTCATGGGGGATCAAGGCCAAACAGCAAAGTCATCAAAATTTCCCTACGGCAGACATGGGAGACCAGATCGGTGATGAATATAGCTAGGGCTGGTAAGCCACTATGGTAAAAAGTTTATACAGAAATCAACGTTAACACATATATATATGCATACACACTTATATACACATACATAAACATGTGCACACATACAGCCATCCAAGGCCCCACGTAGGAGCATTGATCAGGAGATAATCCATATAACTAACCTGTTTAAACCAAGGTCTGAAGGTCTTAAGCCAGGGGAGGAGGGAGGGTATAGAAAAACACGTAATGGGGACTAAGGTGGGGTATGATTACCCCCACATACAGTATCTCACAAAAGTGAGTACACCCCTCACATTTTTGTTAATATTTTATTATATCTTTTCATGTGACAACACTGAAGAAATGACACTTTGCTACAATGTAAAGTAGTGAGTGTACAGCTTGTATAACAGTATAAATTTGCTGTCCCCTCAAAATAACTCAAAACACAGCCATTAATGTCTAAACCGCTGGCAACAAAAGTGAGTACACCCCTAAGTGAAAATGTCCAAATTGGGCCCAATTAGCCATTTTCCCTCCCTGGTGTCATGTGACTCATTACGTAAACCGACAGCAGGCAACACTCTGTTGCATGGATCTCGTGAACATCCAAGACCTTTGGTGCACAGTATTCCATATGCGCAGTTTCTCAAACTGTGAAGGAACTGCACAGAGGAAGAAGACTTCCGCCTACAAGCCAATGCCCTGCCAGAGCGCCTCTTACTCAGGGATTACTCCCGCATGGGTTTGGGAAAAGCATTCAACTGGGCTTTGTCCTGTACAAGGACTTCACTCCTTTATGGCCCCCCTAAAGCCAAACGGCCAGACACAGTCAAACTAGTTACCCAGTTTTCAGCTTATCACCAACAACTACATACCATTCTGTCACAGCATTGGCACCTACTATCTGACAACCACGTTTTCAACAAATATGTCAGAAATAGGGATGGGCTTTATGTTCGGGTCGAACATGAGTTTGACTCGAACATTGGCTGTTCGCCCGTTCGCCGAACAGCGAACAATTTGGGGTGTTCGCGGCAAATTCGAAAGCCACGGAACACCCTTTAAAAGTCTATGGGAGAAATCAAAAGTGCTAATTTTAAAGGCTAATATGCATGGTATTGTCATAAAAAGTGTTTGGGGACCTGGGTCCTGCCCCAGGGGACATGCATCAATGCAAAAAAAAGTTTTAAAAACGGCCATTTTTTCGGGAGCAGTGATTTTATTAATGCTTAAATTGAAACAATAAAAGTGTAATATTCCTTTAAATTTCGTACCTGGGGGGGTGTCTATAATATGCCTGTAAAGGGGTGCATGTTTAACGTGTTTAGAACAGTCTGACAGCAAAATGACATTTCTAAAGGGAAAAAAAAGTAATTTAAAAGTGCTAGAGCTAGTGTCAGCTATAATGAATTGTTGGGAAAAAAAAGTAATTTAAAAGCGCTAGAGCTAGTGCCGGCTATAATGAATTTTCGGGGAAAAAAAGTAATTTAAAATTGCTAGAGCTAGTACCGGGCCGGCTATAATGAATTGTCGGCCCGGCAATACACATAAAAGTTCATTGATAAAAACGGCATGGAATTTCTCCACAGGGGAACACCGAACCAAAATTTTAAAAAAAAATGCGAGGGGCGTCCCAAATTACCAATTCACACAGGTTGTACCCCATTACCAAGTCACACAGGGGGTGGGATTTGGGGGTCCACCTTGTTAAAGGGGGGCTTCCAGATTCCGATAAGCCCCCTGTCTGCAGACCCCCACAACCACCGGGTAAGGGTTGTGGGGATGAGGCCCTTCTCCCCATCAACATGGGGACAAGGTGCTTTGGGGGGCTACCCCAAAGCACCCTCCCAATGTTGAGGGCATGTGGCCTGGTATGGTTCAGGAGGGGGGGCGCTCTCTCATCCCCCTCTTTTCCTGCAGCTTGCCAGGTTGCGTGCTCGGATAAGGGTCTGGTATGGATTTTTGGGGGGACCCCATGCCATTGTTTTTTAAATTTTGGCATGGGGTTCCCCTTAAAATCCATACCAGACCTGAGGGGGACCCCCACGCCATATTTTTTAAAAATCTTTGCTCGGGGTTCCCCTTAATATCCATACCTCAGGTCTGGTATGGATTTTACGGGGGACCTCCACGCCATTTTTCTTTAAATTTTGGCGCGAGACTGTACTTCATACTCCTCATGGTTCTCAACCTGTACAGGGTGAGGACGTGGCACCGAGGTGGTAAAGCGGTTGCAGACCAAAGGTTTTAATAAGTAGACATGAAATACAATATGAAATACACATGTTAGAAGGCAGGTCTAATGCGTAAGCCACTGGGTAATCCTGCAAAGAATACGGAAAGGCCCAATAAACCGAGGTGCGAACTTCAGTGAGGGAACACAAAGTCGGAGGTTGCGAGATGACAGCCAGACCCTGTCCCTAACCTGGTAGGAAGGCGCGGGCAGGCGTCTGCGGTCAGCATGGAGTCTCTACCTATCATTAGCATAGCATGTCGCAAAACCTCCTTGATTTGTGCCCAAGTGGAACGAAGACCACGGAGATGCTCCTTTAACGCAGGAATACTCTGTGGAACGAATGAGTCAGGCAACATGGAAGGTTGGAAACCACAGTTCACCATAAATGGGGACAATCGGGAAGCAGAATTCAAGGCACTACTGTGAGCAAAGTCTGCCCACGGTAATAGGTCTGACCAGTTGTTGTGATGGTCAGAAATATAGCAACGTAGGAATTGCTCCAAGGACTGATCGGCTCGTTCTGAGGCCCCATTAGACTGCGGGTGATACGCAGAGGAAAAAGCAAGCTGAATTCTCAACTGTGCACAAAAGGCTCGCCAGAACCGGGACACAAACTGACTACCCCTGTCCGAGACAATCACCTTGGGTAGCTGTAAGAGAACTGTCAGGATGCGCCCGGCACGCACACGTGCGCATGCACGCATTCACAGGCATCAGCAGATTTCCTTGCGCAGGAACACACATCTGACCACAATTGGCACCTGACAGCCTATTTAAGGGTTGCTCTGATTTCTGACAGGTGCTGCTTGATCTTCAGCTGTGTCCTGAGAGTCTGAAACCCTGTTTGTTTGACTTGACTTCCTGTTGCTGAAACCCTGGCCTTCCTGACCCTGTTTCTGGACTCTGATTACTCTGATTACTGGTTCATGATCCTGGCTTCCTGTTTGACCTTGCTCCTGTTTATACCTTGGTACCTCGCTGCCCGCCCGTTATTGAACCCGGCTTACCTGATGACCTCGCTCCTGTCTCCTGTTTGGCTCCACGTTGTTTCCGAGTACCTGTGCTGGCCGTCCATCCTCTCAGCTGTGCTGCTTCCAGCTCTTCACCAGAAACCCTGCCTGCACTTCCCAGTCTGCAACACTTCCGGCAAGTTCTGCACGCATCATTCACAGGCACTCGTGTTCCTCCTGATCCTTGCCACCATCTGTTCCATCTCCAGTGGGGCTTGGATTGGAGATACAAGAGAGGCTGACCTCGTCATTTCAGACTCCTACCAGGTGCGTGACAGTATCAAGCAGCCACAAATGGAGTCTGAAAGGGAGGCCTCTCCACCAGAGAACATTTACAGATCTATTTCTGTGCTATCCAATATTGTGCAGAAGTTACAAGAAAATCTGAGTCGCATGGAAGAGCGATTTCCCCACAATGAGAATGTCGCATTGGCCTGTGCTCCGCTTTTGGTCTCTGATTCATATACCCAAACAGAGCCTGGCTTGTTCCATGAGGTTGCTTCTGCTCCTGAACCCAGGGTGCCTATGCCTGAGCGATTCTCCGGAAATCGCAAGAAGTTTTGCACATTCCGGAATTCCTGTGAACTATATTTCTCCCTGTTACCCCGGACCTTCACATCTGAAAACATCAAGGTGGGGTTTATCATTACATTACTATTGGATGAACCACTTTCCTGGGCTCATCATCTCCAGGAACAACATGACCCTGTCCTGACAACCACGGATTCTTTCTTCTCAGCCATGGCTCAGCTTTATGCAGACCCCTTCTACCAGCAGACTGCCGAATTCATGCTTGGCAAATTACAGCAAGGTCCAAGGCCTGCTGAGGAATATGTAACCGATTTCCGTGTATGGAGTGCAGATACCCAATGGAATCATTCCGCACTTCGCCACCAGTTTCGACTAGGACTGTCTGACACCTTAAAGGATGAGCTTGCCAGAGTGGGAGTTCCAGCATCCCTGGAAGACCTGATCGATCTAACCATTCAGATCGATCGGCGATTATGTGAAAGGCAATCCGAAAGGTCCAAAGGAACCCTTTCTGTGGCTTCAAGGTCTGACATTCCTGCATCCTCATCCATTGCATCCCCCAGAAGGAGGGAACTGCATAAGACTCCTTATAGAAGTTTTCGAAGACCACCCCTTTCTCCTGATGAACGCCTTCATCGATTACAGGACAATCTGTGTCTCTATTGCGGGGAGGCGGGTCACTTTATACAGACTTGCCCGGCAAAGACCCGCAGGTCTTTCTCCCGTCAGCCTCACATGATGCATCTCTCAGGGAGGTACAAGTGTATGTCTCTCTTTCCATTGTGCTCCAGTTTTCTGAAAAGACTGTTCCTGTACTTGCAATCATAGACTCTGGGGCCTGTAGTTGTTTTATGGACTCTGCATTTGCTTCTCTCCACCAGCTGCCTGTATGTGCCAAGAAGCAGGAATTCCATGTTCATCTGGCTGACGGTTCCGGCATTAAATCAGTCCCAGTTACCCAAGAGACTTTACCTATTTCCTGCCGTACTTCTTCCGGCCACCATGAATTCCTCCGTTTGGATATCATAGCTTCTCCCATGTTCCCGGTCATCCTTGGCATTCCATGGTTGAAGGCACATAATCCTCACATTAACTGGCTTACCGGAGACATCTCCTTCTCCTCTGACTACTGCCAAATTCACTGCCTACCTGAAAAGACTTTGAATACCACACCCCTCCTGGGTATCCTCCCTGACCATGAAACCTCTAATCTGGTCCCTGCTGCATACCACGAGTATCTGGATGTATTTAACAAGAAAGGAGCGGACACTCTTCCTCCCCATAGAACATATGATTGTCCTATTGAACTTTTACCAGGGGCCGAGATCCCATTTGGGCGAATTTATCCTCTCTCTGAGCCTGAACTAGAAGCCCTGCGGATTTATATAGATGAAAGCCTTGAAAAACAGTTCATCCGGCCCTCCACTTCACCAGCAGGGGCCGGTATTTTCTTTGTGGAAAAGAAAGACCATACCCTTAGGCCCTGTGTGGACTATCGTGACCTTAACAGGGTCACTGTTAAAAACCGGTACCCTCTGCCTCTGATCCCTGAACTTTTTCAAAGGCTGCATGGGGCACGAGTGTTCTTCAAATTGGATCTGAGAGGTGCTTATAATCTTGTCAGAATCAGGGAGGGAGATGAATGGAAGACGGCCTTCCGAACACGCTTCGGGCATTTTGAATGTCAAGTCATGCCATTCAGACTCTGCAACGCCCCTGCCACATTCCAACATCTGGTTAATGACGTTTTTCGGGACTTCCTTGATTTATTCGTCATCGTGTATCTGGATGACATCCTTATATTCTCTGAAACTCTAGAATCCCATAGGACTCATGTAAAGAAAGTACTGGGTCGGCTGAGGGAACACCGCCTTTACGCAAAGGCTGAGAAATGTGACTTTGAAAAACCAACCATACATTTCCTGGGACTTGTCATCTCTGCTGACGGTATCTCCATGGACCCACAGAAAGTCACTTCTGTCCTGGAATGGCCTGCCCCTGTTGACAGGAAAGCTGTTCAGAGATTTGTGGGATTCGCCAACTTTTACAGAAAATTTATCAAGAACTTTTCTGGCATCATCACTCCCATCACTCAGTTAACAAAGCAGCATGTTCCTTTCCGATGGACCCCTGAAGCTCAAACAGCTTTTGAACAGTTAAAAACTTTATTCACGTCAGCTCCTATCTTGAAACATCCTGATCCATCCTTAGCCTACGTTTTGGAGGTGGATGCCTCTGAGAGTGCACTGGGCGCTATTTTGTCTCAACGCCAAGGTCCCAAATCTTTGCTCCATCCTGTGGCCTTTTTCTCTAAGAAATTAAATCCTTCTGAAAAGAACTATGATGTTGGAGACCGAGAATTGCTGGCTATCAAGGCTGCGCTTGAAGAATGGCGCTACCTCCTGGAAGGAGCAGCTCACCCCATCCTCATCTTCACGGACCATAAAAATCTCGAATACTTGAGGACGGCTAGAAGACTAAGACCCCGGCAGGCAAGGTGGGCACTTTTCTTCTCTCGTTTTATGTTCCATATAACTTATCGTCCTGGCTCAAAGAATGGTAAACCGGATGCCTTGTCCCGCATGTTCAGCGACCCAGTGGTATCCTCAGAACCTGATACTATTCTACCAGCCAAAAATTTTTTGCTTCTTCAGGCGGATTTGATGTCTCAGATAAAAGCAGATGTAATAAACCAACCACCTTCCAAAGATCTGGCTCTTCAATTGAGGGATGGTCTGTACTTTCATAAGAAGCAAATCTTTATCCCTGAGCAATTCAGAGTTGCTGTCCTGAGGCGATGTCATGACCACCCATTAGCGGGCCACTTTGGAATTCGAAAAACGGCCGATCTGATTTCTCGTACATTCTGGTGGCCAGACTTGATGCAAGACTGCAAAAGATATGTTAATTCTTGTGTGACATGCCTTCGGAATAAGACGGACAGAGCCAAAACTTGGGGCCTACTTGAGCCACTCCCAGTACCTGAGAAACCATGGAGCATGATCTCCATGGATTTCATCGTGGAACTCCCCCCATCTGAAAACTTCACCACCGTGTTTGTTGTGGTGGATCGCCTGACCAAGATGGCCCATTTTGTACCCTTACAAGGAACTCCTTCGGCCACAGAGACCGCCTCAGCTTTCATCAAGGAGATTGTAAGATTACATGGTGTCCCTGATAGCATCATCTCTGATCGTGGGGTGCAGTTTACGTCTAGATTTTGGAGGGCATTATGCCAAGCACTGAACATTGAACTCCGCCTCTCCACAGCCTACCATCCACAAACTAATGGACAAACTGAAAGAACCAATCAAACCCTTGAGCAGTACTTACGGTGTTTTTCCTCTTTTGCACAAGATGACTGGCTATCACTTCTCCCACTGGCAGAATTTTCATACAATAATTCCATCCACTCTGCAACCAAGCAATCACCCTTTTTTGCCAATTATGGGTACCACCCCTCTTTCTTACCTGAGCTGGCCATTGAATCATCTGTACCTGCTGTACAAAACAGATTAAACTTCCTCGGTACTAATAACCAATTACTGCAAGATACAATCTCCAAGACTCAAGCAAGCAATAAAAAGTTCTTTGACAAGAAGAAGAGAGGTAATCTGAACCTTAAACCTGGAGACAAGGTCTGGCTTTCCACAACAAACTTGAAACTGAGCTGTCCTTCAAGAAAACTTGGCCCAAAATTTTTGGGACCCTTCCCAGTCAAGAGGAAAATTAATGCAGTGGCATTCGAGTTGGTGTTACCCAAGAATCTAAAGATCCACCCTGTATTCCATGTCTCTTTGTTGAAACCAGCTGTACCAAATACATTTCCAGATCGAGTTTCTGAAATTCCTCCTCCGCTGCTCATCGAAGGGAATGAGGAATTTGAGGTGGAAGCTGTGTTGGACTGTAGAAGAAGGCTGACCAAACACAGTTGCTCATTAAATGGAAAGGCTATGGGTCAGAAGAAAATTCCTGGGAACCAGCTTCAGATGTGCATGCTCCCAAACTAGTGCAAGCCTTTTTTCAACGCCACCCAGAGAAAAGACACTTGAAGGGCATCCGGAGGCTGCCCTTAAGGGGGGGCAATGTAAGAGAACTGTCAGGATGCGCCCGCCGCGCACACGTGCGCATGCACGCATTCACGGGCATCAGCAGATTTCCTTGCGCAGGAACACACATCTGACCACAATTGGCACCTGACAGCCTATTTAAGGGTTGCTCTGATTTCTGACAGGTGCTGCTTGATCTTCAGCTGTGTCCTGAGATTCTGAAACCCTGTTTGTTTGACTTGACTTCCTGTTGCTGAAACCCTGGCCTTCCTGACCCTGTTTCTGGACTCTGATTACTCTGATTACTGGTTCATGATCCTGGCTTCCTGTTTGACCTTGCTCCTGTTTATACCTTGGTACCTCGCTGCCCGCCCGTTACTGAACCCGGCTTACCTGGTGACCTCGCTCCTGTCTCCTGTTTGGCTCCACGCTGTTTCCGAGTACCTGTGCTGGCCGTCCATCCTCTCAGCTGTGCTGGTTCCAGCTCTTCACCAGAAACCCTGCCTGCACTTCCCAGTCTGCAACACTTCCGGCAAGTTCTGCACGCAGCATTCACAGGCACTCGTGTTCCTCCTGATCCTTGCCACCATCTGTTCCATCTCCAGTGGGGCTTGGATTGGAGATACAAGAGAGGCTGACCTCGTCATTTCAGACTCCTACCAGGTGCGTGACAGTAGCCCATGCAAGTGAAAGATCTCCCAAGCAAAAATGGAAGCCAGTTTCTTAGTGGGCAACTTCTTTAATAGAATACAATGAGACATTTTTGAGAACCGGTCAACCACCATAAGGATAACTGTGTTGCCCTGAGAGTTGGGTAACTCCACAATGAAATCCATGGACAGGTGGGTCAAGGACCTCTCTCCATTGGGTATGGGTTGTAGGAGGCCCACTGGAAGATGTCGCGGAGTCTTACTCTGAGCACACACGGAACAGGCAGCTACAGTTACATCAGCACGTAGACTAGGCCACCAGAATTGTTGGGAAATGACCCAAAAGAGTTGATTCTTCCCAGGGTGGCCAGCAGCCTTGGGAGAATGGTAAGTCTGAAGCACGGCAGTACTGAGACTCTCTGGGACAAAGCAGCAGTCACAAGGTTTCTCAGGAAGAGCATGGACCTGAGCAGCAAGAATTTTGTCACCCAAAGGAGAAGTGAGACTGGCACAAACCACAGCCAGAATACGATCAGGAGGGATTACAGGTACCACAACCGACTCCATCTTGGAAGTGGAGGAAAATTGTCGTGACAAAGCGTCAGCCCTTACATTCTTAGTACCGGGTAAGAATGAGGCAATGTAATTGAAACTTGAGAAAAGAGCCCATCGCGCCCTTCTGGGAGAGAGGTGTTTAGCCTCAGACAAGAATGTGAGATTCTTCTGGTCCGTAAGAATGAAAACCAGCACAGTGGTACCTTCGAGGAGATGTCTCCATTCTTTCATGGCTAAAATGATCGCCAACAGCTCTCTGTCATCAATCTCGTAATTGCACTCCGCAGGTGACAATTTCTTGGAAAAGGATGCATAGCGCTCTCAGAAGTAGGATGTTGAACACCAGTCTTAGAAGCATCAACTTCAAAGAATTAAAGGTAACATAGGATTAGGGATGAGCCGAACACCCCCCGGTTCGGTTCGCACCAGAACCTGCGAATGGACCGAAAATTTGCACGAACGTTAGAACCCCATTGACGTCTATGGGACTTGAACGTTCGAAATCAAAAGTGCTCATTTTAAAGGCTAATTTGCATGGTAT
Source organism: Aquarana catesbeiana (assembly GCF_042186555.1). Classification (NCBI taxonomy): domain Eukaryota; kingdom Metazoa; phylum Chordata; class Amphibia; order Anura; family Ranidae; genus Aquarana; species Aquarana catesbeiana. The sequence goes on from NC_133324.1 coordinate 44,216,361, forward strand.
TGTCCTAAAAAGGATTTGGGGACCCGGGTCCTACCCCAGGGGACATGTATCAATGCAAAAAAAACTTTTAAAAACGGCCGTTTTTTCGGGAGCAGTGATTTTAATGATGGTTAAAGTAAAAAAAAAAAAAGTGAAATATTCCTTTAAATATCGTACCCGGGGGGTGTCTATAGTATGCCTGTAAAGTGGCGCGTGTTTCCCGTGTTTAGAACAGTCCCTGCACCAAATGTCATTTTTAAAGGAAAAAATCTCATTTAAAACTGCTTGCGGGTTTAATGTAATGTCGGGTCCTGGCAATATGGATGAAAATCAGTGAGACAAACGGCATGGGTACCCCCCAGTCCATTACCAGGCCCTTTGGGTCTTGTATGGATATTAAGGGGAACCCCACACCCAAATTAAAATAAGGAAAGGTTTGGGGCCACAAGGCTCTATATACTCTGAACAGCAGTATACAGGCGGTGCAAACAAGACAGGGACTGTAGGTTTGTTGTTAAGTAGAATCTGTTTGTCATTTTGAACGGGTACATTTTTAACGTGTTTAGCTCCAGCCAAAAAATCTTTTTTAAGCTTTTTGGAAAACATAGGGAAGGGTTATCACCCCTGTGACATTTGTTTTGCTGTCTTTCCTCCTCTTTAGAAGATTTCACCTCACTTTTTGTCCCAATGACAAATGTGTTTTGAAAATTTGGGTTTTTTTGTGGAACAAGGATTGGAAAGCATCAGTGGAAAGGAGAAATGTTTTTCCCATATTAACACTTACAGGAGAGAATTTCCCTTCCTAGGGGTAGATTTCATATCACTTCCTGTTGTCTCCTTCCGTTTGCAAGTAGGAGTCGTTTGTAAGTTAGATGTTTGAAAGTAGGGGCCTGCCCTATATACTCAGCATAAATTTGGGCCTTAGGTGTTGTGGCCACAACAATGTAAGCCCTCACAGGGCCCTGCTGTGAAATATTAGATCAAGAATTGTAATTACATGCCCCTGTTGAGCAGGGGCAGAAAAACTGGGACTTTGGTGGTGGTGGTGGTGGTGCTGGTGCCACAACACTGTAAGTCCTCACTCGCTCTTGGTGGGTGCAGAAATGGGCCCTGCTGTGAAATATTAGATCAAGAATTGTAATTACATGCCCCTGTTGAACAGGGGCAGAAAAATTGGGCCTTTGGTGGTGGTGGTGGTGGTGGTGGTGCTGGTGCCACAACACTGCAACCCCTCACAGACACTCTAGTTGGAACGCAGGAACGAGCCCTGCTGCAAAGTATTGCATCAAAAATTGTAATTACACGCCCCTGTTAAACAGGGGCAGAAAAATTGGGCCTTAGGCACTGGTGCTGGTGCTACAGCACTGCAACCCCTCACAGACACTCTAGTTGGAACGCAGGAACGAGCCCTGCTGCAAAGTATTGCATCAAAAATTGTAATCACACACCCCTGTTAAACAGGGGCTGAAAAATTGTGCCTTAGGCATTGGTGGTGGCGCCCAGAACCAAAAATGTTCTTTCAAGCTATCAGCGTGATGATTGAGGAGGAAGAGGATAATTACTCAGGGATAGTCACTCAGCATCAGCATAGGCAGTCTTTGAAGGGATCTGAGATTTTTAAAAAAATTATTCGGTTACATCAGCATCAGGTGCTTGGTAGCTGGTGGTGATCCAAGACTGATTCATTTTTATGAAGGTCAGTCGATCGACCGAGTCGGTGGACAGACGCACCCTGTGATCGGTTACAAAGCCTCCAGCAGCACTGAATGTGCGTTCCGAAAGAACGCTGGATGCAGGACAGGCCAGTAGCTCAATTGCATACTGTGCAAGCTCTGGCCAGTGATCCATCCTCAAGACCCAGTAACCCAGAGGATTTTCGGTGGGAAAGGTGTCCAAGTCTGATCTTGCCCCTAGGTATTCCTGCACCATGTAAAACAGACGCTGGCGATGGTTGCTGGAACCGATCATACCTTGGGGCTGCGGACCAAAAAATTGTCTGAACGCATCGGTCAGACGGCCACCTTCTCCACTGCTCCTTCTTTGACTGACCGAAGCCTCAGCAACACGTTGTCCAGAAACAGGAGTTTGTAACCTCCCAGTCTCTGGGAACGCGTTGCACAGACCTTTCTGCAAGGCCTCCCGAAGATGTTTCATCCTCTGCTCCCTCTGCGATGGCAAGATAAGGTCCGCAACCTTACCCTTGTAACGTGGATCATGGAGGGTTGCCAGCCAGTATTGGTCCTTCTCCTTGATACCACGAATACGAGGATCCTTACGCAGGCTTTGCAGGATCAGGGAGGCCATGCAGCGTAGGTTTGCTGAGGCATTCGGTCCGGAGTCCTCTGGGTCACTAAGGACGACATGGTCCACAGCCACCTCCTCCCAGCCACGTACAAGTCCATGTGTTTCTTGGGACTGATCCCTTAAAGACTGCTGCTGATGCTGAGTGCCAGGCTCCACCTCCATACTGACACAATCTTCCTCCTCCTCTTCCTCTGTGATCGGCGGGCATGCAGGAACACTGTCTGGATAAAGGGGGCCTTGAGAGCTAAGGAAGTCCTCCTCTTCCTGCCTCTGTTCTGCCTCAAGTGCCCTGTCCATTATTCCACGCAGCGTGTGCTCCAACAGGTGGACAAGGGGGACAGTGTCACTCATGCATGCACTGTCACTGCTCACCATCCTCATGGCCTCCTCAAATGGTGACAGGACAGTGCATGCATCCCTGATCATGGCCCACTGGCGTGGGGAAAAAAAACAAAGCTCCCCTGACCCTGTCCTGTGCCATATTCGCACAGGTACTCATTGATGGCCCTCTGCTGCATGTGCAGCCACTGCAGCATGGCCAACGTTGAGTTCCACCTGGTGGGCATGTCACAGATTAGGCGGTTCTTGGGCAGGTTAAACTCCTTTTGGAGGTCCGTCAGCCGAGCACTGGCATTATATGACCGGCGGAAATGCACACAGACTTTCCTGGCCTGCTTCAGGACATCCTGTAAGCCTGGGTACCTGCCCAAGAACCGCTGCACCACCAAGTTAAGGACGTGAGCCAAACAGGGCACATGGGTCATTTGTCCCTGTCGGAGGGCAGAGAGGAGGTTGGTGCCATTGTCGCAAACCACCATTCCTGCCTTAAGTTGGCATGGCGTCAACCACCTCTGGACCTGCCCCTGCAGAGCTGACAGAACCTCTGACCCAGTGTGGCTCCTGTCCCCCAAGCACACCAGCTCAAGCACCGCATGGCATCTTTTGGCCTGCGTACTTGCGTAGCCCCTTGAATGGCTACGGAGCACCGCTGGTTCCGAGGACAAAGCACAGGAAGAGGCCATGGAGGAAGAAGAAGAGGAGGGGGTGGAGGAGAGAGGTGTGTCACAATCATTAGCATTTTGGAGGCGTGGTGGCGGAACAACCTCCAACACTACTGCACCTTGTCCTGCATCCTTCCCAGCTGCCAGCAGAGTCACCCAATGCGCCGTGAAACTTAAGTAACGTCCCTGTCCATGACTGCTGGACCATGAGTCAGCGGTAATATGCACCTTACCGCTGACCGCCCTGTCCAGCGAGGCATGGACATTGCCTTCCACATGCCGGTAGAGAGCCGGAATCGCCTTCCGTGAGAAAAAATGGCGTTTAGGTACCTGCCACTGAGGAACCGCACATTCCACAAACTCACGGAAGGGGGCAGAGTCTACCAACTGAAAAGGCAGCAGTTGAAGTACTAGCAATTTTGCCAAGCTAGCATTCAACCGCTGCGCATGTGGATGGCTGAGAGCAAACTTCTTTCGGCGGTGCAGCAGCTGGGGCAGGGAAATTTGCCTGGTACAATCTGACGTCGGTGTACCAAAAGCAGATTGCCCACAAGTACTTGGCTGTGACACACCTAATTCTACACCTTCATTCCTCTCAGTGCAGGTCTCAGAGAGGACTGAAGGTATAGTGGGGTTGGAGATCTCAGCTGATGAGGAGCAAGGAGAGGTCCTCTTTGTTCTTTGGTGTGGGTCTTTTAGATACGCTTGCCAACGAACTGCATGGCAGGTCAACATATGTCTGGTCAAGCATGTGGTACCCAAGCGGGAGATGTTTTGGCCACGCGAGATACGCTTGAGACATATGTTGCAAATAGCAGCGGTGCGATCTGATACACTCGTCTCAAAAAAGGCCCACACCAAAGAACTTTTTGAATAACGCGCAGAGACTGCATCGCCCTGCACATGTGGAGCTTTGGGGTGTGATGCAGTCAATGTGCTGCCCTTAGGCTGGCCCCTGGAGGGCATCCTGCCTCGTTGGTGATGTGCCGCCTTCTCCTCCTCCTCTCTCCTATCAGGCACCCACGTTGAGTCAGTGACCTCATCATCCCCTCCCTCCTCATCACTGGAGCAAACCTGGCAGTATGCTGCAGCAGGGGGAGCATGACTGCCAGATTGCTGTCCTTCTTGGGCACCCCCTCTGTCTGCGCTCATGTTACTGCTTTCATCGAGCTCAGTATCATCATCAGAGCCTTCCAAACGCAGGGCATCCTCCTGGAGCATGTGCCCAACACTGTGGTCAAACAGTTCGAGGGACTCCTCAGGAGGACATGGTGGGGCTAGGGAAGGAGTCACTGATGACACTGAGCCGAGGGAAGAGGCCGCTGCTTTGCCAGACAAAGTACCCTGGGCATGGGTGAGAGAGGATGAGGAGGATGAGGACGGCTTGGTCATCCACTCGACCAAGTCTTCCGCATGTTGTGGCTCAACACGGCCAGCTGCCGAAAAAAAGCCCAAGCGTGTCCCACGGCCACATGCTGATGAGGATGCACCGTCTCCATGACCAGCACTAGACACAGAGCCTGCTTGCCCTCTCTTATTGGCTTGTGACTGTCTGCCTCTCCTTCTTGGCCTTCCAGACATACTAATGGCCTGTAGCTGCACTAAGCTGGGATATATATATATATATATATATATATATATATATATATATATATATATATATGTACTGATACTGCAGCTAGCAAAATCAACTGCCTGCCTGTAGTATGAGAACAGCACCAACCTTCTACAGGTAGCTTTAGCAGAACACTGTGAGGTGGACGCACCCCATTAACTTGTAGGTTTAGCTGAACACTGTGAGCAGGACGCACCCCATTAACTTGTAGGTTTAGCTGAACACTGTGAGGTGGACGCACCCCATTAACTTGTAGGTTTAGCTGAACACTGTGAGCAGGACGCACCCCATTAACTTGTAGGTTTAGCTGAACACTGTGAGGTGGACGCACCACACTAACTTGTAGGTTTAGCTGAACACTGTGAGCAGGACGCACCCCACTAACTTGTAGGTTTAGCTGAACACTGTGAGCAGGATGCACTGCACTAACTGTAAATAGTCTAGCTGCCTGACTGTGGTACTAATAGGATCAAAAGAACACCAGTAATTTTCTTCAGGTAGCTGTATATACTGTAACAAGACAAGCCTGCCTGTCAGTAAGAAGATAACAGGAACGGATCTAGCTGAACACTGTGAGGTGGATGCACCACACTAACTTGTAGGTTTAGCAGAACACTGTGAGCAGGACGCACCCCACTAACTTGTAGGTTTAGCTGAACACTGTGAGCAGGATGCACTGCACTAACTGTAAATAGTCTAGCTGCCTGACTCTGGTACTAATAGGATCAAAAGAACACCAGTAATTTTCTTCAGGTAGCTGTATATACTGTAACAAGACAAGCCTGCCTGTCAGTAAGAAGATAACAGGAACGGATCTAGCTGAACACTGTGAGCAGGACGCACTGCACTAACTTGTAGGTTTAGCTGAACACTGAGAGGTGGATGCACCACACTAACTTGTAGGTTTAGCTGAACAATGTGAGCAGGATGCACCCCACTAACTTGTAGGTTTAGCTGAACACTGTGAGCAGGACGCACCGCACTAACTTGAAGGTTTAGCTGAACACTGAGCAGGACTCACCCCACTAACTTTTGTAAGTTTAGCTGAACACTGTGAGCAGGACGCACTCCACTAACTGTAAATAGTCTAGCTGCCTGACTGTGGTACTAATAGGATCAAAAGAACACCAGTAATTTTCTTCAGGTAGCTGTATATACTGTAACAAGACAAGCCTGCCTGTCAGTAAGAAGATAACAGGAACGGATCTAGCTGAACACTGTGAGCAGGACGCACCGCACTAACTTGAAGGTTTAGCTGAACACTGAGCAGGACGCACCCCACTAACTTTTGTAGGTTTAGCTGAACACTGTGAGCAGGATGCACTGCACTAACTGTAAATAGTCTAGCTGCCTGACTGTGGTACTAATAGGATCAAAAGAACACCAGTAATTTTCTTCAGGTAGCTGTATATACTGTAACAAGACAAGCCTGCCTGTCAGTAGGAAGATAACAGGAACGGATCTAGCTGAACACTGTGAGCAGGATGCACTGCACTAACTTGTAGGTTTAGCTGAACACTGTGAGGTGGACGCACCACACTAACTTGTAGGTTTAGCTGAACACTGTGAGCAGGACGCACCCCACTAACTTGTAGGTTTAGCTGAACACTGTGAGCAGGACGCATTGCACTAACTGTGGTACTAATAGGATCAAAAGAACACCAGTAATTTTCTTCAGGTAGCTGTATATACTGTAACAAGACAAGCCTGCCTGTCAGTAAGAAGATAACAGGAACGGATCTAGCTGAACACTGTGAGGTGGACGCACCACACTAACTTTTAGGTTTAGCTGAACACTGTGAGCAGGATGCACTGCACTAAATGTAAATAGTCTAGCTGCCTGACTGTGGTACTAATAGGATCAAAAGAACACCAGTAATATTTTTCAGGTAGCTGTATATACTGTAACAAGACAAGCCTGCCTGTCAGTAAGAAGATAACAGGAACGGATCTAGCTGAACACTGTGAGGTGGATGCACCACACTAACTTGTAGGTTTAGCAGAACACTGTGAGCAGGACGCACCCCACTAACTTGTAGGTTTAGCTGAACACTGTGAGCAGGATGCACTGCACTAACTGTAAATAGTCTGGCTGCCTGACTGTGGTACTAATAGGATCAAAAGAACACCAGTAATTTTCTTCAGGTAGCTGTATATACTGTAACAAGACAAGCCTGCCTGTCAGTAAGAAGATAACAGGAACGGATCTAGCTGAACACTGTGAGCAGGACGCACTGCACTAACTGTAAATAGTCTAGCTGCCTGACTGTGGTACTAATAGGATCAAAGGAACACCAGTAATTTTCTTCAGGTAGCTGTAAATACTGTAACAAGACAAGCCTGCCTGTCAGTAGGAAGATAACAAGAACGGATCTAGCTAAACTGAATACAGTGTATATATATATATATATATATATATATATATATATATATATATATATATATATATATATGCAACACCTGGGATGCATATATATACACAATACACTGTAAGTGCAGCTAGCTGACTAACTGTTCTGCCTAATCTATCTAACTCAAATAAAATGTCACTGTCTGTCTCTCTCTCTCTCTCAATGAACGCCGGAACACACACTACACAGGGCCGCCGTGCAGGCGGCCTTATATGGTGTGGGGCGTGTACTAAATCCCCTGAGCCATAATTGGCCAAAGCCTCCTTGGCTTTGGCCAATTACGGCTCTCTGTTCAGGCGGTACTGTGATTGGCCAAGCATGCGGGTCATAGTGCATGCTTGGCCAATCATCAGCCAGCAATGCACTGTGATGCCGCAGTGAATTATGGGCCGTGATGCGCCACACGAATTTGCGCGAACGGCCCATATCGTTCGCAATTCGACGAACGATCGAACAGCCAATGTTCGAGTCGAACATGGGTTCGACTCGAACACGAAGCTCATCCCTACATAGGATCAGGATGTGCCAACACAGGAGCAGAAACAAAGGCAGCCTTGAGACTCTCAAAGGCCTTAACGGACTCTGGAGATCAACTCTGTGGGTTACCGTACTTTCTGGTCATATCAGTCAGGGGCTTGACCAGAGACATGAAGTTACAAATAAACTTCCGATAATAGTTGGCAAAGCCCAGGAAACGCTGCAGAGGACGTAAACCCATGGGTCGGGGCCACTGTAGGACAGCTGAAAGTTTCTCTGGGTCCATCGAAAAACCAGCAGTGGAAATGACATAGCCCAGGAATTTAACCTGTTCACGATGGAACTCGCACTTCTCCAGTTTACAATAGAGATTGTTCTCAGTTTCTGAAGCACACAACAGAAATCTGTGTAGTAGATCTCCAGGGACTTGGAAATTATGAGGATATCATCGAGATAAACCACCACAAGTAACTGCAACAAATCCCGGAGGACATTGTTAATAAATTCCTGGAAAACTGCCGGGGTGTTACAAAGGCCAAAAGGCATTACGAGGTACTCATAATGGCCTGTTCTGGTATTAAACGCAGTTTTCCACTCATCGCCCTCCGTAATCCTCACGGTTGTATGCCCCTCTCAAATCAAGCTTTGTGAAAACTGTTGCTCCCTTGAGGTGGTCAAATAACTCCGTAATAAAGGGAATAGGATAGGCATTCTTAATTGTGAAACGATTGAGACCCCTATAATCAATACAAGGTCTCAGTTCACCACTCTTCTTCTTCACAAAGAAGAAACCAGCACCAGCAGGAGACGAGGATTTGCAGATGAAACCTCGAGAAAGTTCATCTGCAACATACTCCTCCATGGCCTTATCCTCCAAGACTGACAAAGGATAAACCCAGCCACGAGGGGGTATGGTCCCAGGTTGAAGGTCAATTGCGCAATCATACGGCCAGTGTTAAGGCAAACTGCTGGCTTGACCTTTGTCAAAGACATCGCTAAAATCGCGGTACTCCTCCATCAGGGAGGAGAGTGAAGAGGTGCACAGGACCTTGGCTACCTTCTCGAAGCATGTCTTACTGCATTGTGGCGACCAGAAGATAACCTCAGCACGGAGCCAATCAAAAGAGGGGTTGTGCCTCTGTAACCAAGGATAACCAATAACCAGCAGAAACTTAGGTGTAACTTGGAAATGGATTATCTCATGGTGAAGAGCCCCTATGGACAAAGGAACCGTCTCATGAGTCACATGGGCAGGCTGTAGAGGTCAAGAGCCTCAATGGCAAGTGGAGTGTCACGCAACTGCAGCGGAATCAAGTGCTTCGATACAAAGGCAGCATCAATGAACAGGCCTGCAGCCCCAGAGTCGATTAGAGTCTGTATCTTGACGGACGACTCAGCCCAAGAAAGGGTGACCGAAGCCAGGGGCTTATCCTGCTGGATAACTGGGGATGAAACAACACCACCTAAGGTCTGTCCGTGACAGGACCTCAAGGTTTGGGCATTCCCTGGATGGGTAGGACAAGACTTCAAAAAGTGACCTGTCTGGCCACAATAAAGGCACAATCTCTCCCTCCTCCTAAAGGTTCTCTCATACGCAGAGAGACGCGTGAAGCCCAAGTGCATGGGTTCACCTTCACAGACCGACTCGGTACAAGGAGGCATGGGAGGTGAGGGAGGCACGGGTGGGACTGCAAAGCTCGGAGACAAGTATATAGGAGGCTTCTGCAAGCACTCCTTAAAAGAGAGTCTTTCTCTGAGTCTGAAGCCAATGAGCATGGCAAACGTGATCAACTTCTCCAGCTCAGTGGGTATATCTCCTATCTATGTCATCCTTGATGGTATCTGAGAGACCATGAGAATAAGCAACCACGAGGGCCTCATTGTTCCACACAACCTCTGCTGCCAGAGTACAGAATTCAATGGCGTAGTCGGCAATAGTTCTCGTACTCTGTTCGATGGACATGACGCACTTGGCAGCAGAAGCGGAGCATGCGGGAACATCAAATACCCTTTTAAACGAAGCCACAAACTCAGGGTAACTCAAGACAACAGGTTTTTGCATCTCCCATAGAGGGTTTGCCCAGGCCAGGGCTCTCTCAGAAAGCAAAGATATCACAAAACCTACTTTGCTTCTGTTCATGGGAAACGCCTGGGGCAGCATCTCAAAGTATATCTTAACCTGGTTGAGAAACCCTCTACATTGGACTGGATCACCCCCAAATCGCTGGGGAAGCAGAGCAGAACCAGACATACCTCTTATAGAGGTAATACACAAGGCAGGTGCCTGCACTGAGACCGGAATTTCAGCAGGGACGGCCTGCAACATAGGTTGTACCGGGGCAGCCACAGTGGGAGATTCCAGGTGAGCCGTGCGACACAGGAGCATTTGTAACGCCATGGCAAACTGATCCATCCGGTGATCTAGTTCATCCAATCTGGAAAAAATATTACCAACAAGTGGATTCACTGCATCTTCTAAATTCACGGCTTTCGTCTACTGTCAGAAACCATGAAATCAGACAAGACAGAAGTACAGTTAAATCACACTTGTTTACTAATAAAGGTAAAAAGAACAAACATAGTCAAAACATAGCCAAAGTTCAGTAACCGGAACGGATAGTCAGCCAAGCTAGAAGTCAGGGATCAATGTAGTGGAACAGCAAGCAGGATCTGGAGCCAGAAGGTATGCCAGCAAAGCAAGTCTTTAAACAGGAATGCAGGAGATAGACTCTGTGATGTTGACCAAGGCGAAGGCAGAGATCCTTTGGGTTGGACAGCTTAAGTTGGCAGGACTGACGAGTAGGATATCATAAACAGCTGAGTAACTCTGCAGAGATAGAAGCTGGCAATTAGCCAACAGGTGAGCGGCCAGCTCTGAGAAGGAAAGGCTGAGCCCAGCCCTAACAGTGGTGTTCCAGAGAGTTACCTCCTTTAGGGATTGCCTTACAAGGAGTCACTATAGACCTGTTGTACAGCCCCACAGGCCCTCATGGCACCTTTGCCTGTGGACACTGTCCACTGTGCCCTTGGATCAGGAGGGGTACGACCTATAGACTTTCCAATAGACAGATGTTCTCACCCTGTATGCATGCTGACTGCAGCACTCAGGGAGTCATTTATTTGATGACCTGTGTGTGCAGTGCCTTTTACGTGGGGAAGACTATACGAGAGCTGCGCCAGGGAATTGGTGGGCACCTATATTATTCAACAAATGCTTAATTTCCTAAGGTAGGACGCCATATTGGCCTCGACCATAGATTCAATCATGAGGTTGTTCAGTTTATGGTCCTGGAGACCATCCCAGGGGGCTCCCAGAGGTGGCAACTGAGAGGCTATCATTCTACAGTGGGAGACCCTATGGATTGAGAGGCTCAATCTGTTGAGGTTGTGTGGTCCTTTGTGGGATTATTCAAAAAATCTCACTGGGCTAATGAAGTTTGCCTGTTTATTATATTTAGTTTTATTATTTTGCATATCCAGTTAGCCTAGTATATAAGTATGTATAATTTTTAGTAATTTCTCCTAATTAGGCATCTATGGCTTTAAGGTGATCCCTGTTTGTCAGGATGACGGGCGTCAGCCTTGTCTCTTCTGTTTCCCTATGGGGGACATATGATCTTCCGGTTGGGGGGGCAGTGTCAGCAAGCCTTGCTTGGCCCGCAGGCTCTGCCTGCAACATGACGCTGCGCAGCTCTCATAGCCCTGTCACGCGACTCCTATGTGCATGCTCCTCACGTGTGCATTGTGGCAGATCTGATTTGGCGGTGCCAGACGCGAGCGTCCGCCGTGTGTTGTCTGATGCCGAGTTGGGGACTATATCTAGCGCCATTAGCTTGCTGGATGGTGTGGTCAATAGTCATCCAGGGAAGGTTATCTGTGGAGGCATTTTCCTAGGTAAGCAAGGGGAATACTATACTAGTCAGTACCAATGTTAGTGCATAGAGATTTTTATCCCTGCTGGGCTACTACATGAGTGGCTCCAGTGGCCTTTTTGATTATCTATCTGATTATCCATTTGATTTTTATTTCACCACCTGATGGGGGCTTTCCTTCCTTTTAGGTTACGGGTATCCATCAACTATGTCTATACTGCTAATCTTACAGAATTTTGGATCTACTTCCACGGCACTGGCTTTGGAGCCGTTTGTATGTATGTGGGGGAAATCATACCCCACTGTAGTCTCTATTATGGGTTTTTCTATACTCTCCCACCTCCCCTGGGTTTAGACCTCTAGACTAGGGATGAGCCGAACACCCCCCTGTTCGGTTCGCACCAGAACTTGCGAACAGGCAAAAAATTTGTTCGAACACATGAACACCGTTAAAGTCTATGGGGCACGAACATGAATAATCAAAAGTGCTAATTTTAAAGGCTTATATGCAAGTTATTGTCATAAAAAAGTGTTTGGGGACCTGGGTCCTGCCCCAGGGGACATGGATCAATGCAAAAAAAAGTTTTAAAAACAGGCGTTTTTTCGGGAGCAGTGATTTTAATAATGCTTAAAGTGAAACAATAAAAGTGTAATATTGGGGGGGGGGTGTCTATAGTATGCCTGTAAAGGAGCGCATGTTTCCTGTGTTTAGAACAGTCTGACAGCAAAATGACATTTCAAAGGAAGAAAAGTCATTTAAAACTACTCGCGGCTATTAATGAATTGCCGGTCCGACAATACACATAAAAGTTCATTTATAAAAACGGCATGGGAATTCCCCACAGGGGAACCCTGAACCAAAATTTAAAAAAACAAATGACGTGGGGGGTCCCCCTAAATTCCATACCAGGCCCTTTAGGTCTGGTATGGATATTAAGGGAACCCCGGCCAAAATTTAAAAAAAAAAATGGCGTGGGGTCCCCCCAAAGATCCATACCAGACCCTTATCTGAGCACGCAACCTGGCAGGCCACAGGAAAAGAGGGGGGACGAGAGAGCGCCCCCCCCTCCTGAACCATACCAGGCCACATGCCCTCAACAATGGGAGGGTGCTTTGGGGTAACCCCCCAAAAACCTTGTCCCCATGTTCATGGGGACAAGAACCTCATCCCCACAACCTTTGCCCGGTGGTTGTGGGGGTCTGCAGGCAGGGGGCTTATCAGAATCTGGAAGCCCCCTTTAATAAGGGGACCCCCAGATCCTGGCCCTCCCCCCTGTGTGAAATGGTAAGGTGGTACAAGAGTACCCCTACCATTTCACAAAAAAACTGTCAAAAATGTTAAAAATCACAAGAGACAGTTTTTGACAATTCCTTTATTTAAATGCTTCTTCTTTCTTCTATCTTCTTTCTTCCATCTTCCATCTTCCTTCGGTTTCTTCCTCCATCTTCTTCTTCTTCTGGTTCTTCCTCTGATGTTCTCGTCTGGCATCTTCCTCCGCGGCACCGCCGTCTTCTTCCCTCCTTCTCCTCGGGCCGCTCCGCATACATGATGGCATGATGGGAGGCTCCCGCTGTGTGATAAGAAAAATGGGGGGATAACTGCGCTAAAGTGAATTACATAAACAATAACAATTATAGCTGTGATTCATCTATGCAACACAGACACAGTGAAATTAAATAAGAAAAAAAGGGGGGTGAATCGCACTAGAAAAAATTGGTGATCATATACATCATCACTAAACCAAATATTTAGAACCAAGTGAAAAGTTCCCCTTTAGGGTATACATAACACATATCAAATTAGTAATCAATCCACAAATTAAACGTACAAAGGTGATAATTAAGAGTCCATGTTTAAAAATAAATCACCCAAGTGATATAAAAATATCTTAAAGAAGTTCCAAAAAACATAGGTTCTTGCTGTGAGAAAAAAAGCGTGCTTGTTCCACCACCGTTAAATCAGACTGGCCGCTTACCAGAAACTCATGATCCCCCGTTACAGAGGATCAGAGAAGGCTGTTTGTTAATACTGTTTCGGACCACGACCAATGGATCAGAGACCTTATATCAAGATGGGACATCAAAGACTGCAGGGTCCTGCTAAAGATGATCACAGTGACAGGTACTCAGACATCAGCCCACAGCATTGCAGATGGAATCATAGAAGGAAAAAAAGGGCTCCATATAGTGTAAAATCATTGACTTTATTGGATAAGTAAAAGGTTAAACTCACATGTTAGTAGACAATAGTAGGCATGTAGTGTAGTCTTGAGCGCCGGCCAGAAGCTCACAGGCAGCCCGTCCTACTGGAAATAACAGCAGCAATGGGAGGTGACAAGAACAGAGCGACGTGTTCTCGTCACCAAAGGGGAACTTTTCACTTAGTTCTAAATATTTGGTTTAGTGATGATGTATATGATCACCAATTTTTTCTAGCGAGATTCACCCCTCTTTTTTTCTCCCGCTGTGTGACGCTTCTCCTCTTCTGACAGTTCTTAAATAACGGGGGGGCGGGGCCACCCGGTGAAACCACCCCCCCTGATGCACAGGGACTTGTCTCTTGTCATTTTTAACATTTTTGACAGTTTTTTTGTGAAATGGTAGGGGTACTTTCGTACCCTCTTACCATTTCACACAGGGGGGAGGGCGGGATCTGGGGATCCTCTTGTGGGGATGAGGCCCTTGTCCCCATCAACATGGGGACAAGGTGTTTTGGGGGGCTACCCCAAAGCACCCTCCCATTGTTGAGGGCATGTGGCCTGGTACGGTTCAGGAGGGGGGTGCTCGCTCGTCCCCCACTCTTTTCCTGCGGCCTGCCAGGTTGCATGCTCGGATAAGGGTCTGGTATGGATTTTTAGGGGGACCCCACGCCAATTTTTTTTAAATTTTGGTGCGGGGTTCCCTTTAAAATCCACACCAGACCTGAAGGGTCTGGTATAGATTTTGAGGGGGACCCCACGTAATTTTTTTTTTTTTTTGGTTCGGGGTTCGTTTGTGGGGAATTCCCATGCCATTTTTATCAATGAACTTTTATGTGTATTGTCGGACTGGCAATTCATTAATAGCCGCGAGTAGTTTTAAATGACTTTTTTTCCTTTGAAATGTCATTTTGCTGTCAGACTGCTCTAAACACGGGAAACATGCGCCCCTTTATAAGCATACTATAGACACCCCCCCCAGGTACAAAATTTAAAAGAATATTACACTTTTATTGTTTCACTTTAAGCATTATTAAAATCACTGCTCCCGAAAAAACTGACGTTTTTAACTTTTTTTTGCATTGATCCATGTCCCCTGGGGCAGGACCCAGGTACCCAAACACTTTTTATGACAATACCATGCATATAAGCCTTTAAAATTAGCACTTTTGATTTCTCCCATAGACTTTTAAAGGGTGTTCCGTGGCTTTCGAATTACATAGTTACATAGTTACATAGTAGGTGAGGTTGAAAAAAGACACAAGTCCATCAAGTCCAACCTATGTGTGTGATTATGTGTCAGTATTTCATTACATATCCCTGTATGTTGCGGTCATTCAGGTGATTATCTAATAGTTTCTTGAAGCTATCAATGCTCCCCGCTGAGACCACTGCCTGTGGAAGGGAATTCCACATCCTCGCCGCTCTTACAGTAAAGAACCATCTACGTAGTTTAAGGTTAAACCTCTTTTCTTCTAATTGTAATGAGTGGCCACGAGTCTTATTAAACTCTCTTCTGCGAAAAAGTTTTATCCCTATTGTGGGGTCACCAGTACAGTATTTGTAAATTGAAATCATATCCCCTCTCAAGCGTCTCTTCTCCAGAGAGAATAAGTTCAGAGCTCGCAACCTTTCCTCATAACTAAGATCCTCCAGACCCTTTATTAGCTTTGTTGCCCTTCTTTGTACTCGCTCCATTTCCAGTACATCCCTCCTGAGGACTGGTGCCCAGAACTGGACAGCATACTCCAGGTGCGGCCGGACCAGAGTCTTGTAGAGCGGGAGAATTATCATTTTATCTCTGGAGTTGATCCCCCTTTTAATGCATGCCAATATTCTGTTTGCTTTATTAGCAGCAGCTTGGCATTGCATGCCATTGCTGAGGTTATCATCTACTAGGACCCCCAGGTTCTTTTCCATCCTAGATTCCCCCAGAGGTTCTCCCCCCAGTGTATAGATTGCATTCATATTTTTGCCACCCAAATGCATTATTTTACATTTTTCTACATTGAACCTCATTTGCCGTGTAGTCGCCCACCCCATTAATTTGTTCAGGTCTTTTTGCAAGATTTCCACATCCTGCGGAGAAGTTATTGCCCTGCTTAGCTTAGTATCGTCTGCAAATACAGAGATTGAACTGTTTATCCCATCCTCCAGATCGTTTATGAACAAATTAAATAGGATTGGTCCCAGCACAGAACCCTGGGGAACCCCACTACCCACCCCTGAGTACTCCCCATTTATCACCACCCTCTGAACACGCCCTTGTAGCCAGTTTTCAATCCATGTACTCACCCTATGGTCCATGCCAACGGACCCTATTTTGTACAGTAAACGTTTATGGGGAACTGTGTCAAATGCTTTTGCAAAATCCAGATACACCACGTCTACGGGCCTTCCTTTATCTAGATGGCAACTCACCTCCTTATAGAAGGTTAATAGATTGGTTTGGCAAGAACGATTCTTCATGAATCCATGCTGATTACTGCTAATGATATCATTCTTTATCATTGCCGCGAACACCCAAATTGTTCGCTGTTCGTCGAACTGGCGAACAGCCGATGTTCGAGTCGAACATGAGTTCGACTCGAACTTGAAGGTCATCCCTACTCTAGACCTTGGTTTAAACAGGTTAGTTATATGTTAACATTGATTTCTGTATAAACTTTTTACCATAGTGACTTACCAGCCCTAGCTATATTCATCACCGATCCGATCCCCCATGTCCGCCGTAGGGAAATTTTAATGACTTTGCTGTTTGGCTTTGATCCCCCATGGGTCTTCACTGGTCAGCAATGCAATTTCTATACTTCCTTATAGATTGGTGCTTAACATGTAAATCTTATCATCCTATTTGTAGACTGTATATTGTGCTTCTCCTGAAGAAGCGGTTTATGGCTGCAAAACATGCTGGGGATGATTGTGCACCGAGGTAAATCATACAACTCCCAATCACCATCATGGAGTATATTTGAGTACCAGTGTCATGCTATCAATATGTACAATTCTGCACAGCTATTATCATTGTATCTATATACTCTATTTTAAGTGTGTATTAATAAAGAAATTTTATTTTTATCAGATGTATTTCCATTCGGGGTACCGCGATAATCCATTTTCCCTCTTTTTCCCCCTTGCTCTGGAGACTCTCTTTTGGGGAACTGTCTCCTTGCACCCATTCATTCACTATTTCTATTTTGGATGATGGTATCCCCATAATAATATTTTACCTTACTTGGAGGTTTCCCTATATATACTGAAGTTCATATTTAATTGTTTTACAGTGCTGGTACAAATATTTATTTAAGACACTGAAAACTTTTTCATTTACCAGAATAAATAATTTTGAGTTAAATGGAAGATTTTTCCTTTGAAGATATAAATTCATGTTGTGTAGAGCAGTGGCCATGGCTTCAACTGCATAATACACCCTGGATGAGACTGATCCTGACAAGTATTCCATCATTCACTTCAAAACAACCTGTTCATGCTCTGCGTCCAAAATCCAAGCAAAAGATGTGATGTTTTTAAAATAATCACATTTCTCTTTTTGAGATGATGACCCGCAGTACAGCTTAACTACCCAATTTTCAACAAACCTAATTTCTGAGTATTTTGACATCTGTTCGTGATCAAACATCTTTTCAAACCCCGGAATCACAAACGAGAAATGTTCTACAGCTAAATATGCTGCATTTGCATTGAATTGTATATATGCAAAAAATTCTCCAGAGATCCAGGATGGTGGAAAAATAAAGACAATGTTTTTTTGGGGGATGTTGTGTTGGCTCAAATACATAGCGATCTCTCCAGTAAAGATTCCACAAAATATAACAACTTGAGATTTCTTAAAATTCAGAATTGTATATTTCTTATAATCGATCCATTCCCTAAAGACCATTTTTGTTATGAAGGCCACACAAATCCCGTGATCGCTCAGAAGTTTTGTTAGTATTTTTTTATCATTCTCAGCAGTCATCGTCTGATTGGAATATTTCAACCCAGGTCCAGCCAAAATGTTTTAACAATTTGCATATGGCTAAATAATAGACATGATTACTTTGAAGGGTTCAGAAAACATGTGGATAGATGTGACTGTCACTTAACGAGCAATCCGTAGATCCATAGCTAATCTAAAAAACAAAGGAGAAGACTAAAAGTGGTGTTCGACCCAAAAATGTAATATATTGCAGCTTAACAATCCTTAGATGTGATGGCTGCATTCTTTTTCTCTTTTAGGCTTTTTTTACTTTATTTTTACCTGGTGATCTGGCCAATGACACATTTCTTGTCTTAGGGTGACTGCATTCTGGATAAAGTTGTAAAGCATGGTAACTTTGGAGGTGCCCAGAAAGCACCAAACTACAGCATGTGTTAAAATTGTACACATTTATTAATACAAAATGTAAAACATCTTCACATTCATGGCAATACAAATTTTAAACATGATATCCTGGCCAGAAATGTATTGGCAGGAATAGAAGACTCCCTCCTATTGTCAAGATCCCCTTGTTATGCCAAGCTGACAATTTGGAACTGACATACAGTATATCAATAAATGTAAGAGAACTGTTGTCGCGCTCTGGGCATACTCGTGCACGCATGCACGCATAAGGGACTTTACAGGTCGCAGACGCGCCAATGTGTGTGCGCAAAGGAGTGTGCGCGTCCGTAGGAGCGCGTTCACATGCCCCATTGGCACCAGACGGCCTATTTAAGGGGCGCACGGACTTGTAACAGATGCTGACTGATCTTCAGCTGTTCCTGTACCCGTACCCTGTGATTCCTGCTTTTGCCTGCCTAATATCTGTTGCTGAACCCCTGGCTTTCCTTGACCTTGCTTCTGGACTCTCCTACATCTCTGATTACTGGTTCCTGATTCCGGCTTCCTATTTGACCCTGCTCCTGCCTGATGATTTGGTACCTTGCTGCCCACCTGCTTCCAAACCCGGCTATTCCTGTGATTTTGCTTCTGCCTCCTGTTTGGCTCCAAGCTGTCTGCCGTGTGTCTGCAACTCCGCTCCTGTGACCTGCTGCGACTTCCTGCATCCCCAAAGTCGCATCATCTGCCTCAAGCTTCCAGGGCTACATCTACAGGCACTTGTGTTCCTCCTATCCATTGGGTCCTTCTGTCTCCATCCTCAGTGGGCCCCGGGTTGGAGATACAAGGGAGGCTGACCTTGTCAATTCAGACTCCAACAAGGTACGTGACAGTATCAGTCAGCCAGAGATGGAGTCTGGAAGGGAGGCCTCGCCTTTTATGGACATCTGCCGATCAATTTCTGCACTAGCCCATACTGTATGGGATCTCCAAGAGGACCTGGGCTGGATGGAAGATCGTCTACCGAACCTGCTTGATGTTCCACCTGCCTCTACCCACCTTGCTCTTGTGAGCTCTTTTGTGCAAACAGACTTTTGCCTGCTCAATGAAACCTCTCTTCCTCCTGAACCCAGAGTGCCTTTGCCTGAGTATGTTTCAGGGGATCGCAAACTGTTCCGTACATTCCAAAATGCCTGTGAGCTTTATTTTTACTTGTTACCCCAAACTTTCTCATCAAAGGGCATTAAAGTGGGATTCATCATCACACTCCTACGAAATGAGCCACTCTCCTGGGCTTATCGTCTTAGAGAACATTATGATCCGGCTTTGTCTACCACTGACTCCTTCTTCTCAGCCATGTCTCAACTTTATGCTGATCCCTTCCTCCAGCAGACTGCTGAATCCACACTTGGTAAACTCCAACAAGGCTTAAGATCTGTAGAAGACAATGTAACTGATTTCCGTGTTTGGAGTTTAGATACTCAGTGGAATAAAGCTGCTCTCCACCATCAATTTCATCTTGGACTCTCTGACACATTAAAAGACGAACTTGCCCGTGTAGGAGTACCCTCATCCCTGGAAGATCTGATCCATCTTGTCATCCAAATCGACCATCGGCTGCGTGAAAGGCAATCCGAGAGGGCTAATACCAAGCCACCTACAACCTCAAAAATGTTTGCTTCTGTTTCTGCAGTTACTTCCAGAACACCAAGGGGACCCCACAAGAATAAGGAACACCTTGAGTCTCCCCACGGAAGTTTTCTAAGAACATCTCTGTCTTCTTCTGAACGCCTCTGGGAACTACATGACAGGCTGTGCTTTTACTGCGGAGTGGCAGGCCATTTCATTCAGACTTGTCCTATAAGACCTGCCAAGCCCGCTCCTACACCACCGCACATGATGCATCTTCCTGGGAGGGATCTGCTACACCTCCCTGATTCACTCCAGCTCCAGTTGCCGGGAAGGACTATTCTTGTAACCGCAATTATAGACTCTGGAGCCTGCAGTTGTTTTGAGGACTCAGCCTTTGTTACCCTTCATCAACTTCCTGTATGCACCCAGAGGCGTATCTAGGGTATGGCAGCCATGGCAAGTGCCATGGGCGCCATAGGGGGGGGGCGGCAAAAAAGCACAAAAAATAAAGTCCCACTACCCGTCCTCTCGCGGCCGCCTCCCGCTATACTCTTGTCCCCGGCGCCACGACCGGCCTGCTGGAGCGCAGCGCCGGCACAGCAAATTAGCAAGTGAGGAGGCCAGGAGGGAAGCCAGTGACAGGCGCCCCCCCTGACGGCTGATGAGTTGGTCTGGCCAGAGTGACCGCCCCTGGGTCATCTACGCAGAGATAGAGTAACTGGCGGAGGCGGAGCCTAATGCTCCACCCAGGGCCGGATTAACATAGTGGCTGGTGGAGCTGCAGCTCCAGGCCCCTCCCTCAATATAGGCACATGGAAGTAGCTTGTCAATTCCTGTGTGCCTTCCTGAAGGAAGAGGAGCCCTCTGTGCACACATGGAGGAGACAAGTCAGTGCAGCCGAGTCCTGTCTCTGTCGATGCCTGACTCCTATCACAGGATCTGTTCACTCACACAGATCCTTCATGTCTGGGGGAGGGGCGCTGATGTCCTAACCAGCAGGAGCCCGGGAGGAAGGACATCTCCCATACTGTTATGATAAGGTCAGTACATTTGTTAGGGGGATGTTGTGTAATTATTGTGCTAGGGGGCAGACTGCTGCTTCCCCCCCATGTAATGTGCTCTCTTGTGCCCAGTGCCCACCATGTCATGTGCCTTGCAGTGCCCACTATGTAATGTGCTGTGCCCACCATGTCCTGTCATGTGCATTGCAGTGCCCACTATGTAAAGTGCTGTGCCCACCATGCAATGTGCCTTGCAGTGCCCTCCATGTAATGTGCTGTGTCCAGTATGTCATTTGCTGTACATTGCAGTGCCCACCATGTAATGCGCTGTGCTGACCATGTCATGTGCTGTGCATTGCATTGCCCTTCATGTGATGTTCAGTGCCCACTATGTCATGCTGTGCCTTGCAGTGCCCACCATGTCATGTGCTGTGCCTTGCATTGCCCACCATGTAATGTGCAGTGCCCACCATGTCATGTGATGTGCCATCCAGTGCCAACCATGTCATGTGCAATGCCCACCATGTCATGGCTGTGCCTTGCAATGCCCGCTATGTAATTTGCAGTGTCCACCATGTCATGTGCTGTGCCATACAGTGATCACACCATGTAATGTGCAGTGCCCACCGTGTAATGTGCAGCGCCCACCATGTCATGTGCACTTCCCACCATGTCATGTGCTATGCTGTGCCCACCCTGCCATGTGTTGTGCCCAGCATGTAGTGTGTTGTGCCCACTGTGTAATGTGCTGTGCTGTTCAACAGTGCCCACCATGTCATGTGCAGTTCCTAACATGTAATGTGCAGTTGCATTTCCCACCATGAAACGTGCTATGCCATGCAGTGCCCACCATGTAATGTGTTGTGCCCACCATGTAATCTTATGTGCCATTCAGTGCCCACCATGTAATGCGCTGTGCCCACCACGTCATGTGCTGTGCCATGCAGTGCCCACCATGTAATGCGCTGTACCCACCATGTAATGTGCTGTGTCATGCAGTGCCCACCATGTCATGTGCAGTGCCCATCATGTAAATTGCTGTGCAGTGCTCACCATGTCATGTGCTGTGTTGTGCCCACCATGTCATGTGCTGCACCATGCAGTGCCTACCATGTAATATGCTGTACTCACCATGTAATGTGCTGTACATTGTCTACCATGGCATGTGCCGTGCAGTACCCACAATGGAATGTGGTGTGCAGGGCTCATCATGTCATATGCAGTGTCCACCATTTAATGTGCTGTGCTCACAATGTAATGTGCTGTGCTGTGTCATGCAGTGCCCACCTTGTCATGTGCTGTGCAGTGCCCACCATGCTATGTGCAGTACCCACTATATAATGTGCTCAGCTGTGCCTGCCATGTCATGTGTTATGCCCACCATATAAGGTCCTGTGCCCACTGTGTGCATGTACTGTGCCTACCTTGTAATGTGCTGTATTGGGCAGTGCCAACCGCGTAATGTGTTGTGCCAACCATGTGATGTACCCCCCCGTGTAATCTCTCTCTCTCTCTCTCTCTCTCTCTCTCTCTCTCTCTCTCTCTCTCTCTCTCTCTCTCTCTCTCTCTCTCTCTCTCTCTCTCTCTCTCTCTCTCTCTCTCTCTCTCTCTCTCTCTCTCTCTCTCTCTCTCCTCTCTCTCTCTCTCCTCTCTCTCTCTCTCTCTCTCTCTCTCTCTCTCTCTCTCTCTCTCTCTCTCTCTCTCTCTCTCCCTCTCTCTCTCCTGCTTTTGCACAAATCACTTTATTACACTTTATTTATGATATCAATGGCTAAGCATATTTATTTAATCCATATTGAGCACTATATTTGATTGGCTACTTGCTTCTGCTTGGGCCTGGCATACACACACGCACATGATGATGACTTAGACCCCTTTCACACTGAGCCGCCCCGGGCGTCAGCGGTAAAGCAGCGCTATTGTAGCGCCGCTTTACCGTTGTTTTAGCAGCGCTATTCGGCTGCTAGCGGGGGCGGTTTAACCCCCGCTAGCGGGCAAAAAAGGGTTAAATCCACAAAATGCCGCTGCAGCAGCGCTTTGCCGGCGGTATGGCAGCACTGCCCCATTGTTTTCAATGGGCAGGAGCGGTGGAGGAGCGGTGACATCCTGCCAGCGCAGCGCCCTCAGTGTGAAAGCACTCAGGCTTTCACACTGGGTTTGTAGCTGAGGCTTTTTTCAGGCGCTATGTTGGCGCTATTTTTAGTGCTGTAGCACCTGAAAAATGCCTCCAGTGTGAAAGGGGTCTTAAAGTCATCATGGGCGATTCTGTGTGTGTGCCAAGCAGACTGGGCCGGCGCTACCACTAGGCAAACTAGGCAGCCTAGAGCACCCGGTCGCTGGTGATTCTACTCCCTTTCTACCTCTGTACAGTGTCAGAGGCGATGGCACAGCATTTTTGGGTGCTGGTAAGGCCGCATTTATGGGTGCTGATGTTACTGTATTTATGGGTGCTGATGTTACTGTATTTATGGGTGCTGATGTTACCGAATTTTTGGGTGCTGGACAGGGGCGCAGTTTCAGGTCTTGCCATAGGCGCCATTTTCACTAGATACGCTTCTGTATGCACCAAGAGGCAGGGATTTACTGTGCATCTTGCGGATGGCTCTGGTCTCAAGTCTGGGCCTGTTACACAAGAGACTGTACCCATTCTCTGCCAGACTACCTCGGAACATCAAGAACTTCTTTGTCTGGATGTCATAACTTCCCCCATGTTTCCTGTTATACTGGGATTCTGTTAACCCTGCTCCTCTCCTCAGCATTCACTCTGACCCCGAGACTATGAAGTTAGTACCCATAGCTTATCATGGATTCCTGGATGTGTTTAATAAAAAGAACGCAGATACTCTTCCTCCCCACCAGACTTACAATTGTCCCATTGAACTTTTACCAGGGGCAGAGATTCCTTTTGGACGGATTTACCCTCTCTCACAACCCGAACTGGAGGCCTTGCGCAAATACATAAATGAAAACCTGGAAAAAGGTTTTATTCAGGCCTCTTCCTCTCCAGCGGGGGCCGGTATCTTCTTTGTGGAGAAAAAGGATCACACCCTGAGGCCCTGTATTGATTACCGTGATCTTAATAAAATAACTATCAAGAACCAGTACCCACTTCCATTAATCCCTGAGTTGTTCCAGAGACTGCGAGGAGCACGAGTATTTTCCAAGCTCGATCTGAGAGGTGCCTACAATTTTGTTCGAATCAGAAAAGGAGATGAATGGAAGACTGCCTTCAGGACATGTTTTGGGCATTTTGAATACCTAGCCATGCCCTTCGGTCTCTGCAATGCCCCAGCCACCTTTCGGCACCTGGTAAATGACGTTTTTCGGGACTTCCTTGACCTGTTTATCATAGTCTATCTCGATTACATTCTTATCTTTTCTAACTCAAATAAAGTCCTTCGTACTCATGTGATGAAGGTTTTGAGTAGACTTCGTGAACATCACCTCTATGCCAAGGCTGAAAAGTGCGACTTTGAAAGGCAGACAATACAGTTTCTGGGACTTGTCGTCTCCGCTGATGGTATCTCCATGGATCCCCAGAAAGTCGCCTCTGTCTTGAAATGGCCAGTCCTTACAGACCGAAAGGCAATATAAAGGTTTGTGGGATTTGCAAATTTTTATAGAAAATTTATTAAGAACTTTTTTGTGACCATAAAGGCAAGATCCTTACCAAGAAGATCTCCTATGTGTGATGTATATAAATTATAAAAGATCACTATATGTCCTTGTAGGTCCTTGTTAGCATCAGTTAATATTCTCAAGGTCTGCCCATAACAGGGCCATTTAAAATTGGAATGGTATCTAAATACACTAATAATACTTCTGTCACCCATCAGTGACCATTTTATTTTATTTATTTATTTCAGGTACTTATATAGCACCGTCAACTTACGCAGCGCTTTACATATACATTGTACATTCACATCAGTCCCTACCCTCAAGGAGCTTACAATCTAAGGTCCCTAACTCACATTCATACATACTAGGGACAATTTAGACAGGATCCAATGAACCTACCAGCATGTCTTTGGAGTGTGGGAGGAAACCGGAGTACCCTGAGGAAACCCACGCAGGCACAGGGAGAACATGCAAACTCCAGGCAGGTAGTGTCATGGTTGGGACCATCACCTGTCACCCATCAGTCACCCATCAGTGACCGTCACCTGTCACCCATCAGTGCCTGCAAAGTGCACCTGTCTCCATCAGTGACCGTCAGTGGTTCACCTGTCACCCATCAGCGACCGTCGCCTGTCACCTGTCACCCATCAGTCACCCATCAATGACCTTCACCCATAAGTGACCATCACCTGTCACCCATCAGTGACCGTCACCTGTCACCCATTAGTCACCCATCAGTGACTGTCACCCATCAGCGACCGTCGCCTGTCACCCATCAGTCACCCATCAATGACCTTCACCCATAAGTGACCATCACCTGTCACCCATCAGTGACCGTCACCTGTCACCCATTAGTCACCCATCAGTGACTGTCACCCATCAGTGACCGTAACCTGCCACCAATCAGTGACCATCAGCAGTCATCTGTCACCCGTCACACAGCCTATCACCAAAGTACCCGTCACACATCATCAGTTCAGTACCAGGAAAAGTTTACAACAGTGCGGAGGCATTTCAGATTCTCAGCTTGACTGATGAGAGCAGCGGGGAGTTCTCACAGTCAGATTCCAATTCTAATTCTGAATCCAATTCGGAGTTTGAACCGACTGAAAGAAATGGATCGGTGACCTAACCAGAGGAAGAAAGGGTCCCTCTTAAAAGGGTATGGCGCTCTGAAAACCGTGCAGCCGCCAGCGATAGACACCAGGATGAAATGCCCAGTACCAGTGTTGTAGTCAGGGCTGGACTTACAGTTGGGCTTGACCTTGGCTCAAGCCCATGGGCCCCGTCCAATAAGGGGCCCCGCGGGCAGGGCCAGATCCACGGCAAACTCCCGTCTGCTAGCCAGCCTGTTTCTTCGGTACCACTGCTTATTTCACGGGGACCGATCAGGCTTGTGTTTACTTCCACTTCCTGATAGTGGTGGAACTCACCATAGGGTGGACGTGATGTCATCAGCCAGAAATGATGGCCGCATTGCCTCCTATATCTTGCATCATTTCCGGCTGATTACATCACGTCCGTCCTATGGTGCGTTCCACCTCTACCAGAAAGTGGGAGTACACAAGCCCGATCGGTCGCCGTAAAATAAGCAGCGGTGCCGGCGAAACAGGCTTGCTAGCGGGAGGGAGTTTGCCGCCCCCCTGAATGTGCCCCAGAATGTTAGAAATTATGGGGCCCCGTACATCCTACCTGACAGGGCCCCCTTTGATCCGGTGGCAGGCGACGTGGCAAGTGACACCCTGCATCCGCTGACAAGTGACACCCTGCATCCGCTGACAAGTGACGTGGCAAGTGACAATCTGCAATGTGTGGCAAGTGACAATCCGCAGTGATGGTCAGGTGGGGAGTGGGCAGTAGACAGATAAGTATTTACTCTTCTGGGGAAAAACACAGGTTCACTTAAATGTGATATAAATGTGATTTATATTTCTAAGAAACTTGAGAATCATTTTATTATAACTAAAATGAGTTTAGAAGAGCCCTAAACAAGATCATTTCCACTTCACAAGTCCTTAGCTTCCCATTGATTTGCCTGTTAAAGGAAATGTATAATGTTTTATATTGGTTTGTTAACTTTATTTATGCTTTTTTTTTTTTTTTTTTTTTTTAGAATATTTTTCCCCACACTTATGCCGCATACACTTGAGCGGACTTTTCGACCAGACAGACCGAATCCGGCAGACAATCTGACCGTGTGTGGGCCCCATCGGACCTGCAGCGGTCTTTTTCGGTTGAAAATCTGACGGACTTTAAATTTGGAACGTTTCAAATGTTTCCGACGGACTCGAGTCCGGTCGAAATCCGCTCGTCTGTATGCTAGTCCTACGGATGAAAACCCACGCTAAGGCAGCTATTGGCTACTGGCTATGAACTTCCTTATTTTAGTCCGGTCGTACATCATCACGTACGAATCCGTTGGACTTTGGTGTGATCGTTTGTAGGCAAGTCCGTTCGTTCAAAAGTCCGTCGGAAGTCCGTCGAAAGTCCGTCGGAAAGACCGTCGGATGAGTCCGGTCGAAAGGTCTGCCCGTGTGTACGCGGCCTTACAGTTGCAGCCAGCAGGTGAAGCTCTTGGCTCCTTTTACATTGTTGTTTCATAAGCTGACTATACAGAAATGGTTTTCTATATGAACATTTGCAGAAAAATTCTTGTTGTTTCATTCGATACTGCCATCAGAAACTTGACAAATGTCACTCAAAAATACTTCAACCACAATCATTATTAGAATTTTGTTTGTTTGGAGAAAATATGTCCATCCTTTTCCTTTGATTTTTTTTATTGCTACAAAAATTTGACCCCATTTACTACTAGAACATTGACTGAACATTCAAAAATCAAATTTTTTATGAAAAGACACTTTGGGTTTAGTAAGGGCAAATTTCAGAGGTAGGTTTTGTAAGGAGAGGAGAACTTTGACAAAAAGGTTACTGGGGGGTTTGTTCAAAAATCTTAATCTGGAAGGGGGCGTGGCTTGTGCGCGAGCATGATGGCCGCTTAAGCCGTGAGCTCTGACTGAAGAGCTACTAGAACATTGACTGAACATTCAAAAATCAAATTTTTTATGAAAAGACACTTTGGGTTTAGTATGGGCAAATTTCAGAGGCAGGTTTTGTAAGGAGAGGAGAACTTTGACAAAAAGGTTACTGGGGGGTTTGTTCAAAAATCTTAATCTGGAAGGGGGCGTGGCTTGCACACAAGCATGATGGCCACTTAAGCCGTGAGCTCTGACTGAAGACCGGGGAAGAAGCGAATATCCAGTGAGATAGAGCACACCAGAGCCACCACGGACCTCCACAGCACAGGGGGAATGCTCCAGATGCAGTCCCGTAAACAAAAGGACGATCGGTATCCCAAAAAACTCACCGACTTCTTCATAATGCCAGCGCCGGAGGACAGACAGTGGCAAGATGGCGCCGGCGGGGAAATCCCTCAAGCCTCATCCTCCTACACTGACCTCCCGGACGACGTTCTGGGAACATGGGAGACGGAGATTGCTCCACTACATGATGGAGAATCCACCCCGCACAGCCCGACATCCAACAGCCCAGCGAAAGCGCGGATGAGGATGGATCCCGCGGTGCAGGCCTCAAGCGCTGTGATGGCTGCCACAAATCTGGACCAGGTAGGCCTCAATCTAGCACCCTCCATTGCTAACTATCCCACATCTGGCCTACTGGTCCTCGACACAACCATGAAGGACATGCTCCTGTCACTTCCGACGTCCCTCATGATGAACATCTCAGCCATGATTAACTATGATAACTTCTCAGTTCAGATGCAGGGGATGGGGGACAGAGTGCAGCACATAGAGCACAAAATGGATGAATGCACCACAACTGTCAACAAGCTTATAGATGCATACAAAGACCAGGCTGACGACACAGATTGGATTAAGGCAAAGCTTGCAGACCTCGAGGACCGCTTGAGGAGAAACAATGTCAAGTTAAGGGGGGTCCCCGAGTCAGTACTCCCCGCCGACCTGCAGACTTACGCAGGCGACATGATTGTCAAACTGACGTGTCTCCGATCGAAAGTATTATCGATCGCATCCACCACATCCCAAAACCTAAACATTTAGAAGCATCGGTGCCCAGAGATGTCCTAATGAAAATATATTTCTTCCCAACCAAAGAAAAACTACTAGCAAAAGCCAGGGCACACCCTGCCCTCCCAGCTCTATTCAATGAGATTCACCTGTATGCAGACCTCTCCAAAAATACTCTCAACATGAGGCGACTCATGAAGACTGTCGCTAAAGCACTTAATAATCAGAAAATTCCTTATAAATGGTGCCACCCGGCTACTGTCCTAATTACCAACAATAGGGACAACTACTGTCATCACTAACCCTTCGGCTACTTCACTCATGGGGAATAGTTCCTGAGCCGTCAGGTGACGAGAAGAGGGACCCAGCCGGTCCTCGGCATTCAGGAGCCCAGCGTACAGAATTTAGAGGTCCCAGAGGAAAATAACAACCCTTGCACTAACCTACTGATTCAGCAACGTACATCCCCGGTCCTATGTCCTGCTGACACACATCTCTTCTGAACACTACCCCCACAAGTCAGTAATACTAGTTACACTTACTGTGTGTTATAGTTTAAAGTTGTTTTACCATATGTAATCTTGCTCCCCACGGCCGTGGGACACAGTACCTCCTGATCATCATCAAGAGGTATACCCACCAGCAAGATTGGTAAAAGGTTCCACAGGACCCCATTGTGCAGTGTTTGTGTTATACTTTTATTGTTCCCTTTTTACCAATACAGCTATCACAAGGTACGCCCACTGTAAGCTACACATCTCCAGGGACGTCAGAGAGCCTAGAAGACCAACTCCCATTGATTTCCTTCCAAGGAGCGTTATCTTCTTCTACCAACAGTGAGTCTTACTACACACCACATTGCATCTGGCGCATATCACAATGTCCATCAACATATTGACTATAAATGAAAAAGGCCTGAACCATCCGGCCAAGAGAGCCTCCTTATGGAAAACGGCGCTGTAACATGGCAGAGACGTTCTCTGCGTTCAAGCAACGCACTTCGCTCAGGATGCTACCCCTATCTGCCAACACAAATCATTCCCACATGTCTACAAAGCATCTTACTTTCGGAAACAACGGGGAGTTCTTATTGCTATAAGAGACACTGTGTCTTTCCAGCTACAATCCTGCACACTGGACCCAGAAGGAAGATTTGTCATTCTTGTATGCACCATAGACAATGTTGTATATACAATAGTCACTTTATATGCCCTGAACCGCAGACAAATACAGTTTCTTAAAAAAAAAACTTAAAGAAAATAAGGACAGTACAACAGGGACAAGTACTTATTTGCGGAGATTTTAACCTCGTACCCGACAATGATATGGACTCGTCCTCTGGTCCCAAATGATATACTTCTCCACCAACTTCTTTTCTTACAGATAACGATTTTTATGATGTATGGATGTGTTGCCACGGGACTGAGAGAGACTATACGTATCTCTCCCTGTGTCACAACACATACTCACGCATAGATCTCTTTCTGTCAGATAAATGGTTACTACAAAATGTACATGAAGCCCGTATCCATATGATCACCTGATCAGACCACGCACCTGTCAGCCTTAAACTGATAAACAACAATTCCAAACCTAACTCTTTCATGTGGAGAGTTAACAACTCTATCTTACAACACTCAGAACATGCTCAGTACCTATCCCAAAAATTGACAGAATACTTGCTCACCAACACAGGCTCAGTGGCTGACCCAGCGGTCTTGTGGAATGCTCATAAATCCTATATGAGAGGCTTCTTCATACAAATAGGTGCTAAAATGAAAAAGAGGAGGATGCAGCAGATGGAAGAATTGACTGAAAAAATAGTGACAGTAGACCTACAAAACAAATCAAATCCATCACAAATATTACAATCCTAAATATTTAAATTGCGACATGAGCTCCGCTCATTACTATTTACCAGCTACGAATTAAATCTCAGGAAACTGAAAGCTAAATCATATGTCACCAATAACAAAGCAGGGAAAGCTATGTCTCAGCGTAGCAAAGGGCAAAGACTAAAAACCAGAATAGCGTATTTATGTCACCCTACTAACCGAGACAAGCGCATTAAACCCCAAGCCATAGCTGATGCCTTTAGCTCCTATTACAGCGACTTGTACAATCTAAAGTCGGATAGACATACCCACCAGCCTACCCAAGCAGAAATCCAATCCTTCCTCAGCTACCTTAAACTCCCATCATTAACGTAAGACCAATTATCGCGCCTCAACACCCCCTTCACGGAATCAGAAATTCAAGCAACCATTGAAAAACTTCCCAACTCCAAATCCCCTGTCCCTGATGGCTTCACTGGAGAATACTTCAAAATGTTCAACACAATTTTAGCCCCTCACCTATGCAACTTATTCAACCATGCTGCATCTCCCTCCTCCTTTCCTCATGAAATGCTATCTGCTTTAGTGATTACACTACCCAAACCTGGCAAGGAACCCATCATCTCCCAAAATTTCCATCCCATCTCTCTACTGAATATTGATCTAAAAATATACACTAAACTACTAGCGAACAGACTCATTGATATACTCCCGTCCCTCATGCACAACGACCAAACTGGATTTACGAAAGGGCGACAGACATCGGATGCCACCAGATGGTTGATAAATATTATACACCACACAAACTCGACTGGAACGCCTTCTCTGCTTCTATCCTTGGACGCAGAGAAGGCATTCAACAGAGTGAACTGGATCTACCTATCCATGGTACTCCAAAAATTTGGCTTTGAAGGCCGCATTCACCAAGCTATAATGGCTCCATACACCACTCCCTCAGCCCAGGTATACACATCCAACCTCCTCTCTGCCCCTTTCCGCATAACAAATGGAACTAGGCAGGAATGCACTCTATCGCCCCTAATTTTGAATTTGATAATGGAACCCTTAGCTGAGCACATTCGAATCAACACTAAAATAACAGGTGTAACCATAGGAAACCAAATCCACAAAATAAGTCTTTGCATACAATGTAATTTAATGCTAACCAACCCAACACTCTCCCTGTCTGAAGTACAAAAAATACTGACATGGTTTGGAAAAGTCTCCTATTACAAAGCAAATGCAACTAAATCTTACATCCTTGACATAGGTATAGATGCGGTATTGTGCAACCTACTACAACAGCAATTTCCGTATACATGGGCAGAATCCAGCATACCATATCTAGGTATTCATCTCATTTCATACAACTACATACCCCTGAGAACCAAACTCCAAACCGATCTTCTCAAACTGGGAAAACACAAATTTTCTTGGTGGGGCAGGTTATCTGCGTTTAAAATGATCCATCTTTCCCAAATCCTATATCTCTTTAGGAATCTGTCTATTCCTATACCTACCAGCTACTTAAAATCCCTCCAAGCCTTATTATTGAGATTTATATGGAAGGGGGAAAAATCAAGATGCACACACTCCCAATTAATAAAACACAGAATGCAAGGAGGACTGGGTTATATAGACTTCCAAGATTATTTCTCAGCCTCAGTATTGACTCAGTTAAAAGAATGGTTCCTCCCTACACCGTCAACAACATGGGGAGCTATAGAATCCACCTACAACACCTTTGGCCCAACGAACTTATGGCTATTCAGTACCCAAATGGGCGCAAAACCACCTTCTTACCTCCTGCCCACAATGGTAATATCCATCAAAACATGGCTCAACCTTCTGACCCGCACCAACACGAATGACCCAAAAGTTACTATGACTGTTCCCATATCTGCCATATATTCCTCAAACAATGGAATGCAAGGGGTATACATTATATTCATAACCTTCACGATAACGGCTCTTTAAAACCCTTCTTGTCCGTCCAAAAAGAATTCAACATACCGCAAACAGACTTCTATCAATACCTACAAATCCGACATTGCTTACGCATGTAGCGCTGACAACTTTTGTTGTTAGTCATATGTGGTTGTAAAAGAATATAAGTTGATCTAGTGCCATCTAGTGGACAATTGAAAAGGTACAACACTTTTATATTTCATGATTAAGAGAAGTGACATGGAAGTGATTGATTGTTTACTTCTGAACATTAACTATTGACCAACCCACAATGCTCCTGGACAAGAGAAGAACTGAACTGCATGGTGGGAGGATATAAAGGGGCTGGGAGCGGCCATCTTAAGTCTCTTGTTCCTGGGACATGTGGCTTGCCAGCAGGACTCTGTGGGTGTGTGTGTCCCACAGGGTTGTGACCTACCTTGTGAAGGAGCGGAGCAGCAGCAGGGATCCTGCCATCATACCACAGTGTGCTGAAGTAGCAGAAGTGATTGTTTCGGAGACCCGTGGGGGAGGTAACCGAGGGCTCCCGGTCGTTAGTAAAAGGAACAGTGTGATGGCATGGTAGTGGCTCCATACGGACTGAGAACTGCTGAAACGGAGACATCCATCTGCCGGGATCCCGTGTGGTGAGAGGGTTAACACCCAGGACTTTGTTTAATACTACACACACTTAGGACGGTTACAGAGTATTGCTGGGACTGATAGTCCCACAGAACAAGTTAAGTTGGAAAACATTACACTTGCATAGATTTCAGTATTCAAGAACGGATACTAGATGTTTGTCTTCTTCGTATAAGAACACTTAATCAATCTTCTGGATTATAATTGTCTTAGTGTATTACCTTACACTGCGCAACACCTAAGAAGAACCCTCTGTGGATTACAATTACAAATTTGTAGCTAGCGAAGATTGAAGACGTCAAGACTATCTCTTTTATTGCAGGGCCCTGCATCTAGTTACAAAGGGTAGTGACTTTACAGTTTAGAGCAGGGGGAGCTCCCTGGTACAGATATATATATTTAGGTATATTTGTGTTTGTCACCAAGACTGTTATAACTGTTTACTGTACTGTTGCACTACGTTGGTGTGATAGTGTAGTCACTGTAATAATTCTTTATATAAATATATCATTTATCCAAACAAAGAAGTTATTTTGGTTATTACAGAAGTTTATGTGCAGTGTTGTTATTTCTCCTGCAGGTGGAGCTACAAGCACCCAGGTAGAGGTAAATATAAATATAAGTGTATATTGTGGGTTAAAGTTGGTATTAATATCATTACAACACTGCACTACAGCTGTGTCAAGGGGATTGAACAACTTAAGAGGGGTGAAGAGAATAGAGGACAGGTCCAATAATAAACCAGCAGCTCCACCAAGAGTTATTGCTACATGTGGGGGCTTGTCTGGGATAACTGTCACTCTAAAGTCAAGCACCCCCTTCAGAACCATAGAATGGATCCCCCCACCGTGGCACAGTGGTGTGAGGCGGAGGGCACTCGCTCAGAAGCGAGCGTGGCCATGGAACTCTGGGGAGATATCTGGGAGAAAGAACACATTAACCGAGTGGTAAAAACAATATCCCCAGAACAAACAGCTAAGGTGGTCGCAGTAAGACCCAATCATGAGACATTTCGTACTTATGCATTACTGGAGTGGAGGAAGGGAGTTCCGGAAAATTTCAGGGGTGCAAGTGTTGAACTCACTGACAAGACCAAATTTTATCTGACCCACCCAAGGGAAGAAGGGGAGAATCTTGCCACCTTCCCCCAGATGAGTTCAGCAGATACCAAGGTTCCATCACAGTCAGCACTGGCTGCAATTGAGCCAGAACTCTTTACAGCCCTGGGAAATTTGGTGTCCCAATGTCAAAAAGAGAACCCAACATATTCAGGGACTGGGTCCCGAAAACTGGGCATTTTCTCGGGCCAACGGCCTGTACCCAAAGGAGAAGACACCTTTGAAGAGTGGTTGGATGAGTGGGACATCCCTGAAACGCAATAAAAACAGCGGATTACTGAAAGTCTGAAAGGGCCTGCTTCTGAGGCTATTCGAAATCTGAAGCTTAGCAAACAAAACTGTGTAGCCCAAGACTACTTAGATATCCTGCAAGATGTGTTCAGACGTACTGAGAAGGTTTCTGACCTAATTTATCAATTAGAACACACCTATCAAGAAACAGAAGAGAAGTTGTCAGAGTATATGAGACGGTTAGACAAGGTCATTCACTAGATATTGTTATAGAAGGGATTAGATCCTAGTAAGGTGGACGAAGTTCGAGCCAAACAAGTTTTAAGAGGTGCACATATACTGGTGATACATCTAGTAAAAAAACATTCCCAACAATAAAAAAAAAAAAAAAAAAAAAAAAAAATTTGTGGAAATATATAAACAATCAGTGTAAGCTGCTCCCCAATTTTTGAATAATCAAAAAAATAGATAATCAAAAAAAGGAATGTAAGGAAGATAGGGGGCGCTAGATACCATATTATTCAAGTGCTCTAAATAAATAAATAAATCTCCTGCATTACCAAAAAAATGGAAATGTAAGAAAGCTAGGGGGCGCTAGATACCATACTATTCAAGTGCTTTAAATAAATAAATATCCTGCATTACCAAAAAAATGAAAAACATAATAATGACAAATCATAATTAGATTACACATTGGAGTGCCCACAATAGTGAAACAAATATATAGTGATTGATTGTCCACATAAAAAAGTGTTTTGAAGTGGTTGAAATGATATCTTTCAATAATATCCCAATCTTGTTGCTGTAAACGAAAGGTTTTCCATCACCAAAGGAAAATAAGAAAAAGGAAAACACCTCGAAGTAGTAGATATCTGCTTACCAGATACCAATGACTCCTTTAGTTAAAAAGAGAGTCACTAGCGCTTGTGCAGGTTGTGCCTGCTCACATGGATGGCCGGACTGTGGTTGGTATTATAGGCATGGATCGTTCCCGTCAAGCTCATTCAAGATAGGATAAGGATACATAGGAAACAAAAACAGTCTCCATAGCGTAAAACCATTTATTAAAAAAGTAAACAAATTAAAAAGCCAAATGGTCGCTTACATTGGTGGGTGCCTACCCGGCACTGGGGCTGCTTGCATGTCAGGGTGACTTCACAGTCAGAAAAAGCCTTTCATGTCTCCTCCACGCTGGCGTGCGTTCCAGCTTACACAGGGGGGCAGCCAAAGGATCCGGATGTTGTTGGGTGATAGGACATGTGACCACGTACCGCTCCGACGTACGTTTCGTAGTGAACGTCTTCAGGGAAGCGTACGTTGGTCACTGGAATGGTGGTTTTTATTAGGAACAGGAAGGGGGCGGATAATTGGCAAATGGGCCACAGGAACTGTGCTCATAGCGATAAAGTTGGAAAGTTCAACTATGGTCTGGAGCATTAGCTCCATCTTGTGGATATTTACTATATTGTTCAAAAAAATCCTTAATTGAAAACGAATGTGACTTTTTATTAGGAACAGGAAGTGGACGGGTAGTTGGAAAAATAGACCACAGGAACTGTGCTCATGGCAATAAAGTTGGAAAGTTCAACTATGGTCTGGAGCTTAGCTCCATCTTGTGGATATTTACTATATTGTTCACAAAAAACTCCTTAATTGAAAACGAATGTGACTTTTTATTAGGAACAGGAAATGGGCGGGTAATTGGAAAATAGACCACAGGAACTGTGCTCATAACAATAAAGTTGGAAAGTTCAACTATGGTCTGGAGCCTAGCTCCATCTTGTGGATATTTACTATATTGTTCACAAAAAACTCCTTACTTAAAACAAATGTGACTTCATATCAAACATCTCCTAAGTGGAGACGACATGTTGTTATAGTCCCCCTACTGGTTAAAAACAGGTAGGTGAATCCACCCATATAGGCGGTGGGGAAGTGAGAAAAAATATATAAGTGAATAAAATTAATGGTGGTGTTTTTGTAGAGAGAAAAAGGGGGGGGGACTCATGTAACCCTGCATTCTATAACAGCCCCAGTCTCGGTTTACATACAAAAATGATTACAAAACTAAATAGCATTTATTAAACCTTAAAAGGCTGCAATATAACCTATCCCCGTCTGACTCGAATAATAAAGGGGACAAAGAAGAGGGGGGGAAAAAATATTCCATCTTGCACCCTGGACAGATATCTCTGACCTCAACCATAATACAAGTGGTGCCTAACTCACTCACATGATCTGAGGTGGACAGATAATGATATTCCTAGACACTCCTGGATTCAATCATTTGTAAGAAAACAATTAAGGTCCAGATCTATATTCATCCCATGTGGTTGCATAGTCCGTAATTTATAAAGCCAGTACGTTTCATTCCTAGATATTGCCCTTTTCATATGGGTACCTCTCCAATCCCTAGAGATTTTGTCAATCCCATAGAATGTACACAGTGATGGGTCACTATCATGGTAAAGTTTGAAGTGTCTTGATACACTATGGTTAGGGTATCCCTTTTTAATATTTGTTAAATGTTCATTTATTCTTACTTTCAGTTGGCGTGTGGTTCTGCCCACGTATTGAAGGGAGCATGGGCATTCCAGAACATATGTTACGTGATCAGAATCGCATGTGATGAGAGGTTTAATATCAAATTGTTGTTGTGTTACTATAGATTGGAACTGGGTCTTCTTTTTCTTGGTACCTGGTTTTTTGGTTATTTTACAAGCATTGCATCTAGTGCAATAGTGAAAACCAGAACCATCCAGAAAAGTGGGAGGTTTCCCGGGGGGATCTGGTACGTTTGGAGCCAAGCGATTCCTAAGAGTAGGGGCTCTTCGGTAGATAAACTTAGGTTTATTGGGCAGGGAAGACTGGAGATCTTTATCTTTGAGTAGGATAGGCCAGAATTTTTTGAAGATACCTTCTACTGTTTTATATTGGCGATGAAAGCCCGATATGAACGCACAGTCTCCCTTATATTCTTTTTTTGGTTTAGGGACCAATAGGGACTGTCTGTCCATATTTGCCACCTGTGAGACCAATTTTGTCAAGATATGGGCGGGGTATCCCTTTTCTTTAAAAACACCACCATTAATTTTATTCACTTATATATTTTTTCTCACTTCCCCACCGCCTATATGGGTGGATTCACCTACCTGTTTTTAACCAGTAGGGGGACTATAACAACATGTCGTCTCCACTTAGGAGATGTTTGATATGAAGTCACATTTGTTTTAAGTAAGGAGTTTTTTGTGAACAATATAGTAAATATCCACAAGATGGAGCTAGGCTCCAGACCATAGTTGAACTTTCCAACTTTATTGTTATGAGCACAGTTCCTGTGGTCTATTTTCCAATTACCCGCCCATTTCCTGTTCCTAATAAAAAGTCACATTCGTTTTCAATTAAGGAGTTTTTTGTGAACAATATAGTAAATATCCACAAGATGGAGCTAAGCTCCAGACCATAGTTGAACTTTCTAACTTTATTGCCATGAGCACAGTTCCTGTGGTCTATTTTTCCAACTACCCGTCCACTTCCTGTTCCTAATAAAAAGTCACATTCGTTTTCAATTAAGGATTTTTTTGAACAATATAGTAAATATCCACAAGATGGAGCTAATGCTCCAGACCATAGTTGAACTTTCCAACTTTATTGCTATGAGCACAGTTCCTGTGGCCCATTTGCCAATTACCCGCCCCCTTCCTGTTCCTAATAAAAACCACCATTCCAGTGACCAACGTACGCTTCCCTGAAGACGTTCACTACGAAACGTACGTCGGAGCGGTACGTGGTCACATGTCCTATCACCCAACAACATCCGGATCCTTTGGCTGCCCCCCTGTGTAAGCTGGAACGCACGCCAGCGTGGAGGAGACATGAAAGGCTTTTTCTGACTGTGAAGTCACCCTGACATGCAAGCAGCCCCAGTGCCGGGTAGGCACCCACCAATGTAAGCGACCATTTGGCTTTTTAATTTGTTTACTTTTTTAATAAATGGTTTTACGCTATGGAGACTGTTTTTGTTTCCTATGTATCCTTATCCTATCTTGAATGAGCTTGACGGGAACGATCCATGCCTATAATACCAACCACAGTCCGGCCATCCATGTGAGCAGGCACAACCTGCACAAGCGCTAGTGAGTCTCTTTTTAACTAAAGGAGTCATTGGTATCTGGTAAGCAGATATCTACTACTTCGAGGTGTTTTCCTTTTTCTTATTTTCCTTTGGTGATGGAAAACCTTTCGTTTACAGCAACAAGATTGGGATATTATTGAAAGATATCATTTCAACCACTTCAAAACACTTTTTTATGTGGACAATCAATCACTATATATTTGTTTCACTATTGTGGGCACTCCAATGTGTAATCTAATTATGATTTGTCATTATTATGTTTTTCATTTTTTTGGTAATGCAGGATATTTATTTATTTAAAGCACTTGAATAGTATGGTATCTAGCGCCCCCTAGCTTTCTTACATTTCCATTTTTTTGGTAATGCAGGAGATTTATTTATTTATTTAGAGCACTTGAATAATATGGTATCTAGCGCCCCCTATCTTCCTTACATTCCTTTTTTTGATTATCTATTTTTTTGATTATTCAAAAATTGGGGAGCAGCTTACACTGATTGTTTATATATTTCCACAAATTTTTTTTTTTTTTTTTTTTTTTTTTTTTTTTATTGTTGGGAATGTTTTTTTACTAGATGTATCACCAGTATATGTAATTCATATATATTATCTGCTATCGACACCATTGGCGCGAAGGTTTTTACTATTTTCTACTGCTTGAGTTTGAATAATTTGGATTTAAACTTGTTACTTATCGCAGCCATGGATGTATTTAATTTTATGCAAAATAGACAAATTAACGTAGAAGAGATTTTCCAACAAACATCTACCAATAATGTAGATTTGGAAAAGGGATTCAAACAACTCAAATATGACACTGAAAAACAAATTAGGCTGTGGTGGGATATTGCATCTCTGGAGATGTATATAGGTAAAAATTTAACCCCCAGAAGTTTAAGATGGGATGTTAGCCCCAATGATGGAGTGGAGGATTTGAGACTACTCGATGAGTGGTACCAATTCTTCAACGCCTGTGAACAAAAACTAATGCAAATGATGGTAAGAAGGCGCGAAGCCAAAAAAGCTGTCTTGGAATCTAAGATCAAAGAACTCAAGACAACTATGGAACCACTTATGTCCTCTAAAGAGTATTTAGACAAGGCTAAGGAATTAAACACCCATCTAGCTAAATATGATGGGGAAATCAAAGATAAAAAGCTCAAAAAATATTTTAGAGATACTAAGGACTATGAAGACAATAGGGTATACAAATGGCAACAAAATTTACAGCTGAACCCGTCCCAAGAACCAACAGTGGAGAGGGAAGTTGAAGTACACAACACTGTAGCGTCTATGGTAGCCCAAAGTAAAGGGGACCCCAATACACCCCACAAAAACAATAGGACAGCACGTGGTCCTATCAATTACCCTAAGGGGAATTCTCACACATACCCTACCACTTACCATTCACCATACAGGGGACCTAACTATAACAGACCCCCCCCCCCTACTGACTATAGACCCCCAGACTATGGTTACTATGCCAACAACCGCAATCAGTACCCATCAAGGCCCCCAAGGGGAAACTTTAGAGGTAATTTTAGAGGGAGACCAGTACACAACCCCTATCCACACCAGGGAGGGGGGGAATGGAGGGACTGGAAAGAACCATACAGAATCCCTTCCAACTCACAACAAAACTATATAGAAAGAGTAGAAAGAGAGGAAGAAGAGGCAGAGGGAGAAAGAAAAAGGAAGAGAAACAACTAAAAGCAGGATTATTCAATTTAACCACCATAGAATTTTCGGAGGCAGAATTGGAAGTCTTGGCACAGGGACTAAAATTTGCGCCAAATAAGAACATAGATAAGTTCAATCTGTTCGTAGATATTGAGAAATATATAAGGAAACTAAATATCAGGAAACATTTTGCAGGGCAAACCAGCAACACTAGGATTCAGGAAATAACAGACCCTTTTGTACACAGTAATTTGAAA
The DNA here is from genome assembly GCF_042186555.1 of Aquarana catesbeiana. Lineage (NCBI taxonomy): Eukaryota > Metazoa > Chordata > Amphibia > Anura > Ranidae > Aquarana > Aquarana catesbeiana. The sequence goes on from NC_133324.1 coordinate 44,256,682, forward strand.
AATAATTCGGTGTTCAATCCCCAAAAGGGTTCCCACCACCACATAGAAGTATTCAAGAGTATGGTCCAAGATGAAGTACGACAGATTGAAATATCACAACATAGAAACAACCAGAGAATATGGGAGGGAATAAAAAAACTGGAAGAGAACAAACAGATAGTGGTGAGACCTGCTGACAAGGGGGGAGGTTTGGTAATACTAACCAAAGAAAACTATAATACAGAACTAAGGAGACAGTTGAATGACACCTCAACGTATAAAAAGCTTAAAAGTAACCCTACCCCACAACTGAAACAACAACTATTAGATTGGATTAACCAAGGTACCAGTAAACAAATATTAACTCAGAAAGAAGCAGATTATTTGAACCTAACTACACCCAGAATTCCGGTACTCTACATAGTACCAAAAATACATAAAGATAAGGTAAACCCACCAGGCCGTCCAATAGTGAGTGGGATTGGCTCTCTGTACTCTAGGGTGGGGGAATACCTCGACACTTTCCTCCAGCCTCTAGTCCCACAGAGCCAATCCTATCTCAAAGATAGTCGAGAACTAATTACACTGTTACAATCCACCATCATCACGGACCAAACCTTACTAGTAACAATAGACATCGAGTCTTTGTATACAAACCTTCGCCAAACAGATGTGTTAGAAGCAGTGAGGTGGGCTCTCACCAACCAATCCACCCTGAAAAAATCACAAATCAAATTTTTGATTAAAGGATTATCTATGGCCATGGGGAATAATTATTTCTGGGCATTAAACGAATACTACAATCAAATTGGCGGTGTAGCCATGGGAGCCCGCTATGCACCTAGCGTGGCGAATATTACGTTAAATAAATGGGAATCAGAGACCATTTTCAAAAACAGACCTCACTCACTTCTTCTGTATAAAAGATACATAGATGACGTGATGATTCTGTGGGAGGGAACCAAAGAAAGTTTTAACAAGTTTTTGGAGAGTATGAATATGAATAAGTACAATCTAAAGTTCACAGCGGAGTACAGTTTGGCCACGGTGAATTATTTGGATCTAACACTCTTCAAACAAGGTGATCATATTAGTACAAAGACTTTTTTTAAAGAAACTGACCGTAACGCATATGTCCCTACACACAGCTGTCACCATCCGCAATGGATAGGAGCTGTACCGAAAGGGCAATATATGCGTATACGGCGAAATTGTGCTAATATCTTGGATTATTTCACACAAGCAGCAATTCTCACCACTAGATTTAAAGAAAAGGGATACCCCGCCCATATCTTGACAAAATTGGTCTCACAGGTGGCAAATATGGACAGACAGTCCCTATTGGTCCCTAAACCAAAAAAAGAATATAAGGGAGACTGTGCGTTCATATCGGGCTTTCATCGCCAATATAAAACAGTAGAAGGTATCTTCAAAAAATTCTGGCCTATCCTACTCAAAGATAAAGATCTCCAGTCTTCCCTGCCCAATAAACCTAAGTTTATCTACCGAAGTGCCCCTACTCTTAGGAATCGCTTGGCTCCAAACGTACCAGATCCCCCCGGGAAACCTCCCACTTTTCTGGATGGTTCTGGTTTTCACTATTGCACTAGATGCAATGCTTGTAAAATACCAGGTACCAAGAAAAAGAAGACCCAGTTCCAATCTATAGTAACACAACAACAATTTGATATTAAACCTCTCATCACATGCGATTCTGATCACGTAACATATGTTCTGGAATGCCCATGCTCCCTTCAATACGTGGGCAGAACCACACGCCAACTGAAAGTAAGAATAAATGAACATTTAACAAATATTAAAAAGGGATACCCTAACCATAGTGTATCAAGACACTTCAAACTTTACCATGATAGTGACCCATCACTGTGTACATTCTATGGGATTGACAAAATCTCTAGGGATTGGAGAGGTACCCATATGAAAAGGGCAATATCTAGGAATGAAACGTACTGGCTTTATAAATTACGGACTATGCAACCACATGGGATGAATATAGATCTGGACCTTAATTGTTTTCTTACAAATGATTGAATCCAGGAGTGTCTAGGAATATCATTATCTGTCCACCTCAGATCATGTGAGTGAGTTAGGCACCACTTGTATTATGGTTGAGGTCAGAGATATCTGTCCAGGGTGCAAGATGGAATATTTTTTCCCCCCCTCTTCTTTGTCCCCTTTATTATTCGAGTCAGACGGGGATAGGTTATATTGCAGCCTTTTAAGGTTTAATAAATGCTATTTAGTTTTGTAATCATTTTTGTATGTAAACCGAGACTGGGGCTGTTATAGAATGCAGGGTTACATGAGTCCCCCCCCCCTTTTTCTCTCTACAAAAACACCACCATTAATTTTATTCACTTATATATTTTTTCTCACTTCCCCACCGCCTATATGGGTGGATTCACCTACCTGTTTTTAACCAGTAGGGGGACTATAACAACATGTCGTCTCCACTTAGGAGATGTTTGATATGAAGTCACATTTGTTTTAAGTAAGGAGTTTTTTGTGAACAATATAGTAAATATCCACAAGATGGAGCTAGGCTCCAGACCATAGTTGAACTTTCCAACTTTATTGTTATGAGCACAGTTCCTGTGGTCTATTTTCCAATTACCCGCCCATTTCCTGTTCCTAATAAAAAGTCACATTCGTTTTCAATTAAGGAGTTTTTTGTGAACAATATAGTAAATATCCACAAGATGGAGCTAAGCTCCAGACCATAGTTGAACTTTCCAACTTTATTGCCATGAGCACAGTTCCTGTGGTCTATTTTTCCAACTACCCGTCCACTTCCTGTTCCTAATAAAAAGTCACATTCGTTTTCAATTAAGGATTTTTTTGAACAATATAGTAAATATCCACAAGATGGAGCTAATGCTCCAGACCATAGTTGAACTTTCCAACTTTATTGCTATGAGCACAGTTCCTGTGGCCCATTTGCCAATTACCCGCCCCCTTCCTGTTCCTAATAAAAACCACCATTCCAGTGACCAACGTACGCTTCCCTGAAGACGTTCACTACGAAACGTACGTCGGAGCGGTACGTGGTCACATGTCCTATCACCCAACAACATCCGGATCCTTTGGCTGCCCCCCTGTGTAAGCTGGAACGCACGCCAGCGTGGAGGAGACATGAAAGGCTTTTTCTGACTGTGAAGTCACCCTGACATGCAAGCAGCCCCAGTGCCGGGTAGGCACCCACCAATGTAAGCGACCATTTGGCTTTTTAATTTGTTTACTTTTTTAATAAATGGTTTTACGCTATGGAGACTGTTTTTGTTTCCTATGTATCCTTATCCTATCTTGAATGAGCTTGACGGGAACGATCCATGCCTATAATACCAACCACAGTCCGGCCATCCATGTGAGCAGGCACAACCTGCACAAGCGCTAGTGACTCTCTTTTTAACTAAAGGAGTCATTGGTATCTGGTAAGCAGATATCTACTACTTCGAGGTGTTTTCCTTTTTCTTATTTTCCTTTGGTGATGGAAAACCTTTCGTTTACAGCAACAAGATTGGGATATTATTGAAAGATATCATTTCAACCACTTCAAAACACTTTTTTATGTGGACAATCAATCACTATATATTTGTTTCACTATTGTGGGCACTCCAATGTGTAATCTAATTATGATTTGTCATTATTATGTTTTTCATTTTTTTGGTAATGCAGGATATTTATTTATTTAAAGCACTTGAATAGTATGGTATCTAGCGCCCCCTAGCTTTCTTACATTTCCATTTTTTTGGTAATGCAGGAGATTTATTTATTTATTTAGAGCACTTGAATAATATGGTATCTAGCGCCCCCTATCTTCCTTACATTAAGAGGTGCACAGCCTTTGGATCCCATCACCTTCCAGTAAAGAACTCGTCAAGATGGAGACATATTGAAGTACCCAGATCTAATTCGGATTGTACGGGAGGAAGAAGCTATCCTAGAAAGGAAGAAGGAAAAAATCCAAGAACCAAAACACACTGTTGGAGTCAGGACAGTTAGTGTGATGGAAGAGGATCCTCAGATTGCGCTTCTTAAGACTCAGGTGGCCCAGTTAATGGAGATGATGGCTTTGCTGACCGCAAGATCCTCTGATCCACCCAATGGAGGAACTAAATGGAGGAACTAAAGAAAATAAAAAAGTATCAGACTTCACATTCAGAAGGGAATCTGGACTTTGTTTCAACTGTGGAGGAGCTGGACATTTTGGGAGAGTGTGCCCAAGCCCAAGGGCAGCAGTACAACGTCAAAAGCCGTCAGAAAACTTCAAAGGGCCCCAGTGAAGGAGTCAACTGGGTGCCCTGTAACAGTCATCAACTCCAATGAAACCCAGGTTCACAAAGTTTTGAGGGTAAGAGGAGGAATGAAGTTGAGTGAGCGTCCATGGAAACAAGGAGTCAGGATGCGCACTAACAAGCAAAAGAAGCCGAACACTCATGGTGAATTTCCCCTCAACCTAGTGGGGCCCTCTCCGATCATCCCCATCCAGGTAGAAGGAATATACGCCAAAGCCCTGCTGGATACCGGAGCCCAAGTGACCTTATTATATAAAGATTTCTACATGAAGCATCTCAAGCATCTGGCCCTGCAAAAGTTAGAAGAGTTGGAGATATGGGGCCTAGGTACCCAGAACTTCCCTTATGAGGGATATATCCCTATCAAACTTACCTTTGACCCGAGTGTGGCCGGAAAGGCAGAGACTTTCGACACCCTGGCAGTTGAGACTTTCGACACCCTGGCGGTTGTGTGTCCCCTGGGGCACATAAAAGTTCCCTTATCATGGGAACAAATACTGATCTGGTCAGGAGACTCCTGACACCGCTTGTACAGAAGGAAAGTGCCCCGGCCATGAAGGTACATCCCATGCTAACCCAAGTGTACAAGGATATAGTACATGAACAGAAGGCCCCACCAGAAGGGGTGGGAAAAGTTTGGCGTTTAGACCGAGGTGAAGAACTGCTACAACCGGGTGAAGTAATATGCATGAGGGCCTCTGTCAAGTTGAGTTGGAGACAACCTGGTCCTTTCATTGTCTTGGAGACAGACACTCGAGAAGAGGATGTGGGTCTGGAAATACTCCCAAAAGTGTTATCAATTAAGGCACTCAAGAGAAGCAGAGTGAGGGTTTCAGTCAGTGTTCGGAACACGACAGCCTTGCCTGTGAAGATACCAGCAAGAATGTTGCTGGGGCAGGCGAATCAAGCAACCCCGATTTCCCCAAGTGATGTCAGAACAGCTGGCTGAGCTGAAAAGGACTGGGATTATCAGGGAGTCCAGGAGTCCATACGCCTCCCCTATAGTAGTAGTGAGGAAGAAAAATGGGTCACTACGGCTGTGTATTGACTATAGGACCCTGAACCGACGGACCATTCCCAATCAATACACTACCCCTCGTATAGAAGATGCCCTACAAAGCCTGTCAGGGGCAAAGTGGTTCAGTGTATTAGATTTGAAGAGTGGTTATTACAGATCTCCATGAGTCCTGAGGATAAGGAGAAGACTGCTTTCATTACCCCCGTGGGATTCTATGAATTTAACCGAACGCCACAAGGTTTGTCTGGGGCACCAGCAACTTTCCAGTGGCTTATGGAGAAGACGGTAGGCGACATGAACTTGATTGAGATCTTAGTATACTTAGACGATATCATAGTGTTTGGCCGAACTCTTGAAGAGCATGAAGAGCGACTGGAAAAGGTTCTAAAGAGATTACATGATGAGGGCTTGAAACTCTCAATGGAGAAATGTCAGTTCTATCAATCTTCAGTGAACTATCTGGGGTACATTGTGTCTGAAGAAGGGATAGCAACTGATCCTGAAAAGTTGGAAGCTGTTACTTCTTGGCCCAAGCCCACGAATGTGACTGAGCTCAGGTCATTCCTAGGATTCTGCTCCTACTATCGGAGGTTTGTGGAGGGGTTTGCGAAGATAGCCCACCCACTTACAAAGCTACTGAAGAATCAGGAAGCAGCTGATGTGGATTTGGAGGAACCCGGGAGGCGAAAGGAAGGGCCTCGGAAGAAAAAGGAGTCTATCCTGGATCAGTGGACTCCGCAGTGTGAGGAGACATTCAGACAATTGAAGTGGAGCCTTACCACTGCTCCAGTGTTAACTTATGCGGATCCTACCAAGCTCTATGAACCGCACGTGGATGCTAGCCGAGATGGGCTAGATGGAGTACTCTACCAAGATCATGATGGACATTTAAGGCCCATTGCTTATGTGAGCCGGAGCCTGTCTCCCGCTGAGAAGAGCTACCCCACTCATAAACTTGAGTTCCTGGCTTTGAAGTGGGTCATGGTAGACAAGTTGAGAGATTGCCTGTATGGTGCAGAGTTTGTAGTCAAAACGGATAACAACCCCCTCACATACTTGCTTACCACCGCGAAGTTGGATGCCACAGGCCATAGGTGGTTGGCTGCTCTTTCAACATTCTCCTTCAGCTTGAAATACAGACCCGGAGTCGGCAATAGAGATGCAGATGCGCTATCCAGAAGACCTCACAGTCCCCTGAGCTCCCAAGAGGATTGGACTCAGCTTGCCCCCGAAGGGATAAGAGCCCTTTGTGAAGGAGCGGAAAAGCAGGAGAAAGGTGGAGCCAGAGCTGAAGAGATTGGAGTGACTACAGCAGGGGTACCTAGGTATTACTGTAATGTCTCTCAGATTGCAGCAGAAGGTCTGCCTAAATTTTCGAGAAAAGACCTTAGGAGAGACCAATAGGAGGATCCACTCTGCAGCTTGGTATTGGAAGCTCTGGAGAGTCAGCACCCTGATCTACTTTTGAAAAGTGCTCGGAAAGAAGCTCTGTTGTTACATAAAGAGTAGAGACGGTTGCAGTTGCAACAGGGGGTGGTCTACCGAAGGGGCCCCTCTGAAGATCTGGAGGAGAAGTGGCAACTGTTTCTGCCAGAGAAACACAGAGAGACAGTGTTAATCGCTCTGCATGATTGTCATGGACATCTGGGGGCAGAAAGAACTCTTCAATTGATAAGGGATAGATTCTATTGGCCTTACATGAGGAAAGAGGTGGAGAGTTACTGCCATTCCTGCCATAGGTGTATCCAGAGAAAGACTTTGCCGCAACGGGCAGCTCCGATGGGTCATTTATCAAGCCAAGGTCCCATGGATTTAGTTTGCATAGATTTTCTGTGTCTAGAATCTGACTTGAGTGGGCAAGGAAATATTCTGGTAGTCACAGACCATTTTACCAGATATGCTCAAGCTTTCTCCACAAAAGATCAGAAGGCAGTCACAGTGGCAAAGACACTAGTGGAGAAGTTTTTCATCCATTATAGCCTACCACAGAGGATTCACTCAGATCAGGGAAGAGACTTTGAGAGTACGCTCATCAGGAGATTATTGGATCTGTTGGGAATTCAGAAGTCTAGAACTACACCCTATCATCCACAAGGAGACCCTCAGCCGGAGAGGTTCAATAGAACTCTTCTCAATATGTTGGGGACACTGACCTCTGAGCAAAAGCCCAACTGGAGTAAGCATATTGCTGCTTTAGTACATGCATATAACAGCACCAAGAGTGATGTCACAGGATATTCACCTTATCGGCTGATGTTTGGGCGAGAGGCTAGATTACCAGTGGACTTGGCCTTCGGAACTTCTCTGGACCACACCTCAGAGACCTCTCACCGAGGATATACAAACAGGCTGCGAGAAAGTCTGAAGATTGCTTATGAGAAGGCTCGGACTATGTCAAACAACAGAGGGAATAGAAATAAGAGGAACTTTGACCTCAAAGTAAGGATTCAAGATATACAACCTGGTGACCGAGTTCTATTAAGGAATTTGGGTATTCCTGGGAAGCACAAGCTGGCAAATCGCACAGCCATACATTGTATGTAAACAGCTCCCAGGACTTCCAGTCTTTGAAATCAGACCAGAGGGAAGTGCTGGACCCATTGATACTTGGCATCGGAATCACCTTTTGCCCCTTACTGATGCAGTCAGGATAGTCCCCGAAGAGGAGTTATCATCTACATCAGAGGTTGCACAAAGGCCTGTAACTAGGTCTCAGTCTGGGACTTTAACAACTGAAGATAGTGAGGAGAGAGACATGGACATTAGTTGGTTGTGGTCATCTGATATACCTGAAGCTGAAAAGAGTGTTTCATCTCCGACAACCGAGGAGGGTAGTGAGGCCCTCAGGCCAGATGCTCCAGAGTTTATACCATTGTCTGAAAGAGCTGAAACCTGTTTATCTCCCTCTGAAGTAGAAGAAAGCAGTGTTCATTCAGAAATAGAGGACACCAAAAGAGCAAAGGGGAAAGAGGAGCATTCGCCCCCACCCAAAAGACTGACATATGATACATTGGGCGAGTGTTCTGAGGTAACAAAGGTTACCAGTAAAAGGAATGTTGATGAGCCTAGTCCCTCCTCAGTCAATCTGGACAATGAGAGCCCTGTTTCACCCCTTGACACATCTGTATCTGATACTGTCACGTACCTGATGGTAGAGCCTGATGTGCAGGGAACAGCCTCTCTTGCTCCTCTGATTCTGGCCCCCTGATAGAGTAGATAGGAGGAGCAGAAGTGCAGAGTCGCACAAGTGCCAAACAGTTCATCTTCACTGTAATGTGGAACAGCGGCAGGTGGCACGGTGCTGGAGCAGGGTTCTCCAATGAGCAGAAGATGCAGGTCGGGCAAGCCGGGTCAAACACTGGCAGGAACGTCAGGAACAGAAGCGGAGGCAGGTGCGTAGTCTGGATGCAGGCAGGGTCGGCAACGGGCTGGCAGCGTGGTAGTAGAAGGAGCAGGCAGATGCGGAGTCAGAACAAGCCGGGTCAGATGCAGGCAGCAGGTAGCAGAGTCAGAGGCAAGCCGGGTCGGTAAACAGGTGCAGGTATCACGGGTAAAGCAGGCAGGAACACACGGGAACGCTGTAGAACGGACAGCACTGGATGCAAGCACAGACCAGGTTTAAATAGCCTCTTGGTAATGTGCACACAGGTGAACTGAAGGTGTTCTGACAGAGGCTGAGGTCACAGGTCGACTTCTCCGTCGGCCATCTTGAGTACTGGCTAGTCTTCCCTGACAGGCTGAGGTCACAGGTCGACTTCTCCTTCGGCCAGCTTGAGTACTGGCTGGTCTTCCCTGACATTGCCCCCCCCTAACGGGCAGCCTCCGGATGCCCAATCTGGCTACTTTGTCAGGATAGGTCCTCTTAAAGGTTCGGATCAGACCTTGGGCATGAATGTTGGTTTCAGGTTCCCACGAATTGTCTTCAGGACTGTAACCCCTCCACTTAATAAGATATTGAACTTGACCTCTCCTTCTCCTGCAATCTAAAATCGCCTCTATTTCAAATTCCTCTTCGCCATCTACCACCACAGGTTTGGATGGCTCTGTATTCCGATCCGGAAAAGAGTTGGGGTTGGTGGGCTTCAGTAAGGTTATATGAAACACCGGGTGGATCCTGAAGGTCTCCGGTAACTCCAGCTCATAGGCAACATTGTTAATTCGTCTCTTTACAGGAAACGGTTCCACGAATCTGGGGCCTAATTTCCTTGAAGGACAGGTTAGTCTCAGATTTGTTGTGGCTAACCAGACTTGGTCCCCCGGGTTCAGGATCAGGTCCCCTCTTCTCTTCTTATCGAAGATCTGTTTGTTATAAGCTTGAGTCTTGGCCATTGTCTCTTGTAGCAGCTTGTTGTTGGATCTAAAGAAATCCAATGTTTCAAGTACAGCGGGTACTGGGCATTCAGGAATGTTATTAAACAGAAAGGACGGGTGAAAACCGTAGTTTGCGAAGAAGGGAGATTGTTTCGTGGCTGAATGAGAAGAATTATTGTGGGCAAACTCGGCTAAGGGAAGTAAGGACACCCAATCGTCTTGTGAAAAGGAGGAGAAGCAACGCAGATATTGTTCCAGTGTCTGGTTGGTCCTTTCTGTCTGACCATTAGACTGCGGATGATAGGCTGAAGAGAATGAAAGTTCAATACCCAAGGATTCACACAAGGATCTCCAGAATCTGGAGGTGAACTGGACCCCTCTGTCTGAGACGATGTTAGCCGGAACCATATGGAGTCTTATAACCTCTCTGATGAAGATCCGTGCCGTCTCTTGTGCAGAAGGGGTGCCCTTCATAGGAATGAAGTGGGCCATCTTGGACAATCGATCAACGATTACAAAGATAGTACTGTATCCCTCGGATGGGGGCAGTTCCACAATGAAGTCAATTGAAATCATTCTCCATGGTCTGTTCGGGACAGGTAATGGCTTCAACAGACCCCAGGCCCTGGATTTGCTGTTCTTATTACGGATGCAGGTGGTGCACGATTCCACATATCTCCTACAGTCTCTTGCCACCCCCGGCCACCAGAAGGATCGCTGCACCAATTCAGCAGTCTTGCTGACCCCAAAGTGTCCTGCCAGCACGTGATCGTGGCACATGCTCAACGTGGTAGTTCGGAGATCCTCTGGCACGAAGACCTTATCATTATACCAGAGTAGCCCTTCCTGTGTCCGTAAAGTGATCCCAGATGGTGTAGAACTCCTCACAGAGGCTTGTTTAATCTGTGTCATTAAGTCCCCTTGTAGGAGAAGGAAATTTCCCGAGGACAGGATCGTATTCGGGGGAGAGATGTCTTGGGATTTGCTGAACATGTGTGATAGCGCATCTGGCTTTATGTTCTTGGATCCAGGTCTGTATGTCAGATGGAAGGTAAATCTCGAAAAGAAAAGTGCCCACCTGGCCTGGCGAGGTCTCAATCTCTTTGCTGTTCTTAGATATTCGAGATTCTTGTGATCTGTGTAGATTAAGATTGGATGTGCTGCTCCCTCGAGAAGGTATCTCCATTCTTCTAATGCTGCCTTAATTGCTAAAAGTTCGCGATCCCCAATGTCGTAATTCTTCTCCGCGCTAGACAGTTTACGCGAGAAGAACGCAACTGGGTGCAACAGGGCCTTGGGGCCCTGTCTTTGGGACAAGATAGCTCCCACCGCAGTTTCCGAGGCGTCCACTTCTAAGACATACGGTAAGGCCGAGTCTGGGTGCTTCAAGACGGGTGCGGATGTGAAAAACCTCTTCCGCGTTTCAAAGGCCGACTGAGCCTCTGGAGACCAGCGGAATCGGGACCCCTGTTTGGTAAGCTGTGTAATGGGGGCAATGATTGCTGAGAACCCCCGAATAAATTTTCGATAAAAGTTTGCAAAGCCTATGAAACGTTGAATACCTTTCTTGTCACATGGAGTAGGCCAGTCCAGGATAGCCGTTACCTTCTGGGGATCCATCCGGATACCTTCAGTGGAAATGATCAGCCCCAGAAATTGGATACTCTGGCGTTCAAACTCGCACTTCTCGGGTTTGGCATATAATCCGTGTTGTCGAAGGCGGGTTAATACACATCTCACGTGTCTGCGGTGGTGTTCTAGGGAGGAAGAAAAAATTAGCATATCATCAAGGTATACAATGACAAATAAGTCCAGGAAGTCTCTGAGAACATCATTAATGAAATGCTGGAAGGTAGCCGGAGAGTTTCAGAGCCCGAAGGGCATCACGAGATACTCGTAATGCCCAAATCGTGTGCGGAAAGCAGTCTTCCACTCGTCTCCCTCCCGAATGCGCACTAAATTATAGGCGCCCCGAAGATCCAATTTTGTAAATATGGTAGCGGAACCAAGTCTTTGAAAAAGTTCAGGAACTAATGGAAGTGGGTAACGGTTCTTCACCGTCACCTTGTTAAGTTCACGGTAGTCCACACAGGGCCTTAACGACTGATCCTTCTTCTGGACGAAGAAAATCCCCGCCCCAGCTGGAGACGTGGAAGGGCGGATGAAGCCTTTCCTGAGATTGTCATTGATATAGTCCTTCAGTGCCACCAGCTCGCTTTCAGACAGAGGGAAAATCCTCCCAAAGGGAACTTTGGCTCCGGGGAGTAGCTCTATAGGGCAGTCATAGGCTTGATGAGGTGGGAGGGTCTCTGCCCCCTTCTTACTAAACACGTCTAGGAAGCTGTGGTAGGCTGGAGGCACAAGCTGACTGGTTCCAGAGTCCGTATCTAGACACAGCAGAGCGGGAACATCACAGGAGGTCTGTAGACAGTGCTGGGTGCAGTAAGAGGAGACAAAGTTAATGCTTCCTTTAGACCAGTCGATATGGGGATCGTGGGCCTTCAACCAAGGTATACTGAGGATAACTGGGAACAGAGGGGAAGCGATGGCGTCTAGTCATAGCAGTTCTCGGTGGTCCTGGGACATGATGGTCAGCAGAGGAATGGTTTTGTGAGTGACTGCTCCGGACTTAATGGTGGAACCATCGGCCAAGTGAACCGAGAGCTTCTGTGCTTTAGGCTGCAGGGGGATATGATGTACGGCAGCAAAGGACAAGTCCACAAAGCAGCTGCAGGCTCCGGAATCAATTATGGCGGTAGTCTGAAGAGTCCTTCCTGGCAGCTGTAGAGAAATGGGAATAGTAAAGTGAGCGGAGTTGCTAAGAGAGCTTGGGGTTAGTGAGGCAGAAGTAGTGAAGAGAGACTTACGAGGTTTCACTGGGCAGGACCTCACGTAATGCCCGGATCCCCCACAGTATAAGCATAAGTTCTGTTGGCGGCGGCGTTGTTCTTCAACAGTAAAAGAGGGCCGCAGCAGGCCGAGTTGCATAGGTTCCGGGGCGTGAGGAGCTGGAGTGGCTGGAGCAGGTGGAGCGGGATAGGACGAGCTGGGTACCTGAGGTAACATCCACACTGGACGGGATGGAGTGGATGCTCTCTCTAGTCTTCGTTCTCTCAGCCGGCAATCAATCTGGATGGATAGATCAATCAGAGTTTCTAAGGTAGGGGGTACCCCTACCCGCGCTAACTCATCTTTGAGTGGTTCGGAGAGGCCCATACGAAATTGGTATCGTAGGGCGGCGTTGTTCCAGTTTGTGTCAAATGCCCATCGTCGAAATTCAGAGACGTAGTCTTCCACCGCCCCACGACCCTGTTGAAGTGCATGAAGGGCCGCTTCGGCTGAAGCTGTCTGCTGAGGATCTTCGTACAGCTGCGCCATGGCACTGAAGAAAGAGGTTAAGTCGGATAAGCATTCGGCCTTCTGTTCCAGAAGGCGGTGGGCCCAGGACTGTGGCTCCCCTTGTAGCAGGGAGATTACAAAGCCGACCTTGGTAGCTTCTAAGGAGAATGTGCGGGGTTGAAGGGCAAAATACAGTTCACATGCGTTCCAAAACGCTCTAAACTTGCTGCGTTCACCCAGGAACCGGTCTGGGATAGGTACCCTGGGCTCAGCTGGGAGCATGACCACGGCAGGAGCAGGAGAAGATCCCTGAGAGGAGGCTGATGCTGAAGGTGGATCCTGCGGAGTTGCAGCGCCTGTCAGGGTCTGTAGGCGTCCCTCTAGCTGAGTGTAGCCCTGCTGTAGGTCTTTGACGGCTTGTGCCAAGCCGGACAGGTGCTGGCAAAGTTCATCCATAGGAGAGGGTCCCTGCGCAGGCTCAGACATGGCTGTCCGTTACTGTCACGTACCTGACGGTAGAGCCTGATGTGCAGGGAACGGCCTCTCTTGCTTCTCTGATTCTGGCCCCCTGATAGAGTAGACAGGAGGAGAGTCGCACAAGTGCCAAACAGTTCGTCTTCACTGTAATGTGGAGCAGCGGCAGGTGGCACGGTGCTGGAGCAGGGTTTTCCAATGAGCGGAAGATGCAGGTCGGGCAAGCCGGGTCAAACACTGGCAGGAACATCAGGAACAGAAGCGGAGGCAGGTGCGTAGTCTGGATGCAGGCAGGGTCGGCAACGGGCTGGCAGCGTGGTAGTAGAAGGAGCAGGCAGATGCAGAGTCAGAACAAGCCGGGTCAGATGCAGGTAGCAGAGTCAGAGGCAAGCCGGGTCGGTAAACAGGTGCAGGTATCACGGGTAAAGCAGGCAGGAACACACGGGAACGCTGTAGAACGGACAGCACTGGATGCAAGCACAGACCAGGTTTAAATAGCCCCTTGGTAATGTGCATACAGGTGAACCGAAGGTGTTCTGACAGAGGCTGAGGTCACAGGTCGACTTCTCCGTCGGCCATCTTGAGTACTGGCTAGTCTTCCCTGACAGGCTGAGGTCACAGGTCGACTTCTCCTTCGGCCATCTTGAGTACTGGCTAGTCTTCCCTGACAGGCTGAGGTCACAGGTCGACTTCTCCTTCGGCCATCTTGAGTACTGGCTGGTCTTCCCTGACAGATACTAAGGTGACAGTTGTGGGTACACAGAATAGCTTTCCAACACCTGAACATTGGTGGGAGGCTCCTCTGTCGGTCCTGTGCACTTGTTTAGAGGCTAAGATGTGTAGTAGAAACAAGGTCTTGCATATCTTTGGGACCAAAGATTTAAAGCAGGGGGAGTATGTAGCGCTGACAACTTTTGTTGTTAGTCATATGTGGTTGTAAAAGAATATAAGTTGATCTAGTGGACAATTGAAAAGGTACAACACTTTTATGTTTCATGATTAAGAGAAGTGACATGGAAGTGATTGATTGTTTACTTCTGAACATTAACTATGACCTACCCACAATGCTCCTGGACAAGAGAAGAACTGAACTGCATGGTGGGAGGATATAAAAGGGCTGGGAGCGGCCATCTTAAGTCTCTTGTTCCTGGGACGCGTGGCCTGCCAGCAGGACTCTGTGGGTGTGTGTGTCCCACAGGGTTGCAGCCTACCTTGTGAAGGAGCGGAGCAGCAGCAGGGATCCTGCCATCGTACCACAGTGTGCTGAAGTAGCAGAAGTGATTGTTTCAGAGACCCGTGGGGGAGGTAACCGAGGACTCCCAGTCGTTAGTAAATGGAACAGTGTGATGGCGTGGTGGTGGCTCCATACAGGCTGAGAACTGCTGAAACTGAGACATCCATCTGGCGGCATCCCGTGTGGTGAGAGGGTTAACACCCGGAACTTTGTTTAATACTACACACACTTAGGACGGTTACAGAGTATTGCTGGGACTGATAGTCCCACGGAACAAGTTAAGTTGGAGAACATTACACTTGCATAGATTTCAGTATTCAAGAACGGATACTAGATGTTTGTCTTCTTCGTATAAGAGCACTTAATCAATCTTCTGGATTATAATTGTCTTAGTGTATTACCTTACACTGCGCAACACCCAAGAAGAAGCCTCTGTGGATTACAATTACAAATTTGTAGCTAGCAATAAAACTTGTTGTAGCAATAAAAGACTATCTCTTTTATTGCAGGGCCCTGCATCTAGTTACAAAGGGTAGTGACTTTACGGTTTAGAGCAGGGGGAGCTCACTGGTACAGATATATATATTTAGGTATATTTGTGTTTGTCACCAAGACTGTTACAACTGTTAACTGTACTGTTGCACTACATTGGTGTGATAGTGTAGTCACTGTAATAATTCTTTATATAAATATATCATTTATCCAAACAAAGAAGTTATTTTGGTTATTACAGAAGTTTATGTTCAGTGTTGTTATTTCTCCTGCAGGTGGAGCTACAAGCACCCAGGTAGAGGTAAATATAAATATAAGTGTATATTGTGGGTTAAAGTTGGTATTAATATCATTACAACACTGCACTACAGCTGTGTCAAGGGGATTGAACAACTTAAGAGGGGTGAAGAGAATAGAGGACAGGCCCAATAATAAACCAGCAGCTCCACCGAGAGTTATTGCTACACGCAATATACCTAACCCTTTCCAAACTATCCATCCATCAGCATGGTCCTTTCTAACATCCCCCACCCTACAGAGAAAAGGTATCACATTGTTCTATAACAATTTCCAACGAAAGAAAACCTTTGTTAAATCTCACTCCCACATGAAATGGGAAACAGATCTGCATCAATCGTTTACACCACTCCAGTGGCAAAAAGCATGCAAAATCAACCAGAAAACCTCCAATTGCACCCCATTGTGGGAACTATCGGCTAAAATAACTCTACACTGGTACTACACCCCCGCAACATTATCCAAATTTAACCCCCAAATCTCTGATGCTTGTTGGAGACAATGCGGCATCCGAGGAGACCTTTTACACACACTATGGAGCTGTCCTAAGCTTCTACCATACTGGACAAAATTATTTAATGTCCTATTGGACATAGCCCAATTTAACATCCCAATGAACCCTGCACTAGCACTTCTGTCCCTGGGGATGGATCAATTTCCTACCACTCTACAAAGCACACTTACTCATATACTATTAGCAGCCAGATTAACGATTACCAGAAAATGTAAAAACCTCACTCCTCCTACATTCACTGACGTAATAGACCTCACTAACCTCCACTGCATGTACGAGCACATGGTAGCGTCCTCTAATGGACGCCTCCACATGACACTCGACCACTGGTCACCTTGGCTCTCCTGGTACTCAAATACCGAACTCTTTCCTCCACCTTGAGTGTGTATTCACATCCCCGAATCCATGAAGGTGGGACCAGACTCTCTCTTGGATACAGAATGATCCCACAGGGGTATCCAGGGAGAGCTCGATCTCTAATCTACTATTCATTCTCATTGCCGTCCACAGGATGGTACCTAGACTCATACTCGAAAATCTGACTCTTTAATTTTGCATATTTACTCAATGCATTGTAACCTTATGTTATTTGCTGCACAACTTAAAGCGTAAACAGTTCATTTCACTGTGTTCATGTATTTTCAATGTTTATCATCCTTATCGTTATTTTTTTATTTCTGTTAAAATTAACTAAATTAACAATAAAAACTATTGAAACAAAAAAATCTTAATCTGAATATTGAAATGCCACACTAAATAGTTTAATTCCGATATGAGGTTTATTTCAAATATTAAATGGGTAAAACAGCCAACACATTTTAGGAGTCCAACATCAGCCCCTTCACCAAGGCTTAGCAAAATATAGGGTTGACAGTCTGTTGGCTCAGACATAACTAATAAATTAAGTTGTGTTGCAGCGTGAACATATTAAGGCCCCATTCATACCTGAGCATAGCGTTTTCAGGCAGAAAGTCGTGCGATTTTACATCGATTTTTGCCACGATTTTTCCCACGGTTTTCACCGTGTTTTTGCCATGATTTTGATGCATTTTACCATGATTTTGTACAGGTCAAAAGTTCACCAGAAAAGCAGAAAAATGCCCAAATCTGCCTAAAAAAAAGTTCCAGGACTTGTTTGAGCTTCAGGCGTTTTGGAGCTTCTGGCTTCAGGCATTTTGGAGTGGAGATGTGAACCATCTCCACAGAGAATAATTGATTTTTTCCCCTCCAGTGTTTTGTAGCTTCAGGCTTTAAGCTACAAAATGCTCAGGTGTGAATGGGGCGTAATTCATCAGTACCTAATTAACCTTGAAAAAAACTTCATTTTGGAAATGCTTGGCTTGCAGAAGCTGCCTACTTACTGATGAAATGCCCTACAGGGAATACACCGACATAACAATGACATTAATTTGAAAACTATCACCCACTTCCAGGCTCAGGTTTCATGTCCATCTACCATTAAAAACAAAAAATTCCATGAGATTTACACAACTTTGACCAAGGTTTAATAACATTTGAAATTCATTAGACTTGGGTGAAAGCTATTTGAATCTTGTGTGAAAACATTTTATAAACAATTTCCTAAGAGTAGTTACAGTATTCATGTCTATTTTTTCTATCAAGTAAACATGATTGTGTATTCAATTCAGGTTTAAATAAGATAATGAAACATTTTGGAAAAAATATACAGATTAGAAGTCCAGCACTTGAGGCCAATATGGCAAATATCTCCACAGCTACCATGTACTTCCCTTTAGCGCTCAGATAGGCTGGGATCATGGAAATCCAGACATTGCAGAAAACCAGCATGCTAAAGGTGATGTATTTGGCCTCATTAAAACTGTCCGGTAATGTCCTCACAATGAAAGCCATAACAAAACTCACAGCTGCCAGAAACCCCATATAACCCAACACAGAGTAGAACCCGATAACGGACCCTTCATTACACTGAATAATGACCTTGTCCTGATAAGAATGAGTGTCCATTTCCTTAAAAGGGCGAGAAGAGGACAACCAAGTAATACATATTATTACTTGAATGGATGAACACACTGATACTATGGAATTGGCCAGTTTGCTTCCAAGCCATTTCCTCCAGTAGCTGCCAGGTTTGGTGGCTTTGAAAGCGATATAAACCATGATTGTTTTAGCAAGAAGAGAGGAGACAGCTATGGAGAAGATGACTCCAAATGTCATGACACGCAATATACAGGTTATATCCAGTGGCTGACCAAGGAACAAGAACACACAGAGGAAGCTCAACAAAATGGAGACAAGAAGAACAAAACTCAGATTTCTGTTATTAGCTTTGACGATCGGGGTGTTCAGATAGGAAATAAAAATCCCCTTTATTAAAACAGTCACAATGCAGAATACAGCAGAAATTGATAGGAATACTTTAGAAATGCCATCAGTGTAGGAAAGGAATTCAAGGTGTTTTGGAATACACCGATCTTTCTTCTCATTGGGCCATTCTTCCTCTGGACAATTCATACAGTTCTCACTGTCTGCCAAGAGTAATACATATAACACAGATTAATTTTTATTCTAATTAATTAAACAGTCATTTTTGGAGGAGCAGTGGGGATGTAATTTGTACATATGCAGCACACCCCTGAAGGAGCTACTGAGTAAATAAGCCCCCTGAGACTAATCTGGTGTATGGACTATTCATATTATCAATTTAACCACTCTGCCACACTCCTGACAATGAGTTAGAAGACACCAACTTGAGCTGAATCTGTAGTTATATTACCACCAACCACTCAGATCAGCTCAACCGCTGGGGATAGACTGGTGGTTCCCGTGTCTCTGGTACAGATGAAGTTGGACTGGCAACTCTGCTCTGTGTTTCTGGAACAGCTGAGGATAGACTAGCAATTCCACTCTGTGTCTATGGAATAGGTTGTGCTGGCAGACAGCTGTTAACAGACTCAGCACTCCCAACATTCCTTCCCTGGTCTGGTGCCAAGTGCCCTGGATCTTCCCAGGCAGTTTTGTAAAAGTTTTCTCTTCCACTCCTCCACAGTTGCAGGGAGCTGTCTTTTTTTTTTCCCAACAGAGAGCAGTTCCACTTAACGGTGATGGAACTACACATCCCATAATCCACCTGTTCAGCATGGACAATCTGGGACTTTCTGCCCCATGACAGTTTTGTGTAGGTTAGTTAGTTTTTACTTGCAGAGTCTTACATTAACATTTACTGGTGTTTTTCAGTACTGAGTTTGGTTCTCCTTGTTGATTATATAGGGTAAAACAGTTATTTTCATTGCACCATAACAACCAATAAGGCTCTAGGGCAGTAGGTATGGTGTTGTTATTTGCTATGATGTTGGCAGCCAGCCTTCCCGCAAAATGTTCCTCCAGACATGCTCCACTTCCCGCCTTCTACCACACTACTAGAGGGCTTTTATGTGAAGAGGGGACTGTGTGATTAGGAGGAACTGTGTGCTGGGGAAATGTGTGATTGGGAGCTCTGTGGTTTGGGGGGGCTTTGTGATGGTGGATTCTGATGTGATGAGAAGACTCATTGATGGGGGGAATCTGGTATATAATGGGGGTTTTTACACATAGGGAGGACGTGATGGGGGAGATCTGATGTAAAGAGGGGCTTTTGATGTGAAATTAATTAATCAAGGTGAGTGACTGCAACATCACAGGCTCAGGTTCCCCATTGATAAGCAACATATGCATTTTTTAAATATTAGATTGGGGTGCCTTAGGATTTTGCATACTTTTAAGCAAGGGTGCCATGTCTGCAAAATGTTGAGAAACACTGGGCCAAATGTATTCTCCTGAGGCTGCCCAGTTGTTCACCAACAAGAGGAGAGTCTGCATAGGACCCATAAAGGTTAACTGCATATACCTCCCGTTTCAACCATGTGGACCTTGTTGGTGATTGTGATCCCTTCCATGATAATAAGATGGACTTCTTTGCATAAAAGTATAAGATGCAGAGTAGTTTCTTAACATAAGTGGGAATAGACAGGTCACCAAATATGTCTAGAAGGCAGTTCTTGGGATTCAGGATATAGGGCAGGCCCAGTGCAGAGAAAATAAAGAATCCAAAATCTGTCCAAAAATGGGGCAGGTCTAGAAACAGTATATGAAGTCATCAGTTTGGCCACAGCCTCTAAAACATTCTGTGGAGGGGGAAAACCCCATTTTAGAGAATGATGAAAAATTTTCAAGGGGTTTTAAACCTTAGTGTTTTTTCACCTGAATGCATCCTATGCATTCAGGTGAAAAAAAACCTGTCAGTGACCGCCCCCCAGCCCCCCCGTTTAACTTACCTGAACCCTCAAACTTGACCCGGCGGAGACACACTGTCTCTCTGCCTGGGTTCTTGGCTCTTGATTGGATAGATTGATAGCAGCGCAGCCATTGGCTCATGCTGCTGTCAATTAAATCCAATGACGCGAGTGCCGGGGGGCAGGGCCAAGTCTTGCATTCGGCCTCTATGGACGCCGAATGCTGGGCTCGGGAGCATGACCGCAAGGTAACCCCCTCGGGGAAGCGCTTCTCCAAATGGGTTATCAGATGTGAGGAGGAACCGCAAGAGCCGCCGGGGGGCCCCAGAAGAGGATGTTCGGGGCCACTCTGTGCAAAACGAGCTGAACACGGAGGTAAATATGATATGTTTGTTATTTTTTTTTTTTTACCTTTTACAATCACTTTAAGCTGAATAATGTGGTCTCTAGAGGATATATTGTAACTGAAGATTTACCCCTTTCTTTAATTTAAGTAGATATCTTTGGGAAGTTCACTATAACTTTAAGTTACTAGATTATCTTGTTATTAACAGATTCAATTTATCATTATTATAATACCACAGATTTAATGTGGAGTGGAGTGGACTATCTCATCTATCTCCCGTAGCCCCATCCAGACAGTTGTAATGTTGCATATAGGAGTGGTGTTAATGATTTTATTATATTGGCTGTGGCTTATTACAAGGTTATATATGTAAACTTTTCCATCATATTAAATTAAGGTTTTTCATCTTCATGTTTTTTTTTCTATTAATGTATTGTATGATTGTACAAATACTGTGCTCTCACAAAGAAGTAGATTCTTGGTTCATAAAACATGTTGAGAATTTATTGTATTCCCTTCATTGATCCATGCAGTGATATTATATATTGAGGTAAAAAAGTATTGTATAGATTAGCAATGGTCATTGTTCTTGAATAATAGGGTATACATGGAGGTATCATAGAATATAGAACGTTAACATACATCAGTCTTTTTACAGGTTTTTTATGATCTGATAATACAACTTTAGCAGTGATACTTGTTTGTACCTGTAAAATCCCATGTGTTTTATTTATTTTTTTTACACAATATACCAAGAATGTTGGTACACCCCATAAGGTAAAGTCTATGGAATCTATGCATAATGAATTTCTTTGTAATCTCAAAAATACACTGGGCTTACTCACTAAAACAGTATCAGGTGCAGCTCCGCAGAGAAACCAAACAGCTTCTAAGTTTTGTTTAACCACTTGCCGACCAGCCGCCATCGTTATACGGTGGAAGGTCAGCTGTCCTGTGTGCATCGCTGTACCTGTATGGCGGCTCACGCAGGCAAAATTGCGGGCAGCACGCTCTCACTCCTGCTGCATGCTGCGGGAGCGTGCCCACGGGTGGGGCAGGCTCAAAGTCAGTCGGCGACCCGCCTAGTACAGAGGCAGAAGGGGGATCTGCCTTTGTAAACAAGGTGGATCCCCGTTCTGACAAGGGACATGTCAGAGATCTTCTGTTCCCAGTGATTGGGGAAAGTGATCTCTGTCATGTCCCAGTGAGCCCATCCCCCCTACAGTTAGAACACGCTGAGGGAACACAGTTAAACAGTTAAACCCTTGATTGCCCCCTAGTGTTAACCCCTTCCCTGCCAGTGTCATTTATACATTGATCAGTGCACTGATCAATGTAATAATGTCACTGGTCCCCAAAAAGTGTAATTTTGGGTGAGATTTGTCTGCCACAATGTCGCAATCCCACAAAAATCTCAGATCACCGCCATTACTTGTAAAAACAATAAAATAAAAAAAAAGTCCCCAAATCTATCCCATAGTTTGTAGACGCGATAACTTTTGCGCAAACCAATCAATATATGCCTATTGCAATTTTTATACCAAAAATATACAGAAGAATATATATCAGCCTAAGCTAATGAATACATGTTTTTTTTTTATATTTTTTTGGGATATGTTTAATATGTTATATATATATATATATATATTTTTTTAAATTGTTGCTCTTTGCTTGTTTATAGGGCAAAAAATAAAAACCACAGAGGTGATCAAATATGATCAAAAGAAAGCTCTATTTGTAGGAAAAAAAGGACATCAATTTTGTTTGGGTACAGCATCGCACGACCGCGCAATTATCAGTTAAAGCGATGCAGTGCCGTATTGCAAAAAAATGGCCTGGTCATTAAGAGGGCAAATCCTTCCAGTCCTTAAGTGGTTAAGCTTAATTGAACAAGCTGAGGTTACAATCTAATTAGTTTCTATGTACAGCTGCACCAGATTATGTGTGCTGCTATTTTCGTAAATAACACCCTCTGTATTATCTATTTTAAACTACTACCTGCCTCACCTCTCCTACATTGCAGTCTTACCAAGCTGCTTACATACTATCCAGCAACTGTACAATAGCTTTCCAGCTAGTGTCCCTCAAATAGTATGCTCTAATTTTTTTTTTTTTCACTATAAAACCTGCCATGTCTCTCCCTTTTACATTGCAGCCTAACCAAGCTATTTACATATTGTCCAGTAACTGTACAAAATTTGTGGATGTTGTATTACTAAGATTACTCTCTAATAATGTTTATTTCAAGATAATAAAACACCTCATCTCTCCCTTTTACAGTGCAACCTTAGATGCAGCTTGTTACTGTCCAACCACTGAACAATATTTGTGACTATTGTCTCTCATGAACAATATTTGTGGCTATTGTTTCTCAAATAATACATTACAACGTTTCTTTAAAGATAAAACCTGCCTCATCTCTCCCTTTTACATTGCAGCCTTACCAAGCTGTTGAGCCACTGTACAATATTTTGTGGCTATCAGCTATCAGAGCATAAACTCTAATGTTTATAGACAAAGAGAGAGAGGCTATGCTTGGACTTTAATGGTACCGTATATCAACTGATATTAAGCAGTCAAGAGTAAGATTATTAAGGGAATTTTATTACAAAAACATATATAGTAACGTATTTCACAAAATAAAAACAAATCATGACAATCGAAAAGGTTACATCGTAACACCTAAAACATCAATATCTTCTATATATTGGTTACTCTACATGTTTTGCGGACTCAGCCGCTTCTTCAGGAGATTTTTATAGTTAGATGGTGTAGAGAAATAATTGTGGTGTAGCTGAGGAGATAGAAGAAATATACGTATTACTGACAAAATACTTTATGTGAATACACACAATAACAATTCATGTATATATAAGACATCTGTTGCAAAACACCCATTGTCCACACATCTTACCAAGGGGCGTCAGATAGCCGGGGGCTCGGAAAAGGGGTAACCCACCCTGGAGGGCATGGGAGCCCTTTGAGAGGCACAAAATGTAACTAGTATTAGTCTGGTTAAAAGGGGGAAAAAAGATGTTATCAGATATACTTGAAAGCCATCCCAGTATATAATATAATTATTGGTGCCTACATCCACGAAAGTGCATGCATATTTCTATGCATACATAGATCGTGCAGTGCATAAATTCACCTGTACTAGTTTAAATGTGCATCACTTTCTTACCTTTGCAATTAATAGTTGTTATTTATGCTTGCAAAGGGTATGCAGATCAGGGCCACATCAAAATATGGAAAAGAAAAAACACCCAATTAGGACAGTATCCAAGGATAGATAGTGTGTCCTGAAAACAAAGGAAATGCAAGATCAAAAATGATCCTTGAGCCATAGCATAATATGGGCCGTTGGTTGTTATTAAGAAAACTTACCAAAGAGCCTGCACCAAACGCATCCCCCAGAGAGACACACAGGTGATACCACTATCACGTCTCTATTTATACACTGATGTGCCAAACAAGCTCCTGCCCAGCAACGTCCACAACGCATTGCGTCTGACGTCACCGGACCCAGACCTGTAGTGCCCCAAAAAAACAGCAGATGCACATTACAAAGTGAGTGTTCCACTATTAGGGCAATGAGACACGAGCAGGCCAAAAGGCCACTCAGTTCTCCCTACCGGACCGCATGCCCATGGGGGGGCAGTGCTGTGTCTTGGCCTAGGCCCACAAGGCCTAGGCTTAGGGCGGCACCTTGTGGGGGGGGGCGGCTTATTTGCCGCCCCCCGCACGAAACCCCCCCCGACCAGTCCTCCCCACGTCCCGCACAGATACAGCCTCCCGCGGTTTGCCTTGCTATATATAATGTGCACCGCACTCACACTGGCAGGAAGGAGCATGTACTTAGCGGGGGGGAGCGACTGCCGCCCCCATAAAACAGACCATGAGTAACTGTCAATGTCACTGGCCATACCTGGTGTACGATGCACATACTGGTGGAGGAGGAGCCAGAGCCTAATGCTCTGCCTACCAACCTCCGCACAGCATCATTGCAATGCTCTCCAGCTCAGGGAGTCGGATGGGGATGGGTCTCTCTGTAACCAGAGGAGGAGGAGCAGCGAGAGAGAGGAGGACGACAGCGGCGGAAACACTCAGGTAATTGATGAGAGCAAGTGAATCCATTTACATATATCCATTATGGATATATGTAAGTGGATTGAAACAGTGAGCCAGGAGTGAGGACCAATTTAAAAAACTTGTATACGGTTACCCAGGCAGCTTTTGTAACGCTGCCACTGTGCCCATCAATTGCCGCCACTGTGCCCATCAAACGCAGCCACTGTGCCCATCAGTTGCTGCCACTGTGCCCATCAAATGCAGCCACTGTGCCCATCAATTGCTGCCACTGTGCCCATCAATCGCCACCACTGTGCCCATCAAACGCAGCCACTGTGCCCATCAAATGCAGCCACTGTGCCCATCAAACGCAGCCACTGTGCTCATCAAATGCAGCCACTGTGCCCATCAAATGCAGCCACTGTGCCCATCAATTGCTGCCACTGTGCCCATCAAACGCAGCCACTGTGCCCATCAATCACCGCCACTGTGCCCATCAAATGCAGCCACTGTGCCCATCAATCGCCGCCACTGTGCCCATCAAATGCAGCCACTGTGCCCATCAAATGCAGCCACTGTGTCCATTAATTGCTGATTGACACTTAAGGTTTTTTTTTTTTTATTTTAAAACATGATATTAATGACTCCTTTGGTTGAACAATCAGCAAAAATTTTAGATCTGTGCCATTGGCCATTCTGTAGTCTTATGCCCTTGCCCTCTCTAACCCATGGACAGCAAAGGTACCATGAATAATATTTCTATTTTTATGGCACTTCGCTACAAAGTCTAATGTTTATTTCAAGGTGCAGTATAGCTTGCTTCTCCCACTTACATTTCAACTTTTTTCCAAACTTTTTACAAACTGACCAGCCACTGAACAATACATGTGGCAATTGTCTCTCAAATAATGCATTGTAATGTTTATTTCAACATAAAACTTGCCTCACCGCTCTGTTTTAATTTGCTACTTTGCCAGCTGCTAACATACTGTCCAGCCACTGAACAATATTTGTGGCTTTTGCCTTTCAAATATTGAACCAACATTTATTTTTCAAGATATACCTACTGCATCTCTTCCTCTTAAAGTGACACTAAAGGTTTTTTTTTTTTAATTTTAAAATAACAAACATATCATACTTACCTCCACTGTGCAGCTCGTTTTGCACAGAGTGGCCCCAAACCTGGTCTTTCTGGGGTCCCTCGGCACCTCTCGCGGCTCCTCCCCACATCAGATAACCCCCTTGGAAAAGCACTCTCCTGGGGGGTTATCTTGCGGGTGCACTCCCGAGTCCAGTATTAGTCATCCATAGAGGCCAAATGTAGGACTAGGCTTCATTAGATTTGATTGACAGCAGTGGGAGCCAATGGATGCTCTGCTATCAATCTATCCAATCAAGAGCCGAGAACCTCGGGCAGAGAGACCCCGTGGGTCAAGTTTGAGGGTTCAGGTAAGTAAAACCGGGGGGGCTGGGAGGCTGGTCACTGACAGGTGTTTTTTCACCTTAATGCATAGGATGCATTAAGGTGAAAAAACACAAACCTTTACAATCCCTTTAGGTGTGAGCCTTTCCAAGTTGCTTACATACTGTCTAGCCACTGTACAACACTTGAGCAGTGAATGTGGATGCACACGCAGTTGAAGTGGATGCACATGCATCTGCCAATGGCTCTGCATGGGGAGGGCATTAATAGGCCCTCTGAATGAGCTCCAATGCAGAATACAGTGTTGCTGGTCATACCCAAGAAAGCTGTAATGTTTCACAACATCACATACAGCTTAAAGGCATCTCTCAAGCATTTAGTCCCCACGTCCCCAGTTACAGTGCCCAGCCACCCATGCCCTTTTTTGACAACATATTAGCCTATTAACCTACAAAACAGGCAGAATGTAGTATCAAGAATGACCCCCCTAGACTTCAGTGAGATCAAATACTAAGTTCAAGTGTATGGAATTCACAGATTCACCCCTGTAAATCAAATGACGCACGGTGCATTGGAAGCCCTGATTGGCTGAAGCATTGAAGGCTTTGTCCAATCAGGGCTCATAGCACTGTTATAGCCATGATTGGACACAGTCATGATGACTCTCTCCAATCATGGCTCATTAGTCATAGACCCACCCCACAGTATAAAAGGTTCCTTCCCAGAGCAGCCATTTGTAGTGTGATATTGAAGTGGAGAGAGATAGATCAGGGCTCTGTTCATTGCTACTAGTGAGTTAGTGTGCTATATTGTGCTATTGTGATTTTATTATGAGTGTAAAGTATCAGTGTAGTGTGAATATAGTGATAGTGCAGTGTAAGTGTAGTGCGACCATTCATTTTTACTGTAGTGTCAATTTAGTGCATCAGTGCAGTTTTACTGCAGTATTAAATTGCGTTCAGGCACTTTTACTGCAGAGTATTAAAGCTTGTTAGTGCAGTTTTACTGCAGTATATTGAAGTGATTTAGTGCACTTTTACTGCAGAATATTGAAGTGTGTTAGTGCAGTTTTACTGCAGTATATTGAAGTGCGTTAGTGCACTTTTACTGCAATGTATTGTAGTGCGTCAGTGCGGTTTTACTGCAGTATATTGTAGTGTGTCAGTGGAGTGTGTCTGTGTAGTGAGTACTCAAGTTAAAGTGCACCAAACACCACTTTCAATTGATTAAAGTGCATTCAAGTACACATTTCCCCGTCTCTATTACATTTTGGTAATAAGTCCCTCCCATCATGTCTGGGAGGCCAACAAAGAGAGTCAGATGTTCCCATGGCACTGTGAGGGGGCCAGCAGCATCTGTGTTCACAGGCAAAGGTGGACCTGGTCCGTCCTCAGGCAGTTTAGTTTAGTGATGTTGCCTGTGCTATCCAGCCACAGCATGCAAAGGAGATGATGGACTGGCTTACTAAATCATCCTCATCCTTTTCATTCTCTATCACCCAAACAGAGACTAATGCGCAGTCCACCGAAGCTGCCAGAGTGGCTTATTTGGCCTCCTTGTCCACAGCTACTCCTGCTATAGCCCCAGCATAATGCATGGAGGAGTCACATAGTTACATAGTTACATAGTTACATAGTAGGTGAGGTTGAAAAAAGATACAAGTCCATCAAGTCCAACCTATGTGTGTGATTATGTGTCAGTATTTCATTACATATCCCTGTATGTTGCGGTCATTCAGGTGATTATCTAATAGTTTCTTGAAGCTATCAATGCTCCCCGCTGAGACCACCGCCTGTGGAAGGGAATTCCACATCCTTGCCGCTCTTACAGTAAAGAACCCTCTACGTAGTTTAAGGTTAAACCTCTTTTCTTCTAATTGTAATGAGTGGCCACGAGTCTTATTAAACTCTCTTCTGTGAAAAAGTTTTATCCCTATTGTGGGGTCACCAGTACAGTATTTGTAAATTGAAATCATATCCCCTCTCAAGCGTCTCTTCTCCAGAGAGAATAAGTTCAGTGCTCGCAACCTTTCCTCATAACTAAGATCCTCCAGACCCTTTATTAGCTTTGTTGCCCTTCTTTGTACTCGCTCCATTTCCAGTACATCCCTCCTGAGGACTGGTGCCCAGAACTGGACAGCATATTCCAGGTGCGGCCGGACCAGAGTCTTGTAGAGCGGGAGAATTATCGTTTAATCACTGGAGTTGATCCCCCTTTTAATGCATGCCAATATTCTGTTTGCTTTATTAGCAGCAGCTTGGCATTGCATGCCATTGATGAACCTATCATCTACTAGGACCCCCAGGTCCTTTTCCATCCTAGATTCCCCCAGAGTTTCTCCCCCCAGTGTATAGATTGCATTCATATTTTTGCCACCCAAATGCATTATTTTACATTTTTCTACATTGAACCTCATTTGCCATGTAGTCGCCCACCCCATTAATTTGTTCAGGTCTTTTTGCAAGGTTTCCACATCCTGCAGAGAAGTTATTGCCCTGCTTAGCTTAGTATCGTCTGCAAATACAGAGATTGAACTGTTTATCCCATCCTCCAGGTCGTTTATAAAAAATTAAATAGGATTGGTCCCAGCACAGAACCCTGGGGAACCCCACTACCCACCCCTGACCATTCTGAGTACTCCCCATTTATCACCACCCTCTGAACACGCCCTTGTAGCCAGTTTTCAATCCATGTACTCACCCTATGGTCCATGCCAACGGACCTTATTTTGTACAGTAAACGTTTATGGGGAACTGTGTCAAATGCTTTTGCAAAATCCAGATACACCACGTCTACTGGCCTTCCTTTATCTAGCTGGCAACTCACCTCCTCATAGAAGGTTAATAGATTGGTTTGGCAAGAACGATTCTTCATGAATCCATGCCGATTACTGCTAATGATATCATTCTTATTACTAAAATCTTGTATATAGTCCCTTATCATCCCCTCCAAGAGTTTACATACTATTGATGTTAGGCTAACTGGTCTGTAATTCCCAGGGATGTATTTTGGGCCCTTTTTAAATATTGGTGCTACATTGGCTTTTCTCCAATCAGCTGGTACCATTCCAGTCAATAGACTGTCTGTAAAAATTAGGAACAACGGTCTGGTAATCACCTGACTGAGTTCCCTAAGTACCCTCGGATGCAAGCCATCTGGTCCCGGTGATTTATTAATGTTAAGTTTCTCAAGTCTAATTTTAATTCCGTCCTCTGTTAACCATGTAGGTGCTTCCTGTGTTGTGTCATGAGGATAAACACTGCAGTTTTGGTTACTGAAGCCCCCCGATTCACTCATGAATACTGAGGAGAAGAATAAATTCAATACCTTTGCCATCTCCCCATCCTTTGTAACCAGATGTCCTTCCTCATTCTTTATGGGGCCAATATGGTCTGTCCTCCCTTTTTTACTGTTTACATACTTAAAGAATTTCTTGGGATTTTTTTTGCTCTCCTCCGCTATGTGTCTTTCATGTTCTATCTTAGCCGTCCTAATTGCACCCTTACATTTCTTATTGCATTCTTTATAAAGTCTGAATGCTGAGGATGATCCCTCAACCTTGTATTTTTTGAAGGCCTTCTCCTTTGCTTTTATATGCATTTTTACATTGGAATTAAGCCATCCAGGATTTTTGTTCTCTCTTTTAAATTTATTACCCAATGGGATACATTGGCTAATGCCCTTATTTAATATGCTCTTAAAGCAAACCCATCTCTCCTCCGTATTCTTTGTTCCTAATATTTTATCCCAATTTATGCCTTTTAGCAAGGTTTGTAGTTTAGGGAAGTTGGCTCTTTTGAAATTCAGTGTCTTTGTGTTCCCTTCATGTTTCCTATTTGTGTGATTTATACTGAAACTAATTGACCTGTGATCGCTGTTACCTAAATTGCCCCGTATTTCCACATCTGTGATCAGGTCTGTATTGTTGGTAATCAGTAGATCCAGTAATGTTTTATTTCTAGTTGGTGCGTCTACCATCTGACCCATAAAATTGTCCTGCAAGACATTAAGGAACTGGCGAGCCTTAAATGAATGGGTGGTTCCCTCCGCCCAGTTTATGTCTGGATAATTAAAATCCCCCATTATGATAACACTTCCCATCCTTGCTGCTAATCCAATTTGTGATAGGAGATCCGTCTCCACTTCCTCCTTCAGGTTAGGGGGCCTATAGCATACTCCCAGTATTATTTTCCCCTTAGCTTCATCCCTTTGGAGCTCTACCCATAAGGATTCCACCTCCTCACTAGCTCCCTCAGTGATGTCATCTCTCACATTCACTTGTACATTATTCTTGATATATAGGCATACCCCTCCCCCTTTTTTACCCTCTCTATCCTTGTGGTATAGGGTATACCCTTGAATGTTTGCCAGCCAATCATGAGAGCTGTTGAACCAGGTCTCTGAAATTCCCACAAAATCCAAATCCTCCTTGTACAACAGTATCTCTAGTTCACCCATCTTGTCCGCCATGCTCCTGGCATTGGTGAACATGCCACATAGTTTAGACCGGTCGCATATTGTCCTCATATTGGGTGTTTCAAGATTGCAACTAGGACTTGCTACTATACTCACCTTGTGTTTTTGTGCTTTGGTTAACCTACCACTAATGCCCCCAATACTACCCTCTGGAATATCTTCCGCGCTGACTATCTCTGTCTCTGGACCCTCACTGGAGTCAGCTGAGTTATTTGAAACACTTGCACTCTGATTATGCACAGCCATTACTTGATTCTGATGTTGGTTCTGAGGTTGAGGAAGGCAGGAACATGAGCCTACAGAGAGGGGAGAACACTGGTAAACAACAAATTGGCAGTCATGTTCCCCCAGCCGCAGTGTATTGCCAAGTTGGCTCCAGTGATTATGAGAATGAAGGGGATGATGATGATGAAGTCACTGACATGACTTGGGTGCTGGATAGAGGAGAGGAGGAAAGTGAGGGTGAGGCACAACCCCAAAGATGCAGTATGTCCACAAGAGTAGCCATCTTGGAAGAGTAGAGAGCAGCCACCCTATTTCATCACATTGTGGAGCTGTTATCTCCTGGCCCACTTGCCACAGCTCAGCTGTCTGGTCCTTTTTTAGCATATGTGCAGCCGATCGCACTGTTGCAATTTGCAAACTTTGCCTCAAGCAGATCAAGCGTGGCAAAAACACCAGCCATTTGGGTAACACATGCTTGACAAGGCATTTAACCTCCCACCACTCAGCCAGTTGCAAGAGCACCTGAAAGTAGACATGTGCATTTTCTTTCATTCCAAATCGAAATTCGGACAAATTTTTCATTATTGGGATGCATCCGAAATACCGAATTAAAATAGTAACGAATTTAAACGAATCCAAAATAATGATTAGAATTTAAAAAAGCGGACCAAATTTGAAGACAAATTCAAATATAATTCGAAAACAATTTGAAGACAAATTTGAATCAAATTTGAAAACAATTTGAAAACAAATTCGAATGGAATTCGAAAAAAAAATAGAAATCGATTTTCGAAAAAAGAATACTATAAAATAGAATATAAAATAATAAAGCAATAGAATAAAAATAAAAGGATAGTAAAAACTAGAATAGAATTTAAAAGACTGTAATAAAATAGAATATGACCATCTTCAGAAATTCGAATTTCGAATAGTATAAATTTGAATTTGAGAATAGATTGGGAAAATTGAGTACTGTCCGTGATACTTTTTTTATACGGCTACTTTTTCTAATACGGCTACAATCAAATCAAGAATAGATTGGAAAAGAATGCAAAACAATGGAAACTAAAATAATAGAATAGAAAAACAATAGAACAGAATAGAATAAAACATCATATATATTATATTTTATTCTAGTCTGTTCTGTTGTTGTTCAGTTCTATTCTTTTCTATTATTTTAGTTTTCATTGTTTTGCATTCTTTTACAATCTATTCTCAAATTCAAATTTATACTATTCAAGGTGGAGGAACGCAAGGTCTCTAAAATCCACCAGCTCTGTGATGTCGTCATGGAGGAGTAGAAGTGGACTCCAGTGACAACCTGTGAAGCTCTGGTGAACTACATGCCCAAAAGGGTTAAGGCAGTGCTGGAAAATAATGGTGGCCACACAAAATATTGACACTTTGGGCCCAATTTGGACATTTTCACTTAGGGGTGTGCTCACTTTTGTTGCCAGCGGTTTAGACATTAATGGCTGTGTGTTGAGTTATTTTGAAGGGACAGCAAATTTACACTGTTATACAAGCTGTACACTCACTACTTTACATTGTAGCAAAGTGTCATTTCTTCAGTGTTGTCACATGAAAAGATAGAATAAAATATTTACAAAAATGTGAGGGGTGTACTTACTTTTATAGTGTGTGTGTGTGTGTATATATATAGATATATATATATATATATCTATATATATGGTACAGCTTTTGCACATCTGTGAATTTCACATTAAAATTAAAAACAATTAATATAAAATACATAGTATATGCATATATATATACTCTATATACTGTATGTATATAAAAATATAAGGTATACCAGTCATATTGGATATCTGCCCTTCTGAACATGAGGCACAGTCATAGCAGCAAGAGTGGAATGAAGCTCCTGGCTTTTTTCTGTATCCGGGTAAACAAGAGTCCACACACCGAGACTCCATCTTCTAAAAGGAAGTGAAAAAAGAAGGTATTTATTTGTGTGAAATAACATTGGAGATGCAATAAGTGTGTGTTGAAAACTGTTATGCCCCGTACACACGGTCGAACTTTCCGACTGAAAATGTGTGATCGGAGCTTGTTGTCGGAAATTCCGACCGTGTGTGGGCTCCATCGGATTTTCCGACACACAAAGTTTGAGAGCAGGCTATAAAATTTTCCGACAACAAAATCCATTGTCGGAAATTCCGATCGTGTGTACACAAAGCCGACACACAAAGTGCCACGCATGCTCCGAATAAATTAAGAGACGAAAGCTATTGGCTACTGCCCTGTTTATAGTCACGACGTACGTGTTTTACGTCACCGCGTTTAGAACGATCGGATTTTCCGACAACTTTGTGTGACCGTGTGTATGCAAGACAAGTTTGAGCCGACTCCGTCAGAAAAAATCCATGGATTTTGTTGTCAGAATGTCCGATCAATGTCCGACCGTGTGTACGGGGCATTACTGTATCTTCTTATCTGTGTCTTCCATTGCATATTATTTCTATTTTTCAGTAGAGCTGCCAGCAGGGGAGGCCTGGCATCCTTAAGCCTGGGGGGCAAGTCCAGTCGAGTGGAGCATTGTACCACTGAATCAGCTCACCATCCATGCCCACCTGGTTTTATAATTGATACATTGAAGCAAGACAAATATAATACAGCATGACCCCGATCTTGGTAAAGGGCCGATGACGCGACCCTTTACCCATGTTATCAGCTGTGTCCAATAACAGCCAATCACATGTAAATGACAGCATGTAAGGTGAGGAGAGGAGAGCCAATCTGCGGCATCTCCTTGCAGGGGAGACTGTACAGATAATAAGGGCACTGATTACAGTGCAGCCCTAGCAGTGCCCAGCAAGTGATGCCAGTCTGTGCCCATCAGTGACACCAATCAGTGCCCATCAGTGACACCAATCAGTGCTGCCTTTCAGTGCCCATCAGTGCTGCCCATCATTGCCCCCTATCAGTGCCACCCATCAATGCCCATCATTAGTGCCCAACAGTACCACCCATAAGTGCCACCCATCAGTGCTGCCTATTAGTGCCACCCATCAGTGCCACCACCCATCAGTGCTGCCCATCAGTGCAGCCCATCAGTGCCACCTATTAGTGCCCATCAGTGCTATCCATCAGTGTCACATATCAGTGTCTATCAGTGCCCATCAGTGCCACCTATGAATGCCTATCAGTGCCGCCCATCAGTGCCACCATCTATCAGTGCCGCACATCAATGCCACCTATTAGTGCCACCTATCAGTGCTCCCCATAAGTGCCACCTATCAGTGCCCATCAATGCCACCTATCAGTGCTGCCTTTCAGTGCCCAACAGTGCTGCCCGTCATTGCCCCCCATCAGTGCCACCCATCAATGCCCATCATTAGTGCCCAACAGTACCGCACATAAGTGCCACCCATCAGCGCCACCCACCAGTGCCACCTATCAGTGCCACCCATCAGTGCCACCACCTATCAGTGCCGCCCATCAGTGCCACCTATTAGTGCCCATAAGTGCCACCTATCAATGCCCATAATCAGTGCCCCTATCAGTGCCACCCATCAGTGCCCATCAGTGCCACCATCTATCAGTGCCACCCATCAATGCCACCTATCAGTGCTGCCCATCAGTGCCACCTATCAGTGGCCATCAGTGCCACCCATAAGTGCCGCCTATCAGTGCTCATCACCAGTGCCACCTATTAGTGCTGCCTATTAGTGCCCATCAGTGCCACCTATCAGTGCCTCCTCATCAGTGCCCTTCAGTGAAGGAGAAAAATTACTTATTTACAAATGAAACTTTTTTTTTTCAAAATGTTTGGTCTTTTTTCATTTTTTAGCAAAAAAAAAAATCCATTGGTGATTAAATACCACCAAAAGGAAAACTCCATTTGTGTAAAAAAATGACAAAAATGTAATATGGGTAGAGTGTAGCATGACCGCATAATTGTCATTCAGAGCCCAGGTTCACACTGACAGCGGGAATAAAATTGTGTGAGTTAGCTGAACTCCCGCATGTCATTCTGACTTGAGGGCCGATTTCAGAGACATCTGTGCGGGTTCCTGCACAGATGTCTATGGAAATCACGCCCCAAAGTCGCCAAAAGTAGTACAGAAACTACTTTTGGGAAACCGTGCAGGGCCGCAAATG
The DNA here is from genome assembly GCF_042186555.1 of Aquarana catesbeiana. Lineage (NCBI taxonomy): Eukaryota > Metazoa > Chordata > Amphibia > Anura > Ranidae > Aquarana > Aquarana catesbeiana. The sequence goes on from NC_133324.1 coordinate 44,291,569, forward strand.
CAGCGTCACACCAATTTGGACGATGCTATTGCCACCGATTTGGCATGTGATTTGACATGTCAAATTGCATGCCAAATCGCTCCAATGTGAACCAGGGCAAAGTATGAGAGCACTGAAAGCTAAAAATTAGAAAGGGTAGAAAGGAAGAGAGGGAGGAGGGGAGAGTCTGGTCACCACTCACATACTTGCACAGTCCCAGTAAGAGGTTCACTGGCTCCAGGGCTGACTTTAATACTGATTGGACCCTGGGCAATCGTTTTCTTGCCCTCCCCATACAATTTCGCTCTCCACCTGCTCTGAGACATACAATAAATAGCAGCTAGACTTAAAATCAGTTTACTGTATCAGATATTGCAGCGATTGCGATTGGTTGCCAGAGGTTACAGTGTATCATTACCGCTCACTGACTGGTTCCTAGAGGTTACAGCACACATTACGGCTCACTGATTAGTTGCTAGATTACAGCACATGATTTCTGCTTGTTGATTGGTTGCTATAGATAACTGTACAGTAATACTGCTCACTGATTGGTTGCTAGAGGTTACATCACATCATCTCCTTACTGCAGGGGGCATGGTATACATATGAATGCCGCCTTTATTTACATATCTATGCTGCCAGATGCAGCTATTTACATATGAATGCCGTCGCTACTTACATATGATTGCCGGTTATTTACATGAAAACACGGCATTAGTAGCAACACTTCACACTGAGATATCAGGACACAGCACGGGACTAAAACTTCAAGGGGCAAGGGAATTTAAACTGGGATAGTTGGCAAGTAGGGATGAGCTGAACACCCCCCTGTTTGGTTTGCACCAGAACATGCGAACAGGCAAAATTTTTAACATTTTTGACACTTTTTTAGTGAAATGGTAGGGGTACTTTTGTACCCCCTTACCATTTCACACAGGGGGGAGGGCCGGGATCTGGGGGTCCCCTTGTTAAAGGGGGCTTCCAGATTCCGATAAGCCCCCAGCCCGCAGACCCCCACAACCACCAGGCAAGGGTTGTGGGGATGAGGCCCTTGTCCCCATCAACATGGAGACAAGGTGCTTTGGGGGGCTACCCCAAAGCACCCTCCCAATGTTGAGGGCATGTGGCCTGGTTCTCTCTCATCCCCCCTCTTTTCCTGCGGCCTGCCAGGTTGCGTGCTCGGATAAGGGTCTGGTATGGATTTTTGGGGGGACCCCACAGCATTTTTTTTAAATTTTGGGGCGGGGTTCCTCTTAAAATCCATACCAGCATTATTAAAATCACTGCTCCTGAAAAAAACGGCCGTTTTTAAAACCTGAAGAGTCTGGTATAGATTTTGAGGGGGACCCCCATGCCTTTTTTTTAAGTTTGACCAGGATTCCCCTTAATATCCATACCAGACCTGAAGGGCCTGGTATGGAATTTAGGGTCCCCCCACGCCATTTTTTTTTTTTAATTTTGGTTCGGGGTTCCCCTGTGGGGAATTCCCATGCTGTTTTTATCAATGAACTTTTATGTGTATTGTCGAACCGGCAATTCATTAATAGCCACGAGTAGTCTTAAATGACTTTTTTTCCTTTGAAATGTAATTTTGCTGTCAGACTGTTCTAAACATGGGAAACATGTGCCCCTTTACAGGCATACTATAGACACCCCCCAGGTATGAAATTTAAAGGAATATTACACTTTTATTGTTTCACTTTAAGCATTATTAAAATCACTGCTCCCGAAAAAACGGCCGTTTTTAAAACTTTTTTTTGCATTGATCCATGTCCCCTGGGGCAGGACCCAGGTCCCCAAACACTTTTTATGACAATACCATGCATATAAGCCTTTAAAATTAGCACTTTTGATCCCATAGACCTTTAATCCCATAGATAATTTATTGGCAAGTATGAGGCAGCTGCTTTGGGCCCCTCAACAAAAATGTCCCTGACTTGCTCAGTCAGCGTCTTCATGATGTGACATTGTGATTTGTGACTGCTGACTTTAAAGTTTCCCGCCCGCACATCCCCTTCACAGTACATGGGCATGGGCTGCATCGAGTATGGGCACGAGGAGTAGGCAGAGCAGATCCGTTCTCCCATTCGTTTAGAGGACGGGGGAGGGCTGTGCTCTGTAAGACGGAACACACACACTCTCAGCCCTATGACAGGACACATCACCAGCTCTCAGCTCCAGCAAGGGATGGGGGATCTCTCACTGCAATTCGGCTGCTAATCGAGCCCTGTTAACCCCGCCCCTCACATGCTGGAGATGCCCGAGCAGTATCACTTGGCCAGCTCTGGAAACTGCACATGCGCGGTTTGGCACTGTCAGCACAGAGGTCCTTTTACATGGAATCAGAGCGGCCCAGGGGGGAAATTGCCACTTTGCCCCCCCAGGCCCAGCCCGCCCCTCCTGCCAGGAACAACTCTTCTTATCTCCTTGTCAAAAGAAGTTTATTGAGTATACAATGTTATAAAGATACATAAAGTAAGTTTACAAGGATCTATAAAGTAAGCTCATTGTTTTACAGTAGGGTTTATATAGGTAAATATCATGAAATTTCAAATATTAAACATTGGGTACACGTAAACCTAAATTAAAGATATATATCATTTCCTTAGTTACTTTTGTAGGTATTTAAATAATTTATACCTACTATACATATTGTTTACAAGTAGAGTGTATATAGGTCAAATAAATTCTGATAATGAGCTTTAATCGTAAGGTGGAGAAAAGGAAAGAGAAAGAAGAAAAAGGGTTGAAAGGTAGAGGTATGGTCCACAAGGTTGTCCCGCTCGTCAGTTTATTATTCTTTTTAGTTCTCTTTGAAGCCTTAGAATGGGTGTCTCTGTAAGTCATTTAATCTGTTACCATGGCAACAGGACAGAGTCATTGAAGTTTGACAGGAACTGTTGTTTTATCCAAGGATGCCAAAGTTTTTCAAATTTTGGAATTTGATTTTGATCGATGGCTACCATCTTAGCATGGGACATTGTATTATTCATTCTGTGAATTGTTTCTGCTAGTACCAATGTAGGAGATTTCCATGCCTTGGCCACTGTTTGTTTTGCAGCCGTTATTAGTTGGATCATAAGTTTGAATTGAGAGAGTGTTAACCATTCCGGTTTTAGATTAAGTAAAGTTAAATATGGATCTGGTTGTATTATTTTTTTAAATATTTTAGATGCAATCACGAAGACTTCCTTCCAGAAGATTTGGATTACTGGGCATGTCCACCATATGTGTAAATATGTGCCTATTTCTGGGCATCCTCGAAAACAAAGAGCTGAGGTATTAGGTGAATATTTTGCCACTCTAGCGGGTACAAGGTACCAGCGAGTTAGGACTTTATAATTTGTCTCCAGTGCTAAGATGTTGGGTGAAGATGACTTAGATGTGAGCCATATGTTAGACCAGTCCGTGTCTTCTAAAGTTCGTCCCAGGTCCTCCTCCCACCTTTGAACGTAAGAGGGTCTATTAAGATTTGCTACTCCATATAATTGATTATAAAGTGATGAAATTGTACCTTTAGCAAATGGATCTTTTGTACAGATTGATTCAAAAATGGATAATTGGGATAATGGTGTATCCCCCTTTAGGAATGGTGTATAGAAATTTTTGATTTGGAGATATCTAAATATCTCAGAGTTTGGTAGGTCATATTTTTCTCTAAGCGATGGGAATGAAAGGAATGATTTAGATGCTATGAAGTCATTTAGTGTCTGAATGCCTGATGTTGTCCAAGCTTTAAAAGAATTTGGGTAGATCCATGCCGGATAAAAGGCCGGATTTCTGATAAAAGAAAGAAGAGGATTGTGTGGAGATTGTAACTGATATTTGGTTTTTAGTTTATCCCAGAGAGATAAGAAGTGTTTAGTTATGGGATTATGAATTTTAAAGCGGTCTTTAGGATCAAGCCATGATAAATTTGATATTAATAGAGGGCCCAGCGTCTGACGTTGGGGATGTGGTTGCGGGGGCTTGGCAGCTATGGACCTCATCCCCGCATGGATTTCACACCTCGCTAGGTACACTCCTGCATTCACTCACCACCCATGCATCCAGGCACCCCTGTTTGGACTTATTTGATACCAGGTACACATCTCCCTCCTACCACACTTTTGTTTTTTTTTTAAATCTAGTTCCATTTCCCCTTCACCACTTTCTTGATTTATGTTCTCCCTCTTCTCTTTTTCTCACCTGCCATCCTCTCTCTCCTTTTCTCCCCCCTTTCTCCCCCCTCTTGTTCTCTATCATCTGTTTTTCTTGTTTTACCAGCTATATTTTTTCTTCTCTTTCTTTTCTTTCCAGTCCCCCTTTTCCTTCACTTCTTTCTATATTTTCACTCTTTTTTTCCATTCACATTAATTTTCCTCATACTTTCTTAATCCCCTCCTTTGTTTCAATATCTTTCTTTCCCTATTTAATTTTTGATTTTTCACCTTTTTCACCCACTCCACAACAACACTTTCTTTTTTCCTCTTTTTTCCTTTTAGATTTGGTTCCACTGTTCCACAACTTTTTTACACTGATATTCCTGCGGGGCGTCGTTCATTTTTGTGTTTGCCCGCCGCGGCATGTCCCCTCAGCTCCCGTGCGGGGCATATCTGGTTTGGTCTGGGGATTTCATGGCCGTACCACCACTGTGTGGACCATACATGTAAGTGTACGGGCGGTTTGGGTCCATCTGGGAGGACCCTTCCGTCCTGTTTTGTGTGTTTTTTCCTTTTTTCCTTTTTTTTTTTTTTTTTCTAAAACATTTTTCCTTTATTTATTCATCTATATATTTTGTATTTTTATTTTGTAGATTATCACTATGGTTCCTTGCTCCTGATGATAGGTCAAAAAACCTTGAAACGCGTAGAGCCAACATCAACCTAGTGTATACAATGATGCATCTGGTTAGGCCGTTCCTTATTAATTGATTTTTTCCTCCCAAAAAAAACCCCTTTTTTTTGTTTATATATATATATGATTATTTTCTCCATACAGTCATGCATTTATGCTTTAAATGTTTTATACTATATATCATGTATTGATTCCTTGTTGGAATATGTATGTATGTATACTTTTTCTGGCTCCAATGAATTGTAGTAGTTGTACGAATAGTTTTATATAGCATCATGCACTGAATTATTTGAATACAGAAACTCTATGACAATTTGTATCCATTAAAAACTATCAATTTTATTTCTATTCTTGCCCCCGTGTGTTTATATAAAGTCCCGCTACCCCTATTTTTTATTTTTTTTTATTATTTTTATTCAATCGGGATGGAGGGGGGGATCTGAGCGGCACCCCTATACCTCATATAAAGTCCCACTAATTCCTCTCTCATATATTAATAGAGGGTCATTTTCTGAAGCCTCTATAAATACCCATAATGGGATTTCCTCTTTTGCATGGTATTTGGACAGACTGGCCAAATGTGCTGCTCTGTAGTAGTTAGTAAAATTAGGGTATCCCAGGCCTCCTTTATTTTTGGGAAGATGTAGTGTGTGTATAGGTATACGTGGTTTAGAAGAGCCCCATATAAACGAAGTTGCTCTTTTTTGTACTATTCTCAAAAAATAGGAAGGAATTGGAATAGAGAGGACTCTGAATAGATAAAGCAATTTGGGTAGAATAGTCATTTTGATTGCATTAATCTTCCCTATCCAGGATAAAGGAAGTTGCGACCATTGTTTTATTAGATTTGTGATCTGTCTTAATACAGGAGGATAATTGGTTGAGAATAAGTCAGAATGAGATGCTGTTAAATGAATTCCAAGATATGGGATTGATTTTTCTGCCCATGTGAATGGGAGTGCAGCCCTAGCCGGGATCAATTCCATGTTTGTGAGTGAAATATTAAGCACTAGGCATTTCTTAAGATTGATCATAAGGCCGGATAGGGCTGCAAATCCATCAAGAGCTGGTATTAAGTTAGGACCAGAGACCTGTGGTGATGATAGAAAAAGTAATATATCGTCTGCAAATATACATAATTTGTGTGTAATACCTCCTACTTCAATGCCAGTTATAGTTTGGTTTGTTCTGATGTATTGGGCCATGGGTTCGAGTATAAGGGCAAATAATAAGGGAGATAATGGGCAACCCTGTCGGGTACCTCTTTCGATATTAAAGGCTTCAGATTTGTATCCAGCATATTTTATATAGGCTTTGGGTTTATTATATAATGCTTTGATCCATGTTAAAAAGTGGGGTCCATTTTTGTAATGAATATTGCATATATTGCCAGGATACTGTGTCAAATGCCCTTTTAATATCGAGAGATAGAAAACATAAAGGGATTTTCCATTTTTTAGCAATATGTGCCAATAACACTGCCCTGCGTATATTATCGCCTGCCTGTCTATTTGGCATGAAGCCTACTTGATCTCTATGTATTAATTTTCCTATAATGCTATTGAGGCGTTTTGCTATTATTTTTGCTAATAATTTAATATCGAGGTTTAACAGAGAGATAGGCTGATAATTCACACAGGAAGTATCATCAGAAAGGGGTTTTGGGATCATACAAACAATTGCCATTAGTGTTTCTTGCCGAAAAGAATGTCCATCTAGAAGTTTGTTAAAAGTTTCAGTGAGAATGGGAGACAGTATTTCTGAGAATGTTTTATAGTATAAAGCCGAGTAGCCGTCTGGGCCTGGTCTTTTGTTAAGTTTTAGGTCTTTTATGGCGTTAGCAACTTCATCTATAATTATAGGCTCATCCAAACTGATTTTTTGATTCTGAGATAACTCAGGTAAGGTTATTTTTGAGAAGAAGGATTCAGCCTCTGTAGGATTAAATTCATTGTTTGTCTTGTATAAAGTTGCGAGATGTGAGTGAAATTTATGGACTATTTTAACTGGATTACAAGTGTAAACATTTTTTGATAATTTCAAACGTATTAGTTTGAAAGATTTGTTAGTTGAATTTAATGCCCGAGCCAAATATGTACCTGGTTTGTTTGTATTCATGTAGAAATTGTGTTTGGAGCGTTTGAGGGATTTATCAACTGACTCAGTGAGAAATAGATCGTATTCCAATCTAGATTTTTCCAGATGAGATTTTGTACTCTGAGATGGATTATCTTGAAATGATATGTAGGCTGCATTAAAATTGAGTTCTAGTTTTTTTGCTAGATTTTTGCGTTCCCGTTTAACCGGTTCAATACAGGGCAATTTCACCCCCTTCCTTCCCAGGCCAATTTTTAGTTTTCAGCGCTGTTGCACTTTAAACGTCAATTGCGCGGTCGTGCGACGTTGTACCCAAAAAAAATTGACGTCCTTTTTTCACCACAAATAGAGCTTTTTTTTGGTGGTATTTGATCGCCTCTGCGGTTTTTATTTTTTGCGCTATAAACAAAAGAAGAGCGACAATTTTGAAAAAAACACAATATTTTTTACTTTTTGCTATAATAAATATCCCAATTTTTAAAAAAAAAAACACATTTTTTCCTCAGTTTTCTTCTACATATTTTTGTTAAAAAAAATCGCAATAAGCGTATATTGATTGGTTTGCGCAAAAGTTATAGCGTCTACAAAATATGGGATAGATTTATGGCATTTTTAAAAAAAAAAAATTTTTTAAATTTTTTTAGTTGCGATCGCGATTTTTTTTGGTGACTGCGACATTATGGCGGACACATCGGACACTTTTGACACATTTTTGGGACCAATCACATTTATAGAGCGATCAATGCTATAAAATTGCCTTGATTACTGTGTAAATGTGACAGGCAGTGAAGGGGTTAACCACTAGGGGGCGGGGAGGGGTTAATGTGTTTCCTAGGGAGTGATTACTAACTGTAGGGGGAGGGGACGCACTAGGGGAGGAGACCGATCTGTGTTCCTCCGTTCTGGGAACACAGATCGCTCTCCTCAGAGCTGACAGGCTGTGGATCTGTGTGTTTACACACACAGATCCACATGCCAGCCCGGTTAACGGGCAATCGCGGGTGCCCGGCGGACATCGCGGCCGCCGGGCACACGCACCGGGTCCCGAGGAACGCGGCGGGCGCGCGCGCGCGCGCCCCCTAGGCGCCCGGGAATCCCAGGACGTCATATGACGTCCACCCAGGATGGGAGATCCCATCTGTGGACGTCATATGACTATGGGCGGGTAGGGAAGTGGTTAAATAGTGCCATTTGTCTTTGTATTGTACCACGCAAGACAGGCTTATGAGCTTCCCACAGTGTTATTGGGGAGATGTCTGTTGTATTATTAATTGATATGTATTCCTTTAAAGCTTGTTCAATGGCCATCTGATGTAGTGGGTGTTTGAGCATTATGTCCGGTAAGTACCACGTTGGGTCATGCGCTTTTGGTATGGCTGAGGCTATAGTAGTGTATACTGCATTATGGTCAGACCACGGAATCGGAATTATATCTGATGCAATAATTTCTGGTATCATTCCTATTGTTATAAAAATATGATCTATTCTGGTGAAGGTTTGATGAGGGTGCGAGAAATAAGTGAGTTTCTTTTTCATTGGGTTACTTTCTCTCCATGAATCTACCAGATTGTATTTGGAAAGAAGTTGAGAAAAAGGTAATCTAGAAGTTATTTTGGATGGTGTAAAAGGTGATTTATCTAGAAATGGGAGGAGGACCTGGTTCGAATCCCCGCACATTATCACTGTTCCTATTTTGTGTGTATTAATCACTTGTAATATATGTGAGAGGAATGGTGTAGGTTGTTTGTTAGGAGCGTAGTAGGAAATCACCGTGATTGCTGTATCCATTATATAACCCATGAGTATCAGGTATCTACCTTCTGGGTCTTTAATTTCTGATGATAAGGTGAATGGTGTGGATCGGTGAAATGCAATTAGAGTTCCCCTTTGCTTGGTACAGGCAGAAGCCGTGTAAATTTGTTGATAAAAAGGAGAAATATATTTTGGAGTAGAATCTCTGGTGAAGTGTGTTTCTTGGAGGCATACTATGTGAGCCTTCTTGTTATAGAAAGTACGGAAGGCTTTGGTCCTTTTTTGAGGGACATTTATTCCCTGAACATTCAGGGAAAGTATATTCAGTGGTGCCATGGCAATAGATCAAATAGTTTTGACTTACTTTTTGTTATGCAGAGCTGACTGCGCAGATCAACCTGTGTGGACTGAAGAGATGAATAGATAGAAAAGAAACCAGTAAATTCTGGAGTAAAGAGTAAACAAAAAACATATGAGATTAGATGATACATTGTATAAATTATTTTTTGCAAGTAATCACAATTTACCCGTGAAAGAGAATAAATATCTCTCTCAGGGGAATAAGTGCCTTCGTCACACTCCCACATAATATGGTTGGGAGAATGAGGAGGGCTAATGGGGGTACACGGATCTTCCGCTTACAGGAGAGAAGTGCTATGTCAAAAGACATTAAAATGATGTTTCATTAATTGGAGTGCAGAATATAGTTTTTGTTGAAATTATTTATTCCAGGGTGGTTGTATATGGTTAGTCTTGCCCTAGGCTAAATAATTCAGTTAGAAAGGTACTGTTAATAACTTTGGTATTGATGAAGATAGTTTGAATTATTTTGGGATTTTAACCCTTTTAGAGTAAACAATTACATATTTTATTCATATGTAACTGTTTAGATATGTTAACTCATAAAATTGAGGTTGTATTGCTTCAGATTAGAATAAACAAAAACATAATTCTAGGAACTAGTTAGGTAATAATATGTTTGTTTTAAGAAAAGAAAGAAAAAGCTTCCATTACTTCTGGATTATTGAACATATTTGTCTTAAAAAGTAATAAATCTATTGTTATTACCTGATAATATATAACTGAACAAGAATTTCCTTATTTCACTTATATATTCTAAGGCTATATGAATCAGAAGTAATAAGAAATATAACTGGAATGTAACATGATCCCACACAGTGTGTGACTATCAGAATGCAGTTACATTCAGTTATAAATATAGGTTTTTTATAGAGAACCATCTCTTAGTATAATAAATGAAGAGATATCAGGAATTAGGATGTCAGTCCATTGAATCTTCTTGGTCCATGGATGATGTGGCATAACGGCCTCTTTTGTGAGAATGATGATTCCCATTTTGTTCTGAAATTTTCTGGGTGCTGCCTGAAGGTGAAGATGATGCCATTCTTCTGCGTGTGGGAGTGTTGCTGCTTGTGGGTTCTGTCAGATTTAATTTTAAAAGGGTTTGTTGTAGTTCATCTGCTGATCTGCTTCTGTAAATTGTACCTTGGTAGTTAAATCTGACTGAAAAGGGGAAGCCCCATTGATACATAATGTTGTGGCGTTGCAGTTCCATTAGTTGGGGTTTCATGGATCGTCTTTTAGTAATAGTAAGTTGGGATAGGTCAGCAAAAATGTGATAATTGTGTCCTTGAAAATTAAGTTCCTTTTTTTCTCTTGCAGCAATTAGTATTTGTTCTTTCGTTCTGTAATAATGAAATTTTGTGATTATATCACGTGGGGGTCCATCTTTCTTTTTGGCTGTGAGGGCTCTGTGTACTCTGTCCAGTTCTAAACGTTCAATAGGGATATCTGGCTTTAGTTCTTGTAATAGAGCAGTAATAGTAGATTGCAGGTCTGTCACAGTTTCAGGTATTCCCCTTATGCGCAAGTTTGAACGTCTGGCTCTATTTTCGTAATCTTCGAGCTTAGTTTGAAGTATTAAATTCTCTTTTTTTAATTGTTCCAATTCTGTTATATTTTCTTGGGTTGTAATTTCAATTTCATCCATTTTTATTTCTAATGGGGCGTACACACGGTCGGACTTTTCGTCTACAAAAGTCCGACAGCCTGTCCGACAGACTTCCGGTGGACTTTCGGCGGACTTGCGGCGGACTTGCGGCAGACTTTCTAACGAACGGACTTGCCTACATATGATCACACAAAAGTCCGACGGATTCGTATGTGATGATGTACACCGGACTAAAATAAGGAAGTTGATAGCCAGTAGCCAATAGCTGCCCTAGCATGGGTTTTTGTCTGTCGGACTAGCACACAGACTAGCGGATTTCGGGGTCCGTCGTAGTTACGACGTAAAGATTTGAAGCATGTTTCAAATCTAAAGTCCGTCGGATTTGAGGCTGAAAAAGTCCGCTGAAAGTCCGGGGAAGCCCACACACGATCGGATTGTCAGCCAGCTTTAGTCCGTCGGCGTCCATCGGACTTTTGTAGCTGAAAAGTCTGACCGTGTGTACGCCCCATAAGGCTGCGGTGCGGTTTCCCAGCTCTCTTATTTCTTTGGTTAGGCTTTTTGTTATTTGGTCTGAGGTTTGTTTTAAAGCCTTATGAAGCATCTTTTTCAAACTGGGGATACTGAGGAGGCTTGTGGAGAAGTTTGTGAGAGGATTTGTTCTGTATCTGACTCAAATGGAGAGTCTTGCTGTGACATTTTCTGTCTGTGAGAGTGCCCTGATGCTGTATCTTGTGAGGTGACTGGAGCTGCTTCAGCTGCAGTGAGTGCCTGTGAGCTCTTTGTGAGGTGATTTTTATTTCTGCCACGGTTTCCTCCCAGTACCATATTTCCTGCCCAAACTTTCACAGTTTGTTCCCAGGGGCAAAAAGGTTCAAATGGATACCTTTTGAGTCTGCAGGCTCCGCTTTGTCCTTCTCTTCTCTCCTCAGCGGTGTGGAGCTCTAACAATGCATGTCTGCTCCGCTAGGCTCCGCCTCCTGCCCCCAACTCTTCTTATTTCAGGCTGACAACACTAATGCCCTGTACACACGATTGCACAATCCAACAACAAAATCCAATGGATTTTTTCCAACGGATGTTGGCTCAAACTTGTCTTGCATACACACGGTCACACAAATCTTGTCGGAAATTCCAAACGTCAAGAACACGGTGACGTACAACACGTACGACGAGCTGAGAAAAATGAAGTTCAATAGCCAGTGCGGCTCTTCTGGTTCAATATCCAGTGTGGCTCTTCTGCTTGATTCCGAGCATGCGTGGAACTTTGTGCATTGGAATTGTGTACACACAATCGGATTTTGTTGTCGGAAAATTTGAGATCCAGCTCTCAAATTTTGTTTGGCAGAAATTCCGACGGAAAATGTCCGATGGAGCCTACACACGGTCGGAATTTCCGACAACAAGCTCCTATCGAACATTTGTTGTTGGAAATTCCGACCGTGTGTGCGGGGCATAAGCCACCGCCTCACACTGGAGGAGTACTTATGGAAGACTTATGCCGCATACACATGGTCGGAATTTCCGTCAACAAATGTTCGATGTGAGCTTGTTGTTGGAAAATCTGACCGTGTGTAGGCTCCAACGGACATTTTCTGTCTGCATTTCCGACAACAAATGTTAGATAGCTGGTTCTCAAATTTTCCGACAACAAGTCTGAGCATGTGCACACAATTCCGACGCACAAAATTCCACGCATGCTCGGAATCAAGCAGAAGAGCCGCACTGGGTATTGAACTTCATTGTTCTCGGCTGGTCGTACGTCTTGTACGTCAGTGCGTTCTTGACTTTCTGAATTTCCGACAACACTTGTGTGACTGTGTGTATGCAAGACAAGTTTGAGCCAACATCCGTCGGAAAAAAATCCACGGTTTTGTTGTCAGAATGTCCGATTGTGTGTACGCGGCAATACAATGCTGATGATAATATTGAGGAAGTTGATTAGTGTTGTCAGCCTGCTATAGGTGTGATCTCCGGGTAAGAAAATGCAAAAGATTCCCAAAAAATGCAAACCGAATATAGTGATATAGTGATGCCTAACATATTGAAAAAATAAATAAATAAATAAATATATATATATATATACTGCAAATAACACGCACTTTTTAACCCTGAAAATCAGGTGCAAATAGCATGTGCACTTCACTTCAATCTCTCCTGCCTTGGAGGGGACAGGGAGGGGGGCAGGACGAGCGCCATCAGATTACATACAGCGAGACTCTCCTGTTTACTCAGCGGCCTCTGTAATAGGAAGTCCTGTCTCCTGGGCTGTCATTGGACCATTGTTCTGTCTATCATAGGAGATTCTCACTGTATGTAAACTGTCGGCGCTCATCCCGCCCTCCCTCCCTGTCCCCTCTAGGCTGCAGATGGGCATTGATCAGGCTGCACTGATGGCAATGGTGAGGCTGCTGTATTGATGGCAATGGTGAGGCTGCTGCATTGATGGCAATGGTGAGGCTGCTGCAATGATGGCAATGGCGAGGCTGCTGCATCGATGGCAATGGTGAGGCTGCTCCATTGATGACAATGGTGAGGCTGCTGCATTAATGGCAATGGTGAGGCTGCTGCAATGATGGCAATGGTGAGGCTGCTGTATTGATGGCAATGGTGAGGCTGCTGCATTGATGGCAATGGTGAGGCTGCTGCATTGATGGCAATGGTGAGGCTGCTGCATTGATGGCAATGGTGAGGCTGCTCCATTGATGACAATGGTGAGGCTGCTGCATTAATGGCAATGGTGAGGCTGCTGCAATGATGGCAATGGTGAGGCTGCTGTATTGATGGCAATGGTGAGGCTGCTGCATTGATGGCAATGGTGAGGCTGCTGCATTGATGGCAATGGTGAGGCTGCTGCATTGATGGCAATGGTGAGGCTGTTCATTAATGGCAATCGCGAGGCTGCTGCAATGATGGCAATGGTGAGGCTGCTGCATTGATGGCAATGGTGAGGCTGCATTGATGTGGACTGATGAGGCTGCAGATGGGCATTGATCAGGCTGCATTCATGGCAATGGTGAGGCTGCAGATGGGCACTGACCCTTATTTTGCTTCAAAGTTCACTATTTAAAATTTAAAGTGGAGTTCCACCCAAACATGGAACTTCCACTTTTTGGATTCCTCCCCCCCTCCGGTGTCACATTTGGCACCTTTCAGGGGGGAGGAGGGAGCAGATACCTGTCTAATACAGGTATTGGCTCCCACTTCCTGGCATAGATCACCGCGGTGATCACGGTGACCTACGCCACTTCCGGCGCCTACTCTGTCCTCCCCCACTGTCTTCTGGGAGATAGAAAACAGCAGGGACCAGTGAGGACGCGCAGCGCGACTTGCGCATGCGCAGTAAGGAACCAGGAAGTGAAGCCACACGGCTTCACTTTCTGATTCCCTTACCGAGGATGGAGGCGACAGCAGCCGAGAGCCGACGGATAGATTGGCTTCGGCTGCCGACATCGCGGGGCTCCCTGAACAGGTAAGTGTCCATATATTAAAAGTCAGCAGCTTTTAATATTTTTTTTTTCTGCGGACCTCCGCTTTAAGTTTTTTCCTAAAACTTCCCTCTTAAAATGAATGTGCATGTTATACGCCGATAAATATGGTATTTCTTTACTTTTACTTTTTACTTTTCTTTTAAAGTGTAATATTTTTTATTTGTAGACTGGTGTCAGCCTTGCCCTATATTTTATTTTGTAATTAGAACAGGTATAACAAAATGCTTGCAGTTGTATATTTAATAGAGCAAACAGGAGGAAAAAAGAGAATTTCACTCTTACGGTTTACAAACATGTTAACAATTTTAACCTGGGGGGGCAGAAGTCATTCCCCATGGAGAACCCCATAGTCAGGGCAGGACTTAGGGTGGTGGGGGCCCCTGGGCTTGAGTCACTTTCGGCCCTATCTTCTATATCTATCTGGCACTGATGACAGATGGCACTGATACATGGCACTGATGACAGATGGCACTAATACATGGCACTGATGACAGATGGCACTAATACTTGGCACTGATGACAGATGGCACTAATACGTGGCACTGATGACATGTGACACTGATGACAGATGACACTAATACGTGGCACTGATGACACATGGCACTAATACGTGGCACTGATCAGAGATGGCACTAATACATGGCACTGATGACAGATGGCACTAATACATGGCACTAATATGTGGCACTGATGACAGGTGGCACTAATACGTGGCACTGATGACACGTGACACTGATGACAGATGACACTAATATGTGGCACTGATGACACATGGCACTAATACGTGGCACTGATGACAGATGGCAATAATACATGGCACTGATGACACGTGACACTGACAGGTGGCAAAGGGGACAGGTAGCCCTGATGACAGATGGCACTGATACGTGGCACTGATGACATGTGACACTGACAGGTGGCAAAGGGGGCAGGTGGCCCTGATGACAGATGGCACTGATACGTGGCACTGATGACATGTGACACTGACAGGTGGCACTGGGGACAGGTGGCACTGCTGACAGGTGGCACGTGACACTGACAGGTGGCACTGGGGACAGGTGGCACTGGGACAGGTGGCACTGGAGGCAGGTGGCACTGATGGTTGGCACTGGGGACATTTGGCACTGATAGGTGGCACTGGGGAGTCAGGACAGATGGCACTATGTTGTGTAGTGTTGTGTAACAGTAACTAATCTGAGTGTTCACTCACCGCTGCAGCATGTAAGCTCTCCCTCCTCACATGCTGTCTCTGTGTGAGGAGGGAGAGCTGGTGATGAGAGATGATCTCATATGAGATCACCTCTCATTGGACGAGTGCTAAATGGCCGCTGTGATTGGCAATTTAGCACGATATGCGATTGGCTGTGTCCAAGGGACACGGCCAACACAGAGCTTCCCCGATGCACGCCCACGGCGGCACGGCGGTATACAGGAGGGCGGCCAGGGTAGCCCTCCCTGCAATTGGCGTCCGCGGTATAGCGCGAGCACCGCGGGGCCCCCTATTGGGCAGGGCCCATGGGCTTGAGCCCACTCAAGCCCTATAGTAAGTCCGGCCCTGCCCATAGTCTATGAGGAAGAGTAAGAAATAATTCCCAAAAATATTTTACTTTCTTTTTTAACCACGTCCTGCCCGCACTATAGATGGCTACAGCGCAGGCTTACTTTGCTGGGAGGGCATCCATGGACATCCTACTGGGATTGTCCTATGTGATCACTGAGTCCATGGGACTGAGATGATCATAGATCGGGATAAAGGGCCAATCACAGTGGCCCTTTTCCACGTGATCAGCTGTGTTCAATGACAGCTGATCACAGGATGTAAACACAAGCTGGTTATGGGCTTTTCTTTCCTCATACTGACATTGTGAAGAGAGAAGAAGATAGCCAATAACCGGCTTGTGTTAAAGGGGCATCAGCACTGATTATCAGGGCTGTCAATCAATGCCCAACAGTTCTGCCAATCAGTGCCCATCAGTGCTGCCAATCAGTGCTGTCAGTCAGTGCCCATCAGTGCCTTCTCATCAGTGTCACTTATCAGTTCTGCCTATCAATGCCCATCTGTGCCCCCTACCAGTGCCCATCAGTGCCGTATCATCAGTGCTCATCAGTGCCACCTACCAGTGCCCATCAGTGCTGCCTACCAGTGCCTATCAGTGCCCATCGCTGCCACCTACCAGTGCCCATCAGTGCCACCTCATCAGTGCTCACCAGTGCCCATCAGTGCCGCCTCATCAGTGCTCATCAGTGCCACCTACCAGTGCCCATCAGTGCTGCCTACCAGTGCCCATTGGTGCCACCTACCAGTGCCCATCAGTGCCACCTCATCAGTGCTCATCAGTGCCACCTATCAGTGCCCATCAGTGCCGCCTTATCAGTGCTCATCAGTGCCACCTACCAGTGCCCATCAGTGCTGCCTACCAGTGCCCATCAGTGTCACTTCATCAGTGCTCATCAGTGCCGCCTCATCAGTGCTCATCAGTGCCACCTACCAGTGCCCATCAGTACTGCCTATCAGTGCCTATCAGTGCCCATCGGTGCCACCTACCAGTGCCCATCAGTGCCACCTCATCAGTGCTCATCAGTGCCACCTATCAGTGCCCATCAGTGCCGCCTCATCAGTGGCACCTATCAGAGCCCATCAGTGCCACCTATCAGTGCCCATCAGTGACGCTTACCAGTGCCGCTATATCAGTGTCTGTCAGTGCCATAAACCAGTGCCCATCAGTGCAGCCTCATCAGCGCACATCAGTGAAGGAGAAGAATTACCTGTTTGTAAAATGTAATAATAAACTATGAAAAATGTTTGTTTTTTTTTCAAATTATTTTGTTTATTTAGCAAAAAATAAAAACCCAGTGGTGATTAAATACCACCAAAAGAAAGCTCTATTTGTATGAAAAAAATTATAACATCTTCATATGGGTACAGTGTAGCATGACTGCGCAATTGTCATTCAAAATGTGACAGCGCTGAAAGTTGAAAAATGGCCTGGGCAGGAGGGGGTAAAAGTGTCTAGTAAGCAAGTGGTTAATTTCTGTGTTACTTATACTTATATATGAAGGGCAGATAAGACTAATATAATATTTGAAGCAATAAAGTTCATGGGTAACATTATGAAATGTCATTGAATGACTATAATTGTTGTGCCACATGTTCTCCTCCTCACCGTATTATTGCCTTCATTCCATGTTATTTTGTTGGGGTCAATGTGAAGTTGGTCTTCTTCTTTAGCCCATGGTGTGTACAAACCAACAACAGTATTACTTGTTTTAAGTTGGCGGTAAGAATTCATCTGATTTACTATTTTGTAGTGGAAAGGAAATTCACCATTTTCATCAAATAAGGTCATTCTCTCTGCCGTCTTATATGGATTTTTTATTTGTTTCACATATTTATGCAGCTGGAGGACAGAAAAACCTCAAACAAGTTAAAACTGAAGTTTAAACAATTTATATGTTGCTTCCCCTTGTTTCTCCATCTACCTTTATCAACGCAATATACAGTATGTATGTATATATATATAAAATTTCTGTTTCTATTACATACTGTACTAGACATGTGCAATTCGTTTAGTTCCAAATTCGTTTAGTTATTTCAGAAATATCCGAATGTCCGAATTGTTGATTTCCGAATTTATCCGAATATTCAGAAATTTGAAAATTCAGAAAATTTAAAAATTTGAATATTCAAAATTTCTAAAATTCAAAAATTAGAAAATTCAGAAATTCAAAATTTCAGAAATTGGAAAATTCGGAAATGCGAAAGTTCGGTAATTTGAAATTAGAAGATTCAAAATTTTGGACTTTCAGAGATTTGGAAATGCGAAAATTCAAATTTCCGAATTTAAAATTTTCAAAATTCGGAAATTCGGAATTCAAAAATCCAGAAATACGAAAATTCGCAAATCTAAAAATAAGAATGAAAATCCGAAAATTCAAAAGAACAAAAATCAGAAATAAAGATCAAAATTCTGAAAATTCAAAAACCCGAAAACGCGAAAATCTGATATAATAACTAATAATAGCTTAACTATTACTAACTAATAAATTATAGGTATTGGAGTTTCCTTTCAAATGTGACTGTTACGAATTTATCCAAAGTTACGAATTATCCGTCATAATGAATCTAAATGAATAGAACACAACTAAGTAATAATAATAGATAACAATAATAATAATAATATTAAAAACATATTATTATTATTTATTATTATTTTGTTTCATTCCATTTGTTTAGATGCGGCATTCTTTATTTTGGATAATTTGTAACTTCAGATAAATTTGTTCACTAACAGCCAAATTTGAAAGGAAATTTAAATACCTATAATTTAATAGTTAGTTATTATTAGTTAGTTAGTTATCATTTTGATTTTTTGGATTTTTGGATTTTCGTTCTTTCTAATTTTCAGATTTTCCTTTCATATTTTTGGATTTTCGAATTTTCGAATTTACGAATTGTCAAATTTTCAGATTTTTGAATTCCGAGTTTCCAAATTTTCGAATTTACGAATTCTGAATTTTCGAATTCCGAATTTCCAAATTTTCAAATTTACGAATTCCGAATTTTCAAATTTCTGAATTCCGAATTTTCGAATTTACAAATTTATGATTTCCGAATTTTCCGAATTTCCGAATGTACACATTTTTGAATTTACGAATTCCGAATTTTTGAATTTATGAATTTTGTATTTTCGAATTTTTCAAATTTACGAATTTCCTAATTTTTGGAATTTACAAATTCTGAATTTTTGGAATTTATAAATTCCGAATTTTTGAATTTACGAATTTAGGAATTCTGAATTTTCAAATTACTGAATTTCCGAATATTCGAATTTACGAATTCCGAATTTTCGAATCTACAAATTCCCGCACTTACGAATTTACAAATTACAAATTTTTGAATTTACAAATTTACGAATTCCGAGTTTTCGGATTTAAGAATTTTCTCAAAAGCCCTCAGTCAGTCCGGATGAAAGCAGTGGTCTGGATCTTGGGAGGAGATATGCAAATATCAGAATGCCCTGATGAGTGGATATCAGTCTGAACATATAGTGATTGATCAAAAGGAGTTTGCTGGATTATCATACATCTCTGATAGTACATCCAATAATACCCTTTGCATAGGTGCATAAACATATATAAAAAAAAAAAAGGTGGGGGGGAGTTATAATGGAGAGGTGAAGAAAATAAAAGAGTAAAGAAGAAGAGAGAGAACGAGAGGACAACCATCCGCCTCCAGAGCCCAGGACAGCCCAAGAGGGAGCGAGCCAAAGATACTCAAGAAGCGCAGAGCATTAGGTCGCAGGAGTCTCCAACAGGACCCAAGGTTCCCTACTATGTTTATCAAGAGTATCATTTAATGAGGCCATGAGATATTCCATTCTTTTAACATCTCTGATCCTGGAGTGCAGTTCAGACAGTGAGGGGGATTCCCTCTTTTTCCACTTTAGGGCCACCAGACATCGTTCTGCAGTAAGAGTTTTTTTGATATTTTAGAGAAGGTGGCAGGTGGGAGACCTAAAAGAAAGATCTTCGGATCGAGGAGCACCCCAGTATCAAAGATGGATTGGAGCAGGGATTGCACCATACACCAGTAGGGGATGATTAGAGGGCAGGTCCAACAGACATGAAATAACGTCCCCCTATCTTTATAACATCGCCAACAACGGGGATCCGCCGAAGGGTATATGGAGTGGAGCAGGTCAGGGGTCTGGTACCAGTGGAAAAGAATCTTATATTGATTCTCTTTATAGAGCGTGCATATGGAGCTCTTAGAGTCCTGAATCCATATGGATTGCCAAGTCTTTAAGGATAGATCTGTGCCCAAGGCCTGCTCCCACTTATCCATATAGGTATGCCGCGGTCTATCTAGTGAAAAATCTGTGACCAGAATCTGATAGGTGCGGGAGATCATGCCCTTAGGGGACGAACCCTCTAAACATAACTTTTCAAAGTCGGTTAGGGGAGAGAATCGTAAGTTCAGCACTAATGATTGTGCGTAGTGATTTTTATTTGTAATTTGTAAGTAACTGAAAAAAGCCTGTTTGGGAATGTCAAAGGCGTTTTGCAGTTCTCAGAAGGATCTTAGCAATTTGGTTTTAGGATCAATTAACTGACCATAGCAGAATAAGGAGCTATCCATCCAGAAATGAGACATCTGTGAGGTTAAGCTGTCAGGAATGTTGGGTGTAAATAGAAATGAGGTGACTGGGGAAGAGGTGGTAGAAAGCGGGTATGCCAATTTGGCACATCGCCATAGTGTGCGTAAGAGGGCCATTGGTCCTAGCAGTTGTACGCTGCCAGGTGGTACATCAGAACTCCAAAGCATGGAGTTTGGATGGACGGGGGCTAACCATAACTTTTCAATCTGTGTCCACCAATGGAGAGTACACCAAGAGGCTACAGGTCTTAACTGGCAGCTAGATAATACTTAGCTATGTTGGGAAATGCCAGTCCGCCTTGATTACGAGGCGCATATAGAACCGATCTAGCAATTCTTTGTCTTTTATAGTTCCAGAAAAAATTTATCAGGTCACCCTGAAGTCTCTTTAAGTGTGAGGATGGAATGGGGATAGGGAGCGTCTCATAAAGATATAAAAGTTTAGGTAATATCGTCATCTTTAGGGTTGCAAGTCTGCCGAAAAGGGATAATTTCAAAGATTTCCATTTGGTCAGGGAGGCTCTAATAGAGGTAAACAGTTGGGGGAAGTTGGTTTTATATACAGTGTCGTATGTGGGTGTAATACGTACCCCAAGGTATTTTAAGGAAGAGGACTGCCAAGAGTAATTAAATGTTTGCGAAAGTGCTGATAGCGTTTGATAAATTGAGAGGAAGGACCTCCGTTTTTGAACTATTAATTTTATAACCCGAGAGGGTGCTATACCGATCCAATTCAGCCTGTAAGTTCGGGAGAGAGATATGAGGTTGCGTGAGAGTGAGAAGGACATCATTCGCGAATAAGGAAATCTTAAAATCTCTAGTACGGACTGGGATACCATGTATACTTGGGTTGTTTCTAATATGGGCTGCTAAAGGTTCAATGCACAGGGCATATAGAAGAGGGGAAAGTGGGCAGCCTTGGCGAGTCCAGTTAGAGATTTGAAAAGTAGGGGAGGTGGCGAATTGAGTACGGACCTGGGCAGTAGGGGCCGAATATAGGTGGGAGATAGCTCGGAGGAATGGGCCCTGGATACCAGCCCGATTGAGAGTCGCAAACAGGAAAGGCCAGCTTAACCTATCGAAGGCTTTTTCGGCATCTAAGCTGAGCAGTACTGCCTCCAATTTGTTCCTGTTTGCAACCTCCACCAGGTCGATGACCCTCCGGGTGTTATCTTTATGGACCAAGGACAGCATAAAGTTGTTTAATCTATTCGCCAACAGTTTCGTAAAAATTTTTAAGTCTGTATTGAGGAGTGCTATTGGTCTGTAATTGGATGAGAGAGTGTGATCTTTTCCTGGTTTTGGGATTAGTGTCAGGTAAGAATTTTGCATATCTCTAGGGATAGGTGTATCAGAGAGAAATAAATCAAATAGGTTTGTCATGTGGGGGAGTAGATGTGGTAGGAACGTCTTGTAGTAAAGGTACGGTAGTCTATCAGGTCCAGGGGCTTTGTTATTTGGTAACAATTTAATCGTTTCTGTCACTTCTTCTTCTGTAATGTAGGCATTAAGAGTCCCCAGGGCAGAAGAGGAGAGCCTAGGTGTATCAGAGCCCGCTAAATAGGTGTAGATGGCCTGGGATAGGTCAGGGGAAGATGAGTTGTGCGGAACAGTTGGTTCATTATACAGAGCTGAGTAGTAATCATGGAAAAGCTTGACTATTTTGGTAGGGTGAGATTGAAGGACACCGTTTGCATCTTTAAGGTGAGTAGTGGTGGTTGTCGCCGCCCTGTCGCAAAGTTGTTTCGCCAAGAGTGTATATGGCTTATTTGCCTTATCATAATAAGTCTGTCTTAGCCTGATCAGTGCCTTTTCTATCTTACCCAAGTCAATGTCTCTCAGTCCAGCCCTGACACTGACGAGTTCCTTAAGGGTTGCTAGGGACGGGGAGGAGAGCAAGAGCGCTTCTAAATGTTTAAGTTTGTCTAAGAGGGCGTGGCATGTTGCATTGGCGTTCCGCTTCAGGGCAGTGGAGAGCGAAATACATTGACCTCTGAGGACAGCCTTATGGCCCTCCCACAAAGATGAGGTGGAAACCTCAGGGGAACAATTTTCTGCAAAGTACAGCTTCAGGGTTTGTTCCAATTCCACTCTAGATGGGTCGTGTTTAAGTAGGAAGTCATTCAGATGCCAATGACATTTACGAAAGGAGCCTGGGGAGCGTGCCAGGGAGAGTGTAATCGGGGCATGATCCAACCATGAGATAGCCTGAATATCTGAGTCCATGCATGTTCTCAGGGTCGGAGCATTGACAAAAAAGTTATCTACTCGCGAGTGGGACTTGTGGGGATGAGAGTAGAAAGTAAATTGTTTAGCTGATGGATAAGTGGTACGCCAGGTGTTGAACAGGGCATATTTTCTAGTTAGTTGGTGAAATAGGGTGGCTTTTCTATCGATAGTCACTTGGGTTTTCCCCTGACCCATAGAATGTTTATCAAGACTTGGGGAGTGGATCAGGTTAAAGTCCCCTCCAATCACCAGATATTGGCGGGGGGCTGCAAAAAGCGATTAAAGACTTTAGACAGAAAGGGGATTTGATTGGTGTTTGGGGCATAGACATTGCATAGAGTGATATTGGCGCCTATCCATAGGCCTTGGAGGATGAGGTAATGTCCTAGTGGATCTGAATATAGAGATTGTAACTGGAAGGGGGAACCTTGCTTAAAAAGGATTGCTACCCCTGCTCGTTTTGCGGACCAGAGGTCTGGTATATTTGAGGGAAGTGTCTTTGTGCAAATGTCATGGTGCCCGTTTTAGCAAGATGTGTCTCCTGAATGAAAATAATGTCAGCCTTAGACCACTTAAACTCTCGTAATGCTAGGCTTCTCTTAATATTAGAGTTAAGACCTTTTACGTTTAGTGAAAGTATGTCAATCATGGTGGGTAAATTGGGAGGGGGAATAGTAGCTTACATAGTGGGTTTGGTAGAGCCCAGGTATATAGGAGGTCCACGGATCGGATCTCCAAGGCGGATTCAGTTTGGAGTTCCGCGACCTCCCGAGCGAGAACCAGGTCCCAGAGACGGATGGCATCCAAGAGGTTGAGAGAGAGAGAGAAGAGAGAGAGGAAAAATCCGGTAGGAGAGAGGTAGGGAAGGAGGTAAAAAAACCCCCACAAAAATTAGTACAAAATTTACGACCGCTCTGTGATTAGTATCCCCCCCTGCATCCCCCCCTAGCTCTCCCTCTGTCTTATCTCACTAACTCTGCTGCTATCTTTATTACCATTGATTTGTATGTGTTTGGTTTTCTCTTTTTTTTCTTCTTCTTTAACATTCTGCTTAAAAATTTGTGAATCAGTACTGCTTGGAGCTTGAAGAAGGGGACATACCCCGAAAGCTTGTCCTGAAAAATTGTATGTTAGTGCAAATAAAAAAGTATCACGGACAGTACTCAATTTTCTCTCTTACAAAATTAGAATTAGTTAACCATTCACAGTACAACCCACCTACACGAGGTGGCGAGGCAGGGATGCCACCGTCAGAGAAGATGGAGTAGGGAGCCATTCGGAGATCCCCGGGGGCGAGGAGAGGATAGACCCAAGAGGGGGGTGACCCTCTCCCGGGTCTGCTTGCATCGATATTCAAAGAAAACAAATCGAATTAACAAAAAGAACATTGAACCTGCAATTATCAACTGGTAACCGTCATATCTGTGACCATAATTATGACCCGAAGAAAGCTGGTAGAACTATTGATTCGGGGAGCTTTGAACAATAATGAAATGTAGCCTGTAGATCCTAGAGCATTGAGATAGAAATACAAAGGTTTTTCCTCATCGCAATGCTCCCCAGAAGTATACCCTTAAACAAAAAGGGGGATATCCTTCCAAACTAGATATGTACCCCCCTTGGGGCAGGAAGGGGAGAGGAAAGGAAGGGAGGGGG
The DNA here is from genome assembly GCF_042186555.1 of Aquarana catesbeiana. Taxonomy (NCBI): domain Eukaryota; kingdom Metazoa; phylum Chordata; class Amphibia; order Anura; family Ranidae; genus Aquarana; species Aquarana catesbeiana. The sequence continues at coordinate 44,315,735 of NC_133324.1, forward strand.
AGGGAGGGAACAGAAATGGGGAAAAGGGGGAGAAGAGGGGGGGAGAAGAAGGGGGGGAGAGGTAAGGGAAGAGAGGATGGATGAGGGGAAGGGGGATGAGGGGAGGGGGAGGTGTATATCCCGGCTAGCTGTAAGGGTTATATATGGTACTTATAGTCATAACCAAACATGGTTTGAATACCTAAAAAAAAAAAAAAAAAAAAATGTTCTCGTTAACTAGGCCCGTACTGTTGGTAAATAGGGTTAGCAAGATTTATCTACGGGCTCTACAGATAGAGAAATAGAAAATGAACGGAATAAGTCCGGTAACAAAAACCAATGTGGAGGAGGAATTCAAATAAGCATGAGTTCATCTCTGACGGGGTGGTGGAGAAGGACCAGCAGAATGCGGCCTCGTACATTTCCGGCCCGTGACTTGAATCCAGGGTTCCAGGCGAGGTGGGGGCACTGGCAGCGGGTCCCAGCCAGGGGTGGGTGGGACTGGGATATCCAATTCCCTGCAGAAAGATTGAAGATCTTCTGGATAACGGAGGGTTGTGGACCTCCCGTCTTTTTTTGCCGTGAGGCTGAAGGGGAAGCCCCAATGGTAGCGAAAGTCATGCTCTCTTAAAGAGGTGAGAAGTGGTTGCAAGGACCTTCTTTGTTGGAGGATGATCCATGATAGATCCGGGAAGAGTTGGATGGAGGCACCATCAAAATCAAAGGCGCGCATGTTTCGTGCCTTTCTCATAATGTCCTCCTTAAGGGTGTAGTTGTGCACCCTACAGATCACATCTCGTGGGTGGGATCCTGGCCCGCGGGGGCACAGAGCTCGGTGTGCTTGATCTAGCTTAACTCGCTGATGTTCCGGGCGACCTAGTATGCTATTGAAAATGGCTTGCAAAGTCACATGTAGGTCTTCATCCTGGGTCGCCTCCGGGAGGCCTCGGACCTGAATATTGTTACGCCTGCCTCTATTGTTGAGATCTTCAAGATGGCGTTGGAAGTCTCTAAGGGTAGAGGCTTGTGAGGTCAGGCGGTCATGTATTTGCGAAAGTTCAATTTTAGTGTCGCATGTTTCCTCCTCCAGAGATGCGACTTTGGTGGATAATTGATGGAGGTCAGTGCAAAGCATGCTAATCTCAGATCTACAAGTGTCTCGTACTTCTTGTATGAGCATACGGAAGTCCTGTTTTGTGGGCATGCAGCAGACATAGTCCCGCTAAGATGTGCATGCTTCAGGCTCAGGGTCAGAATCCGGTGTGGTATGAGCGTGAAAGCCCTGCACCGCGGCCGAGTAAGAAGTTGGCATGGGGTGGCCTCTCTGGGGTGGTAGTGAAGGGGGAGTAGTGTTGGGTTTTGTGGTTACGGATGGTCCATGTGGGCGCCCCGCATGAGAATAAGCCCCCTGAGATCCTGATGGCTGTGAGGCCTGGGGAGGTGCTGGTGCCTGGGATGCATCGCTCTGGAGAGGGGAGAGAGAGGGGGCTCTGTCCCTATGAGCCTGGGAGGGCTGTGGGAGGGAGCAGGGGTCCCAATCCGGAGCATAGGAGTCCCAGGAGGGAGATGGCTGGCCGGTGGACACAGAGGATGCGGGTCCTATGAGGCATGGGGGAAATGGTTGTGAAAGGCTGCCCAGCATATGTCCTCCAGAGGGGGTGGGGGGTGATCGAGAGGCTAGCAGGGGGGATCAGAGAGTGTGTAGCCGGAAAGTCACCCTTAGAGCCGTACCTGGTATCCCTGTGGTCTGTGGAGGCTTGCAGAGAAGGAGAAGGGATGGCTGCTGTACATGGCGCCGGCGCCATCTTGGCCTCATGCTTTCTGGCCGGAGCTCCCTGTCCAAAATACTCGGTAATGAGCGGTGGGGGGACTGAGTAAGAGCGGGTGGCCTGTCCTCTGGGGTCCACTTCTTTGTTTTTGCGTGGTTTGCCCATGATGGATGGCGGAAAAGAGCAGGATTCAGCTGTGTGCAGGCAGGCCGGGTCGGGAGCTTCAGAGAGACAAGTCTGCCCGGGAAGTCATCCAAGCCACGCCCCCAGCTTTTTATATTTATGTAAAACCTTTATCCCAAAAGGAAAAAAAAAACAGTTTACTGTAACTGATTATTATGCATTAGCTGGAGAGGAAGGATTTGCCCCCTTAATGACCAGGCCATTTTTCTTGATACGGCACTGCGTCACTTTAACTGACAATTGTGTGGTCGTGCGTCACTGTACCCAAACAAAATTGACGTCTGTTTTTTTCCACAAACAGAGCTTTGTTTTGGTGGTATTTTATCATCTCTGCGCTTTTTATTTTTTGCGCTATAATCAAAAAAAGAGCGACAATTTTGAAAAAAAAAAATTTTACTTTTTGTTATAATAAATATCCTAAAAAAAGTAAAAAACTAATTTCTTCATCAGTTTACGCGAATATGTATTCTACTACATATTTTTGAGTAAAAAAATCGTAATAAGCATATATTGATTGATTTGCGCAAAAGTTATACCATCTACAAATTAGGAAATAGATTTATGGCATTTTTATGTTTTTTTTTATTTTTTATTTATTTTTTACTAGTAATGGCAGTAATCTGTGATTTTTAGTAGGACTGCGACATTGCAGCGGACAGATCGGACACTTTTGACACATTTTTGGGACCAGTGGCATTTACACAGCGATCAGTTCTATAAAAATGCACTGATTACTGTATAAATGTCACTGGCAGGGAAGGGGCTAACACTAGGGAGCGATTAAGGGGTTAAATGTGTTCCCTGGGAGGTGTTTATAACTGCGAGGGGAGGGGACTGACTGGAGGAGGAGCCAGATCGCTGTTCCTACTTAGTAGGAACACATGATCTGTTTCTCGTCCCCTGTCAGAACAGGGATCTGTGCGTTTACATACACAAATCGCCGTTCTTTCTCTCATGCCCACGATCGCGGATGGCCAGTGGTGATTGCGCCCGACGGCCACTCGCATCGAGTCCCCCTCCGTGCACGCACCTGCTATGGCTCTTAAAGGAACTACTGTACATATACGGAGATTTGTGCAGGAGAGCCAACCTACTGCCATATATGTATGGGAGCCGGTCTGGAAGGGGTTAATACCGCTTTCACTGCTTCCAGAGCGTCCATCACATATTTACAGCGGCAGGGCGGCCTGGCTGTGCGAAACAACGTACCTGTATGTTGTCTCTTCTTCCCGAGTCTCTGTTTTCCTCCAGTTAAGCCACCCCCCACACAGTTAGTAATCTCTCTCCCTAGGAGCACACTTAACCCTTTGATCGCCCCTGATGTTAACCCCTTCCCTGCCATTGTCATTAATACAGTGAGAGTGCATTTTTTTTAGGCACTGTTCACTGTATTGGTGTCACTGGTTCCCAAAAAGTGTCACTTAGTGTCCAATCTGTCCGCTGCAATAGCGCAGTCCTATTAAAAATCGCTCATCACCGCCATTACTAGTAAAAATAAAAAAGCCAAAAATATATCACACTAGTTTGTAGACATGATAACTTTTGCACAAACCAATTAATATACGCTTATTAGGGTTTTTTTATAACAAAAATATGTAGCAGAATACATATTGACTTATATTAACCACTTGCCGCCCGCCATATAACAAAATGACGTCAGCAAAGTGGTTGCGATATCCTGACCAGACGTCACATGACGTCTTTCAGGATATCAAGCTGCTGCGCGCCCCCGGGGGTGCACATCGCGGTGATCGTTGTTGCAGCGTGTCAGTCTGACACCCCGCAACACCGATCTAGGTAAAGAGTCTCTGACAGAGACTCTTTACCACGTGATCAGCCGTGTCCAATCACGGCTGATCACAATGTAAACAGGAAGAACCATTGATTGGCTTTTCCTCACTCGCGTCTAACAGACACCAGTAGAGGAGAGCCGATCAGCTGCTCTCCTGAGAGGGGGGGTCTGTGCTGAATGTTTATCAGCACAGCCCCCCTCGGATGCCCACCCAGGACCACCAGGGATGCCACCAGACCAACAGGGATGGCCACCACACTGGACCACCAGGTATGCCATCCTAGACCACCAGGAAAATGCCAATCGGTGCCCAGGCAGTTGCCAATCAGTACCCAGGCAGCTGCCAATCAGTGCCAAATCAAAATGACTGCCAGTGCCACCAGTGAAGCCTATCAGTTAAATCCATCAGTGCCAGCCATCAGTGCCCATCAATGCCCATCAGTGCCGCCTTTCAGTGCCCATCAGTGCCCATCAGTGCCACCTATCAGTGCCCATCAGTGCCCAGCAATGCTGTCTATCAGTGCCACCCATAAGTGCCCATCAGTGCAGTACCCATCAGTGCAGCCTTTCAGTGCCCATCAGTGTCACCTATGAGTGCCCATCAGTGCCCAACAGTGCCACTTATGAGTGCCCATCAATGCCGCCTATCAATGCCCATCAGTGCCGCATATCAGTGCCACCTATCAGTGCTGCCTATCGGTGCCCATCAGTGCTGCCTATCAGTGCCCATTGTCAGTGCTCATCAGTGCCACCTCATTAGTGCCACCTCATCGGTACCGCCTCATCGGTGCCGACTTATCAGTGCCCATCAGTGCAGCTTATCAGCACCCATCAGTAAAGAAGAAAACTTATTTACAAAATTTTATAACAAAAATAGAGAAAAACTTTTTTTTTTTCAAGATTTTTTTTTTTTTTTTATTAGTTTAGCAAAAAAATAAAAACCGCAGAGGTGATCAAATACCACCAAAAGAAAGGTGATCAAATACCACCAAAAGAAAGCTCTATTTGTGGGAACAAAATGATAAAAATTTAGTTTGGGTACAGTGTTACATGACCACGCAATTGTCATTTAAAAAGTGACAGCGCTGAAAGCTGAAAATTGGCCTGGGCAGGAAGGTGCAAAAGTGCCCGATATTGAAGTGGTTAACCTCCCTGGCGGTATGGTTATTTCAGATTTTAGGTGCTGAAAGTGGTACAATTATTTTGCACAGAAATTTGGCGTTCTATATTGTGGGCCTGTAATTCTTAGGAATAATTCACTTAAATCTGTCCAAACAAGAGTCTAGTAGACATCCAGTGTATGATAAAGTTTGAAAAACGAAATAAAAAATTATAATATAATAAATAACTATAGATAATTATACCAAATAATAATATAATAATAATAATAAAAATTATTCAATAATGTAATCAAATCAAAAACACTGAAATTTGCTCAGTTGCAGAATTGACGCTTTTGTTACTTTCAGTGTTTGATGACGGATCTCCCCACAAATCACTATCACTCAATTCTGCAAGTGATTCTAATTTATTATCGCTGTTTTCTAGCTGGTCTAAAGCCTCTTTTGATGTAAAGGGACAGTTTTGGTTGCTATGGACAATCTCCAGTTTCCAGGCAGAAAGAACAGTTTTTATAATATAAAACTGCATGCAGGACACTGGGCAGACCACTAGGGACAAAGGTGATGTGTAATTATTTGATACAGTACTGTAATCTGTAATATTACAGTATACTGTATCTGTACTGTGTGTTTCACTGTTTGAATTTGGCGGTGAACTCCGTCCCCATGCGTCGTAACGCTCGCAGGGAACCTAGCTCGGCACTGTGAATCGCCAATCACAGCGGGGAGACATCGCAGGATCCAGTGGACAAGGTAAGTATCCTCTACATGGATCCTGTGATGCGATCCCGAGTCTGGCTCGGGGATACCACTTTTGGTATTGAAAATCCACCCCGAGCCAGACTCAGGAATACCGCCAGGGGGGTTAATGAAGATATTTGATTTTTTACTTTTTTTTTTTTTTGTGTGTATGTTTTATAGCAGAAAGTAAGTTTTTTTTTTTCAAAATTGTTGGTCTTTTTTCCTTTATAGCGCAAAAATAAAAACCGCAGAGGAAATCTAATACCACCAAAATAAAGCTCTATTTGTTGGAAAAAAAGAACATAAATTTTGTTTGGGTACAGCATTGCATGAACGCGCAATTGTCAGTTAAAAGGACGCAGTACAGTTTTTGTACAGGATTCCATTGGCTCCCACTGCTGTCAGTCACAGCCAGTAAGCCAATGAGTGGAGAGTGTGGGGGGGTGGCGGGGGTGGGGCAAACCACGGCTCTATGTGTCTCATGGACGCATAGAGCGGGGCTCAGTAGCGAGCACACACCAGTGCTCCCATAGTAATCGGCTTGCTATTCAGGGAGCTGGTCAAAGGGGAGGAGCCAACAGCACCCGTGGGGGACCCAAGAAGAAGAGGATGCAGGCTGCTCTGCGTAAAACCATTACACAGAGCAGGTAAGTATAACACATTTTTTTGTTTTTTTTTTTTGTTTTTTTATGAACCTTTAATATCACTTTGCAAATGATCACAGATATTTATTACATATGTAGGGATTTACTTTAAATACTTTGCACTTATTGATAAATAAAGCAAACTGTGCAAACAAACTTTAACATTTTACTGCAGCTGCATTAAACGTCAGCAACCCTACACATCATGCATCAAACAATTGCAGAGCTGTATGGATAAAAAAAAATCATTCAGTATACTAAAAATGAATTCCAATTTTCCAACAGTGCTTTCATACTAGTGAACGTGTGCAACAAATTCAAGTGAAGAATTAGAGAAGCACGTATCTCTGGTGAAGTGCTAATAATGAATGTGGAGCACGGAGCAGTGTGTAGATTATACTTTGAAGATATCACAAAGATCACTTTATTTATTAAATTAAACTTCATCATTTACTGTAGTATAATATGTTTATTTATTCATTCACTTGAATTTGTTGCACAAGTTCACTAGTATGAAAGCATTGGTGGAAAATTGGAATTCATTTTTAGTGTACTGAATTTTAATGTTTTTTTTTTTTTATATATCTAGGGATTTGCTGCCTTCTACTATTAGCTACTAATATCACACTGTTATATGTAATTATATATTAGCTTTTCCTGTCTATTGGAGGTTGGCTTTGAAAATCTCCAATAAGGAGAAAATTATGAGAGAGAGAGAGAAAGTCTCAGCCACGTGTCCTGTCCATGCTGCTAAATCCAGACCAGAAGGGATTAAGAGGCAAGTGCTCCTATGTTTGATAGTTTAAAATTATTGTCCAAAGCTTCTGAGTAGGGATGAGCCGTATACCCACCTGTTCGGTTCGCACCAGAACATGCGAACAGGCAAAAAATGTGTTCAAACACGCGAACACCGTTAAAGTCTATGGGACACGAACATGAATAATCAAAAGTGCTAATTTTAAAGGCTTATATGCAAGTTATTGTCATAAAAAGTGTTTGGGGACCCGGGTCCTGCCCCAGGGGACATGGATCAATGCAAAAAAAGGTTTTAAAAACGGCCGTTTTTTCAGGAGCAGTGATTTTAATAATGCTTAAAGTGAAACAATAAAAGTGTAATATTCCTTTAAATTTCAAAATGACATTTCAAAGGAAAAAAAGTCATTTAAAACTACTCGCGGCTATTAATGAATTGCCGGTCCGACAATACACATAAAAGTTCATTGATAAAAACGGCATGGGAATTCCCCACAGGGGAACCCCGAACCAAAATTAAAAAAAAAAAGATGTGGAGGTCCCCCTAAATTCCATACCAGGCCCTTCAGGTCTGGTATGGATATTAAGGGGAACCCCGGCCAAAATAAAAAAAAAATGGCGTGGGGTCCCCCTCAAAATCTATACCAGACCCTTCAGGTCTGGTATGGATTCTAAGGGGAACCCCAGGCCAAAATTTTTTTTAAAAATGGCGTGGGGTCTCCCCAAAAATCCATACCAGATCCTTATCCGAGCACGCAACCTGGCAGGCTGCAGGAAAAGAGGGGGGACGAGAGAGCGCCCCCCCTCCTGAACCGTACCAGGCCACATGCCCTCAACATTGGGAGGGTGCTTTGGGGTAGCCCCCCAAAACACCTTGTCCCCATGTTGATGGGGACAAGGGCCTCATCCCCACAACCCTTGCCCGGCCCTCCCCCTGTGTGAAATGGTAAGGGGGTACAAAAGTACCCCTACCATTTCACAAAAAAAGTGTCAAAAATGTTAAAAATGACAAGAAACAGTTTTTGACAATTCCTTTATTTAAATGCTTCTTCTTTCTTCTGCCTCCATCTTCTTCTTCTGCTGGTCCTTCTGGTTCTTCTGGTTCTTCCTCCAGTGCTCTTGTCCGGCATCTTCCTCTGCGGCGCTGGCGTCTTCTTCCATTCGTCTTCTGCGCCACCCCGCATCCACCATGATGGGAGGCTCCCACTGTGTGACGCTTCTCCTCTTCTGACGTTTCTTTTATAATGGAGGGCGGGGCCACCCGGTGACCCCGCCCCCTCTGACGCGCGGTGACTTCCCTATCCGCCCCCTCTGATGTCACGGGGAATGCCACAGGGAATTCCCCTTGCGTCAGAGGGGGGCGGGGTCACCGGGTGGCCCCGCCCTCCGTTATATAAGAACCGTCAGAAGAGGAGAAGCGTCACACAGCGGGAGCCTCCCATCCCATCATGCTGGATGCGGAGCGGCCCAGAAGATGAAGGGAAGAAGACGCCGGTGCCACAGAGGAAGATGCCGGACGAGAACACCGGAGGAAGAACCAGAAGAACCAGAAGGACCAGAAGAAGAAGAAAATGGAGGTAGAAGAAAGAAGAAGCATTTAAATAAAGGAATTGTCAAAAACTGTCTCTTGTCATTTTTAACATTTTTGACACTTTTTTTGTGAAATGGTAGGGGTACTTTTGTACCCCCTTACCATTTCACACAGGGGGGAGGGCCAGGATCTGGGTGTCCCCTTGTTAAAGGGGGCTTCCAGATTCCGATAAGCCCCCCGCCCGCAGACCCCCACAACCACGGGGCAAGGGTTGTGGGGTTGAGGCCCTTGTCCCCATCAACATGGGGACAAGGTGTTTTGGGGGGCTACCCCAAAGCACCCTCCCAATGTTGAGGGCATGTGGCCTGGTATGGTTCAGGAGGGGGGGGTGCTCTCCTCCCCCCTCTTTTCCTGCGGCCTGCCAGGTTGCGTCCTCGGATAAGAGTCTGGTATGGATTTTTGGGGAGACCCCACGCCATTTTTTTTAAATTTTGGTGCGGGGTTCCCCTTAATATCCATACCAGACCTGAAGGGCCTGGTATAGATTTTGAGGGGGGACCCCACGCCATTTTTTTTTATTTTGGCCGGGGTTCCCCTTAATATCCATACAAGACCTGAAGGGCCTACGTCATTTTTTTTTTTAATTTTGGTTCGGGAGTAGTTTTAAATGACTTTTTTCCTTTGAAAAGTCATTTTGCTGTCAGACTGTTCTAAACACAGGAAACATGTGCCCCTTTACAGGCATACTATAGACACCCCCCAGGTACAAAATTTAAAGGGATATTACACTTTTAGTGTTTCACTTTAAGCATTATTAAAATCACTGCTCCTGAAAAAACGGACGTTTTTAAAACTTTTTTTTGCATTGATCCATGCATTGATCCATGTTCCCTGGGGCAGGACCCAGGTCCCCAATCACTTTTTATGACAATAACTTGCATATAAGCATTTAAAATTAGCACTTTTGATTTCTCCCATAGACTTTTAAAGGTTGTTCCGCGGCTTTCGAATTAGCCGTGAGCACCCCAAATTGTTCGCTATTCAGCAAACTGGCGAACAGCCGATGTTCGAGTAGAACATGAGTTCGACTCGAACTCGAAGCTCATCCCTACTTCTGAGTATATACACTACATTACCAAAAGTATTGGGACACCTGCCTTTACAGACACCTCAATCTTAGTCTGAAGGGTTCAATATTGAGTTGGCCCACCCTTTGCAGCTATAACAGCTTCAACTCTTCCTGGAAGGCTGTCCACAACGTTTAGGAGTGTGTTTATGGGAATGTTTGACCATTCTTCAAGAAGCGCATTTGTGAGGTCTGGCACTGATGTGGGAGAGAAGGCCTGACTCCCAGTCTCCGCTCTAATTCATCCCAAAAGTGTTCTATCATGTTGAAGTCAAGACTCTGTGCAGGTCAGTAAAGTTCCTCCACCCCGAATTGCTCATCCATGTCTTTATGGACCTTGTTTTGTGCACTGGTCCAAATTATTTGGAGGAGGGAGGATTATAGTGTGGGGTTGTTTTTCAGGGGTTGGCTTGGCCCCTTAGTTCCAGTGAAGGGAATCCTTAAGGCGTCAGCATACCAAGACATTTTGGACATTTCACTCCCAACTTTGTGGGAACAGTTTGGGGATGGCCCCTTCCTGTTCCAACATGACTGTGCACCAGTGCACAAATCGAGGACCATAAAGACATGAATGAGAATGTTTGGAGTGGAGGAACTTGACTGACCTGACCTCATCGCTGGATGTAGATGGACCTCAGGTAAGGGGCTGAGGGGGGCTGCTGCACACAGAAGGCTTTTTATCTTAATGCATAGAATGAATTAGGATAAAAAAACATTCTGCCTTTTCAACCACTTTATGACTCAATAATCAGCATAGGCTAGTGCCAGGTTCGGCAAGCCAACAACCACTTCTGGTAGTAAAAGGTTTGGTTGCATGACAGATTAAAATCCACTAGGCTGCAGAGTAGATAGGCTGACTCTGAGTTCCAGTGCCATTCACTTAGCATCAGCATAGGCAGTCTTGAGAAATCTGACATTTAAAAAAAAATTATTCGGTTACATCAGCATCAGGTGCTTGGTAGCTGGTGGTGATCCAAGACTGATTCATTTTTATGAAGGTCAGTCTATCGACCGAGTCGGTGGACAGGTGCACCCTGTGATCAGTTACAAAACCTCCATCAGCACTGAATGTGCGTTCCGAAAGAACGCTGGATGCAGGACAGGCCAGTAGCTCAATTGCATACTGTGCAAGCTCTGGCCAGTGATCCATCCTCAAGACCCAGTAACCCAAAGGATTTTCGGTGGGAAAGGTGTCCAAGTCAAATCTTGCCACTAGGTATTCCTGCACCATGTAAAACAGACTTTATCGACACATCGGACATTTTTTACACTATTTTGGGACCATTGTCATTTATACAGCGGGTAAGTAAAGTGGGGAAGATGGCGCTACCTATACTTGGGGGAAAACTTCTCCCTGATATTACAAAAAATGTGCACCCTTACACATTACAGTGCACAAATAATCAAATATTGATAATGCAATCATATATAGCAGCATATATTCTACAACTTAAAGTGTAGCCAAGCCAAATGAATAATGACATGTAAATAATAAGTGTCCAAAATTGGCTAATCCTGTGTATAAAAAATAATAATTTATTTTAAACCAAATTCATCAAAAATTCATCAAAAAACTAATAAAAAAATGATTAATATGTGTATCAGCAAAAAAAGTCCAAGTGTTAGAAATTCCCAAAAAAACTGTGTTAATATGAAATTAGTGAAGCTCCAAAATGGCCAAGTGTTCAAACGATCAAGTGACTCTTGTGCTCAACAGATCAGGTGACTCATGTGCTCCCCCTTATGGGTCCCCACTAGGGATGAGCTTTGTGTTCGAACATCGTCTTTAAGGTCGTTCGCCAAATTGCGAACAATATGGGCCGTTTGCGCCAAATTCGAGCGGCACGTCACGGCCCATAATTCACTGCGGCATCGCAGTGCATTGCTGGCTGATGATTGGCCAAGCATGCACTATGACCCGCATGTTTGGCCAATCACAGCGCCGTCTGTACAGAGAGCTGTAATTGGCCAAAGCCGGGGTGGCTTTGGCCAATTCTGGCTCAGGGGGTTTAGTACACGGTATAGGGCCGCCTGCACGTCGGCCCTTTGTAGTGTGTTCCGGCGTTGAGAGACAGAGACAGAGAGATGGTGTCATTTGATTTAAGTTAGATAGATTAGGCAGGACAGTCAGTCAGTTAGCTGCACTTACAGTGTATTGTGTATATATATGCATCCCAGGTGTTGTATATATATATATATATATATATATATATATATATATATATATATATATATACATTATATTCAGTTTAGCTAGATCTGTTCTTGTTATTCTCTTCCTACCGACAGGCAGGCAGGTGTTGTTACAGTATTTACAGCTACCTGAAGAAAATTGCTGGTGTTCTTCTGATCCTATTAGTACCACAGTCAGGCAGCTACAGTATTTACAGTTAGTGTAGTGCGTCCTCTGCACAGTATTCAGCTAAAGCTACCTGTAGAAGATTGGTGGTGTTTTTTCTGATCCTATCACTACTGCAGGCAGCTATATTATTTACAAGTTAGTGTAGTGCGACCTCTGCACAGTGTTCAACTAAAGCTACAAGTTAGTGTCGTGCGACCTCTGCACAGTGTTCAGCTAAAGCTACAAGTTAGTGTAGTGCGACCTCTGCAGTGTTCAGCTAAAGCTACCTGTAGAAGATTGGTGGTCTTTTTCTGATCCTATCACTACCGCAGGCAGCTACATTATTTACACGTTAGTGTAGTGCGACCTCTGCACAGTGTTCAGCTAAAGCTACCTGTAGAAGGTTGGTGGTGTTTTCCTGATCCTATCACTACCGCAGGCAGCTACACTATTTAAACGTTAGTGTAGTGCGTCCTCTGCACAGTGTTCAGCTAAAACTACCTGTAGAAGGTTGGTGGTGTTTTCCTGATCCTATCACTACCTGTCAGGAAGGGCATGCCAGCACCCAAGATGGCTGCCGAAGAAGATGACCTGTTACCTCTGCCCCTGTCAGAATGCCATTGGTGCACACGCACCCTGTGACAGCTTTTGACACTCAAACAGGCTACTTAAACTCAGTCAGTTTCCAGACTGTAGAGCCGTCTGCTCTACAGCGTTCCCTGTGTATCCTGCAATTAACTACCTGACTTCCATTCCTGTTGTGACCTGGCTTGCTTTCTGATGTTCCTGTTTCTTGCCTGCATCCGACCCAGGCTTGTCCTCTACTCCGCACCTGCCTGCTCCTTCTGCCACTTCGCTGCCAGTCTGCTGACGACCCGGCCTGTAATCTGATTCCGCTTCCACTTCAGCCTCTGTTCCTGACGTGCCCGTTTGTGTATGACCCGGCCTGCCTGTACCTGCCTTCTCTTCAGCCTCAAGGGTGCCACCATCCCTTCTGCTGCACCTGCACTTCTGCCTGTGGGGACCGGTTGTCTACTCGCTCCAGCTACCTGCCTACCACTGCTCTGGGATTCCTACAGACACCTCTACAGCCCGGCCTAGTGCTCCGATCCAGCTCCAGGTTCAGCGATCCCACCAGGCACTCGTGCGACTCTGCATCTCGGTGCTTCCTGTCAGCTCTATCAGGGGCTCCATGTCAGAGTTGTAAGAGAGGCCGTCCTCTGCATATCAGGCTCCATCACCAGGTATGTGACAGTAGCAGACAGCCATGTCTGAGCCTGTGCAAGGACCCTCTCCTATGGAGGAACTCTGCCAACACCTAGCCGGATTAACACAAGCTGTAAAGGACTTACAACAGGGTTATACCCAGCTGGAAGGCCAAATTGTCTGCCTCTGCTCCTGCTCAAGCACATTCCACTTCTGGGATGCCAGCAGCTCCTGCAGTCGTTATGCTACCACCTGAACCCAGAGTCCCAACTCCTGAAAAGTTCCACGGAGAACGCAACGAGTTCAGAGCCTTCCGCATTGCATGCAAACTCTATTTTTCGCTACAACCACGAACCTTCTCCCTGGAAGCCACCAAGGTTGGGTTTGTCATTTCCTTGCTTCAGGGGGAACCACAGGCCTGGGCTCACCAGCTCCTTGAACAAAAGGCCACATCTCTGACAGACTTAGCCTCCTTTTTTGGAGCCATGGCTCAGTTATATGAAGACCCCCAGCAAGCTGCTACTGCGGAAGCCACCCTTCACACGCTTCAGCAGGGTCACAGGGCCATGGAGGACTATGTTTCAGAATTCAGGCGCCGGAGTTCCGACACCAGCTGGAACAATGCTGCCCTGCGTTACCAGTTCCGCATGGGCCTTTCTGATGATCTCAAGGACGAGCTAGCATGAACAGGTGTCCCCTCCATCTTGGACACACTTATAAATTTGTCAATCCAGATTGACCATCGCTTAAGGGAACGTAGGTCAGAACGAGCCACCGACCAGTCCCGTCCAGTATGGATGCTTCCACAAGTGTCTGGTTCTTTCAGTCCCACTTCACCTGCTCCTGCCGCATCCGCTTCAGACGCATTTGAACCCATGAAGCTTGGTCTCCTCCGCCCTTCTCTGACTACAGAAGAACGCCAGCGCAGACGCCAGCTAAATCTTTGCCTGTACTGTGGAGGATCAGGACATTATGTGAGGTCTTGCCCAGTCAAAATCCGCAAGTGCCTCTCAGTTACATCCACTTCTCCATCTCTACCCAATCACTCTGCTCATCTTGCTCTTCCCATTTTGTTACAGCTCCCAGGAGCAACTATCCAGACCCCCGCTATAATTGACTCTGGAGCTTGCAGCTGTTTCATAGATTTAGCTTTTGCTGCCAAACATCACATTCCTCTACTACCCAAGGCTCAGAGACTTTCTGTACATCTGGCAAATGGATCCACCATTAAATCTGGATTGGTTACTCACAAAACCATCCCGTTATCTACCACCATTGCCGAGAACCATCAAGAGCTTCTACGCCTAGATGCAATCGCTTCCCCTCTGTTCCCAATCATTCTGGGTATGCCTTGGTTAAAAGCTCATAACCCTCACATTAACTGGGTTACAGAAGAAATCAAGTTTCTTTCCCCCTATCGCCTTCAGCATTGTTGGCAAGAGAATCATCAGGACCAATCTCCCCTGCTGTGCATCGATTTGGAGTTCGAAGCCCGCCAAGTCGTTCCAGTAGAATATCACGACTTTCTGGATGTTTTCAGCAAAAAAGGGTCAGAAACGCTTCCTCCTCATAGGGCTTATGACTGTCCAATTGAGCTCCTTCCTGGGGTTGAAGTTCCTTTTGGCAGGATCTTTCCTCTCTCTGAATCTGAACTTGTTGCTTTGAAAGACCACATAGATGACAACCTTAAAAAGGGGTTTATTCGCCCCTCCACATCTCCTGCCGGTGCGGGGATCTTCTTTGTAGAAAAAAAGAACCACTCATTACGGCCCTGTGTGGACTACCGTGAACTTAATAAGGTCACTGTTAAAAAACCGTTACCCTCTTCCACTTGTGCCTGAATTATTCCAGCGACTCGGTACGGCCACCATTTTCACAAAATTGGATCTTCGGGGTGCTTATAACCTGGTTCTCATACGAGAGGGGGATGAATGGAAGACGGCGTTCTGCACACGGTTTGGGCATTTCGAATACCTTGTGACGCCCTTTGGACTTTGCAATGCCCCAGCTACCTTTCAGCACTTCATCAACAATGTCTTCTGAGATTTCCTGGATCTATTTGTTGTTGTTTATCTTGATGATATGCTAATCTTCTCTCCCTCTCTAGATCACCACCGTAGTCACGTCAAGAATGTATTGAGTTGCCTTCGACAACACGGACTTTATGCAAAACCAGAGAAATGTGTATTTGAACACCAAAGCATCCAATTCTTCGGTTTAATCATTTCCACCGAAGGTATTCAGATGGATCCCCAGAAGGTTACAGCCATCCTGGATTGGCCTGCTCCCAGTGATAAGAAGGGTGTCCAACGTTTTGTGGGGTTTGCAAATTTTTATCGAAAATTCATCAGAAATTTTTCTGCAATCATATCCCCCATTACAAGTTTAACCAAACAAGATACAAGATTCTCTTGGTCTCTGGAAACTCAGAAAGCTTTTGACACCCTAAAAAGACTTTAAACATCTGCATCTGTCCTGAAACACCCTGACCCAGCCCTGCCCTACATCTTGGAAGTAGACGCCTCAGAAACAGCGGTCGGAGCAATATTGTCTCAGAGGCAGGGAGCTAAAGCTCTGCTGTATCCAGTTGCTTTTTTTTTCCCACAAGCTGTCAAATGCCGAAAGGAACTATGACGTCGGGGACCATGAACTTTTGGCCATCAAAGCCGTCCCGGAGGAATGGAAGTACCTTCTAGAGGGGGCCGCACACCCAATCTTGATCTATACCGATCATAAGAACCTCGAGTATTTAAGAACAGCAAAAAGATTGAAACCCCGACAAGCCAGGTGGGCACTATTCTTTTCTAGATTCACTTTTCATTTAACGTTCAGGCCCGGATCCAAGAAGGCAAAACCCGATGCGTTATCACGCATGTTCAACAAATCTGAAGAAATCTCATCTCCAGATACCATTCTATCCCCTGGGAACTTCCTGTTACTTCAAGGAGAGTTAATAAAACAAATTAAACAAACTCTAGTAAGGAACCCTTCACAAGCCGGGGTCTCTCTACTGGCAAAGGATGGGCTACTTTGGCATGAAGACAAGGTCTTTGTGCCGGAAGACCTCCAAATGGCCATTCTGGTGCAATGCCATGATCATGTGCTGGCAGGTCATTTTGGCATTGGCAAGACAACTGAATTAGTACAACAGACATTTTGGTGGCCTGGGGTGGAAAAAGATTGTAGGAAATATGTGGAATCTTGCACCACTTGCATCCACAATAAAACCAGCAGATCCAGAGCCTGGGGTCTGCTAAAACCCTTACCTGTCCCCAGTAGACCTTGGGAGATGATCTCAATAGATTTTATTGTAGAACTTCCCCCATCTGAGGGCCACAACACCATTTTTGTAGTTGTTGATAGACTATCTAAGATGGCACACTTCCTGTCCATGAAGGGCACACCATCTTCTCTTGAAACATCTCAAACCTTTGTCAAGGAGATCGTAAGGCTTCACGGGATTCCGGCCAATATTGTGTCCGACCGTGGGGTGCAGTTTACATCCAGATTCTGGAGAGCCTTATGTGATTCACTTGGTATTGAACTTTCATTTTCTACTGCATATCACCCACAAACGAATGGGCAGACAGAGAGGACTAATCAAACCCTCGTACAGTACCTAAGATGTTTCTCCTCATTTTCTCAAGACGATTGGGCTTCTCTGCTTCCCCTGGCCAAGTTTTCTTATAACAATTCAGTACACTCTGCTACAAAGCAATCTCCATTTTTTGCAAACTACGGTTTCCACCCTTCTTTTTTGTCTAATACAATTCCAGATACCTCTGTACCAGCTGTTTCCGAAACTATAAATTTCTTCAACGCCAATAACAAACTGCTACAGGAAACAATGGCCAAGACACAGGCATACAATAAGGAAGTTTTTGACAGGAAAAGAAAGGGAGAATTGATCTTGAACCCTGGTGACCAAGTGTGGCTAGCAACTACTAATTTGAAACTGGCCTGTCCCTCGAAGAAACTGGGCCCTAAATTTATAGGACCATTTCCGGTGAAGAGACAGATCAATGAGGTTGCGTATGAATTAGAGTTGCCTAAGTCATTTAGAATCCACCCTGTGTTCCACATTACCTTGTTGAAACCTGCCATTCCTGACCCCTTCAAAGGACAAAGTTCCGGCCTGCCTGAACCTGTAATTATTGACGGGGAGGAAGAGTTTGAGGTTGAAACAATCTTAGACTGCAGGAAGAGAAGAAATCAGATCCAGTTCCTGATAAAATGGAAAGGGTATGGGCCAGAGGACAACTCCTGGGAACCTGAAGGTAATATCCATGCCCGAAATTTGGTTTAAGCTTTTAAGAACTCACATCCTAACAAGTGGGCCAACTTGGGCATCCGGATGGGGGGCAGTGTCAGGAAGGACATGCCAGCACCCAAGATGGCTGCCGAAGAAGATGACCTGTTACCTCTGCCTGTCAGGAAGGGCATGCCAGCACCCAAGATGGCTGCCGAAGAAGATGATCTGTTACCTCTGCCCCTGTCAGAATGCTATTGGTGCACACGCACCCTGTGACAGCTTTTGACACCCAAACAGGCTACTTAAACTCAGCCAGTTTCCAGACTCAGTGCTGTCTGCTCTACAGTGTTCCCTGTGTATCCTGCAATTACCTACCTGACTTCCATTCCTGTTGTGACCTGGCTTGCTTCCTGACGTTCCTGTTTCCTGCCTGCATCTGACCCCGGCTTGTCCTCTACTCCGCACCTGCCTGCTCCTTCTGCCAATTCGCTGCCAGTCTGCTGATGACCCGGCCTGTAATCTGATCCCGCTTCCGATTCAGCCTCTGTTCCCGATGTGCCCGTTTGTGTATGACCCGGCCTGCCTGTACCTGCCTTCTCTTCAGCCTCAAGGGTGCCACCATCCCTTCTGCTGCACCTGCACTTCTGCCTGTGGGGACCGGTTGTCTACTCATTCCAGCTACCTGCCTACCACTGCTCTGGGATTCCTACAGACACCTCTACAGCCTAGTGCTCCGATCCAGCTCCAGGTTCAGCGATCCCGCCAGACACTTATGCGACTCTGCATCTCGGTGCTTCCTGTCAGCTCTATCAGAGGCTCCAAGTCAGAGTTGTAAGAGAGGCCGTCCTGATAATGTAGGCAACTACATTATTTAAATGTTAGTGTAGTGCGACCTCTGCACAGTGTTCAGCTAAAGCTACAAGTTAGTGTAGTGCGACCTCTGTACAGTGTTCAGCTAAAGCTACAAGTTAGTGTAGTGCGACCTCTGCACAGTGTTCAGCTAAAGCTACTGTAGAAGATTGGTGGTGTCTTCCTGATCCCATCACTACCGCAGGCAGCTATATTATTTAAACATTAGTGTAGTGCGTCCTCTGCACAGTGTTCAGCTAAAGCTACCTGTAGAAGGCTGGTGGTGTTTTCCTGATCCTATCACTACCACAGGCAGCTACATTATTTAAACGTTAGTGTAGTGCGTCCTCTGCACAGTGTTCAGCTAAAGCTACCTGTAGAAGATTGGTGGTGTTCTCATACTAATAATACTACAGGCAGGCAGTTGATTTTGCTTATATATTATATATTTTGATTATATATATATCCCAGCTTAGTGTAGCTACATCTCACTGCAGGCCATTAGTATGTCTGGAAGGCCAACAAGGAGAGGCAGACAGTCACAAGCCAATAAAAGAGGGCAAGCAGGCTCTGTGTCTAGAGGCAACAGTGCTGGTCATGGACACGGTGCATCCTCATCAGCACGTGGCCATGGGACTTGCTTGGCCTTTTTTTTTCGGCAGCTGGCCGCGTTGAGCCGCAACATGCGAAAGACTTGGTCGAGTGGATGACCAAGCCATCCTCATCTTCCTCATCCTCTCTCACCCAGGCTCAGGGTACTTTGTCTGGCAAAGCAGCTGCCAACCTGGCCTCTTCCCTTGGCTCAATGGAATCAGTCACTCCTTCCCTAGCCCTACCATGTCCTCCTGAGGAGTCCCCTGAACTGTTTGACCACAGTGTTGGGTACATGCTCCAGGAGGATGCCCAGTGTTTTGAAGGCTCTGATGATGGTACTCAGCTAGAGGAAGGCAGTAACGTGAGCCCAGACAGAGGGGGTGCCCAAGAAGGACAGCAATCTGGCAGTCATGTTGCCCCTGCTGCAGCATACTGCCAGGTTTGCTCCAGTGATGAGGAAGGAGGGGATGATGAGGTCACTGACTCCATGTGGGTGCCTGATAGGAGAGAGGAGGAGAAGGAGGCACATCTCCAACGAGGCAGGATGCCCTCCAGGGGCCAGCTTAAGGGCAGCACACTGACTGCATCACACCACAAAGCTCCGCATGTGCAGGGCACTGCTTGCTCTGCGCATTATTCCAAAAGTTCTTTGGTGCGGGCCTTTTTTGAGATGAGTCCATCAGATCGCACTGCTGCTATTTGCAACATATGTCTCAAGCATATCTCGCGTGGCCAAAACATCTCCCGCTTGGGCACCACATGCTTGACCAGACATATGTTGACCTACGATGCAGTTCGTTGGCAAGTGTACCTAAAAGACCCACACCAAAGAACAAAGAGGACCTTTCCTTGCTCCCCATCAGCTGAGATCTCCAAACCCACTATACCTTCAGTCCTCTCTGAGACCTGCCTTTTCAGTTTGGTAGACTCTGCCCCCTTCCATGAGTTTGTGGAATGTGCGGTTCCTCAGTAGCAGGTACCCAAACGCCACTTTTTCTCACGGAAGGGGATTTCAGCTCTCTACCGGCATGTGGAAAGCAATGTCTTGGCCTCGCTGGACAGGGCAGTCAGCGGTAAGGTGCATATTACCATTGACTCATGGTCCTGCAGGCATGGACAGGGATGTTACCTAAGTTTCACTACCCATTGGGTGACTCTGCTGGCAGCTGAGAAGGATGCAGGGCAAGGTGCAGTAGTGTTGGAGGTTTATCCACCACCATGCCTCCAAAATGCTACTACTACGACACACCTCTCTCCTCCACCCCCTCCTCTTCTTCTTCCTCCATGGCCTCGTCCTGTGCTTTGTCCTCGGAACCAGCAGTGCTCCGTAGGCGTTCAAGGGGCTACGCAACTACGCAGGCCAAAAGATGCCATGCGGTGCTTGAGCTGGTGTGCTTAGGGGACAGGAGCCACACTGGGGCAGAGGTTCTGCCAGCTCTGCAGGGGCAGGTTCAGAGGTGATTGACGCCACGCCAACTTAAGGCAGGAATGGTGGTTTGCGACAATAGCACCAACCTCTTCTCCACCCTCCGACAAGGACAAATGACCCATGTGCTCTGTTTGGCTCACTTGGTGGTGCAGCGGTTCTTGGGCAGGTACCCGGGCTTACAGGATGTCCTGAGGCAGGCCAGGAAAGTCTGTGTGCATTTCCGCTGGTCATATAATGTCAGTGCTCGGCTGGCTGACCTCCAAAAGGAGTTTAACCTGCCCAAGAACCGCCTAATCTGTGACATGCCCACCAGGTGGAACTTAACGTTGGCCATGCTGCAGGGCTGCACACGCAGCAGAGGGCCATCAATGAGTACCTGTGCGACTATGGCACCAGGACAGGGTCAGGAGAGCTTGTTTTTTTTCCCCACGCCAGTGGGCCATGATCAGGGATGAATGCACTGTCCTGTCACCATTTGAGGAGGCCACGAGGATGGTGAGCAGTGACAGTGCAGGCATCAGTGACACTGTCCCCCTTGTCCACCTGTTGGAGCACACGCTGCGTGGAATAATGGACAGGGCACTTGAGGCAGAACAGAGGCAGGAAGAGGAGGACTTCCTTAGCTTAGGAGGATTGTGTCAGCATGGAGGTGGAGCCTGGCACTCAGCATCATCAGCAGTCTTTAAGGGATCATTTACAGTCCCAAGAAACCCATGGACTTGTAGGTGGCTGGGAGGAGGTGGCTGCGGATCATGTCATCCTTAGTGACCCAGAGGACTCTGGACCGAATGCCTCAGCAAACCTATGCTGCATGGCCTCCCTGATCCGGCAAACCTGCGGAAGGATCCTTGTATTCGTGGTATCAAGGAGAGGGATCAATACTGGCTGGCAACCCTCCTTGATCCACGTTACAAGGGTAAGGTTGTGGACCTTATCTTGCCATTGCAGAGAGAGCAGAGGATGAAACATCTTCGGGAGGCCTTGCAGAAAGGTCTGTGCAACGCGTTTCCAGAGACTGGAAGTTTACAAACTCCTGTTCCTGGACAACATGTTGCTGAGGCATCGGTCAGTCAAAGAAGAAGCGGTGGAGAAGGTGGCCATCTGACCGATACGTTCAGACAATTTTTTAGTCCACAGCCCCAAGGTATGATCGGTTCTAGCAACCATTGCCAGCGTCTGTTTTACATGGTGCAGGGATACCTAGGGGCAAGATCTGACTTTCCCACCGAAAATCCTCTGGGTTACTGGGTCTTGAGGATGGATCACTGGACAGAGCTTGCACAGTTTGCAATTGAGCTACTGGCCTGTGCTGCATCCAGCATTCTTTCGGAATGCACATTCAGTGCTGCTGGAGATTTTGTAACTGATCACAGGGTGCGTCTGTCCAGCGACTCGGTTGATCGACTGACCTTCATAAAAATGAATCAGTCTTGGATCACCACCAGCTACCAAGCACCTGATGCTGATGTAACCGAATAATTTTTTTTGAAATGTCAGATCCCTTCAAGACTGCCTATGCTGATGCTGAGTGACTATCCTGTTATGCTGAGTGACTATACTCTTCCTCTTCAATGATCATGCTGATAGCTTGTAAGAATATTTATGGTTCTGAGCGCCGCCACCAGTGGCTAAGTCCCAATTTTTCAGCCCCTGTTTAACAGGGGCGTGTAATTACAATTTTTGATGCAATACTTTGCAGCAGGGCTTGTTCCTGCACTCCAATTAGAGTATCTGTGAGGGGTTGCAGTGTTGTGGCACCAGTGCCTACGGCCCAAATTTTCTGCCCCTGTTCAACAGGGACATGTAATTACAATTCTTGATCTAATATTTCACAGCAGGGCCCATTTCTGGGCCCACCAAATGGCTGCATTTGATGGGCACAGTGAGGCTGCAATTGATAGGCATAGTGAGAATGCATTGATGGGGGGCAGTATTTTTCAGTTTGTTTGTGCCCCCCCAAAAATTTTGAGTACCAGCCGCCACTGCTTCCATTGTCCAATTTTGGTAAGCCTGTGGGAATTGTAGCCTCATTTTCCTGTTCTTAGCTGAATGGCACCCAGTGTGGGCGTGGGGTCTACTGCTGTAGTCCATCTGCTTCAAGGTTCGATGTGTTGTGCATTCAGAGATGGTATTCTGCAGTCCTTGGTTGTAACGAGTGGTTATTTGAGTCACTATTGCCTTTCTATAATCTCCAACCAGTCTGACTATTCTCCTCTAGGGATGAGCCGAACACCCCCCGGTTCGGTTCGCACCAGAACCTGCGAACGGCCGAAAATTCGCACGCACGTTAGAACCCCATTGACGTCTATGAAACTCGAACGTTCGAAATCAAAAGTGCTCATTTTAAAGGCTAATTTGCATGGTATTGTCCTTAAAAGGGGACCTGGGTCCTGCCCCAGGGGACATGTATCAATGCAAAAAAAAACTTTTAAAAACGGCCGTTTTTTCGGGATCAGTGATTTTAATGATGCTCAAAGTTAAAAAAATAAGTGAAATATTCCTTTAAATGGGGCGACTACATGGCAAATGAGGTTCAATGTAGAAAAATGTAAAATAATGCATTTGGGTGGCAAAAATATGAATGCAATCTATACCCTGGGGGGAGAACCTCTGGGGGAATCTAGGATGGAAAAGGACCTGGGGGTCCTAGCAGATGATAGGCTCAGCAATGGCATGCAATGCCAAGCTGCTGCTAATAAAGCAAACAGAATATTGGCATGCATTAAAAGGGGGATCAACTCCAGAGATAAAACGATAATTCTCCCGCTCTACAAGACTCTGGTCCGGCCGCACCTGGAGTATGCTGTCCAGTTCTGGGCACCAGTCCTCAGGAGGGATGTACTGGAAATGAAGCGAGTACAAGAAGGGCAACAAAGCTAATAAAGGGTCTGGAGGATCTTAGTTATGAGGAAAGGTTGCGAGCACTGAACTTATTCTCTCTGGAGAAGAGACGCTTGAGAGGGGATATGATTTCAATTTACAAATACTGTACTGGTGACCCCACAATAGGGATAAAACTTTTTCGCAGAAGAGAGTTTAATAAGACTCGTGGCCACTCATTACAATTAGAAGAAAAGAGGTTTAACCTTAAACTACGTAGAGGGTTCTTAACTGTAAGAGCGGCAAGGGTATGGAATTCCCTTCCACAGGCGGTGGCCTCAGCGGGGAGCATTGATAGCTTCAAGAAACTATTAGATAATCACCTGAATGACCACAACATACAGGGATATGTAATGAAATACTGACACATAATCACACACATAGGTTGGACTTGATGGACTTGTGTCTTTTTTCAACCTCACCTACTATGTAACTATGTAACTAAATATCGTACCTGGGGGGTGTCTATAGTATGCCTGTAAAGTGGCGCGTGTTTACCGTGCTTAGAACAGTCCCTGCACAAAATATCATTTTTAAAGGAAAAAAAGTCATTTAAAACTACTTGCGGCTTTAATGTAATGTCGGGTCCTGGCAATATGGATGAAAATCAGTGAGACAAACAGCATGGGTACCCCCCAGTCCAGTACCAGGCCCTTTGGGTCTTGTATGGATATTAAGGGGAACCCCGCACCTAAATTAAAAAAAGGAAGGCGTGGGGCCACCAGGTCCTATATACTCTAAACAGCAGTATACAGGCGGTGCAAACAAGACAGGGACTGTAGGTTTGTTGTTAAGTAGAATCTGTTTGTAATTTTGAACTGGTACATTTTTAACGTGTTTAGTTCCAGCCAAAAAATCTATTTTAAGCTTTTTGGAAAACATAGGGAAGGGTTATCACCCCTTTGACATTTGTTTTGATGTCTGTACTCCTCTTCAGAAGATTTCACCTTACTTTTTGTCCCAATGACAAATATTTTTTGAAAATTTGGGTTTTTGTGACACAAGGATTGGTGATAAAGCATCAGTGGAAAGGAGAAATGTTTTTCCCATATTAACTCTTACAGGAGAGAATTTCCCTTCCTAGGGGTAGATTTCATCTCACTTCCTGTTGTCTCCTTCCGTTTGCAAGTAGGAGTCATTTGTAAGTTGGATGTTTGAAAGTAGGGGCCTGCCCTATATACTCAGCAGAAATTTGGGCCTTACGTGTTGTTGTGGCCACAACACTGTAAGTCCTCACAGGGCCCTGCTGTGAAATATTAGATCAATAATTGTAATTACATGCCCCTGTTGAACAGGTGCAGAAAAATTGGGCCTTTGGTGGTGGTGGTGCTAGTGCCACAACACTGTAAGTCCTCACTCGCTCTTGGTGGGCGCAGAAACGGGCCCTGCTGTAAAATATTAGATCAAGAATTGTAATTACATACCCCTGTACAGGGGCTGAAAAATTGGGCCTTAGGCACTGGTGCTGGTACTGCAACCCCTCACAGATACTGTAGTTGGAAAGCAGAAACGAGCCCTGCTGCAAAGTATTGCATCAAAAATTGTAATTACATGCCCCTGTTGAACAGGGGCTGAAAAATTGGGCCTTAGGCACTGGTGCTGGTGCCACAACACTGCAACCCCTCACAGATACTCTAGTTGGAACACAGAAACGAGCCCTGCTGCAAAGTATTGCATCAAAAATTGTAATTACACGCCCCTGTTAAACAGGGGCTGAAAAATTGGGCCATAGGCACTGGTGGTGGCGCCCAGAACCAAAAATGTTCTTACAAGCTATCAGCGTGATCATTGAGGAGGAAGAGGATAATTACTCAGAATAGTCGCTCAGCATCAGCATAGGCAGTCTTTGAAGGGATCTGACATTTCAAAAAAAATTATTCGGTTACATCAGCATCAGGTGCTTGGTAGCTGGTGGTGATCCAAGACTGATTCATTTTTATGAAGGTCAGTCGATCGACCAAGTCGGTGGACAGACGCACCCTGTGATCAGTTACAAAACCTCCAGCAGCACTTAATGTGCATTCTGAAAGAACGCTGGATGCAGGACAGGCCAGTAGCTCAATTGCATACAGTGCAAGCTCTGTCCAGTGATCCATCCTCAAGACCCAGTAACCCAGAGGATTTTCGGTGGAAAAGGTGTCCAAGTCAGATCTTGCCCCTAGGTATTCCTGCACCATGTAAAACAGACGCTGGCGATGATTGCTGGAACCGATCATACCTTGGGGCTGCGGACCAAAAAATTGTCTGAACGCATCGGTCAGACGGCCACCTTCTCCACCGCTTCTTCTTTGACTGACCAAAGCCTCAGCAACACGTTGTCCAGAAACAGGAGTTTGTAACCTCCCAGTCTCTGGGAACGCGTTGCACAGACCTTTCTGCAAGGCCTACCAAAGATGTTTCATCCTCTGCTCCCTCTGCGATGGCAAGATAAGGTCCGCAACCTTACCCTTCTAATGTGGATCAAGGAGGGTTGCCAGCCAGTATTGGTCCTTCTCCTTGATACCACGAATATGAGGATCCTTACGCAGGCTTTGTAGGATCAGGGAGGCCATGCAGTGTAGGTTTGCTGAGGCATTCGGTCCGGAGTCCTCTGGGTCACTAAGGACGACATGGTCCGCAGGAACCTCCTCCCAGCCACGTATAAGTCCAGCGTGTGCTCCAAAAGGTGGACAAGGGGGACAGTGTCACTGATGCATGCACTGTCACTGCTCACCATCCTCGTGGCCTTCTTAAATGGTGACAGGACAGTGCATGCAACCCTGATCATGGCCCACTGATGTGGGGTAAAAAAAACAAGCTCCCCTGACCCTGTCCTGGTGCCATAGTCACACAGGTACTCATTGATGGCCCTCTGCTGCATGTGCAGCCGCTGCAGCATGGCCAACGTTGAGTTCCACCTGGTGGGCATGTCACAGATTAGGCGGTTCCTGGACAGGTTAAACTCCTTTTGGAGGTCTGCCAGCTGAGCACTAGCATTATATGACCAGCGGAAATGCACACAGACTTTCCTGGCCTGCCTCAGGACATCCTGTAAACCCGGGTACCTACCCAAGAACCGCTGCACCACCAAGTTAAGGACGTGAGCCAAACAGGGCACATGGGTCATTTGTCCCTGTCGGAGGGCAGAGAGGAGGTTGGTGCCATTGTCGCAAACCACCATTCCTGCCTTAAGTTGGCGTGGTGTCAACCACCTCTGAACCTGCCCCTGCAGAGCTGACAGAACCTCTGCCACAGTGTGGCTCCTGTCCCCCAAGCACACCAGCTCAAGCACCGCATGGCATCTTTTGGCCTGCATACTTGCGTAGCCCCTTGAACGCCTACGGAGCACCGCTGGTTCCGAGGACAAAGCACAGGAAGAGGCCATGGAGGAAGAAGAAGAGGAGGGGGTGGAGGAGAGAGGTGTGTCACAATCATTAGTAGTGGCATTTTGGAGGCGTGGTGGCGGAACAACCTCCAACACTACTGCACCTTGTCCTGCATCCTTCCCAGCTGCCAGCAGAGTCACCCAATGCACGGTGAAACTTAGGTAACGTCCCTGTCCATGCCTGCTGGACCATGAGTCAGCGGTAATATGCACCTTACCGTTGACTGCTCTGTCCAGCGAGGCCAAGACATTGCTTTCCACATGCCGGTAGAGAGCCGAAATCCCCTTCCGTGAGAAAAAGTGGCATTTGGGTACCTGCTACTGAGGAACCGCACATTCCACAAACTCATGGAAGGGGGCAGAGTCTACCAAACTGAAAAGGCAGCAGTTGAAGTGCTAGCAATTTTGCCAAGCTAGCATTAAACCGCTGGGCATGTGGATGGCTGGGAGCGAACTTCTTTTTGCGGTGCAGCAGCTGGGGCAGGGAAATTTGCCTGGTACAATCTGATGTCAGTGTACCGAAAGCAGATTGCCCACAAGTGCTTGGCTGTGACACAACTAATTCTACACCTTCATTCCTCTCAGTGCAGGTCTCAGAGAGGACTGAAGGTATAGTGGGGTTGGAGATCTCAGCTGATGAGGAGCAAGGAGAGGTCCTCTTTGTTCTTTGGTGTGGGTCTTTTAGATACACTTGCCAACGAACTGCATGGCAGGTCAACATATGTCTGGTTAAGCATGTGGTGCCCAAGCGGGAGATGTTTTGGCCACGCGAGATACGCTTGAGACATATGTTGCAAATAGCAGCGGTGCGATCTGATGCACTCATCTCAAAAAAGTCCACACCAAAGAACTTTTGGAATAATGCACAGAGACAGCAGCGCCCTGCACATGCGGAGCTTTGGGGTGTGATGCAGTCAGTGTGCTGCCCTTAGGCTTGCCCCTGGAGGGCATCCTGTCTCGTTGGTGATGTGCCTCCTCATCCTCCTCCTCTCTCCTATCAGGCACCCACGTTGAGTCAGTGACCTCATCATCCCCTCCCTCCTCATCACTGGAGCAAACCTGGCAGTATGCTGCAGCAGGGGGAGCATGACTGCCAGATTTCTGTCCTTCTTGGGCACCCCCTCTGTCCATGCTCACATTACTGCCTTCATCTAGCGTAGTATCATCATCAGAGCCTTCTAAACACTGGGCATCCTCCTAGAGCATGTACCCAACACTGTGGTCAAACAGTTCGAGGGACTCCTCAGGAGAACACGGTGGGGCAAGGGACGGAGTCCCTGATGCCATTGAGCCGAGGGAAGAGGCCGCATTGGCAGCTGCTTTGCCAGACAAAGTACCCTGAGCATGGGTGAAAGAGGATGAGGAGGATGAGGACGGCTTGGTCATCCACTCGACCAAGTCTTCTGCATGTTGCGGCTCAACACGGCCAGCTGCCGAAAAAAAGGCCAAGCGTGTCTCACGGTCATATGCTGATGAAGATGCACCGTCTCCACAACCAGCACTGTTGCCTCTAGACACAGAGCCTGCTTGCCCTCTTTTATTGGCTTGTGACTGTCTGCCTCTACTTGTTGGCCTGTACATACTAATGGCCTGTAGCTGCACTAAGCTGGGATATATATATATATATATATATATATATATATATATATATATATATATATATATATATACTGATACTGCAGCTAGCAAAATCAACTGCCTGCCTGTAGTATGAGAACACCGCCAACCTTCTACAGGTAGCTTTAGCTGAACACTGTTCAGAGCTCGCAAAAAACTAACTTGTAGCTTATTTAGCTGCTTGCGGTAGTGATAGGATCAGGAAAACACCACCAACCTTCGACAGGTAGCTTTAGGTGAACACTGTGCAGAGCTCGCAAAAAACTAACTTGTAGCTTATTTAGCTGCCTGCGGTAGTGATAGGATCAGGAAAACACCACCAAACTTCTACAGGTAGCTTTAGGTGAACACTGTGCAGAGCTTGCATAAAACTAACTTGTAGCTTATTTAGCTGCCTGCGGTAGTGATAGGATCAGGAAAACACTACCAACCTTCGACAGGTAGCTTTAGCTGAACACTGTGCAGAACCTGCGCACTACACTAACTTGTAGTTTTAGCAGAACACTGTGAGGAGGACGCACTACACTAACTTGGAGCTTTAGTTGAACACTGTTCAGAGGACGCACTACACTAACCTGTAGCTTTAGCTGAACACTGCGCAGAGGTCGCACTACACTAACTTGTAGTTTTAGCTGAACACTGTGAGGAGGACGTACTACACTAACTTGTAGCTTTAGCTGAACACTGTGCAGAGGTCGCACTACACTAACTTGTAGTTTTAGCTGAACACTGTGAGGAGGACGCACTACACTAACTTGTAGCTTTAGCTGAACACTGTGCAGAGGTTGCACTACACTAACTTGTAGTTTTAGCTGAACACTGTGAGGAGGACGCACTACACCAACTTGTAGCTTTAGCTGAACACTGTGAGGAGGACGCACTACCCTAACTTGTAGCTTTAGCTGAACACTGTGCAGAGGTCACACTAAACTAACTTGTAGCTTTAGCTGAACACTGTGAGGAGGACGCACTACCCTAACTTGTAGCTTTAGCTGAACACTGTGCAGAGGTCACACTAAACTAACTTGTAGCTTTAGCTGAACACTGTGAGGAGGACGCACTACACTAACTTGTAGTTTTAGCTGAACACTGTTCAGAGGATGCACTACACTAACCTGTAGCTTTAGCTGAACACTGCGCAGAGGTCGCACTACACTAACTTGTAGTTTTAGCTGAACACTGTGAGGAGGACGTACTACACTAACTTGTAGCTTTAGCTGAACACTGTGCAGAGGTCGCACTACACTAACGTGTAGTTTTAGCTGAACACTGTGAGGAGAACGCACTACACTAACTTGTAGCTTTAGCTGAACACTGTGCAGAGGTTGCACTACACTAACTTGTAGTTTTAGCTGAACACTGTGAGGAGGACGCACTACACCAACTTGTAGCTTTATCTGAACACTGTGAGGAGGACGCACTACACTAACTTGTAGCTTTAGCCGAACACTGTGCAGAGGTCACACTACACTAACTTGTAGCTTTAGCTGAACACTGTGCAGAGGTCGCACTACACTCATGCCCCGTACACATGGTCGGACTTTGTTCAGACATTCCAACAAAAAAATCCTAGGATTTTTTCCGACGGATGTTGGCTCAAACCTGTCTTGCATACACACGGTCACACAAAGTTGTAGGAAAATCCGATCATTCTGAACGCGGTGACGTAAAACACGTACGTTGGGACTATAAACGGGGCAGTGGCCAATAGCTTTCATCTCTTTATTTATTCTGAGTAGGGATGAGCTTCGAGTTCGAGTCGAACTCATGTTCGACTCGAACATTAGCTGTTCGCAAGTTCGCCGAACACCGAACAATTTGGGGTGTTCGCGGCAAATTCGAATGCTGCGGAACACCCTTTAAAAGTCTATGGGAGAAATCAAAAGTGCTAATTTTAAAGGCTTATATGCAAGTTATTGTCATAAAAAGTGTTTGGGGACCCGGGTCCTGCCCCAGGGGACATGTATCAATGCAAAAAAAAGTTTTAAAAACGGACGTTTTTTCAGGAGCAGTGATTTTAATAATGCTTAAAGTCAAACAATAAAAGTGTAATATCCCTTTAAATTTCGTACCTGGGGGGTGTCTATAGTATGCCTGTAAAGGGGCGCATGTTTCCTGTGTTTAGAACAGTCTGACAGCAAAATGACATTTGGAAGGAAAAAACACATTTAAAACTACCCGCGGCTATTGCATTGCCGACAATACACATAGAAGTTCATTGATAAAAACGGCATGGGAATTCCCCCCAGGGAAACCCCGAACCAAAATTAAAAAAAAAAAAAAATGACGTGGGGGGTCCCCCTAAATTCCATACCAGGCCCTTCAGGTCTGGTATGGATATTAAGGGGAACCCCGGCCAAAATTTAAAAAAAAAAATGACGTGGGGTTCCCCCTAAATTCCATACCAGACCCTTCAGGTCTGGTATGGATTTTAAGGGGAACCCTGCGCCAAAAAAAAAAAAAAAACGGCGTGGGGTTCCCCCACAAATCCATACCAGACCCTTATCCGAGCACGCAACCTGGCAGGCCGCAGGAAAAGAGGGGGGGACGAGAGTGCGGCCCCCCCCCCCCTCCTGAACCGTACCAGGCCACATGCCCTCAACATTGGGAGGGTGCTTTGGGGTAGCCCCCCAAAACACCTTGTCCCCATGTTGATGAGGACAAGGGCCTCATGCCCACAACCGTGGCCGGTGGTTGTGGGGGTCTGCGGGCGGGGGGCTTATCGGAATCTGGAAGCCCCCTTTAACAAGGGGACCCCCAGATCCCGGCCCCCCCCCCTGTGTGAAATGGTAAGGGGGTACTTACCCCTACCATTTCACTAAAAAACTGTCAAAATAGTTAAAAATGACAAGAGACAGTTTTTGACAATTCCTTTATTTAAATGCTTCTTCTATCTTCCTTCATCTTCTTCTTCTTCTGGTTCTTCTGGCTCTTCTGGTTCTTCCTCCGGCGTTCTCGTCCAGCATCTTCTCCGCGGCGTCTTCTATCTTCTTCTCCTCGGGCCGCTCCGCACCCATGGCATGAGGGGAGGCTCCCGCTCTTCTCTTCATCTTCTTCTTCATCCTCTTCTCTTCTTCATCTTCTTCATCTTCATCTTCTCTTCTTTTCTTCTGCGGGCCGCTCCGCATCCATGCATGGAGGGAGGCTCCCGCTGTGTGACGGCATCTCCTCGTCTGACGGTTCTTAAATAACGGGGGGCGGGGCCACCCGGTGACCCCGCCCCCCTCTGACGCACGGGACGTGACGGGACTTCCCTGTGGCATTCCCCGTGACGTCACAGGGAAGTCCCGTCAAGTCACCGTGCGTCAGAGGGGGGCGGGGTCACCGGGTGGCCCCGACCCCCGTTATTTAAGAACCGTCAGACGAGGAGACGCCGTCACACAGCGGGAGCCTCCCTTCATGCATGGATGCGGAGCGGCCCGGAGAAGAAAAGAAGAGAAGATGAAGATGAAGAAGATGAAGAAGATGAAGAAGAGAAGAGGATGAAGAAGAAGATGAAGAGAAGAGCGGGAGCCTCCCCTCATGCCATGGGTGCGGAGTGGCCCGAGGAGAAGAAGATAGAAGACGCCGCGGAGAAGATTCCGATAAGCCCCCCGCCCGCAGACCCCCACAACCACCGGCCACGGTTGTGGGGATGAGGCCCTTGTCCTCATCAACATGGGGACAAGGTGTTTTGGGGGGCTACCCCAAAGCACCCTCCCAATGTTGAGGGCATGTGGCCTGGTACGGTTCAGGAGGGGGGGGGGCGCACTCTCGTCCCCCCCTCTTTTCCTGCGGCCTGCCAGGTTGCGTGCTCGGATAAGGGTCTGGTATGGATTTTTGGGGGAACCCCACGCCGTTTTTTTTTTTTTTTTGGCGCGGGGTTCCCCTTAAAATCCATACCAGACCTGAAGGGTCTGGTATGGAATTTAGGGGGAACCCCACGTCATTTTTTTTTTAAATTTTGGCCGGGGTTCCCCTTAATATCCATACCAGACCTGAAGGGCCTGGTATGGAATTTAGGGGGACCCCCCCACGTCATTTTTTTTTTTTTTAATTTTGGTTCGGGGTTTCCCTGGGGGGAATTCCCATGCCGTTTTTATCAATGAACTTCTATGTGTATTGTCGGCAATGCAATAGCCGCGGGTAGTTTTAAATGTGTTTTTTCCTTCCAAATGTCATTTTGCTGTCAGACTGTTCTAAACACGGGAAACATGCGCCCCTTTACAGGCATACTATAGACACCCCCCAGGTACGAAATTTAAAGGGATATTACACTTTTATTGTTTGACTTTAAGCATTATTAAAATCACTGCTCCTGAAAAAACGTCCGTTTTTAAAACTTTTTTTTGCATTGATCCATGTCCCCTGGGGCAGGACCCAGGTCCCCAAACACTTTTTATGACAATAACTTGCATATAAGCCTTTAAAATTAGCACTTTTGATTATTCATGTTCGTGTCCCATAGACTTTAACGGTGTTCGCGTGTTCGAGCGAACTTTTTTCCTGTTCGCATGTTCTGGTGCGAACCGAACAGGGGGGTGTTCGGCTCATCCCTAATTCTGAGCATGCGTGGCACTTTGCGTAGCTGAACACTGTGCAGAGCTCGCAAAAAACTAACTTGTAGCTTATTTAGCTGCTTGCGGTAGTGATAGGATCAGGAAAACACCACTAACCTTCGACAGGTAGCTTTAGGTGAACACTGTGCAGAGCTCGCAAAAAACTAACTTGTAGCTTATTTAGCTGCCTGCGGTAGTGATAGGATCAGGAAAACACCACCAACCTTCGACAGGTAGCTTTAGGTGAACACTGTGCAGAGCTCGCAAAAAACTAACTTGTAGCTTATTTAGCTGCCTGCGGTAGTGATAAGATCAGGAAAACACCACCAACCTTCGACAGGTAGCTTTAGCTGAACACTGCGCAGAGGTCGCACCACACTAACTTGTAGTTTTATCTGAACACTGCGAGGAGGACGCACTACACTAACTTGTAGCTTTAGCTGAACACTGTGCAGAGGTTGCACTACACTAACTTGTAGTTTTAGCTGCACACTGTGAGGAGGACGCACTACACCAATTTGTAGCTTTAGCTGAACACTGTGAGGAGGACGCACTACCCTAACTTGTAGCTTTAGCTGAACACTGTGCAGAGGTCAAACTAAACCAACTTGTAGCTTTAGCTGAACACTGTGAGGAGGACGCACTACCCTAACTTGTAGCTTTAGCTGAACACTGTGCAGAGGTCACACTAAACTAACTTGTAGCTTTAGCTTTACACGGTGAGGAGGACGCACTACCCTAACTTGTAGCTTTAGCTGAACACTGTGCAGAGGTCACACTAAACTAACTTGTAGCTTTAGCTGAACACTGTGAGGAGGACGCATTACACTAACTTGTAGTTTTAGCTGAACACTGTTCAGAGGACGAAACTACACTAACTTGTAGTTTTATCTGAACACTGTGAGGAGGACGCACTACACTAACTTGTAGCTTCAGCTGAACACTGTGCAGAGGTCGCACTACACTCATGCCCCGTACACACGGTCGGACTTTGTTCGGACATTCCAACAACAAAATCCTAGGATTTTTTCCGACGGATGTTGGCTCAAACTTGTCTTGCATACACACAGTCACACAAAGTTGTAGGAAAATCCGATTGTTCTGAACGCGGTGACGTAAAACACATACGTCGGGACTATAAACGGGGCAGTGGCCAATAGCTTTCATCTCTTTATTCTGAGCATGCGTGGCACTTTGTCCGTCGGATTTGTGTACACACGATCGGAATTTCCGACAATGGATTTTGTTGTCGGAAAATTTTATATCCTGCTCTCAAACTTTGTGTGTCGGAAAATCCGATGGAAAATGTGTGATGGAGCCCACACATGGTCGGAATTTCTGACAACAAGGTCCTATCCCACATTTTCCGTCGGAAAATCCGACCGTGTGTACGGGGTATAACTTGTAGTTTTAGCTGAACACTGTTCAGAGGAGGCACTACACTAACTTGTAATTTTAGCAGAACACTGTGCAGAGATCGCACTACACTAACTTGTAGTTTTAGCTGAACACTGTGCAGAGGTCACACTAAACTAACTTGTAGCTTTAACTGAACACTGTGAGGTGGACACACTACACTAATGCCCCGTACACACGGTCGGCTTTACCAACGGAAAATGTGTGATAGGACCTTGTTGTCGGAAATTCCGACTGTGTGTGGGCTCCATCAAACATTTTACATCGGATTTTCCGACACACAAAGTTTGAGAGCAGGATATACAATTTTCCGACAACAAAATCCGTTGTGGGAAATTCCGATCGTGTGTACACAAATCCGACGGACAAAGTGCCACGCATGCTCAGAATAAATAAAGAGATGAAAGCTATTGGCCACTGCCCGTTTATAGTCCCGACGTATGTGTTTTACGTCACCGCGTTCCGAACAATCGGATTTTCCAACAACTTTGTGTGACCGTGTGTATGCAAGACAAGTTTGAGCCAACATCTGTCGGAAAAAATCCTAGGATTTTGTTGTCGGAATGTCCGAACAAA
Source organism: Aquarana catesbeiana (assembly GCF_042186555.1). Taxonomy (NCBI): domain Eukaryota; kingdom Metazoa; phylum Chordata; class Amphibia; order Anura; family Ranidae; genus Aquarana; species Aquarana catesbeiana. The sequence continues at coordinate 44,350,436 of NC_133324.1, forward strand.
GTCCAACCCTGTGTACGGGGCATAACTCTAAATAGTCTAGCTGCCTGACTGTGGTACTAATAGGATCAAAAGAACACCAGCAATTTTCTTCAGGTAGCTGTAAATACTGTAACAAGACAAGCCTGCCTGTCAGTAGGAAGATAACAGGAACGGATCTAGCTAAACTGAATACAGTGTGTATATATATATATATATATATATATATATATATATATATATATATATATATATATATATATATACACAATACACTGTAAGTGCAGCTAACTCACTGACTGTCCTGCCTAATCTAACTAACTCAAATGAAATGACACTGTCTCCCTGTCTATCTAAGCACGCTGGAACACACTACACAGGGCCGCCGTGCAGGCGGCCTTATATAGTGTGGGGCGTGTTCTAAACCCCCTGAGCCATAATTGGCCAAAGCCACCCTGACTTTGGCCAATTACAGCTCTCTCTCTACTGACGGCGCTGTGATTGGCCAAGCATGCGGGCCATAGTGCATGCTTGGCCAATCATCAGCCAGCAATGCACTGCGATGCCGCAGTAAATTATGGGCCGTGACGCGCCACACGAATTTGGCACGAACGGCCCATAGCATTCGCAATTCGGCAAACGATCGAACAGCCGATGTTCAAGTCGAACATGGGTTCCACTCGAATGCGAAGCTCATCCTTATTCTCCTCTGACATCAACAAGGAATTTTCCTCTACACAACTCCTGCTCACTGGATATTTTCTCTTTTTTGGGCCATTCTCTGTAAACCTGAGAGATGATTGTGCATGAAACTCCTAGTAGATCAGCAGTTTTTGAAATACTCAGACCTGCCACCAACAACCATGTCACATTCAAACTCACTTAAATCCCCTTTCTTCCCCATTCTGATGCTCGGTTTTAACTTCAGCAAGTCATCTTCACCACGTCTAAATGCCTAAATGCATTGAGTTGCTGCCATGTGATTGGCTAATTGGCAATTTGTGTTACCAAGCAATTGAACAGGTGTACCTAATAAAGGCCGTGGGTGTATAATTTTAGTTTAATTTCACATTACCCTGATTTATACACAAATTAAGGATAGGGTTGAAGCACAGTTACACTGGTTACCTTGGTAGTCATGTATGTACTGTACAAAGATAAGGTTTAGTGACGGCTCCATAAATGATTCCTAAACATTGATTTCTAAGTAAAATATTAAAATATAGAAAAAACTTACAGTGCCTTGAAAAAGTTTTCATAAACCTTGAAATTTTTGTCATGTTACAACCAAAAACGTAAATGTATTTTATTGGGATGTTATGTGATAGACCAACACACAGTGGCACATAATTGTGAAGTGGATGGAAAATGATAAAAGGTTTTACGTTTAGGCCAAAAAGTAAAATTTTGGTCTCATTTGACCAGATCACCTTCTTCCACGTGTTTGCTGTGTCTCCCACATGGCTTCTCGCAAACTAGAAACGGGACTTCTTATGGCTTTCTTTCAACAATGGCTTTCTTCTTGCCACTTTTCCATAAAGGCCAGATTTGTGGAGTGCACGACTAATAGTTGTCCTGTGGACAGATTCTCCCACCTGAGGTACCATGGGCCTCTTGGCTGCTTCTCTGATTAATGCTCTCCTTGCCCGACCTGTCAGTTTAGGTGGACGGCCATGTCTTGGTAGGTTTGCAGTTGTGCCCTACTCTTTCCATTTTTTGGATGATAGTTTGAACAGTGATCCGTGAGATGTTGAAAGCTTGTTTTTTTTTTATAACCTAACCCTGCTTTAAACTTCTCCACAACTTTATTCCTGACCTGGCTGGTGTGTTCCTTGGCCTTCACAATGCTATTTGTTCACTAAGGTTCTCTAACAAACCTCTGAGGTCTTCACAGAACATCTGTATTTATACTGAGATTAACTTACACACAGGTGGATTCTATTACTAATTAGGTGACTCTTAAAGGCAATTGGTTCCACTGGATTTTAGTTAGGGGTATCAGAGTAAAGGGGGCTGAATACAAATGCACGACACACTTTTCACATATTTGTAAAAAAAATTGAAAACCATTTATGATTTTGCTTCCACTTCACAATTATGTGCCACTTTGTATTGGTCTATCGCATAAAATCCCAATAGAATACATTTAAGTTTTTGGTTGTAACATGATAAATGATGTGGTAAATTTCAAGGGGTATAAATACTTTTTCAAGGCACTGTATGATATGTGTGAATACATGAGCAGATCTATCTACCTCAAAAGTTCTGATAAAGAAGTATAATTCTATGTATTTTGCTAATGATTAAATAACATTACAATGCTCAAAAGGTAATGTTAGAGCTTAGAACAGATGGTTCTTCTCTAGATTCTTAGAACGCGTTTTGTTTGTAACATGGAAACAGTTAATCTTCTTGTTCTGCAATAAGGGATTTTAAAAATGAGAGGTCTCTTAGAGCCCATTCACACAGGGACGACTTGTCAGGCGACCTAGTCGCCTGACAAGTCGCCTCCCGTTCTGTGCTATGGAACCGTTCTAAGGGGAGCGACGCAAGTCGCTCCGACTTAGAAAAAGGTTCCTGTACGACTTCGAGGGCGACTTGGGGCGACTTGCATAGACTTCTATACAGAAGTCGTTTTGAAAGTCGCCCGGGCAGTCGTTTGCAGGTCGCCTCGCTGAGGCGACCTGCAAGTCGTGTTGCCCCTGTGTGAATGGGGTCTTATAGTGAGCAATGGGTTTGGTTTACCAAAATTGGAGAGAGCAAAATCTGGCAGCTCTGCATAGAAACCCACCAGCTTCCAATTTTTTTTTGTCAAAGCTTAATTAAAGAAGCTGTGCTTAGAAACTGATTGGCTACCATGCACAGCTGCACCAGATTTTACACTCTCCAGTTTTAGTAAATCAACCCCAATGTGTTGCTTGTTCAAATTCTTAAGTGTATACTTTAATGTGTAAAATGTTCTTAGAAAACCTTTTACGTGGATCATGGAGCAAGTTAATCTTCTTGTTCTACAATAAGGGATTTGGAAATCTAGAGGTCTGTCAAGCTGATAAATTGTTCCAAGATAACAAGAATGCATGTCTCTAATAGTGAACAATGTGTTGCTTGCGCAAATTCTTGAGCGTATGCTTTAATGTTTAAAATGTGTATGTTTGCGAGGGTCCTACATGTTCACCAGTCAGAACTGGAGCATAAAAGCCTCTATGTTAGACCTAAAGACCACATTCTGGAAACTGATGTCATCTGGGATGCTCTAATCATTTATTTTCTGTATACATGCACAGATTTACACTCTAAACAGCATGGATGGATGAATATAAAATGACAGCTACTATAATCGACAGCCGTGTGTGCTGTGGCTGTCTGAATTCAATAACCAGCAGTATAGATTCAGTGTAGAGAGATCTATGCATGTACAATTGGCCATTCACCTTTTTTGATGTTTCAGTAGATTTTTGTCAAGGTGCTGACAGGGTCACTCACAGCTCAAAGTTAAGCCTATTCCTGCTCTGGTGTATGTCCAACTTAATTCTTCTGCTAAGAAAATACAGTTTGTTTTGTTGGGGCCCTCAGTGAAGCTACTATTCAGACAGTGGCCAAAGTGGGCTCTGCACTTAGTAAAATATGATGTAAATGATACATTTTCCCTGTTCAGACATGAGATCGCAAAGTCTGGCAGAGGGAAGTCTCAGAACCAATTCCCTTTGCAGCCCTCAGATGTGGTCAGATGCTAAAAGTTGAAAAAAACATATATTTCCTTCGACCATGTCCCCTCCCCAAACTTTTCCTTCAAGATAAATGACACAATTATTAGTCTATTCCCTCATGTCAGCACGCTAGGTGCAATCCTGGACTCTGACCTCTCCTTTTTATTCCACAACCAATCACTGTCCAAATCTTGCTACCTTAATCTCCATAATATCTCCAAAATGCACTCCTTCTTGCCAATGACACCACCAACATGCAAATAAACTCTCTTAGTATCCCTCACCTTGACTATAACACCTCCCCCCTCATTGGCCTACCACTACACAGGTTATCCCAGCTATAGTGCTGCTGCTAGATGTATGCACCTAACCATCAGCTCATTAACCACCAAGCCTTTTTGCCAATTTCTCCACTGGCTTTCGCTCATCTAACAACTAAAATTCTTACTACTAACAAGAGCCCTGCCCTGAGGAGCTACATCAACAACCTCATCTCCAAATATCATTCAAACCATCCTCTCCGCTCCCGCAAGACCTCCTGCTCTCTAGCTCCCTCAACTCCTTCTCCTATGTTCTCTTCCAAGACTACTTCAGAGACTCTTTCATCCTTTGAAACATTCTAATGCAATCTGTCTGGCTATCTCCTGCTCTGTCCGCCTTCAGACAATCCCTGAAAACTCATCTGTTCAGGGAAGCCTATCCTGCCACCACCTAAAATCTATACTTTTATTTTCTCATTAGCTCATCCAATACATTTATTACCTTTTGTATCATTTGCAGTTCTTTTTAGATTGTGAGCTCCCATGAGCAAGGCCCTCCTAACCCTCTTGCATTGAATTATATTGTAACTGTACTGTTTACCTTTATTTTGTAAAGCACTGTGCAAACAGTTGGCGCTATATAAATCCTGTAGAATAATTATAACAAACCCACAATGTTTGGTCAAAGTACCTTCTTACGTTTCTATACAAAAAAAATTCTAAAAAATAATTTACAGACTATTGCACTATACTATTTTACCTGCTTAAATCTGTTAATATTAAAACTGTGATTAAACTTGTTGAAAAAATGTATAGCTTCAGCCATAGCTTCTACTGCAATATACACTCGTAGAGATTCTTCGCAAAGCATACTTGCTTTAATTTTTGGAAAAAGGAGTCTTATGAAATTCTGACTAAAAATAGTAATTTTTTGGAAATAAATATTTTTCCCATTTTGAGTTGATGTTATATTGTAAAAATTAATAATCAGTTCATCCATCAGCTGTTCAATTTCTGAATGTCTTGACAATAGATTGTCATCAAACGGACTGTCATCATTAAGAATTTGCGGATCATTCAACTGTAAAGACAAAGAGGTTTTAACATTTGTCCGAAAGTATGCGGTCTTGAGATCACCTGAAGTCCAGCCTGTGGGAAGTATAATCATATTGTTTCTATTGAATTGAGAGTATCTATTAAGGTATCTCCGAGCATTGCTTGTGAAGGAACCACAAAGTATTAAAACTTTACAATGCACTTTACTAAGTGTGTCTGTCCACTGATCCATTGTATCCATAGTCATTCTTTTTTCAAAAGCCACACAAATCTCCTGGGAAGCCAAATTTCTCTTCAGAATTTGCGCTTCATTCTCTCCGGTATCATTGTCTGAAAAAAGTATTCCAACCCAATTCCAGCCAAAATGTTTCACTAGTTTGGCAATTGCTAAATAATAGACATAATCATTCTGAACGGTCCTGAATACATGCGGGTAAAGGAGTCTGTCACTTAATGAGTAATCGGTGGCTCCATTGCTGACCTGAAAGGAGGAGGAATAACTATTAACAGGGCTGGCACCAACATAAGGCTGCTTAGACAGCCGCTTTAGGGCATCAAAATGGGAAGTGGCGCTGGTGGAGCTTTGATGGTCGCAATGGTGACACTGCCTATGCTCTAGGGGACCGTGAGGCCTTCTTTTCACATTAGGTTTTACACTTTAACATTCACTGGAACAGATCCCTGTATTTTCCTCCTGCAGCCTCTGAAAGACTGCTTCTCCTCCTTTCCCTCCCGTCGGCATTCTGTGGCTGCTGGAGGAAAATACAGGGGATCTGTTCCAGTATATGCTTCCCCTCCCACTCCTCCTATCCAGGTTCTACTTCCTTCTGCTACCCTGGGCCACTTACTGTATGTGCTCCCCTGGTACCCCCTCCCACAGCGCTGCCGGCTTCACCTCTTCTCCCACCAGCTGCGGCACAGGATTGCTTCAGGATGTAAAACAGGGAAGGGGCTGGTAAATTCATAATTTACTGGCCCCTACCCTTTCTGAATGAAAACAGTGAGTGATCAGGACTGATCACTTACTGTGTTCATTTATAACTGTGTTTACTATGCTTTGGTTTGTGAATGAACAGGGAGGGTGTGCTTTTCCTGTTCATTCATTCTGTGTAGCTAAGGCTGCAGTGATGGAGATTGAGGACTGTGTCCTCAATCTAATTTCTCTGTCTCAAAAATGAGACATTAGGGGTTTAGAACTGTGATATTTCACCAAAGCTCCTTAAAGGGCTGATAAAAAAATTGTAGAAAATAATAAAAAAAAAATAAAAATAACAAAGGTAAAAACAACTGATACTGTCCACTGCCCTATTGACACCATCCACTGTTCTACTGACCCCGTTCTCTGCCCTACTGACAAAGTCCACAGCCATACTGACACTGTCCATTTCTCTACTGACTGACACCTTCCACTACCCTACTGACACCATCCACTGTGGTATAGTCAGAGCAGAGGACATGGGGTATGCATTGTGGAGAAGAGGGGTTAGGGGGAGGATGGTGGAGAAAGCCTGTGAAGACAACAATCCTTTGCACCGGCCATGACTTTTAACTATAATGTTACTATATTTCAAAGTTACATTCATATCCAGTTGGCGCTAAAATTATAATTAGAGACTGCACTGTACAAATATTTAAAAATACAAATGATCTTTTAGATTAAATCAGCTAAATACATTTCAGGTGCATTAAAACAAAACATGTATTTCTATATACTGTAGAATGCAGCCAGAGCCTGAGTAGAAAAACTGGCCCCTGCCAGCATGCTGTAGAGAAGAATCGTTGCTCTCTGTGTTGAAACAGTGGTCTACCTGCAGAGGCATGATAGGCCCCCGGTTGAGTCAGATCTGTGGCTCTCCAATCAGCAAGGGTCATAAGTATTATACAATATAGTTTGGTATTATCAGGGGACATGTTGGACCTCTGCAGAGAGACCACTGTTTTCACACAGAGAACAGTAACCTTTGTCTGCAGCAGGCTGGCAGGGGATAGGCGTCCCTACTCAGGCTAAATTATACATACCCAAAAAAACTATGCAAATCAGGAGAGCCGACATCAACCTTGCTTTACTTGTTATCTGCTTGCTTTGGATCACCAATTCTGGCTACCCAGAAAAAAACAGTTTACCCACATTTTCAAAAAGAAGTCAGCAAAAGATAAACTACATTTCTCTCAGTATATATACATAAAGATGTAATTTCATAATTACAAACTCTAGCACAGCTTTGTATTAATTTTGCTTAAAGCCTAGTTGAAGCCTACTTTATGTTTTTGGTGTTCCCCACTGACAGCTGAATGTAAAAAAACAATGGCAGCAATAAAAAAATAAAAAATACAAACAGAGCGAGAGTCTCCTTCCGTTCCATACCAGGCACTTCAGGTGTGGTATGGATTTTAAGGGAAATCCCACACCAAAATGAAAAAAAAACGGCGTGGGATCCCCTCAGAATCCATACCAAACCCTTATCCAAGCATACAGCTTGGCAGACCAGGAAAGGGGAGGAGGGTGGGCGAGCATCCTCCCTCCTGAACCATACCAGGCCACATTCCCTCAACATGGCAAGGTGCTTTGGGGTAGGGGGCTCCCCTGCAAAACACCTAGTCTCCATGTTGATGAGGACAAGGACCTTTTCCCCACAGCCCTGGCCCAGTGGTTATGGGTGTGTGGGGGGGGACTTATCGGGATCTCGTAGCCCCATTAACAAGAGGGCCCCCAGATCCAGCCCCCTTATGACAAGTAAGTCCTTTATTAAAAAATAAACACAATGTCCCCTAGAGTAGATCCATCATCAATGACGATGAACTCTGGTCGCCGACCCCCCCCCCAAATAAGTCCTCACGTGATGAAGGCTCCCATCATCTGACAGCTCATCCGCCTCCCACCACTAATAAACTAAAGAGCAGGGGCACCCGGTGATGTCACTGTATAGCCCCCCTTCTGACATCTTTTTTTACTATATACCCATGGGGGTACAGGATCTGGGGGCCCCCTTGTGGAAGGGGGCTTCAAGATTCTGATAAGCCCTCTGCCTGCAGACCCCCACAACCACTGGCCAGGGTTTTGGGCAAGAGGCCCTTTGTACCCATCAACATGAGTACAAGGTGATTTAGTGATGTCACTGTATGGCCCTGCCCCCTGGTGATGTCATCAACCCAGGGCATTCTGGGCAGATGGCATCACATGGGGCGGAGTCACCCAGTGATAACATTGGGTGGCCCTGCCTTTTCATTTATTTAGTGGTGGAGCTGTCAGTCTTTGGAAGCCATTGTCGGCTGCAGGCTTTTTTTTTCGGGTCAGCAGCCAGCATTCATCGTGATTGATGTTGGATCTACTCCTGGGGACAGTTTGTTTATTTTATTTTTTAATAAAGGGCTTGTCAAAAATTGCCTCCTGTGTTTATTTACACAACACTTTTTTTGGTGAATCAGTAGGGGTACTATTCTTATTCACATAGGGGGGACCAGGGTCTGTGGGCCCCTTTGTCAAAGGGGGCTTCCAGATTCTGATAAGCCCCCACCCCCAGATCCCCACAATCACTGGCAATCACTGGACAGGGTTGTGGGGAAGAGGCCCTTGTCCCCATCAACATGAGGACAAGGCGCTTTGGTGACGTCACCGTATGACCCCACATCCTTGTGACATCATCAACTGGGGCATGCTGGGCCGATGACATCACAAGGGGTGGGGTCACCCAGTGACATAATCGGGTGGCCCCACCTTTTAATGTATTTAGTGGGGGGAGGTGGTGAAGCTGTCATTCCGCGCCTCCATGGGGTGCAGACCTTTTTTTTTTATTTTGGGTCAACTGGCATTCATCATGATTGACATTGGATCTACTCCGGGGTACAATTTTTTTAAATAACGCACTTGTCAAAAGTTGCCTCCCGTCTTTATTTACACAACACTTTTTTTATTGGTGAATGAGTAGGGGTGCTATGTACCCCATACTCATCCACATGTAGGGGCTGGATCTGGGGGCCCTCTTGTTAAAGGGGGCTTCCAGATTCCGATAAGCCCCTCGCCCGCAGACCCCAACAATCACCGGCTAGAGTTGTGGGGAAGAGGCCCTTGTCCCCATTGTCGCCATTTTTTAAAATTGTTAAAACAGCCTGCTTTAGCGTTTTTTGATCCAGTATTTTTCCAGCATTTTTTTTTAGCTCCTGGTGTGCATGAATCCTAATAATGGAAAATGGGACAAAATCCTTAGCGATTGTGCTAGGTGTGTCTTCATTTGTTTGACTGACTTTGCATTTACAAAAACTTTAATTGTTCGAGTTTATATACACTTTAACTTTCACAGACTGTCATGTTTTTGTAAAATGTATATTGTTTTCTCAGTTGACTTATTATTACATTAATATTATTACAAATATACAAGTACTTTTCACTCACCTGTGTGTATCTGTACAGTCCAAGGATTTGGGCGATTGGGATTGTAGTGGTTGAATATTGATCTCCAATAACACCAGCCAGCTTGCCTTGTCCTTTATAGGAATAATTAGGAAATGTCCCATTTGGTCCAGATAAGATCTGCAGAACACTCTGTACAGCCTTCCTGGGTTCCAACCATGAATCGAATACATGGAAGCCTAGAGTGATATTGGGTAAGATATCTGAATCCTGGTTAATATTATCAATTGCGTAAAGGAAAGCTAGTAGGTTTTTGTAATACATGAAAGATGGGCTAAAAAAAGATTTTTCCAAAACAGTACATTAAAATTTCTATACAGATATGTCAAATGTTTTAAAAATATTCATACATGTGATCAGCATTAAATACAGAGGGAAAAGCTTTTGGCCAATCCTTTCTGGGGAATGAATAAAACAGCAAAAACAATGTTGAGTTAATGCTAAGTTTCACAAAGCAGGTCTGTAAATGAAAGTCTCACCACTGAATGTTTAAACCAATCATGTGGCCTTTAAAGATCCAGAACACCTACTTGTGGGCTCTTTTGGTATATTCTGCATAGGTCTGGCAGTGATCAGCCAAACTGTCAATGTTCAGTTCAGCAGGTGTTCGGTGAACTTCATTGAAACCAGTTAAATTGAAAATGCAAATTTTCTGCTCTAATAGGCAAGAGGGTGCAAAAAAAAGGGAGTGGGTGAGTACTGCCTTTGAGAACAATGCAAGGTGAGGCACAATCCTGGGAGGTTGACATATGACGTCCTCCCAGAACAACAGTGCTCCCATCCGACCATCATTTTACAATAGGCTAGGCGGGAAGGCATTAAAGTGAACCCATATACTGTACATACCAGACCTCTTGATTCTGGTACAGGTTTTAAGGGGGCTTCCACACAAAAAAAAGTGAGTTCCCCCTAAAACCCCCCAAATCCGGAAGCCCCCTTTAACAAGGAGTCCCAACCCCCCAGGTGAATGAGTATGGGGTACATTATACCTCTACTCATTCACCAAAAAAGTGTCAAAAATAAATAAAAACAGTGGACAGTGTATTAAAAATCTAAAAAAAAAAACAATGTCCCCCCGATGTAGATCCATCGTCAATCGAGATAATTGATAAGATCCCCCCGCCCCAAAGCACCCCCCCCCCATGTTGAGGGCATGTGGCCTGGTATGGTTCAGGAGGGGGGATGCTCACTCATCCCCCCTTTCCTGAGCTGCCGGGCTGCATGCTCAGATAAGGGTCTGGATTTGGGGGGGACCCCACGCCAATTTCTTTTTCATTTTGGCATGGAGTTCTCCTTAAAATCCATACCAGACCCGAAGGTCCTGATATGGATTGGGGGGACCTCCACACCATTTTTTTTATGTTTTTGTATTGCCAGCATTGTTATGTTTACATTTCAGCTGTCAGTGGGAAAGCCTGCTAACAGCTGATCATTGTTTGTTAAGGGTGGGGGGGGGGGGGGGCGGCTTGCCAGCCCGCTGCTTAACAACCAGCTATTCTTCACACAGAATTTGAATCGGTCATTCATTTTTGACCAATCCGAATGATAATCATTTTGGAATTCGTTAGAAAACGAATAAACAAAACAGAATTACTATTTCATATGGAGATTGGGATACATCTCAAAACAACCAAAAATTTGCCTGAATTTGGTTTTCCAAGTATGTGTGTATGATATTTATTCTCTAACAATTCTCATAGCCCTGAATAGCCCTGTATATTCTGCTTCCTAAGAAGACATCTTCTATTTTTTTTAAGTTGTCACCCTCAGCTGGTGCCATTTCCTGGGGGAGGGAGTTTTCACATTTTTACTGCTCCTTTATTCTAACTTCAGCTCATAGCCACATGTCCTCTTAGGCTCGGTTCACATAGGGGCGACGTGTCAGGCGACCTAGTCGCCTGACAAGTCGCCTCCCGTTCTGTGCTACGGAACCGTTCTAATAGGAGCGACGCAAGTCGCTCCGACTTAGAAAAAGGTTCCTGTACTACTTTGGGGGCGACTTGAGGCGACTTGCATAGACTTCTATGCAGAAGTCGTTTTGCAAGTCGCCTCGGAAGTCGTTTGCAGGTCGCCTCGCTGAGGCGACCTGCAAGTCGTGCCGCCCCTGTGTGAACCGGCACTTAACCTTAGAGTAAACAATTTCTCACAGTTATTGGAGCCACCCTTGACATATTTGTACATTGTAATCTTATCCCCGCTTAAATGCTTCTTCTTCAGAGAGAATAACTGTAATCTATGTAATAGATTCTCATAGCTGAGATCCTCCACCCATCTTATTATTTGTTTTGCCCTAAGCTGAAGTCTTTCTAATTCAGCAATGTCTTTCCTGAGGATTGGTGATCAAAACTGAACTGCATATTGTCTTCTTGGAGAGAGTTATTTGACAGATAGAAATAATGTTATCTGTGTTATACAGATATACAATATCTCACAAAAGTGAGTACACCCCTCACATTTTTGTAAATATTTTATTAGATCTTTTCATGGGATAACACTGAAGAAATGACACTTTGCTACAATGTAAAGTAGTGAGTGTACAGGGTATATAACATAATAAATTTGCTGTCCCCTCAAAATAACTCAACACACAGCCATTATTGTCTAAACTACTGGCAACAAAAGTGAGTACACCCCTAAGTGAAAATGTCCAAATTGGGCCCAAAGTGCCAATATTTTGTGTGGCCACCATTATTTTCCAGCACTGCCTTAACCCACTTGGGCATGGAATTCACCAGAGCTTCGCAGGTTGCCACTGCAGTCCTCTTCCACTTCTCCATGACGACATCACAGAGCTGGTGGATGTTAGAGACCTTGCGCTCCTCCACCTTCCGTTTGAGGGTGACCCACAGATGCTCAATAGGGTTTAGATCTGGAGACATGCTTGGCCAGTCTATCACCTTTACTCTCAGCTTATTTAGAAAGGCAGTGGTCGTCTTGGAGGGGTGTTTGGGGTCATTATCATGTTGGAATAGTGCCCTGCGGCCCAGTCTCCGAAGGGAGGGGATCATGCTCTGCTTCAGTATGTCACAGTACTTGTTGGCATTCATGGTTCCCTCAATGAACTGTAGCTCCCCAATGCTGGCAGCACTCGTGCAGCCCCAGACCATGACACTCCCACCACCATGCTTGACTGTAGGCAAGACACAATTGTCTTTGTACTCCTCACCTGCCTGCCGCCACACACGTTTGACACCATATGAACCAAATACGTTTATCTCATCAGACCACAGTACACGGTTCCAGTAATCCATGTCCTTAGTCTGCTTGTCTTCAGCAAGCTGTTTGCGGTCTTTCTTGTGCATCATCTTTAGAAGAGGCTTCCTTCTGGGATGACAGCCATGCAGACCAATTTGATACAGTGTACGGCATATGATCTGAGCACTGACAGGCTGACCCCCCACCCCTTCAACCTCTGCAGCAATGCTGGCAGCACTCATATGTCTATTTCCCAAAGACAACCTCTGGATATGATGCGGAGCACGTGCACTCAACTTCTTTGGTCTACAATAGCGAGTCAGTTTTTGACAATTGCTTTATTAAAAAAATAAAAACAATGTCCCACCATGTAGATTCATCATCAATCACAACCCCTACTGCCCAGGGTTGTGGGGAAGAGTTGCATGGGTGGGTCATGCTGGGTCATGTGAAGTCATGCTGTGTTGGTGATATCACAAGAGGGTGGTGCCAACAGCTGACGTCACCAGATGGCTCTGCCCTTACCTATACTCATTCACATATGGTGCTGGGATCTGGGGGAGCAGACCCCCACAACCATAGCCTAGAGTTGTCAGGACAAGGCCCTTGTCTCCATTAGCATATGGACAAGGTGCTTTCACAAAGCAGGTCTGTAAATTAAAGTCTCACCACTGAATGTTTAAACCAATCATGTGGCCTTTAAAGATCCAGAACACCTACTTGTGGGCTCTTTTGGTATATTCTGCACAGGTCTGGCAGGTAGTGATCAGCCAAACTGCCAATGTTCAGTTCAGCAGGTGTTCGGTGAACTTCGCTGAAACCAGTTAAATTGAAAATGCTAATTTTCTGCTCTAATAGGCAAGAGGGTGCAAAAAAAGGGAGTGGGCGAGTACTGCCTTTGAGAACAATGCAAGGTGAAGCGCAATCCTGGGAGGTTGTCATATGACGTCCTCCCAGAACAACAGTGCTCCCATTCGACCATCATTTTACAATAGGCTGGGCGGGAAGGCATTAAAGTGAACCCATTTGAGTCTCGCATGGATTTTAAGAGGGTACTTCACAAAAAATAAAAAATAAAAAAAACAAAAAAAAAGCATGAGGTTCCCCAGGATATACTGTACATACAAGACCCTTTGATTCTGGTACAGACTTTAAGGGGGTCTCCATGCAAAAAAAAGTGAGTTCCCCCTTTAAAACCCCCCAAATCTGGAAGCCCCCTTTAACAAGGAGTCCCAACCCCCCAGGTGAATGAGTATGGGGTACATTTCTACTCATTCACCAAAAAAAGTGTCAAAATTAAATAAAAACAGTGGACATTTATTTAAGAATCTAAAAAAAACAAAAAAAAAACAATGTCCCCCGATCTAGATCCATCGTCAATCATGACGATTGATAAGATCCCCCCGCCCCAAAGTACCCCCCCATGTTGAGGGCATGTGGCCTGGTATGGTTCAGGAAAGGGAGGGGCGCTCGCTCATCCTCCCCCTTTCCTGCCAGGCTGAGTGCTTGAATAAGGACTTTGGGGGGCGGGGTTTATTTGCCATGGGGTTCCCCTTAAAATCCATACCAGATCCAAAGGGCCTGGCATGCAAAGGGGGGCCACCGTTTTTGTTTTTTTTTTCATTTTTTTTGTATTTTTTTTAATTGTATATTGTTTTATAGAGTCAATTTAAATGTCTTTTTTTTCTTTACAAATGTCAGTTTTGTTGCACCAGGTTCTATACACAGTACAGATGTGCCACTTTACAGGCAGAGTAAGGGGACCCCCAGGCACTAAATTTTAAGGAATTTTTCACTTTTATTGTTTTAATTTAAGCATCAGTAAAATCGCTGCTCCTTTAAAAATTTTTTTTTTTTTTTACACTTTCGCATTTATACATGTCCCCCAGGGCAGTACCCAGGCCTTCATAACCTTTTTATAGCCAATAACTTGCATATAATCCTTCAAAATGGGGATGTTTGATTTTTCATGTTCGGGTCCCATACACTTTAACCACTTGCCACCCGCCATCCCTCATATAACGGGCAGGCGGCACGGCTCTCGTTCTGGGAGGGTGTCATATGATGGCCCTCCATTTAAACAGGGAATGTGTGCGATCGTGTGCACGCATCCTTGTTCCTTTGGTGGCGGTATGTCATGGAGACATCGCTCGCCACCGAGGGGGGTGAACAGCCATTGGGCATGGCTGTTTACCACGTGATCTGCCGTGATGAAGTCACAGCCGATTACAGGTGGTACCGCCCCATTTTGCATAGGGCATGCTCGCGATCTCGAGCGCGCTGCACATGCACGTCGGTGGCGGCGTGTTCCCGGGAACACTGCTCATCACCGACGCTGGTAAACAGCCATTGGCCTGTGGCTGTTTACCATGTGATCGGCTGTGATCCTTTCACAGCCGATCACTAAATGTCAACAAACCGCGGTAACGAGATGTTACCGGGTTCTCCTCCTCACACACCGATTGTGTGTGAGAAGGAGATTGCAGTAACGTCTCGTTACCGCCTACAGTGTACACCAATCACACTGATTGCCCCCCCAATAAAGAGGACCTGTCACCACCCATAAAAGTACCTGTCACAGCTCATCTGAGTACCTGTCAGTCCATATGAGTACCTGTCACAGTCCATCAGAGTACCCAAGTACCTGTCACAGTCCATCAGAGTACCCGAGTACCTGTCACAGTCCATCAGAGTACCCGAGTACCTGTCACAGTCCATCTGAGTACCCGAGTACCTGTCACAGTCCATCTGAGTACCCAAGTACCTGTCACAGTCCATATGAGTACCCAAGTACCTGAGTACCTGTTACAGTCCATATGAGTACCCAAGTACCTGAGTACCTGTCACAGTCCATATGAGTACCTGAGTACCTGTTATAGTCCATATGAGTACCGAGTACCTGAGTACCTTTCACAGTCCATATGAGTACCCAAGTACCTGAGTACCTGTCATAGTCCATATGAGTACCGAGTACCTGAGTACCTGTCACCGCCCTTCAGAGTACCCGAATACCAGTCACCAGGCCATCAGAGTACCCGAGTACCTGTCACCAGGCCATCAGAGTACCCGAGTACCTGTCACCAGGCCATCAGAGTACCCGAGTACCTGTCACCAGGCCATCAGAGTACCCGAGTACCTGTCACCAGGCCATCAGAGTACCCAAGTACAGGTCACCAGCCCATCAGAGTAACTGAGTACCTGTCACCAGCCCATGAGAGTACCCGAGTACCTGTCTGCAGCTCATCAAGTTACCCAAGTACCTGTCTCCAGCCCATCAGAGTACCCAAGTACCTATTTGCATCCTATGCCTCACAGAATATATGTTGGGGTATTTGCTTTCCAAATGGGGTAATTTTGGGGGTAATTCCATTGTCCTTGTGCTCAAGGACCTTCAAAAGTGTGATAGGTAGGAATGAACAGAGATGTGTAATTTATGCTCCTAGAACGCCTGAAGGTACTGCTTCAATGTTGGGCCTCTGTATGTGGCCAGGCTGTGTAAAAGTCTCACACATGTGGTATCGCCATACTCAGGAAGAGTAGCAGAATGTATTTTGGGCTATATACATGCTATGTGTTAGAAATATCTTATAAATTGACAACTTTGTGTAAAAAAAATGCGTGTTCATTTTTTTTCCACATTTTCCAAAAACTTCTGGAAAAAAATGAACCGTTCAAAAGACTCATTATGCCTCATAGATTATACGTTGGAGTGTTTGCTTTCCAAAATGGGGTCATTTTGTGTGCAATTCCATTGTCCTGGTGCTCCAGGACCTTCAAAAGTGTAATAGGTGGTTGAGAAATGAAGTGTCATTTATGCTCGTAGAACGCCTGAAGGTGCTACTTCAATGTTGGTCCTTTGTATGTGGCCAGGCTGTGGCCAGGCTGTGTAAAAGTCTCACACATGTGGTATCGCCATACTTGGGAAGAGTAGCAGAATGTATTTTGGGGTGTAATTTGTTGTATGCATATGCTGTGTGTGAGAAATAACCTGATAATTTGACAATTTTATAAAGAATTCTGGGAAAAAATTACAACTTAAAAAAACTCATCATGCTACTTACTCAATACCTTGGAATGTCTACTTTCTAAAAAGGGGTCATTTGGGGGGTATTTGTACTTTCCTGACTTGTTAGTGTCTCAAGAAATGAGATTCACCTGATGTACTGAAGGCCTGATCAGATGTGATCAATTTTCAGTGATTGGCACCATAGTTTGTAGACTCTATAGCTTTCACAGAGACCAAATAATATACACTAATTTGGGTTATTTTTACCAAAGATATGTAGCAGTATAAATGTTGGCCAAAATTTATGAAGAAAAATTACTAATTAGCAAAATGTTATGACAGAAACAAAGAAAAAGGCATTTTTTCACAAAATTTACGGTCATTTTTTTTTTATAGCACAAAAAATGAAAAACCCACTAGTGATTAAATACCACCAAAAGAAAGCTCTATTTTGTGAAAAAAAGGACACAAGTTTCATATGGGTACATTGTTGCATGAAATTCAAACCCTGAGAGCGCTTAAAGCTGAAAATTGGTCTAGGTAGGAAGGGGGTGTAAGTGCACTGTATTGAGGTGGTTAATAGAGTTTGCGGGTCCAAACTTTTTCTCTGTTCAGGAGTTCTGATGAGAATCGAACAGGGGGGTGTTCGGCCCATCAATACTAAGGAAGCAGCTGGCAACACTGTAAAGCATTAGCCTGAAAGCAAGTTTGGACCATACCCATCAGTTGGGTGGTGAAGACTCCAGAGCAGAATAATTGGGTAACAGTTAGATGGGGTAGAGGGAAGGGAAGCCAGTCCTGAGCTGACACATCCCAATAAATACACCCGGTTGAGTGATATTGGGGACATCCGTCAAGAAGTGGCAGTGCTGGAGCAGAGTGAATCCCCTAGCTGCCGGGGAACAACTCCTCCAGTGAGGATGGGGAAAAGGATAAAGTAAAGTATAGACAGATTCTAATGGTAGGGGATTCAATTATTAGGACAGACAGGGCAATCTGTCACAAAGATCGCCAAAAAGTACGTTGTTTACCAGGCAACCGGGTTCAGCACATCATGGATCAGATGGACAGTTTGACAAAGTTAGAGGAAGAGGGAGTGTCCTAAAAAAGTTCAGGGATTTAGGAGCTATGCGGAAGAAATGGACCTCCATGGTAGTATCCTCAGAAATACTGGGCCGCCTTTTCGGTTACTGGCTCTACAGTAGGGACAGACTGCACCTAAATGGGGAGGGTGCAGTTCTGCTGGGAGAGAAGATAGCCAAAAATGTAGGCTTTTAAACTAAGAGATTAGGGGAGGGATCAGAGGAAGAGATAGCCAGCAGTGAGCAAAGGACAGAGGGTGGTACTGGGGGCATTAGTACTAAGGAGGAAAACATATGTGCTTGTACAAAACTAAAAGACATGTACACAAATGCTAGAAGTCTAGCTAATAAAATGGAAAAATTGGAACTGCTGATACACGAGGAGGATTTCAACTTTGTGGAAATATTAAAAACTTGGTTTGACAGCTCACATGACTGGCATGCCAATGTCCAGGGGTTCTCCTTGTATCGGAGGGACAGGGAAGGTAGAAGAGGGAATGTGAGGGACGGCATAGCTAATGGGACAAGGCAGCGAGTGTAATCCTTGTTGCTGGAGCTTTAAAGGGAAGTTGCAAATGGGAAACTAATAGTGGGCAAATGCTACAGGCCCCCTAAACTAGAGGATGAGGAGAAGTCTGATCTATCACAGTTAGAAATGGCAACAAGGCAGGGCAATGTTATCCCCTGGGGGATTTCTATTACTTGGGCAGAAGGAACTGCTAACTCATTTAAAGCTTGCCATTTCATTTCAAATGTCTTACAGGACAACTCCATGGGTCAATTGGTGGATACTTTGACTAGAAATAATGCTTTGCTAGATCTACTTATTACAAATAACACAGATCTGATTGCAGATGTACGTGGAATTATGGGTAAACTTAGGAAACAACGATCATAGGGTAATTACATTCAACACACCTCATAGTAAAAGAAGGCACCAGGGCAGTGCAAGAACATTAAATTCCAAAAGTGCCAACTTCTCTAAGCTACTCTCCATACCACAGAATATTAAATGAGATCAAATTCTTTAACCGCTTCAGATCCGGGCCATTGCCAAATGACGGCAACAGCGCGGATCTAAATTGCCGGGACGACGTCTATTGACGTCGTCCTGTGCACGAGCGGCTTGCGCGCCCCCTGCAGGGCGCGCGCGGCGCGCTCGGTGATCAGCGAGTCTATGAGACTCGCCTGATCACAGATCAGAGTAAGGGGTTGGTCCCGACCCCTTACCACATGATCAGCTGTCAGCCAATGACAGCTGATCATGTGATGTAAACAGAGCCGGTAATCGGCTATTTTTCCTCCTCGCGCTGACAGCGCGAGGAGGAAAAAAAAAACCTGATCACCGGCGGCCGTTATCGGGACATCAGTCCCGATCACGGCGATCTTCTAACACAAGGCAATAGGCAGCAGTGCTGCCTACCAGTGCCCACCAGCGTCACCCATCAGTGACCACAGTGCCAACAATCAGCGCCACCCATCAGTGCCCACAGTGCTACCCATCAGTGCCCACAGTGCTACCCATCAGTGCCCTCAGTGCCACCCATCAGTGCCCACAGTGCCACCCATCAGTACCACCCATCAGTGCCACCCATCAGCACCCACATCAGTGCCACCCATCAGCACCCACATCAGTGCAACCTATCAGTGCCCATCAGTGTCACCTACCAGTACCCATAAGTGCCCATCAGTGCCACCCATCAGTGCCGCCCATCAGTGCCCCCCATCAGTGCCCCCCAATCAGTGGTACCTATCCTTGCCACCCATCCATGCCACCCATCCGTGCCACCCATCTGTGCCACCCATCCGTGCCACCCATCCGTGACCATCAGTGCCGCCTTATCTGTCCCCATCAGTGCCGCCTTATCTGTCCCCATCAGTGCCGCCTTAACTGTGCCCATCAGTGCCACCTTATCTGTGCCTATCCGTGCCCATCAGTGCAGCCTATCAGTGCCCACCAGTGCCGCCTCATCAGCGCATATCAATGAAGGAGAAAAATTACCTGTTTCCAAAATTTTATAACAAACTATTAAACATGATTTTTTTTTTTTTTCAAAAATTTCCATCTTTTTTTGTTTGTTTAGCAAAAAATAAAAATCCCAGATGTGATCAAATACCACCAAAAGAAAGCTCTATTTGTGGGAAAAAAATGATAAAAATTTCATTTGGGTACAGTGTTGTATGACCGCGCAATTGTCATTCAAAGTGCGACAGTGCTGAAAGCTCAAAATTGGTCTGGGCAGGAGGGGGGTTTAAGTGCCCAGTAAGCAAGTGGTTAAACATTGAACACTGAGGTAAAATGGGAGTGTTTTAAGAACATATTAAATAAGGGTATCAGCCAGTGCATTCCAATGGCCAACAAATATAAAAAGCTAAGGTAAATCTGGGTGTTTAAATGTTAATGTAAAAGGTTTATAAAGAGAAAAAATGGCCTTTAAAAATACAGTATAAGGCAGAGGGGCCATTGTCCGCACTGCATTCCAACACTGCAAGGATTGCAACAAGAAGTGTAAAAGCGCAATCAGGGCAGCTAAAATAGACTAAAGAACAAAGACAGAGGAACACACCTCAAAGATTGGGGGGGGGGGTCTTTCACTGGGTGCTCTGGATTAAATGCCCTCCAGCCATTAAATACGCAGAAAGATGTAGCTGGCAACTCCAGAATCCAGAAAGCCTATATTCATCCATCCCCCATCCAAAAGGTCTACAAGCGGTTTCTTATTTTTTGCAACATTTTAGTAAATATTCCTTAGTTCATCAGGAATTTATTTTACCGTGTTTAGAATATCTTTTGACACACAACTATTTTATGTTCAATGGGGACTTCTACCTCCAGAGAACTTAGCCCCTCTATGGGGGCTAAGTTCTCACCCTTCCTTGCCAACCTTTACATGGGTTGGTGGGAGAGGTCCCGCATCTTTGGAGCAGGATGTCCCCATCGTTCCCAAATAAAGTTTTTTCGCTGCTATATTGATGACCTGTTATTCATATGTACCAAAGAAATAGGAGGGTTGGATGAATGGCTGACTTTTTTGAATGACAATGTGTCAGAAACCATGAAATCAGACCAAGACAGAAGTACAGTTAAATCACACTTGTTTAATAATAAAAATAAATAGAACAAACGTAGTCAAAACATAGCCAGAGTTCAGGAACCTGAATGGATAGTCAGACAAGCCAAACGTCAGGGAGCCGGAGATGAGCGTAGTAAAACAGCAAGCAGGATCTTGAGCCAGAAGGGATGTCAGCCAAGCAAGTCTTATAACAGGAATGCAGGAGAGCGTCTCTGTGATGTTGACTAAGGCGAAGGCAGAGATCCTCTGGGCTGCACGGCTTAAGTAGGCAGGACTTACGAGCAGGATATCACCAACAGCTGAGTACCTGTGGAGAGATAGGAGCTGGCAATTAGCCGAGAGCTGAGTGGCCAGCTCACAGAAGGAAGGGCTGAGCCTAGCCTTGACAGTACCCCCTCCTCAACGACGACCCCTCCCCCTCGGAGGACCACCAAACTTGAGGGGAAAACATCTATGGAAATCATGGAGGAGGACAGGGGCATGTGCATCCGAGGATGAGACCCAAGAGCGTTCCTCTGGACCGTACCTCTTCCAATGCACCAGGTACTGTATGTGCCCACAGAACCTACGGGAATAAACAATGAACTGTACTCCATACTCCTCATGGTTCTCAACCCGTACAGGGTGAGGTGAGGATGTGGCACTGAGGTGGTAAAGACCAAAGGTTTTAATAAGGAGACATGAAATACATTTGAAATACGTTAGAAGGAAGGTCTAATGCGTAAGCCACTGGGTTAATCCTGCAAAGAATAAGGAAAGGCCCAATAAACCGAGGTGCAAACTTCAGTGGGGGAACACAAAGTCGGAGGTTGCAAGATGACAGCCAGACCCTGTCCCCAACCTGGTAGTAAGGCACAGACAGCCGTCTGCGGTCAGCATGGAGTCTGTACCTATCATTAGCATGTCACAAAGCCTCCTGGACTTGTGCCCAAGTGGAACGAAGACCACAGAGAGGCTCCTCTAACTCAGGAATACTCTGCGGAACAAATGAGTCAGGCAACATGCAAGGTTGGAAACCATAGTTTGCCATAAATGGGGACAATTGGGAAGCAGAATTCAAGGAATTATTGTGAGCAAACTCTGCCCATGGTAATAGGTCTGACCAGTTGTTATGATGGTCAGAAATATAGCAACGTAGGAATTGCTCCAAAGACTGCTTGGCTCATTCTGCAGCCCCATTAGACTGGGAGATACGCAGAGGAAAAATCAAGCTAAATTCACAACTGTGCACAAAAGGTTCGCCAGAACCGGGACACAGACTGACTACCCCGTCCGAGACAATCACTTTGGGTAGCCCATGTGATAGATCTCCTGAGCAAAAATGGAAGCCAGTTCCTTAGAAGGGGGCAACTTCTTAAGTGGAATACAATGAGACATTTTTGAGAACCGGTCAACCACCGGTCAACCACCATAAGGATAACTGTGTTGCCCTGGGAGTTGGGTAACTCCACAATGAAATCCATAGACAGGTGGGTCCAGGGCCTCTCTCCATTGGGTATGGGTTGTAGGAGGCCCACTGGAAGATGTCATGGAGTCTTACTCTGAGCACACATGGAACAGGCAGCTACGAAGGTGATTACATCAAAAGAGTTGATTCTTCCCAGGGTGGCCAGGAGCCTTGGGAGGATGGTAAGTCTGGAGCACGGCAGTACAGAGACTCTCTGGAACAAAGCAGCGGTCCCAAGGTTTCTCAGGAGGAGCATGGACCTGAGTAGCAAGAATTTTGTCATCCAAAGGAGAAGTGAGACTGGTGCAAACCGTAGCCCGAATACGATCAGGAGGAATCACAGGAACCGGAACCGAATCCAACTTGGAAGCCAACAGCTCTCTGTCACCAATCTCCTAATTGCACTGCACAGGTGACAATTTCTTGGAAAAGTAGCCACAAGGATGCAAAGCGCTCTCAGAGGTAGGACGTTGAGACAGAAGGGCACCAACTCCAGTGTGAGAAGCATTAACCTCAAGGATAAAAGGTAACATAGGATCAGAAACAAAGGCCGCCTTGAGACTCTCAAAGGCCTTAACGGACTCCGGAGACCAACTCTGCGGGTTACCGTCCTTTCTGGTCATATCAGTCAGGGGCTTGACCAGAGATGAGAAGTTACGAATAAACTTCCAATAATAGTTGGCAAAGCCCAGGAAACACTGCAGAAGATGTAAACCCAGGAATTTAACCTTTTCACGATGGATCTCTCTTAGTTTCTGAAGCACATGACAGACATCTGTGTGATGGCTCTCCAGGGACTTGGAAAATATGAGGATATCATCGAGATAAACTACCACACATAACTGCAACAAATGTCGGAGGACATCGTTAATGTATTCCTGGAAAACTGCTGGGGCGCTACAAAGGCCAAAAGGCATTACTAGGTACTCATAATGGCCTGTTCTGGTATTAAATGCAATTTTCCACTCTTCGCCCTCATAAGATTGTATGCCCCTCTCACATCAAGCTTCATGAAAACCGTTGATCCCTTGAGGCAGTCAAATAACTCAGTAATCAATGGAGTCAGATAGGCATTCTTAACCGTGAAATGATTGAGACCCCTATAATCAATACAAGGTCTCAGTTCTCCACTCTTCTTCTTCACAAAGAAGAAACCAGCACCAGCAGGGGACGAGAATTTGCGGATGAAACCTCGAGAAAGTGCGTCTCCAACATACTCCTCCATGGCCTTATCCTCCAAGACCGACAAAGGGTAAACCAGCCACGAGGGGGTATGGCACCAGGTTGAAGGTCAATTGCGCAAACATATAGCAGGTGTGGAGGCAAACTACCGGCTTGACCTTTGTTAAAGACATAAAAATTGCGGTACTCCTCTGACAGGGAGGAGAGTGAAGAGGTGCACAGGACCTTGGCTACCATCTGCAAGCATGTCTTATTGCATTGTGGCGACCAGGAGAGAACCTTAGCATGGAGCCACTCAAAAGAGGGGCTGTGCCTCTGTAACCAAGGATTACCAATAACCAAAGGAAACTTGGGTGAGGAAATAACTTGGAATTGGATTATCTCATGGGCAAGAGCCCCTATGGCCATGGGCAATGGAACCGTCTCATGAGTCACATGGGCAGGCTGTAGGGGTCTCTCATCAAGAGCCTCAATGGCAAGTGGAGTGTCACGCAGCTGCAGCAGAATCAAGTGCTTCAATACAAAGGCAGCATCAATGAACAGGCCTGCAACCCCAGAGTCGATTAGAGCTTGTATCTCGACGGACGACTCAACCCAAGAAAGGGTGACCGAAACCAGGGGCTTATCCTTCTGGATAACTGGGAACGAAACAACGCCACCTAAGGTCTGTCCGTGACAGGACCTCAAGGTTTGGGCGTTCCCTGGATGGTTAGGACAAGACCTCAAAAAGTGACCTGCCTGGCCACAATATAGGCACAACCTCTCCCTCCTCCTAAAGGTTTTCTTATCCGCAGAGAGACGCGTGAAGTCCAAGTGCATGGGTTCATCTTTACTGACCGACTCGGTACCAGAAGGCATGGGAGGTGAGGGAGGCATGAGTGGGACTGCAAAGCTCAGAGGCAAACGTACAGGAGGCTTCCGCAAGCGCTCCTTAAAAGAGAGTCTTTCTCTGAGTCTGGAGTCAATGAGGATGGCAAACATGATCAACTTCTCCAGCTCAGTAGGTATATCTTGGGCTGCTATCGCATCCTTGATGGAATCCGAGAGCCCATGAGAAAAAGCAGCCACGAGGGCCTCATTGTTCCAAGCAACCTCTGCTGCCAGAGTACGGAATTCAATGGCGTAGTCGGCAACAGTTCTCGTACTCTGCTTGATGGGCATGAGGCACTTGGCAGCAGAAGCGGAGCGTGCAGGAATGTCAAATACCCTTTTAAAGGAGGCCACAAACTCAGGGTAACTCAAAACAACAGGTTTTTGCGTCTCCCATAGAGGGTTTGCACAGGCCAAGGCTCTCTCAGAAAGCAAAGATATCCCGGAACCTACTTTGCTTCTGTCCGTGGGAAACGCCTGGGACAGCATCTCAAAGTATATCTCAACCTGGTTGAGAAACCCTCTGCATTGAACTGGGTCGCCCCCAAATCGCTGGGGAGGCAGAGCGGAACCAGACATACCTCTTATAGAGGTAATACTCGAGGCGGGTGCCTGCACAGAGACTGGCGCAGCAGCAGGGACAGCCTGCAACTCAGGTTGTACCAGAGCAGCCACAGTGGGAGATTCCAGGTGAGCCGTG
This sequence comes from Aquarana catesbeiana, assembly GCF_042186555.1. Taxonomy (NCBI): domain Eukaryota; kingdom Metazoa; phylum Chordata; class Amphibia; order Anura; family Ranidae; genus Aquarana; species Aquarana catesbeiana. Next base: position 44,375,399 of record NC_133324.1, read on the forward strand.
CAACTCAGAAGCATTTGTAATGTCATGGCAAACTGATCCATGCAGTAATCTTGCTCATCCAATCTGGAAAAAATATTAACAACAAGTGGATTGACCTTATCTTCTGAATTCATGGCCTTTGCCTACTGTCAGAAACCATGAAATCAGACCGAGACAGAAGTAGAGTTAAATCACATTTGTTTAATAATAAAAATAAATAGAACAAACGTAGTCAAAACATAGCCAGAGTTCAGGAACCGGAATGGATAGTCAGACAAGCCAAACGTCAGGGAGCCGGAGAAGAGCGTAGTAAAACAGCAACAGGATCTGGAGCCAGAAGGGATGTTAGCCAAGCAAGTCTTTTAACAGGAATGCAGGAGAAAGTCTCTGTGATGTTGACTAAGGCAAAGGCAGAGATCCTCTGGGCTGCACGGCTTAAGTAGGCAGGACTGACGAGCAGAAAATCATCAGCAGCACCTGTGTAGAGATAGGAGCTGGCAATTAGCCGGCTCAGAGAAGGAAGGGCTGAGCCCAGCCCTGACACAATGACCTCAATTTACGCTTCACTGGTAATATGGATTCCACTTCTATTGACTTTCTTGATGTCACATTGATAGGTATTGATGGTGGAATTGAGTCAAAGCTCTATAGAAAACCTCTTGCAGGAAACACACTGTTGAGGGCCGACTCCAGCCACCCCAAGCACACCATCAAGGGAATACCTGTAGGGAAATTTCTCAGACTAAGAGGAATATGCAGTAAAGATCAAAATTTTCAAGTAGAATCTTTAACCATATGACTGCCTCCCCTGTGCACGCGCCCTGCACGCGCTGTGATCACCGAGTCACTGAGACTCGGGTAATCACCGATCCGAGTAAGGGGCCGGTCCCGGCCCCTTACCATGTGATCAGCTGTCAGCCAATGACAGCTAATCATATGATGTAAACAAAAGCTCGGTCATCGATTTTTTTTCTCCTCATGCTGACAGCGTGAGGAGAAAAAAAAGCCGATCACTGGCTCATCTGCAAGGGACATCGGTCCCGAAGAGGAAGAGGCAATTATGCCTCATCTGTGCCACCTACCATTGCCACCTGACAGTGCCCACAGTGCCCACCAGTGCCACCTATCAATGCCCACGAGTGCCACCTATCAATGCCCACAAGTGCCACCTATCAATTCCCACCAGTGGTGCCAATCAGTGCCACCTAGCAGTGCTGCCTATCAGTGTAACCGATCAGTGCCCATTATTGCCACCCATCAGTGCGCATCACTGCCACCCATCGGTGTCCATCAGTTCCGCCTCATCAGCATACATCAATGAAGGAGAAAAATTACCTGTTTTAACATTTTTTATTACAAAATATCAAAAAAAAAAATTTAAATTAGTTTTTTTTTTAATTTTTTTAACAAAAATAAAAACCGCAGAGGTGATCAAATACCACCAAAAGAAAGCTCTTTTTGTGGTAAAAAATGATAAAAATTTCATTTGGGTACAGTGTTGTATGACCGCACAATTGTCATTCAAAGTGCATCAGCGCTGAAAGCTGAAAATTGGTCTGAATAGGAGGGGGGTTTAAGTGCCCAGTAAGCAAGTGGTTAAACATGAAGGAACACTTCAGAAAAAAGGGGATACCAAGAATCTGTTTTAAATAGAGCCATTAACATAGCTAATAATACTAAAAGATATGCTTTGTTAAGCGATGGAACAACCACTTTAGACAGGAAAAATAAATCAACTGCAAATGGTGTCCTAGTGTTTTCAACACAGTATAGCATCGAGTTCAGGAAAGTTGAATCTACTGTTAAGAAATATTTACCCATACTTTTTAATGATCCCATTTATGCGCAAATTCTATCAAATGGCATCAAAACAGTTTCTGGTAGGGCCCCTACTTTAGGTTGAACCCTGTCTCCAAGTTTATACACAAGTACACACCATCCTCCACATTGGTTGAAATTTAAGGGCTCATTCCGATGTGGAGCAAATATCTGTCCATGCTGTTTGCATATTAAGAGGGGTGATTTGATACATTCGATAACTACCCACAAAGATACCAGGATAAAATCATTCATTAACTGCAATACCAGATATTTAGTGTACATTATTACATGTGAACTATGCTCGCTCCAGTATGTTGGTCGCACAACTGGCAGGTTAAGAGATCCGGCTCCTGAAGAGTGGATTGAAGTCCATGAAACGCAGCGTCGGGCCTACCTTTGATGCATCAAAAACACATTGACCAATTTTCAGATGTTTTTTTACTTCACATGACTTTTATCTTGCTTGGGGGATTAAGATGCATAATTGTACCTACCCATGCCCCATGGTTGTATATACATAGATTTATTGTTTATATGCGATTATTTTATGTCTAATGTTTGCAATGCATTTCTATGCCATGTTGATAATTGGTCCTTAATAAACATACATATGTTTGCACCTCTGTGAGTGTGATTGGGCTGCATCATGCGCACCTCATTTAAAGTCCCCCCCTCTTTTTCATGATATTAAGGATGGGGGTGCAAACCTTCCCTTGCGTCCCAATTAAAGTCTTTAGTTCGCTTTTCCCCCCATTGCTTACTTATATAGGCATGGGGCGTGGTCACCGTGTGATGTCACCGGGTGACCCCGCCCATTATGACGGCACATTCCCGGGGCATGCTGGGACTGTGACGACATAAGGGGCGTGGTCACCCGGTGGCCACGCTCCATGCCTATATAATTGGTTACAGACCTCGCTCACGGCATTACAGCGAGAGGGAGCGTCGTGTCAACATCTCAGGAAGAGAAGAGGAAAGAAGACATCTCAGAGGACTGGGCTCCTCCACTAGCAAAAGAGCGGCAAAAGAGCAGAAGATAGCGGAGGAGCCCGGCCGAAGGAAGAAGGCATCGGAGAAGAACCAGAGAGCGCGGCGACGACACCGGAGAGAGGGAGAAGAGGCCTGAGAGACCCCCGAAGTTGGAAGAAGACTGGGCTCCTCCGCTAGCAAAAGAGCAGAAGATAGCGGAGGAGCCTGGCAGAAGAGCCGGAGAGCACGGAGGAGAACCGGAGAGCGCGGAGAAGAACCGGAGACCGGGAGAAGATCCGGAGAGCGCGGAAGAGACCCCCGAAGTCGGAAGAAGACCCCCAGGGCTGCCTAATAAATTACTTTAAAAACCTGTCTAGTGTGTTTTTTCTTGACACTTTTTTCCTCCAGGTGAAAGGGTAGGGGTACCATGTACCCCATACTCATTCACACAGGGTGGGGGGCCGGGATCTGGGGGCCCCTTATTAAAGGGGGCTCCTGGATTCTGATAAGCCCCCTACCCGCAGACCCCAACAACCAACAGCCAGGGTTGTTGGGAAGAGGCCCTTGTCCTCATCAACATGGGAACAAGGTGCTTTGGGGTGGGGGGGCGCAGAGCCCCCCCCTGCTCCAAAGCACCTATCACCCCATGTTGAGAGCATGTGGCCTGGTATGGATTTTGGGGGGACCCCCACACCATTTTTTTTTTTAAATTTGGCTTGGGGGTCCCCTCCGAATCCATACTAGACCCAAGGGCCTGGTGTGGACCTGGGGGGGACCCCATGCTGTTTTTTTTCACGATTTTTTTTTTTTAGTTGGCATTTTTTTTTACATTGAGCGGGAAGTCAGCTGATGACTCATAGGTTGTTAAGGACGCAGCGGCCAGCTTCCTGGCCCCCTTCTTAGCAACCAGCTATATACAGTGTAAGAAAAAAGAAATAAAAATAAATGCAAATCGCGGTAAAAATGCGGCACTTGCGTTTTGGATGCAGGTCCATTGAAATTTATTACAAGCAAAACGCTGCATTTTGCGGGAAAAAAAGTCTCCGACCCTTTCCAAAATGCAGAGGCACAAAAATGCATTGATATGAATATGTTCCATAGGAACCCATGTTAAAAAAATTCCCATGCATTTCTGCAAAATGCAAAATGCATCAAAAAACGCATTAGTGTGAATAAAGCTTAAGGCCCCTTTCACACTGGGCGGGGGGGCGTCTGCGGTAAAGCGTCGCTATTTTTAGTGCCGCTTTACTGTCGTTTTAGTGGCGTTATTCGGCTGCTAGCAGGGCGGTTTTAACCCCCCATGGGGTGGTTTTAACCCCTCTGCTAGCGGCCGAAAAGGGGTTAAATCCTCCCGCAAAACGCCGCTGGATCGGCATTTTGCCAGCAGTATCACAGCGCTGCCCCATTTATTTTAATGGGGAGGAGCAGTGAGTTCACAGCTCCAAAGAAGCTGCAGGCAGGACTTTCTGTGACGCCCTGCCAGCGCACCGCACCAGTGTGAAAGCCCTCACTGGAGTGAATGGAGACGCTTCTTTAGGGCGTTTGTCAGGTGCTATTTTTAGTGCCGTATCCTCTAAAAATGCCCCAGTGTGAAAGGGGCCTAAAAAAAATCCTGCTAGCAGCATCTTTGGAGCGATGTATAAACCTCTCCTGCCCATTGAGATCAATGGGACAGCGCGGCTATACCGACAGTAAAATGCCGCTGCGGTGGCATTTTGCGGGCAGATTTAACCCCTTTTCGCCCGCTAGCAGGGGTTAAAACCACTAGCGGCCGAATACTGCGGGTAAATCAGCCCAAAAAATAGCGCTGTTTTACCGCTGCCACCCGCACCGCCCCAGTGTGAAAGGGGCCTAAGGGTCCCCTCACACGGATGGACCTTTCAGGTCCGCCTCGGACCTGAACGGACACTCCATAGACCTCTATGGATGGTCAGATGTCAGTGGTGACATGTCCGCTGACATCCGACCCACTTCGATCGTAAAAAGTGTAATGGAGGAAAAACCTATTTTTCCAACTATCTGCGGATCGGGTGATAACGGACTCTACGGTCCGTCATCATCTGATCCCCCATAGAGGAGAGCGGCACTCTGACAGGTCTGTCCCTGCACAGTGTGCAGAGACAGACCTGTCATCTGCCTGCCCAGCGGGGATCGACGGAGCGATCCCCCGCTGAGCACAGCGGGCTCCGTGCATGGGGTACAAAGTCCCATCGTGTGTATGAGGCTTAAACACCAGAAATTCAAGTTTTCATATCATTACTGCTTTAGCCTAATGCTCTCTTTCCACTATTTCAACCCCAAAGTTGCGTGATTTACAATGTACTTTTTCGGCTTGTTTTCCACTATTGCAACTTGTCATGCCACTAGGGACTGAAAAGTTGCATCACAAGTTCTACCCGATGATTTACAATGAGTACCGTTCATATGTCTGCGACTTCAAGTCGCAGCAACTTCAGAGTAGTCCCTGCACTACTTTGGTCCCACTTTGATGCGACTTGAAGTCCATAGACCTCAAAAATACACAGGCATTGCTTTTGAGTTTTGGCAAAAAGTTGCGGGAAACTCGCGGCAAAAAACACGCAACTTTGGGCTTGCAATAGTGGAAACCGAGTCTTAATGCCATGCGACTAATTCAAAACATTTGATAAAAAGTCGTACTGAAGTTGGAACAAAGTAGTGCAAGAACTTTTTTTGGAGTTGCACAAATTAGAATGGGGGAACATTGAAATACATGTGTTTTGACTTGTCCTGTGACTTCACATGTGTCAAGTCACCCAACAACTTGCAGTAGTGGAAAGAGAGCCTAAGGCCTCTTGGGACTGAAAAGTTGCATCACAAGTTGTACCCCATGATTTACAATGAGTACCGTTCATATGTGTGCGACTTGCTTACGCACATGCCGTATACACAGCGGGCACACATCTTTATTACAGAAATCCATATTTGGCATGGAAATTAACCACATGCTTACTGGGCACTTAAACCCCCTGCTGTCCTGATTAATTTTCAGCGCTGATCCATTTTGAATGACAATTGCGCGGTCATACTTAGCCAAATTTTTTTTGTTTTTTTTTTAAGTTCCCACAAATAGAGCATTCTTTTGGTGGTATTTGATCACCTGTGTGTTTTTTTCTTTTGTTCAAACAAAAGAAAAGACAGATTTTTATAAATAATTTTGTACATTTTTGGATATTTTGATATTAAATTTTGCAAACAAGTAATTTTTCTCCTTCATTGATGTACGCTGAGGAGGCGGCACTGATTGGTTACACTGATAGGCAGCACTGCTTGGGACCACTGGTGGGCATTGATAGGTGGCACTGGCAGGTGGTACTGGTGGGCACAGATGAGGCAGAATTGCCTCTTCGGCACCAATGTCCCTTGCACCTATGCCGGTGATCGGCTTTTATTTTTATCCTCATGCTGTCAGTGTGAGGAGAAAAAAATAAACAATTACTTTAGCTTTAGTTTACATCATGTGATTAACCGTCATTGGCTGACAGCTAATCGCGTGGTAAGGGGCCGGGATCGGCCCTTACTTTGATCTGTGATCACCCGAGTCTCAGTGACTCAGTGCGCGTTGCAGGGAGCATACGGGGAGCCTGTCCTATGACAGCCTCCCAGAAATTCAGGTCCACACTGTGGCCGTCGTTTGGCTATAGCACAGACACCAAGTGGTTAATAGAGAAACAGATGCAGATTTCTAGAACTGGCCGAAAATAATGTGTAGAGTCAAAGGCAACTGATGACTTTCTATTAACCACTTCAGCCCCGGACCATTATGCTGCCTAAGGACCAGAGGACTTTTTCCAATTTGACACTGCATCGCTTTAACTGCTAATTGCGTGGTCATGCAATGCTGTACCCAAACGAAATTTGCATCCTTTTCTTCCCACAAAGAGAGCTTTCTTTTGATGGTATTTGATTACCTCTGCTGTTTTTATTTTTTGCGCTATAAATGGAGAAAGACCGAAAATTTTGAAAAAAAATGATATTTTCCACTGTTTGTTATTAAAAAAATCCAATAAACTCAATTTTAGTCATACATTTAGGCCAAAATGTATTCGGCCACATGTCTTTGGTAAAAAAAAAGTCAATAAGCGTATATTTATTGGTTTGCGCAAAAGTTATAGCGTCTACAAACTAGGGTACATTACCTGGAATTTACACAGCTTTTAGTTTATGACTGCCTATGTCATTTCTTGAGGTGCTAAAATGGCAGGGCAGTACAACCCCCCCAAATTACCCCATTTTGGAAAGTAGACACCCCAAGGAAATTGCTGAGAGGCATGTTGAACCCATTGAATATTTATTATTTTTGTCCCAAGTGACTGAATAATGACATAATACAAAATATTTACAAAAAGTTGTCACTAAATGATATATTGCTCACACAGGCCATGGGCCTATGTGGAATTGCACCCCAAAATACATTCAGCTGCTTCTCCTGAGTACAGGGATACCACATGTGTGGGACTTTTTGGGAGCCTAGCTGCGTACGGGGCCCCGAAAACCAATCACCGCCTTCAGGATTTCTAAGGGCGTACATTTTTGATTTCACTCCTCACTACCTATCACAGTTTCGGAGGTCATGGAATGCCCAGGTGGCACAAACCCCCCCAAATGACCCCATTTTGGAAAGTAGACACCCGAAGCTATTTGCTGAGAGGCATGGTGAGTATTTTGCAGCTCTCATTTGTTTTTGAAAATGAAGAAAGACAAGAAAAAACTTTTTTTTTTCTTTTTTCAATTTTCTAAACTTTGTGACAAAAAGTGAGGTCTGCAAAATACTCACTATACCTCTCAGCAAATAGCTTACTTTCCAAAATGGGGTCATTTCCAAAATGGGGTCATTTGGGGGGGTTTTGTGCCACCTGGGCATTCCACGGCCTCCGAAACTGTGTTAGGCAGTGAAGAGTGAAATAAAAAATTCACGCCCTTTGAAAGCCTGAAGGCGGTGCTTGGTTTTCGGGGTCCCGTACGTGGCTAGGCTCCCAAAAAGTCTCACACATGTGGTATCCCCGTACTCAGGAGAAGCAACAGAATGTATTTTGGGGTGTAATTTCACATATTCCCATGGCATGTTTGAGCAATATATCATTTAGTGACAACTTTGTGCAAAAAAAAAAAAATTTGTCTCTTTCCCGCAACTTGTGCCACAATATAAAATATTCCATGGACTCGACATGACTCTCAGCAAATAGCTTGGGGTGTCTACTTTCCAAAATGGGGTCATTTGGGGGGGTTTGAACTGTCCTGGCATTTTATGCACAACATTTAGAAGCTTACGTCACACATCACCCACTCTTCTAACCACTTGAAGACAAAGCCCTTTCTGACACTTTTTGTTTACATGAAAAAATTATTTTTTTTGCAAGAAAATTACTTTGAACCCTCAAACATTATATATTTTTTTAAAGCAAATTCCCTACAGATTAAAATGGTGGGTGTTTCATTTTTTTTTTTTCACACAATATTTGCGCAGCGATTTTTCAAACGCATTTTTGTTTTGGGAAAAAACACTCTTTTTTAAATTTTAATGCACTAAAACACAATATATTGCCCAAATGTTTGATGAAGTAAAAAAGATGATCTTAGGCCGAGTACATGGATACCAAACATGACATGCTTTAAAATTGCGCACAAGCGTGCAGTGGCGACAAACTAAATACATTTTTAAAAACCTTTAAAAGCCTTTACAGGTTACCACTTTAGATTTACAGAGGAGGTCTACTGCTAAAATGACTGCCCTCGATCTGACCTTCGCGGTGATACCTCACATGCATGGTGCAATTGCTGTTTACATTTGACGCCAGACCAACACTTGCGTTCGCCTTTGCGCGAGAGCAGGGGGGGACAGGGGTGCTTTTTTTTTTTTTTTTTTTTTATTATTTTTTTGCTTTTTTATCTTATATTTAAACTGTTTCTTTCATTTTTTTTTAATCATTTTTATTGTTATCTCAGGGAATGTAAATATCCCCTATGATAGCAATAGGTAGTGACAGGTACTCTTTTTTGAAACAATTAGGGTCTATTAGACCCTAGATCTCTCCTCTGCCCTCAAAGTATCTGACCACACCAAGATCGGTGTGATAAAATGCTTTCCCAATTTCCCAATGGCGCTGTTTACATCCGGCGAAATCTAAGTCATGAAATGCTCGTAGCTTCCGGTTTCTTAGGCCATAGAGATGTTTGGAGCCACTCTGGTCTCTGATCAGCTCTATGGTCAGCTGGCTGAATCACCGGCTGCATTCTCAGGTTCCCTGTTGAGACAGGAGAGTCAGAGAAAAACACGGAAGACGGTGGGGGGGGGGCATTCCCTCCCACTGCTTGTAAAAGCAGTCTAGAGGCTAATTAACCGCTAGGATTGCCTTTAAATGAAAGCCGACCGCTGGCTGAAAAGAATGATACCAAGATGAAACCTAAACCTGCAGGCATCATTCTGGTATAACCACTCAAAGTCGTGAATGGCGTACCTGAAGACAAAAAAATGGTTAACAATAAAACACAGTAAACGGTAAAGTATAAAAAATTGCATACCTGAAAAGCAAACATGATAAAACATAATAACAATAAAACATTGCAGAATAGAATACAGTAAAAAAGAGCAGAACAATAGAGAGAGAATAGAGAGAGAGAGAACAATAAAACGACAACTATTTTTTTTTTATTTTATATTTTTTTTTTACACTTTTTTTTGTAACTAACTTTTATAACTGTAACCGGTTCCAGGTTCGGGTCTCTCAAAATGCGATGGCATCTTGGGAGACCCTGTGTTAGTGTGCCTAGTCTGTGCAATGCTGTACCCTACGCTAATACTCAACTAGTGAATGGTAGCATTCAAAACATTCACCAATGCAAAGACCAGGATTGTCAGGACAGGAGGGACAATAATAGCGGGTGTCACGCCTATATCCGCGCTTTCTACAGACACGACATCTTTTTTGGGGGGGTTTGCTGGGTAGGGGTACTCTGGAGGACATAAAGAAAATGCCTCTCATGCATCCGACTGCATTTGGTTGGGGATGTGAATGGGGGAAGTACGGGTGCTGCAGAAGTGGTGGGTTCCCAATTAGGATTGGCGAATGCAGCAGGAAGGGCATTATGGGCACGACGGGCCTGTGTTTGTCTTCTTCTTGGTGGCAGCAGGACAATACTTGAGCTTGCCACCTCACCAGCTTGAACTGCACTTATGGGACTTGCCACGTCACCAAGTGTTACTGCAGTGCTGGTTTGACTACGACCGGGGTGTACTAGGCCGCTGGTGCTTGCCAGTTCACCAAAACGCTACCCAAAAAACTGTTAGCGATCGCAGGGATCAGGCCTGACTCTGGGAACGCTGCAGTTATGCGTTTAGTGTTTTGTAAGTGACAGTGATCGATCGATACTGCACTTGGGTGGGCTGGGCCGGGCGGAGGGGCAAAACGCAAGTGCTAGCAGGTATCTGGGCTGATCCCGCTAACACTACATTTTTGGGAACCCTAAACTACTGGGGATGCTAGTATAGGTCTGATCGGATCAGATATTGATCCATTCAGATACTACCACTAAGGGAGGTGTACGGTGCGTGCGTGTTAGCGGTACTGGCGCTAACCTGACGCTGCCTGGGGCTGGTGCTTGCCAGTTCACCAAAACGCTACCAAAAAAACTGTTAGAGATCACAGGGATCAGGCCTGACTCTGCGAATGCTGTAGTTATGTGTTTAGTGTTTTGTAAGTGACAGTGATCGATCGATACTGCACTTGGGTGGGCTGGGCCGAGGGGCAAAACGCAGGTGCTAGCAGGTATCTGGGCTGATCCCGCTAACACTGCGTTTTTGGGAACCCTAAACTGCTGGGGATGCTAGTATAGATCTGATCGGATCAGATATTGATCCGTACAGATACTATACCACTAAGGGAGGCTTATGCAGCATGCGTGGGTGTTAGCGGTACTGGCGCTAATCTGACACTGCCTGGGGCGACGCATATCACCGCCGGGCGATCAGGGGGCTAAACCTTTATTCGGTAATAAACGGCGGGTGCCCTGACACTATAAAAAATAAACTAACTAACCAGCGTCACCCGTAATGGTTATACGGTGATCAGTGGTGAAAGGGTTAACTAGGGGGCAATCAAGGGGTTAAAACATTTATTAGGTAGTATATGGGGGTCCCTGTCGCTATAAAACGCTGACAGTGAACCTAAATATTTAGCTCCCTAACTAGCGTCACCAGTGACACTAATACAGCGATCAGAAAAATGATCGCTTAGCGACACTGGCGACAGGGGGTGATCAAGGGGTTAAAACTTTATTAGGGGGGGTTAGTGGGGTACCCTAGACCTAAAGGGGGCTAACAGTAACTGTCCTACCACACTAACTGTCACAAACTGACACCATGCAGTAATCAGAAAAAAAAAAAAACTGCATTGTATCAGTTTGACGGGGGGGGGGGGAATCGGGGGGTAAAGGGGAGTGTTTTGTGTGCCTGGCATGTTCTACTGTGTGTGTAGTGTGTTTTCACTCACATTGCAGTCTTCTCTCCTCAGCGCCGGAACGGAAAATGCCGAGCCAAGGAGAGATGATATCATTTCCTTTGCTGCTGTTTAGCATACAGCAGCATAGGAATGATCTGATTGGCCGGCGGCGATCGCGAGGGGGAGGCCACGAACGGATGATCTCCCCCTCATCTCCGTTCGCCGCTGGACAAAAGGGGACCGCCTCGGGCACCGGGGGGGTCCGATCGGACCCCCCCCGCGCAGGAGGCAGATCACGTACATATACGTGATTCTGCCTGCCCATGCCACCTTGTTGACGTACATCGGCGTGAGGCGGTCCTTAAGTGGTTAAAACTCTAAATGGGCCATTAACATACATTACAATTGAACTTAGGAATGTGTCTTTGCAAAGTTAAACTCATTAAAATCATTACTTATTTTTGCTTAGGGATAGATTGCAGAGGGATTAGAAGTTTTGGGGGATGTCTACACCCCTGATAGGGTGAAGACACCTCCCAAATTTTGCCAATTTCTCATTCAATATTATCCACTTCCTGTCACATAGCCAAACAGGAAGTGAGGGTAAAACCCTACCAATGTATGTCCTTGGGGACACACAGATCAATCTAAATAGTTTCCCCAATTGGGAAATTGCACTCTAGCATTTTGCCATGTACATCCTAAATTATTATGTGTCTTGCGGTTTATTTACGAAAAGGTAAATCCACTTTGCAATACAAGTGCACTTAGAAGTGCAGTTGCTGGAGATTCGATGGGGACAAGCAAGGAAAAGAAAAAAACAACATCTTTGCCTCTACATGATTGGATGATAAAATCACCAGTGCTTCCTTTTAGATTTCATCAACTACACTTGTATTGCAGAAAGGATTTGCCTTTAATAAACCCCAAAATACCTAATTTGGGGTGTACACAACAAAGTGCTAGAGTGCAATTTGCATAATAGGGGCACTAGTTAGATTGACCTGTGTGTCCTCAAGGAAAAATATTAGGGTTTTACTCTCACTTCCTGTTTGGCTATGTGACAGGAAGTGAAGCCAATTTTAAGAAAGCCCACAATTAGTATAGAATTATCTTCAGCTTGATTTTAGTTCAGTGCTCTAAATCAGTGCTTTTCAACCTTGTCCTCAAGTACCCCCCAAAAGGCCATGTTTGCAGGTTTTCCTTCATCTTGCACAGGTGCTTTAAATCAAAGTCAATGGCTTTGTATTTTGGACAGCTATTTTAGATAAGATAAAATTTCCTAAACATGTTCTGTGGGGGGGGGGGGGGGGTACTTGAGGACTGAGGCTGAAAACCACTGCTCAAAAAGAAAATTGAATACTTACCACTCTGAAATGTTACTTTCCTGGTCACTATCCATGGCAGCATACACACAATCCATGCATGTGCTACTATGAAGGCACCAAGAAATTATATCTTGCTCAAACATGCCATGGGCATATGTGGAATTACACCCCAAAATACATTCTGCTGCTTCTCCTGAGTGTGGGACTTTTTGGGAGCCTACCTGCATACGGGGCCCCGAAATCCAATCATCACCTTCATGATTTCCAAGGGTGTAAATTTTTGATTCACTCAAATGACAATGAAGACACGAAAACATTTTTTTTTCTTTTTTCAATTTTCAAAACTTTGTGACAAAAAGTGAGGTCTGCAAAATACTCACTATTAGGGATGAGCCGAACACCCCCCTGTTCGGTTCGCACCAGAACATGCGAACAGGAAAAAAGTTCGTTCGAACACGCGAACACCGTTAAAGTCTATGGGACACGAACATGAATAAACAAAAGTGCTAATTTTAAAGGCTTATATGCAAGTTATTGTCATAAAAAGTGTTTGGGGACCTGGGTCCTGCCCCAGGGGACATGGATCAATGCAAAAAAAAGTTTTAAAAACGGCCGTTTTTTCAGGAGCAGTGATTTTAATAATGCTTAAAGTCAAACAATAAAAGTGTAATATCCCTTTAAATTTCGTACCTGGGGGGTGTCTATAGTATGCCTGTAAAAGGGCGCATGTTTCCTATGTTTAGAACAGTCTGACAGCAAAATGACATTTTGAAGGAAAAAACTCATTTAAAACTACCCGCGGCTATTGCATTGCCGACAATACACATAGAAGTTCATTGATAAAAACGGCATGGGAATTCCCCAAAGGGGAACCCCGAACCAAAATTAAAAAAAAAAAAATGACGTGGGAGTCCCCCTAAATTCTATACGGGGCAGGACCCAGGTCCCCAAACACTTTTTATGACAATAACTTGCATATTAGCCTTTAAAATTAGCACTTTTGATTTCTCCCATAGACTTTTAAAGGGTGTTCCACGGCATTCGAATTTGCCGCGAACACCCCAAATTGTTCGCTGTTCGGCGAACTTGCGAACGGCCAATGTTCGAGTCGAACATGAGTTCGACTCGAACTCGAAGCTCATCCCTACTCACTATACCTCTCAGCAAATAGCTTGGGGTGTCTACTTTCCAAAATAGGGTCATTTGGGGGGGTTTTGTGCCACCTGGGCATTCCATGGCCTCCAAAACTGTGATAGGCAGTGAAGAGTGAAATCAAAAATTTACGCCCTTTGAAAGCCTGAAGGCGGTACTTGGTTTTCGGGGTCCCGTACGCGGCTAGGCTCCCAAAAAGTCTCACACATGTGGTATCCCCGTACTCAGGAGAAACAACAGAATGTATTTTGGGGTGTAATTTCACATATTCCCATGGCATGTTTGAGCAATATATCATTTAGTGACAACTTTGTGCAAAAAAAAAAAAAAAATGTGTCTTTTTCCCGCAACTTGTGTCACAATATAAAATATTCCATGGACTCGACATGCCTCTCAGCAAATAGCTTGGGGTGTCTACTTTCCAAAATGGGGTCATTTGGCGCTGGGTTTGAACTGTCCTGGCATTTTATGCACAACATTTAGAAGATTACGTCACACATCACCCACTCTTCTAACCACTTGAAGACAAAGTCCTTTCTGACACTTTTTGTTTACATGAAAATTTTTTTTTTTTTGCAAGAAAATTACCTTGAACCCCCAAAGATTATATATTTTTTTAAAGCGAATGCCCTACAGATTAAAATGGTGGGTGTTTCTTTTTTTTTCACACAGTATTTGCGCAGCAATTTTTCAAACGCATTTTTTTGGGAAAAAACACACTTAATTTTAATGCACTAAAACACACTATATTACCCAAATGTTTGATGAAATAAAAAAGATGATCTTAGGCCGAGTACATGGATACAAACATGACATGCTTTAAAATTGCGCACAAACGTGCGGTGATGTCTCACATGCATGGTGCAATTGCTGTTTACATTTAGCGCCAGACCGACGCTTGCGTTCGCCTTTGCGCGAGAGGAGGGGGGGGCCGGGGTGCTTTTTTTTTTCTTTATTATTTTTTTGCCTTTTTATCTTATTTTTAAACTGTTCCTTTCATTTTTTTAAATCATTTTTATTGTTATCTCAGGGAATGTAAATATCCCCTATGATAGCAATAGGTAGTGACAGGTACTCTTTTTTGAAAAAAATGGAGTCTATTAGACCCTAGATCTCTCCTCTGCCCTCAAAGCATCTGACCACACCAAGATCGGTGTGATAAAATGCCTTCCCAATTTCCCAATGGCGCTGTTTACATCCGGCAAAATCTAGATCATGAAATGCTCATAGCTTCCGGTTTCTTAGGCCATAGAGATGTTTCGAGCCACTCTGGTCTCTGATCAGCTCTATGGTCAGCTGGCTGAATCACCGGCTGCATTCTCAGGTTCCCTGTTGGGACAGGAGAGCCAGAGAAAAACATGGAAGACAGTGGGGGGGCATTCCTTCCCACTGCTTGTAAAAGCAGTCTAGAGGCTAATTGGCTAGGATTGCTTTTACATGAAAGCCGACCGCTGGCTGAAAAGAATGATACCAAGATGATACCTAAACCTGCAGGCATCATTCTGATATAACCACTCAAAGACCAGCAACATACCAGTACGTTGCTGGTCCTTGTTGGGCATATATTGTAAACTTTTTTTTCAAGCAGCCTGTGGGCTGAACGAAAACAAGAGATTGATTGGTGGGTATGCCCACCATTAGAATACCTCCCTTCATCCACCCACTTCTAATGATGGGCATACATGCACCGTATATATATGCCGAAGCATGGGGGCATCCTCTCGCAAAAGTTAGGAGCAAATCGCTCCTCCGCCCTCTGCTGCCCCCACGCTTCGGCATATATGCTTAAGTATGTAACTGTGGTGGTGAAATCACCTCCGACAGCGCTGGAGTCATGGCTTTATGTATCGTGGGAGCAAACGCTGTTGCTGTCAAGATAAATAAATCCGCGCTGCAACTGAATGGTGTACCTGCTCAGCAAATGATGGTTAACAATAAAACAAAGTAACATTACAGTATAACAGTAAGACTTACCATACCTGCAAAGCAAATACAAAAAAAATAGTAAAAAATAAAACATTTAACGCAACCTCTGCCTAAAATATATATATGCCGAAGCATGGGGGCATCCTCCCGCAAAAGTTAGGAGCAAATCGCTCCTCCACCCACTGCTTCCCCCACGCTTCGGCATATATGCTGAAGTATGTAACTGTGGTGGTGAAATCACCTCCGACAGCGCTGGAGTCACGGCTTTATGTATCGTGGGAGCAAACGCTGTTGCTGTCAAGATAAATAAATCTGCTCTGCAGCTGAATGGCGTACCTGAAAACAAAAAAATGGTTAACAATAAAACACAGTAAACCGTAAAGTATAAAAAAATTGCATATCTGAAAAGCAAACATGGTAAAACATAATAACAATAAAACATTGCAGAATAGAGTACAGTAAAAAAGAGCAGAACAATAGAGAGAAAATAGAGAGAGAGAGAGAGAACAATAAAATTACAACTATTTTTGGTTTTTTATTTTATATTTTTTTGTGTTTTTATTTTTTTTACACTTTTTTTTTGTATATAACTTTTGTAACTGGTACCAGGTTCGGGTCTCTCAAAATGCGATGGCATCTTGGGAGACCCTGTGTTAGTGTGCCTAGTCTGTGCAGTGCTGTACCCTACGCTAATACTCAACTAGTGAATGGTAGCGTTCAAAACATTCACCAATGCAAAGACCAG
The DNA here is from genome assembly GCF_042186555.1 of Aquarana catesbeiana. NCBI lineage: Eukaryota > Metazoa > Chordata > Amphibia > Anura > Ranidae > Aquarana > Aquarana catesbeiana. The sequence continues at coordinate 44,391,775 of NC_133324.1, forward strand.
GATTGTCAGAACAGGAGGGACAATAATACCGGGTGTCACGCCTATATTCGCGCTTGCTGCAGACACAACATCTTCTATGGGGATGCTCGTTGGGTAGGGGTACTCGGGAGGACATACGGAAAATGCCCCTCATGCAGCCGGCTTACTGCATTTGGTTGGGGAAGGTGAGGTGGAGCACCGTATGGAAACAGAAGGGCTCTGACGATCTCTTCCTGGAATTTAAGGAAGGATCCAGTCCGTCCTGAAGCTCTGTATAGCACATGAGCGTTCAGCAAAGCCAATTGAAATAAATAAACAGACACTTTTTTGTACCAGCGTTTGGCCTTACGGGCAGCTAGGTATGGCGCCAACACCTGGTCGTTGAGGTCCACCCCTCCCATGTTAAGGTTATATTCGTGGACACAGAGGGGTTTCTCCACAACACCAGTCGCCGTAGGAATTTGGACCATCGTGTCTGCATGAAGGGAGGTAAGAACGAAAAAATTCTTATTATCCCTCCACTTCATAGCGAGCAAGTTATTACACTTCAAGCAGGCTCTCTCCCCCAGCCTAAGACAGGAATGTACAAGCCGCTGGGGAAAGCCCCGGCGATTAGGTCGCACAGTGCCACATGCTCCAATCTGTTGATCAAAAAGGTGACTAAAAAGTGGCACGCTCGTGTAATAATTGTCCACATATAAATGGTACCCCTTTCCGAATAAGGGTGACACCAAGTCCCACACTATCTTGCCAGCGCTTCCTATGTGGTCAGGGCAGTTTGTCGGCTCTAAGTGACTATCTTTGCCCTCGTAAACCATAAAACTACATGTATAGCCTGTGGCCCTGTCACAGAGCTTATACATCTTGACCCCGTATCTGGCACGCTCGCTGGGAAGGTACTGTTTGAATGACAAGCGGCCATAAAACTTAATCAGGGACTCATCAACGCAGACAACTTGATGGGGAGTAAACAAGTCTGCAAAACGTTGGTTGAAGTGGTTTACGAGGGGCCGAATTTTGTAGAGCCGATCGTATCCAGGGTCTCCACGAGGATGACAGAGTTCAATGTTGTTGAAGTGCATGAACCGCAAAATCTGCTCGTATCGTGCCCTGGTCATGTAGACAGAGAACAAGGGCATATGGTGAATTGGGTCAGTGGACCAATATGACCGCAACTCACTCTTTTTATTTATGCCCATGTTGAGGGAAAGGCCCAGAAAGATCTTACATTCGGAAACCGTAATTGGTCTCCAATCTCTGGCAAGGGAGGATTGGGGAATAGTGGCGATGTGTTGACCAGCGTATAAATTGCTTTGGTCCACAATAGATCTATAGAGATCTTTGGTGAAAAACAGTGAATAAAAATCAAGTGACGTAAAATCAACTGTTTCCACTTGAATGCCGGGTTGGCCAGTGAATGGCGGAAGTACGGGTGCTGCAGAAGTGGTGGGTTCCCAATTCGGATTAGCGAATGCAGCAGGAAGGGCACTATGGACACGATGGGCCTGTGTTCGTCTTCTTGGTGGCAGCGGGACACTACTTGTGCTTGCCACCTCACCAGCTTGAACTGCACTTATGGGACTCACCACGTCACCAAGTGTTACTGCAGTGCTGGATGTACGACCAAGGTGTACTAGGCCGCTGGTGCTTGCCAGTTCACCAGAAGGAATAGCAGCGCTAGTACTGCTCTGCTCCATGCGTAGGACCTGCGATTCTTGCACCTCAACAACAGTAGAAGAAGATTGGGGTCTGGTACGCCTGACCTTGGCAGGGACCACAACTCCATCGTCAGAGCTATCTGTCATGGAGCCGCTGTCCTCTACAGGATCGTATTCTGAGCCTGAATCTGACAGATGAGTGACTTCCTCTTCACTATCTGTCATGCTCAGAAACGTGTAGACCTCTTCACTAGTGTACCTTCGATTTGCCATTTTGGGCTCTAAATTTAGTGGTACACTAGTGAGACTCACAGGCAAAAAAGCTCCTGACTGTTAGCGACTGATTCAAAATGCTACCAACAAAAACTGTTAGCGATCGCAGGGATCAGGCCTGACTCTGCGAATGCTGCAGTTATGTGTGTTTAGTGTTTTGAAAGTGACAGTGATTGATCGATACTGCACTTGGGTAGGCTGGGCTGGGCCGAGGGGCAAAACGCAGGTGCTATCAGGTATCTGGGCTGATCCCACTAACACTGCGTTTTTGGAAACCCTAAACTGCTGGGGACACTAGTATAGATCTGATCAGATCAAATATTGATCCGTTCAGATTCTATACCACTAAGGGAGGTGTATGCTGCGTGCGTTTACTGTTAGCGGTACTGGCACTAACCTGATGCTGCCTGGGGCGACGCAGACCTTATCTGACCCTAAAACTTAACTTATATCACCGCCGGGCGATCGGGGGTTAAACCTTTATTAGGTAATAAACGGCGGGTGCCCTGAAACTATAAAAAATAACCTAACTAACCAGCGTCACCCGTAACACTTATACTGTGATCACTGGTGAAAGGGTTAACTAGGGGGCAATCAGGGGGTTAAAACCTTTATTAGGTAGTATATGGGGGTCCCTGATGCTATAAAAAGCTGACGGTGAACCTATATACTTGCCTCCTTAACTAGCGTCACCAGTGACACTAATACAGCGATCAGAAAAACAATCGCTTAGTGACACTGGCGATGGGGGGGGATCAAGGGGTTACCCTTTATTAGAGGGGTATCCTAGACCTAAAGGAGGCTAACCCTAACTGCCCTACCACTTATAACTGTCACAAACTGACACCAATGCAATAATCAGAAAAGAAAAATTGCTATTGGTTTCACTGTGACAGGGGTACAGGGGGGTGATCGGGGGGTGATATGTGTGCCTGGAGTGTTCTACTGTTAGTGTAGTGTTTGGTGCACTTACTTGGTGTCTTCTCTCCTCGGCGCTGCAATGAAAAGACCTGCTCGAGGAGAGATGACATCACTTCCTCTGCCGCTGTTTACATTACAGCAGCAGAGGAAGATTGCCATTGGCTGGGAGCGATCGCGAGGGGGTGGCCACGAATGGATGGCCTCCCCCTCACCTCTGATTGCTCGGGGACAGATGCCGACTGCCTTGGGCACTGGGGGGGGTCCGATTGGACCCCCTCGCCCGCGGGAGGCAAGTAACGTACCCATACGTTACTTTGCCTGCCTGTGCCATTCTGCCGCAGTATATCTGCATGAGTCGGTCGGCAAGTGGTTTAGTACATCATCCAGCATGCACCAAAATTACAGATGGGACAAAACACCCCCCAGTCCAGGGGGCAACTAAAGAGCCTAACATGTGCAAAAGTTATACAACAATAGGGATGAGCCGAACACCCCCCTGTTCGGTTCGCACCAGAACATGCGAACAGGAAAAAAGTTCGTTCGAACACACGAACACCGTTAAAGTCTATGGGACACGAACATGAATAAACAAAAGTGCTAATTTTAAAGGCTAATATGCAAGTTATTGTCATAAAAAGTGTTTGGGGACCTGGGTCCTGCCCCAGGGGACATGGATCAATGCAAAAAAAAGTTTTAAAAACGGCCGTTTTTTCAGGAGCAGTGATTTTAATAATGCTTAAAGTCAAACAATAAAAGTGTAATATCCCTTTAAATTTCGTACCTGGGGGGTGTCTATAGTATGCCTGTAAAGGGGCGCATGTTTCCTGTGTTTAGAACAGTCTGACAGCAAAATGACATTTTGAAGGGAAAAACTCATTTAAAACTACCCGCGGCTATTGCATTGCCGACAATACACATAGAAGTTCATTGATAAAAACGGCATGGGAATTCCCCAAAGGGGAACCCCGAACCAAAATTTAAAAAAAAAATGACGTGGGAGTCCCCCTAAATTCTATACCAGGCCCTTCAGGTCTGATATGGATATTAAGGGGAACCCCGGCCAAAATTTTAAAAAAAAATGACGTGGGGTTCCCCCTAAATTCCATACCAGACCCTTCAGGTCTGGTATGGATTTTAAGGGGAACCCCGCGCCAAAAAAAAAAAAAAAACGGCGTGGGGTCCCCCCAAAAATCCATACCAGACCCTTATCCGAGCACGCAACCTGGCAGGCCGCAGGAAAAGAGGGGGGGACGAGAGTGCGGCCCCCCCTCCCTCCTGAACCGTACCAGGCCACATGCCCTCAACATTGGGAGGGTGCTTTGGGGTAGCCCCCCAAAACACCTTGTCCCCATGTTGATGAGGACAAGGGCCTCATCCCCACAACCCTGGCCGGTGGTTGTGGGGGTCTACGGGCGGGGGGCTTATCGGAATCTGGAAGCCCCCTTTAACAAGGTGACCCCCAGATCCCGGCCCCCCCCCTGTGTGAAATGGTAAGGGGGTACATAAGTACCCCTACCATTTCACGAAAAAAGTGTCAAAAATGTTAAAAATGACAAGAGACAGTTTTTGACAATTCCTTTATTTAAATGCTTCTTCTTTCTTCTATCTTCCTTCATCTTCTGGTTCTTCTGGCTCTTCTGGTTCTTCCTCCGGCGTTCTCGTCCAGCATCTCCTCCGCGGCGTCTTCTATCTTCTTCTCCTCGGGCCGCTCCGCACCCATGGCATGGGGGGGAGGCTCCCGCTCTTCTCTTCTTCTTTTCTTCTCTTCTTCTCTTCTTCATTTTCTTCTCCGGGCCGCTCCGCAATCCATGCTGGCATGGAGGGAGGCTCCCGCTGTGTGACGGCGCTCCTCGTCTGACAGTTCTTAAATAACGGGGGGCGGGGCCACCCGGTGACCCCGCCCCACTCTGACGCACGGTGACTTGACGGGACTTCCCTGTGACGTCACGGGGAATGCCACAGGGAAGTCCCGTCATGTCCCATGCGTCAGAGGGGGGCGGGGTCACCGAGTGGCCCCGCCCCCCGTTATTTAAGAACTGTCAGACGAGGAGCACCGTCACACAGCGGGAGCCTCCCTCCATGCCAGCATGGATTGCGGAGCGGCCCGGAGAAGAAAATGAAGAAGAGAAGAAGAGAAGAAAAGAAGAAGAGAAGAGCGGGAGCCTCCCCCCCATGCCATGGGTGCGGAGCGGCCTGAGGAGAAGAAGATAGAAGACGCCGCGGAGGAGATGCTGGACGAGAACGCCGGAGGAAGAACCAGAAGAGCCAGAAGAACCAGAAGAACCAGAAGATGAAGGAAGATAGAAGAAAGAAGAAGCATTTAAATAAAGGAATTGTCAAAAACTGTCTCTTGTCATTTTTAACATTTTTGACACTTTTTTCGTGAAATGGTAGGGGTACTTATGTACCCCCTTACCATTTCACAAAGGGGGGGCCGGGATCTGGGGGTCACCTTGTTAAAGGGGGCTTCCAGATTCCGATAAGCCCCCCGCCCGCAGACCCCCACAACCACCGGCCAGGGTTGTGGGGATGAGGCCCTTGTCCTCATCAACATGGGGACAAGGTGTTTTGGGGGGCTACCCCAAAGCACCCTCCCAATGTTGAGGGCATGTGGCCTGGTACGGTTCAGGAGGGAGGGGGGGCCGCACTCTCGTCCCCCCCTCTTTTCCTGCGGCCTGCCAGGTTGCGTGCTCGGATAAGGGTCTGGTATGGATTTTTGGGGGGACCCCACGCAGTTTTTTTTTTTTTTTTGGCGCGGGGTTCCCCTTAAAATCCATACCAGACCTGAAGGGTCTGGTATGGAATTTAGGGGGAACCCCACGTCATTTTTTTTTTTTTAATTTTGGCCGGGGTTCCCCTTAATATCCATATCAGACCTGAAGGGCCTGGTATAGAATTTAGGGGGACTCTCACGTCATTTTTTTTTTTAAATTTTGGTTCGGGGTTCCCCTTTGGGGAATTCCCATGACGTTTTTATCAATGAACTTCTAAGTGTATTGTCGGCAATGCAATAGCCGCGGGTAGTTTTAAATGAGTTTTTTCCTTCAAAATGTCATTTTGCTGTCAGACTGTTCTAAACACAGGAAACATGCGCCCCTTTACAGGCACACTATAGACACCCCCCAGGTACGAAATTTAAAGGGATATTACACTTTTATTGATTGACTTTAAGCATTATTAAAATCACTGCTCCTGAAAAAACGGCCGTTTTTAAAACTTTTTTTTGCATTGATCCATGTCCCCTGGGGCAGGACCCAGGTCCCCAAACACTTTTTATGACAATAACTTGCATATTAGCCTTTAAAATTAGCACTTTTGATTTCTCCCATAGACTTTTAAAGGGTGTTCCGCGGCATTCGAATTTGCCGCGAACACCCCAAATTGTTCGCTGTTCGGCGAACTTGCGAACAGCCAATGTTCGAGTCGAACATGAGTTCGACTCGAACTCGAAGCTCATCCCTATACAACAATTACCATTGCAGTCTAAGGGAACTGACTTGGCAATTTTACTAGTCCCCACTTGGCTGGCTTATCTTCTAGTTATTGGCCTTAAAATGAGTATGGGGCCCAGGTCCCACCCTAAGGGACATATATCAATGTCACCAATTGGACAACCCCAAATACAAAACAAGGAGAAATGCCTTTAAATATGCCAAATTGCTTAAAGGCCAGTTCACACCAATGCAGTCCAGTGCATATTTTATGCATCAAAAATGCATGGAAATTCGGTTATATGGTTTGCAATGGCATAGTTCACACCAGTGCTTGCCGTTCCAGTGCGTTCCAGTTCCAGAAAAAAAAGTAGAACATGCTGCATTTTTTCTGCACTGGACTGAACTGGAAAGCTGTAAAACACATAAAAAATGCACTGGAACGCACTCGTCCTTTAGGCTTGATTCACACCTATGCATTTTTAGTGCTTTTTGCATCCGGACTGCATTTCTATGGTGTGAACTGGCCCTAAGGGCCCTAAGGGCCAGATCACACCATAAAAACACAGTCCAGATGCATTCCAGGTGCTTTTCTGCATGCACGTTTTTTATGCGTTCCAGTGCATTTTTGATGCAGCCCAGTGCTTCCCCCCCCCCTCTTTTATCTTAACCTTAAATAAGGACAAGTGTGTTGCAGTGCATTTTTGGTGCATTTAGGTGCGTTCCAGTGAATTTTTGATGCATTTTACAGCATTCCAGTACAGTCCAGTGCATAAAAAATGCAGCATGTTCTACTTTTTTGGGGGGAACTGGAAACGCACTGGAACTGCGAGCACTGGTGTGAACTATGCCATTGAAAACCATATAACCTACTTTCCGTGCGTTTTTGATGCAGAAAAAGAACGCAATGGACTGCATGTGGTGTGAACTGGCCCTTAAGGAATAAAAGTTATTTAAAACTACTCGCGGCTATAATGAAATACACATAAAAGTTCATTGATAAAAACAGCATTAAGAAAAAAAACTAAATTAAGAAAAAAAAATGTGTGGGGTTCCCCCGAAATTCCATACCAGGCCCATCAGGTCTGGTATGGATATTAAGAGGCACCCCACACCAAAATTTAAAAAAATGGCGTGGGGGTCCCCCTCAAAATCAATACCAGGCCCTTCAGGTCTGGTATGGATTTTAAGGGGAACCCCGCGCTAAAGTAAAAAAAATGGCGTGGGGGTCCTCCTGAAAATCATTCTTAGGCCCTTCAGGTCTGGTATGGATTTTAACGGGAACCCCGCGCCAAAATAAAAAAAATGGCGTGGGGGTCCCCCATAAAATCAGTACCAGGCCCTTCAGGTCTGGTATGGATTTTAAGGGGAACCCCGCACCAAAATAAAAAAATGGCGTGGGGGTCCCCCATAAAATCAATACCAGGCCCTTCAGGTCTGGTATGGATTTTAAGGGGAACCCCGCGCCAAAATAAAAAAAAAATGGCGTGGGGGTCCCCATAAAATCAATACTAGGCCCTTCAGGTCTGGTATGGATTTTAAGGGGAACCCCACGCCAAAATTAAAAAAATGGCGTGGGGTCCCCCTCAAAATCCATACCAGGCCCTTCAGGTGTGCCATGGATTTTAAGGGGAACCCCGTGCCAAAATTTAAAAAAAAAATGGCGTGGGGTCCCCCTAAAAATCCATACCAGACCCTTAACCGAGCACGCAACCTGGCAGGCCGCAGGAAAAGAGGGGGGATGAGAGAACCCCCCAATCCTGAACCATACCAGGCCACATGCCCTCAACATTGGGAGGGTGCTTTGAGGTAGCCCCCCAAAGCACCTTGTCCCCATGTTGATGAGGACAAGGGCCTCATCCCCACAACCCTTGGCCGGTGGTTGTGGGGGTCTGCGGGCGGGGGGCTTATCGGAATCTAGAAGCCCCCTTTAACAAGGGGACCCCCAGATCCCGGCCCTCCCCCCTGTGTGAAACGGTAAGGGGTACAAAAGTACCCCTACCATTTCACAAAAGAACTGTCAAAAATGTTAAAAATTACAAGAGACAGTTTTTGACAATTCCTTTATTTAAAGTCTTCTTCTTTCCATCTTCTTTCTTCTATATTCCTTCGGTATCCTCCTTTATCTTCTTCTTCTTCTGGTTCTTCTGGTTCTTCCTCTGGTGTTCTCGTCCAGCATCTTCCTCCACGGCGTCTTCTTCCCTTCCCTCCCCCACCCGCAGACCCCCACAACCACCGGCCAAGGGTTGTGGGGATGAGGCCCTTGTCCTCAACAACATGGGGACAAGGTGCTTTGCGGGGGACCCCAAAGCACCCTCCTAATGTTGAGGGCATGTGGCCTGGTATGGTTCAGGAGGGGGGGTCCGCTCTCTCGTCCCCCCTCTTTTCCTGCGGCCTGCCAGGTTGAGTGCTCGGATTTTGGCGCGGGGTTCCCCTTAAAATCCATACCAGACCTGAAGGGCCTGGTATGGATTTTGAGGGGCACCCCACGCAATTTTTTTTTTGGCGTGGGGTTCCCCATAATTTCCATACCAGACCTGAAGGGCCTGGTATTGAATTTCGGGGGAACCCCATGCATTTTTTTTTCTGAATTTTGTTTGTTTTCTTAATGCTGTTTTTATCAGTGAACTATTATGTGTTTTACCGGACCGACATTTCATTATAGCCGCATGAAGTGAACCAGCGTTTAAAAAAAAAAAGTCCAGAGGTGCGCCCGTTCAACCTATGCAAATGCATTTACGTTGCCTGACATTTACTAATATTTTGCCAGCGCAGTGAACCAAAGTATTTGAACAAGCGCAAATGCCGTTTGAGCATGCGCAGTGCATAAATTCACCTCCTGCAGTTTAAATGTATTTGCCGGCGCTGATGGCTTGTTCAGAGAAAGTCACTTTCTCATTCTATTTTGCCCATATTTGTGACTTGGGCAGTTAGTACTACACTTCCCCACATCACCCCACATCACCCCCATATTATTGGCACTTCCAGCTTGTTTAAATTTGAAGTTAAAGATGCCGTGCACCAGGTCTATAGTGGCGTACAGATCTCCTCTTCCCGTGCACCGGGAAGAGAATAGTAAATGGGGAATCGCGCTGTGTTACCGGCGCAAATGCTTTGTAAATACGAAAATGTCATTTGCGCATCGGCGTGCACCGCAAGTAATGTTGCAAATGCTTCATAAATCAGCCCCTATGTTGAGATTATAAAGGCTAGATTCAGTCACCAGTATATGCAGATTTAATAATAATAATACACATCAATCGATGGAGTGGATGGGGCAGAATAGAATCAATGAAATCAATAAAATAAAATAAATTCATCCTTAATTAGTTATCCCAAAATAACAGTCATTTCTTTTTCTATGTTATTAACCATTCAACATATTTTGATACTTTATAAATGTAAAATAACTCTTTGGAGTTGGGAAATATGTTTTATGGAACCGTATAACAATTTAAGAGTCAAATAGAGTGGGTGCTTTTTTTTTTTAAAGGGGACTGTTCTTTGATTCATACACTAGACAAACAAAGATTTGGGGGGCACACCCTAAAAAATGCATTAAAGATGGTGCAGCCATAAGACCTGGTCTTATGGCTGCACCATCTTTGATGCATTTTTTAGGGTGTGCCCCCCAAATCTTTGTTTGCCTAGTGTATGGATTCTGACCAAATCCCTTTGGATTAGTGTCCACCTGTGTTATAAGTGGAGTCCTTTTAGTCCTTTTAGTCCTCCCATATAGAGGAGTGTATTTCATGGTTCAGAGAAGCAGGATCTTCCATTCTATGGATTGAGTAGGACCCACTGATATCGGGGTACTTTGACATAGTAGTGGGCTTAGCACTATATGGCCATATGGTGTAACTAAATCCCAATATTATCCTTGCAGGAGTTAAAAGTCATTTTTGTATGTGCGCTGTAATCTTTTTTCTGTTCTTTGATTCAGACACCTGTTCAGGTGAGAAGACAATATATCCTTTTTCCTGATACTTTGTGTCTCTGTATATATGGTATTGTCACCATACAGTAGTCACCTAATTTTTGTAAGACCCTTTTTTTTTTTTTTCAAATATAACTTTTATTAACACCCACAACGGGCAAAGTCAGGTCAATACAACAGAAAAAGAAAACAATATAACATACGGATTACATCTACAATATAACCCTGTTCGTCTGTGTCTGGCGGTGCAGATCAGTATAGTTATTTTAGGGCCAGTCCCCGGCTGGCACCGCCCCTTGTTATCTACTAGAAAAAGTATATAGAAGGGATTCAGGTAGCAAACCTGACTGCGCTCGTTTCTTTTTTCCTATTTCTAATCGATTAACAAAAACAAAAACAAATAAACAAACAAGGAAAAAAAAAAAAAAACAGCTAGGAAGGACAGCCAAGGCGTATAAAGAATAATATTCATACATGACTCTCCTGTCTAAGGAGGGCTACTCCCTCCGTAGAGTGGATGAACTGTTTCCAGACACTCCAAGTCATGGAGTACTTGTCTTGTTGGTTTCGCTCAGCCGCCAGCAAGTCCTCCATTCTACTGATGTCTATCACCTTACGCAGCCAATCGGCCGCCGTTGGTGGTGATTGTTTTTTCCAGTAAAGTGGAATGCAGGACTTTGCAGCATTGAGAAGGTGCCCCAAGATTGATTTTTGATAGCATTTAGCAGGGATATTGGAAACGTGCAATAAGAAAAATGCCGGATCACCAGGTATCTTATATTCCGTGAACTTTTGAGTCACTTCCCGGACTGTCGTCCAGAAGTTAGTCAATTTGGGGCGTGACCAGAATATGTGGAGTAATGTACCTCTGTCTCCCAGGCATCTCCAACAAAGGTCAGTAGTATCAGGATAGTATTGGTGCAAGAGGTGGGGGGTGAAATACCATCTTGTCAATAGTTTGTAATTAGATTCTTGTGTTTTTGTACAAATTGATGTCTTCAAAGCAAATCTAAATATATTCTGAATTTCCGTTGTAGGTCCTGTTCCCATTTATCCAAGAACGGCAGACATGTTGGAGTTGCTGAATAGTTCAGCATAGTGTATATTTTGGATAGAACCTGTGTTATATTGCCTTCATCAGAGCAATATTCTTCAAACGTCGTCAAAGAACGGGCGAACTTACGGGGATTAGGTATAGTATCCAGAAAATGTCGTAGCTGAAGTGCTGACCAAAAGGTCAATTTAAAGGGACCCTCCTCCGACATTAGTTCCTTGATGGAAGGCCATCGACCATTCAATAAAAAGTGGGATGCTTGAGTTATGCCGGTCCGGCGTAATTTGCCGAACGTATGGGGGCAGAGGCCAGGAGAGAATTGTGGGTTCCCTAAAATGGGAAATAGCGGAGAGTCCGAAAGTGAAAGAGAATGTTGTTTAATAGCTACCGATCCTATACGAAGCGTCGTCCCCATTAAAGGGTGGCTTTTCAATAGTGGTTGGAGATGGTCATAACACCACAGGGCCCTTGAGAGTGGAATACATGTTTGGGCCTGTTCTATTAAAGCCCATAGTTTAGATCGGCCGTGACGGCACCAATCTACAATTCTACCTACGTGGATTGCCTGATAGTATGCTCGGATATCCGGGAAAGCTAGCCCACCATGTTGCTTAGGTAGAGTCATTAAATGAAAAGAAAGTCGTGGCTTCTTATACGCCCACACAAACTTGATAAAAAATGCATTAACTTGTTTAAAGTAGGATATGGGGATCCTAATTGGTAAGGCTTGAAGTAAATACAAAAATTTAGGTATTATACTCATTTTTAATAAGCTAATTCTGCCAAACCACGAGTGTAGGCCCCTATTCCAAGTCTCTAAAAGCGTGCGGGTTTTTGACAACAGTGATGGAAAATTAAGTTCAAATATGTGTGACATCTCCGTCGGGATATAGGTGCCTAGATATTGCAAAGCTGTCGCTGTCCATTTGAATTTAAAACTAGACTTAAATGTAGACAGCATAGAAAGAGGTATCCCTATCCCCATAGCTTCTGATTTATGGAAATTAATTTCCAGGTTGGAAAGATATCCATAAATCTCGAACTCACGTAGTAGATTAGGGAGCGAAATAGCCGGATTTGTCAATGAAAAGAGCATATCATCCGCATAGGCCGAAATTTTGTACTGGTCACCTCCGACACTTATGCCCTGAATGTCCAGGTTCCGACGAATTCTATTTAGAAGTGGTTCTAAGAACAGAACAAATAGCAGGGGGGAAAGCGGACATTCCTGTCTGGTGCCATTTAGTATAGGGAAGGGATCCGAAAGGACCCCATTTACTTTAACCTGAGCCGTAGGTTGTGAGTAAATTGTAGTAATTTATTGAATAATGTTATCTCCTATGCCCAGATGTCGAAGAACCGTGAACATATATTGCCAGTTCACCCGATCAAATGCTTTTTCCGCGTCCGTACTGAGAAATACGCATGGTGTGAGGGAAGTTTTAGCTACATGTAGCAAATTTAGGACTTTGGTTGTATTGTCCCTTGCTTCCCTAGTAGGGACAAAACCTACTTGATCTAGATGCACCAAATCTGGTAGGTGAATTGCTAGACGAGTTGCCAAAATTTTAGTGAACAGTTTAAGATCAGCGTTTAGAAGAGAGATTGGCCTATAACTGCCACATAGGGTCGGATCCTTGCCTTCCTTTGGGATAACGGATATATATGCTTTTAACGTATCTCTAGGAAGGGCCTCGTCATTGCCCAAGCCATTAAACAGATCTACCATAAAGGGTCCTAGTGTAGGAAGCAGGGTTCTATAGTATTGCAGGGTAAGGACGTCCGGGCCGGGGGCCTTTCCTGGTTTTGTAGAGTTTACTGCTATTGTCAGTTCCTATAAACTTATTGGTTTGTCTAGTTCTGCTTTGATTTCAGATGTAATAGTGGGTATCTGAGCTGCTTGCACATATTCATCCATCAGTGATTGGGAGTTTGTAGCAGATGGTATGTTATAGAGGGATGCATAAAAATCTCGAAAAGCCTCCGAAATCTCCAATGGCAAAGCAATTTTTTGGGCTTTTGAGGACATAATATATGGTATGTATGATTGGAGTTTTTGTTCCTTAATTGACCTGGCTAGTATTTTCCCACACTTATCCCCATTAGGGATGAGCCGAACACCCCCCTGTTCGGTTCGCACCAGAACATGCGAACAGGAAAAAAGTTCGCTCGAACACGCGAACACCATTAAAGTCTATGGGACACGAACATGAATAATCAAAAGTGCTAATTTTAAAGGCTTATATGCAAGTTATTGTCATAAAAAGTGTTTGGGGACCTGGGTCCTGCCCCAGGGGACATGGATCAATGCAAAAAAAAGTTTTAAAAACGGCCGTTTTTTCAGGAGCAGTGATTTTAATAATGCTTAAAGTCAAACAATAAAAGTGTAATATCCCTTTAAATTTCGTACCTGGGGGGTGTCTATAGTATGCCTGTAAAGGGGCGCATGTTTCCCGTGTTTAGAACAGTCTGACAGCAAAATGACATTTGGAAGGAAAAAACACATTTAAAACTACTCGCGGCTATTGCATTGCCGACAATACACATAGAAGTTCATTGATAAAAACGGCATGGGAATTCCCCCCAGGGAAACCCCGAACCAAAATTAAAAAAAAAAAAAATGACGTGGGGGGGTCCCCCTAAATTCCATACCAGGCCCTTCAGGTCTGGTATGGATATTAAGGGGAACCCCGGCCAAAATTTTTTAAAAAAATGACGTGAGAGTCCCCCTAAATTCTATACCAGGCCCTTCAGGTCTGATATGGATATTAAGGGGAACCCCGGCCAAAATTAAAAAAAAAAAAATGACGTGGGGTTCCCCCTAAATTCCATACCAGACCCTTCAGGTCTGGTATGGATTTTAAGGGGAACCCCGCGCCAAAAAAAAAAAAAAAAAACGGCGTGGGGTTCCCCCAAAAATCCATACCAGACCCTTATCCGAGCACGCAACCTGGCAGGCCGCAGGAAAAGAGGGGGGACGAGAGTGTGGCCCCCCCCCCCCGAACCGTACCAGGCCACATGCCCTCAACATTGGGAGGGTGCTTTGGGGTAGCCCCCCAAAACACCTTGTCCCCATGTTGATGAGGACAAGGGCCTCATCCCCACAACCGTGGCCGGTGGTTGTGGGGGTCTGCGGGCGGGGGGCTTATCGGAATCTGGAAGCCCCCTTTAACAAGGGGACCCCCAGATCCCGGCCCCCCCCTGTGTGAAATGGTAAGGGGGTACTTACCCCTACCATTTCACTAAAAAACTGTCAAAATAGTTAAAAATGACAAGAGACAGTTTTTGACAATTCCTTTATTTAAATGCTTCTTCTATCTTCCTTCATCTTCTTCTTCTTCTGGTTCTTCTGACTCTTCTGGTTCTTCCTCCGGCGTTCTCGTCCAGCATCTTCTCCGCGGCGTCTTCTATCTTCTTCTCCTCGGGCCGCTCCGCACCCATGGCATGAGGGGAGGCTCCCGCTCTTCTCTTCATCTTCTTCTTCATCCTCTTCTCTTCTTCATCTTCTTCATCTTCTTCATCTTCATCTTCTCTTCTTTTCTTCTCCAGGCCGCTCCGCATCCATGCATGAAGGGAGGCTCCCGCTGTGTGACGGCGTCTCCTCGTCTGACGGTTCTTAAATAACGGGGGGCGGGGCCACCCGGTGACCCCGCCCCCCTCTGACGCACGGTGACTTGACGGGACTTCCCTGTGACGTCACGGGGAATGCCACAGGGAAGTCCCGTCATGTCCCGTGCGTCAGATGGGGGCGGGGTCACCTGGTGGCCCCGCCCCCCGTTATTTAAGAACCGTCAGACGAGGAGCGCCGTCACACAGCGGGAGCCTCCCTCCATGCATGGATGCGGAGCGGCCCGCAGAAGAAAAGAAGAGGAGATGAAGATGAAGAAGATGAAGAAGAGAAGAGGATGAAGAAGAAGATGAAGAGAAGAGCGGGAGCCTCCCCTCATGCCATGGGTGCGGAGCGGCCCGAGGAGAAGAAGATAGAAGACGCCGCGGAGAAGATGCTGGACGAGAACGCCGGAGGAAGAACCAGAAGAGCCAGAAGAACCAGAAGAAGAAGAAGATGAAGGAAGATAGAAGAAGCATTTAAATAAAGGAATTGTCAAAAACTGTCTCTTGTCATTTTTAACTATTTTGACAGTTTTTTAGTGAAATGGTAGGGGTAAGTACCCCCTTACCATTTCACACAGGGGGGGGCCGGGATCTGGGGGTCCCCTTGTTAAAGGGGGCTTCCAGATTCCGATAAGCCCCCCGCCCGCAGACCCCCACAACCACCGGCCACGGTTGTGGGGATGAGGCCCTTGTCCTCATCAACATGGGGACAAGGTGTTTTGGGGGGCTACCCCAAAGCACCCTCCCAATGTTGAGGGCATGTAGCCTGGTACGGTTCAGGAGGGGGGGGGGCCGCACTCTCGTCCCCCCCTCTTTTCCTGCGGCCTGCCAGGTTGCGTGCTCGGATAAGGGTCTGGTATGGATTTTTGGGGGAACCCCACGCCGTTTTTTTTTTTTTTTTTTTTGGCGCGGGGTTCCTCTTAAAATCCATACCAGACCTGAAGGGTCTGGTATGGAATTTAGGGGGAACCCCACGTCATTTTTTTTTTTAAATTTTGGCCGGGGTTCCCCTTAATATCCATACCAGACCTGAAGGGCCTGGTATGGAATTTAGGGGGACCCCCCACGTCATTTTTTTTTTTTTTAATTTTGGTTCGGGGTTTCCATGGGGGGAATTCCCATGCCGTTTTTATCAATGAACTTCTATGTGTATTGTCGGCAATGCAATAGCCGCGGGTAGTTTTAAATGAGTTTTTTCCTTCAAAATGTCATTTTGCTGTCAGACTGTTCTAAACACGGGAAACATGCGCCCCTTTACAGGCATACTATAGACACCCCCCAGGTACGAAATTTAAAGGGATATTACACTTTTATTGTTTGACTTTAAGCATTATTAAAATCACTGCTCCTGAAAAAACGTCCGTTTTTAAAACTTTTTTTTGCATTGATACATGTCCCCTGGGGCAGGACCCGGGTCCCCAAACAC